>NC_135049.1:27096530-27721530 GCF_051014685.1 Ptiloglossa arizonensis
AGCACAAAAATTTGTGAGAAAGCATGTGGTGGATCTTCATCTGCCTGTAATAAAATTATAAATACATATTACTCAAGTAAATGTATGCAAAAATTATACTTGTAAATCTTATGTGAAATTAATTTTTGAAAATATTAGCTAGGTAAAACTAATTGGAGTCAGGATAAGTCACCTAACACTAAAGTGTAAAATATATAAGAAAAATTATTTGAGGAAAACCTGTTTACAGTAAAACCATACAACATATAGTGTAATTCAATTTGACTCATTCTTATTTTCAGTAAAAAAATACAGGTTCAATTTAAACAAAAAAAATGAAAGTATTTTTAAATCTCAAAAAGTGTACCTTGAAAAAAAGGTGACCTTTATCATATTATTTGTCCATTTAAATCAAACATTTTTTCTTATTCCCAAAAACAACAGAGGTATTTTAGATTCCAGCATTAAGTGACTTAACCTGTATAAAAATATATTGATACATAATTACATTGTTATCAACTCAAATAAATTATAACTGAATACAGTCAACGACGTTATTAACAATCATGCACAAATTATGTAAATGTTGCATAAATGTAATAACAATAAACAAATTATATGCTACAACAATGAACTTACCATAAGGCAAAATTTATGTAAAAAAACTACTTTGCCTTAATTTTTTGTACAACTATATTAGATCTTTAATTAAATTGCAATAAGTAATTTTCACTATTTTAAAGACTGTGACAATTAAATTTGTGTTCTAATGAAAATGGTATAATAATGCTGAATAAAGACAAGTGAAAATTTAAATAATAAAAAATAAAAATAAATTATTATTAATATATTTGTTACTATTACATAACTTTACTTATTTATAGTAACTTTTTACATCATTGTTCTGTTAATTCATAAGAGAAATTAACCCTTTTAGTGCCTATGCGTGAAAAACGAGTGTCTATGCGAAGATAACTGGACAAATTTGACGAATTTACTAAGGTTTGGAGAAAATGTCATAAAAAGCAAACTAAGAATGATATTTTAAAAATTTAAAATGCAGCGTATTGCGGAAGAAATGGAAGGTAATGTAATTCCAATTGTATTTCAATACTTATTGAAAATCATATAATAACGTCAATATAAACCATGATGAAAAACATAGAAACAAGTTTCTCTTCTACAAACAATATTTGCACTAATCATCGTTTGATCACAGTTTTATGTAGGTTACGTAGAATGAAATATAAGTATTTCATTTTCAGTCATTTTTAATAAAATAACCAATATCGGTCCTGAGAACAAAAGCTTAACCCCTGATGCACGGCAAGCGTCAGACCGATCTACTACAGAACAAGAGATCATGTAGCCGTTACAACGTAACTAAAAAAAATTTTGGTATTATTATAAATATTTATATTTAGTTATCTGGCTACTAGAAATATGTAATATTTACTTATTTTTACTTAGCAAGCAATTTATTTAGCATTGATGCTTACTGATGCATACACCGTGTAACCCTTTATTGCAATGATTACAAATTGTGCCTGATCTTTACACAGGCCCACCATCCTTCCTACTACAAACAACGCAAACCTTTTCCCTCCTTCTATACGCTATATGCTAATGACAATATTTTCCAATTTCGTAAATACTTATATTCGCCCACTTGTAATTTCTGTTTAAGCTGCGGTGAAATATATTTTCTGTTCCTGCGTATTGTTCCGGTTAAGAATTTTTTTAATTCTTTTGCAATGAAATTAGACCGTTTATAACATTTTATATATTTATTTTGAGATAAAGCTTTCTTGCAATGCAAAGAACAAGGCACCATCGTATACGCAACGATATATCATCGTTGGCACTTTTCGCAAGTCTAGCGAACGACGATATATCGTCGTTCGGCACTAAAAGAGTTAATATCACTACATTTTTATTTCAAAAACGATTACAATGAATAACATTATTCCTGTCAGTTCAGCAATTTAAAGTTTTTCATATTGTTATATTTATTAAGTTATATTTTGATAAAGGTTAATTAATCAAATATTTAACTAAAATGTTTAATTAATAAAAATACAAAATTGTATCATGTTTAAATAATTTAATAAATTTAAGTGCAGATGATTCATTTAATACTACAAACATACTTCGAGTGCAAAATTTATCAAAAAATTGTATTAACACTAGTTGGTGCAAAATAATTGTTTTCTAGAAAAAGTAAGTCACATCGTATACAAAAGCAGCATGACAAAAATGTAGATTTAAAAAGAGTTAATAACAAGCAGGCATATTGTCAAATGTAAAGCAAATTTAGACACTAAAAGTGAGTATTAGGCTTGCCTGTACTGGTACACGGATCAATGGAAGATCAGTACCTGATGCCTAAACCGTGTTGTGCAGCGCAAGTCTGAAGATATCATGCTGCACGTAAAAGCTGGTGCCAATAGGTTTCAGGACAAATGTCTGGATGTATGCATGGGGCTGATCCTCATCAGTCTGCCCAATCATCAACAATCACTGACTCAATTTTCTTATTTCATCTTCTTTGCAGAGGTAGGTATATAGAGAGATTGTTGCTGGACATTAGTCATAGCTCAATCTCTATCTTCATATGGCAGCACAAAAAATGTAAGGCAGTACAGTACACATTTGTGTAGCATGTCCAGCCAATAAAATATAACGTATGGACGAACACAAAGTATACCAATGTAACAAAGTATTTCAAAAATGAGATGTTGAAAACAAAATTTTTACTTTGCTTAAAAAATAATACTTTATCAGTTATAAAGAGGACCACGGTAATAAGAAATTAAATTACTGAACCAATTGGAATAAGAATTTTGCACATATTGTTTTATAAAATACTTTTTATGATGTAAAATTCATATCATGTATACATTTTTATGCATATGTATATACACAAAATGTTAAAAGAAATGGTTCAAGACTTTCAGAGCTGATAATACTCATCAAATAGAGGAAAAAAGCCCTAATGAACATGGGTTGAAAAATTAATATTCTCTGAATTATAAATAATTTGCTGTTCTGATTAAAGCATGCAACTTACTTGTTTTTAATAATCAATTGTGACATAAAAACAGCAGATTACTTTACTATTTCTTCGATTCATATTTATAGAAGTAAACACTTCATTGTCCACTTCCTCACACACTTCATAATAAAGAATTATCTAATTGTCAAACTTTAGTAGAAAAATATTAGTTACATATTGATGCAATCACAAATTAGTTACAAAGAACAATTACCAAGTTTCAGAATACATTAGCTGTGATATAAAAAAAACTTCTATAAACATTAACAGAAAAAATAATAAGGTAATCTATTGTTTTTATACCAATAAACAATTGATTATCAGAAAAAATTAAAATGTAAACTTCAACCGAAACAAAAAATTGTTTATAATTCCAAAAACATTCATGTAACTCATATTTATTAGGATTCTTTCTCTATTTAGCACGTAGTATCTATTCTGAAAATCTTAAATCCTTTCCTTTAACACCCAGTAATATGTAAGCTACGATTAGATTTTGCATACTTGTATATGAAAATTTTTCTTTGTCTATATTACTCACATTATAACCATAATAGGTAATAATTATTTTTCTTACCTGCAACCTTCCTAAAACATTAATGAGCACACCACCATCAAACATTGGTTGCGAATCAATAGCAGTTATTATCCGATTAATTTTTTGAAATGATAAACTCTGAAAATTAAACATTTGTAATTAATATTAAAGAAATACAAAACATTATACCTTCATTATAATTTATTGATTAAATTTGATAGTACTTCCTATACATAAACAATCAAATTTACCAATTTACTATCATTCCTTCATTTATATAAAGTATTTTAAAAACAATGTTTGTAAGTAATGTACAATAAATTTAATATAAGTTATATTTTTTATTGTAAATACTTACAGTTAATTTTTCCATGATTTTAATAGCACCCTGTATTTGCAAACCCTCAAACGTCATAAAAGACGACTCGGTCTGTAAATACAATGTCGATTGAATACGTGGAAGAGAATTAACATGGGACATAAATGTAATTGCAAACAATTAGGACTTACATTATACATATTTATTAAATTTTGTCTTTGAGCGGGGTCGTCAAACAGTGCATAATACTGCTGTACAAAACCCTTTCCGATAACTTCATATTGTGGATTTAATGCCATTACGCTAACTTATTATATTCACACTCACTATCCAATATCAACACTATCAGTCTTTTTAAGTGATTTGATCGTTCGGCACTTTTATCTTTATAAAAATTCTACAATAAAAGTAAAATAATGCCTATTAACATCCCTCGTGCAAGATACAAGCGAGCAGGAAGCTACTTATGCCGACCAATCATTTCGATGTATCGAGAAAATCGTCGGGATTATTCTCGAACTCTCGAAAAGTTGAGATATTTGGCAACGATTGCATTCGTTTTTGTACAAACAACATTGTTGGTGATTTATGAATTGGTTAATCAAATACATATAAAACTAATTATTTGAATGTTTGAAAATTATATGATACAATTATAAATAAAAATATAAAAACCTTTTAATTTCTATTGATGGGCAATGCCTAATCCGAACAAAATTCTCTATCAAGAAACAATTTTGTTGAACGTCATTTAAACCGTGACATAGGATTGGTCACCATCATCACCGGATATATACTGACACGACATCTGTAGTTTAGATTTCGAATATTGAACGGTCATTGATCAAAAGTGAGGTTAACTTCCTTTTTTCCGGTGTGAAAAGCCGTGAGGTGTGTAGTATTCGTTACTGTAGGAAGTAATCCAAAAACATCGAAAAACTGAAAGATAATTCATTTGAATATATGCAATTATTTTAAATAGTGCATATTTCGATATTTTCGATATATTGACCGTTTTTCTTTCTGCAATTTTAGCAACGGGTTTTTAAATACATTAAGAAATACTTTAACTTTGTTTGCATTCAATTAATTATGAGATTATATGTATAGTTTCAACTTTATTAAATTTGAAAAACGTTAATTTTGCATAATTTTGCTTTATAATTTTGAAAAAAACTAAGTATGCTATGTAAGAGGTTATGTGATACTTTAGGGTAGTGTTTACAACTGCCAATATACTTGTTATATTCTATAAAGTAAAAATTAATTATTAATTTAAATTATTGTATATGAATTTTCACAATAGACATTAATTTCTTTCAATCTTCAGACTAATACATTAATTTTATAATTTTTTTCAGAACATATCTTCAAGATGGTGAAAATTATGAAAACAGGGAAAGTCGTATTGGTCCTTAGTGGCCGATACGCTGGAAGAAAAGCTATTGTTATGCGTAACTTTGATGATGGTACTACAGAAAAGCAATACGGACATGCTATGGTTGCAGGTATTGACAGATATCCACGGAAAGTGCATAAAAGAATGGGCAAAGCAAAACTTCACAAACGTTCTAAGATCAAACCATTTGTAAAAGTAAGTCTTTTAACCACTTTTATTTTCAACAAGTTTAAATGATCAATGTACAAAATAAAAAATAATTTATTGAATTTATAATAAATAATTTATTTTTCATTATTTTTCAATTTTATATATTTTATATTCCTTGTAAAAAGTACATTGCTTGTATTTCAGATATTAAATTATAATCATTTGATGCCAACAAGGTATAATGTAGATTTGCACTGGGAGAAAGTAGCTCCTAAAGATCTTAAGGATCCAATGAAACGCAAGAAGGTTCGATTCCAAACACGTGTTAAATTTGAAGAAAAGTATGTTTAATTCCTTTTTAGTTACACAATTAAAGCTTTACACAATGTAATAAGCAAATTGCAGCAACCTTCATATAATAAGTTAGATTTTAATCTCGGAAAGATTTTATTTTAAAGGAAGTGATTTTAAAGCTAGAACATAATTTACAGATTTTTATGATGTAAAATGTATTCGTTGCATTATATGAAAGTATTTTGTATTTTGTTTCAATATGTTAAAACTATTTAAAAAATATTTAATACATGTGTAAATGATATAAATATCTATTTGCAGGTACAAATCTGGTAAAAACAAATGGTTCTTCCAAAAACTACGATTCTAATTATAAATAAATGTAAAATACATAAATATTTTCAGAGTGTAATATTTTTCAATTATCCTTTTATACCAAAATGAAATAATAATTATGACAATTTTCTTTTATTATTGTGTATTTGAAAAGCACAATTGTAGTTTATTTTCAGTAATTTATAACATTACTGAATTTTCTTACTTACACAATATATAAGAATAATTAATTTTTATTATTGAAAATACTATATTAAGAAACTAAAAGAATTTTATAAAATTGTAATAGGAGACTTAAAAATGCAATACATGATTCATACCAGATCGCCAGCAATTCAAAGAGTATTGATAAATATATAATTTAATAAATATGTATTTGAAAAGTTTGAGTGTCATAATCTATAACGAATTTTCATTATTACTATAAATTATCACTTGCTAAGTTTTTTAATACGTTCATCCAGTGCTTCTGAATTATTTTTTATAATTTCTAAATTTGATGCAAAACTTTCTTGTACTCCTTTTAAGAGAGATTTGTTACTTTCCAAATCAACAGTAATTTGTGATTGTAACTCCTCTAATCGTATCAGAGACTTATTAAACTTAGCAGCTAGAAAAAATTATATTAAAAAATGTATTACATGTTATGACAAAAAATGATATAAATACCATATTTAAATACGTACCTTGCTGGTGAATCGTCTTTAATGCTAACATTCGATTTACAGTTTGAGGTAAAATCTGTGACATTGTTTCAGTTTGTTTCATAATTTCGTACATTTCTGAAATCTGAAAATAATTTTGAAGTTTGATTTAAGTGCATGTTATTTCTTTTATTCAAGAGTAATAGTTCACCTTCTGCTCCTGCTCTGAATCTAAAGTCAATGCAGATTTTTTTTGTGCAACATTATCCATTTTGTGAATTAAAGAAGCTAATCGATTTTCAATTATGTCCAACTGATACGTATCCAATAATGCAGCTTTTGCTCCCAATTCTTGAACAGCTTCCATTATACCTTGATATTTTAGATTCTAACAAAAGATGTTTTTTGTCATTCATTTATTATTAAAAGCAGTTTATTAATCGAATAAGCTAAAATAACTGTAACATTATGCAAAAAATAATCATATTGCACCTGAGAAAATTTAGAAAGTTTGTCATTGGTTGTTCCAATAACACTTTCTAAATTACAAAGTCTTTGTTCAAGCAACGCAATTCTTGCTGCTTCTTGCATTCTTGCTTTCTCTGGAAAATACATCATCTGATATTTGAGTACATTGGGCTCAACCACCTTATCAACTTTTGTACTCTGTGTCGTTGAATCAGATTCAGAGGTAAGAATACTAGTCTGTTTGAATGCTTCTATTTGTGATATAAGTTCCCTAAAATATCAATTAATAAAGTAATTTATCAATAAATAAATAATTTCAGATTATTTCATTTTATATATAATGTAAGTGAACTTACTTCAATCGTGTGCCTTGTGGATCTGATAGAGTTGCAACAAGATCATTGCCAAGACATTCCTCTAATTGTAAGGAATCTAATTGTTTTCCTAGGTCTTGCACTTGAGAGATTATATCAACAACAGATTCTACTTCTTTTTCTTCTTCTGCTTTTTCCTATTTTATATAAGTTGCATAAAATATATTCTTATACTTTAAAGAAAAATATGAAATTAATATATGTGATACCTTTATCTCGTTTATTTCTTCATATAAGTCTTTAATTTCACATTGCAAACGTTGATATTTTTGAATTGGTGTTTCTTTCTTTCCTTCTCCAGCAAGTTCCCAATCTCCAAATCTACAATTTTTAACACAATTTAACATTTATAAATCACTTTTTTATACTGATTTATAAAAAGAAAATTTACTTGTAACCTGTCCTTGGTTTGAGTGATATACAATCAGAAAAATCAATTCCCTTGTTCAGGACATGTTTACCTTTAAATTTATTAAATGCTTCTGTGGCACTTATATGTAATTTTTCTATAGTGTCAGTTTCATCCTAAAAAAAAAGAACATTAACAACAGTAGATAGATACTTATTATGCAATAAGTAAAATATAAATAATATTTAACGTCATACCTCGGAGTAAATTTGAAATTGTTCAGATTCTGGTAAATCAGTTGTTTCATACACATCAACTTGATCATATGCCTATTAATACAAATTGTAAAGGAATTTGAAACAAATATAGATATATACCGAAATTAACCTAATACATAAATTTATATAAAGTTACATATACTTTTTAATTTTATGTTGAGTTATGAGATATATTTATGAAGAAATTCATCTTGGCATCATTTTAATGCGAGACATATGAAGTACTTACAATACCAGGTAAATCAGCATACTTAGGATCAGCCATTTTTTGTAGTTAAATTAAAAATTATGATCACTTTTTAAATAATTTCATACAATGTATGAAACCATGTGTTTCGGCAATAAATGACAATACAATGATTTTGGTTCAAAATACCAAGATTTAGAACGAAGGTAGCAAATTGTCACTACACACCCAGTTTTACTACATACGAGATAATTTTACGTTTTCGTTTTCATATCCATGACTTCAGCGATATCTTTTAGGAAACATTTGTACTATACAAATAAATGGTAATTTTGAACAGTATTAATCTACAACCAGGAAACATATTTTTAACATAAAATGAATGAAATAATTATATATTATTAATATAATCATTAATTGAAATCTGAATATGATTATTTTTTTATATGCTAATATTAGTAAAATTTTAAGCATTATTTGACATTATCTTATACATAGAAACTATAAGAAAAAGTAAAAGGTATTAATAATACGTATCTTTATACTGATAAAAATACATATTTTAATATTTTATGTTACATTCAACTTATAAGAGGATTAGGATTAATAAAATCACGTGATTGAAATAAGGTTGAACATCAGGAGACTAGATTAATTTGCAAATGTTTTACAAGAAATGCTACGCTATATGAAAGCAATTGAAATCATTAAAATTACGTTATTTGTATGTATAATTGAATAAAAACGATTATTATGATTTGATATTCTTATACATTTTATATAATGTTAAACTCTTTAATGTTCAAATTTAATTTTGATTGAAAACTATATTTATACACGTTCAAAAATTGACTTGAATTACATTTACATGATTTTTGTTACTTAAATAATGAAAACAGAATAATCATTTCTCACGGTATACAGTATACAAAAGTACAAATCAACAAAAACGTTCATAATAATTAAATTCAAATTAATATAAATTTTGCTTTATTGGTCACCAATAAATAAAATTAAGATGATAAACTGAAAGGATGCGGAAGGAATAGTTATTTTATTACAATTCTTCATGTGCAATGGAAGATGAAGATCGTTCTGTAGGAAAGCCCCAAAAGAATGAAGGATATCCTTTAATTTCTCTTTCTCTTGCAACAAAAGCTGAGAAAGAAGAAATACAATTTCCTATAAAATAATTTGCTCTTCCAAGAATAGCTAAATCTAAATGAGGTGATGCAGGCGAATTTTGTTTAAAAACTGATACCTGTAATAAATGTCAAAAATGTTTACCAAATTCTATCAATATGTACATGTGTAATATATTTCTGTAGATGGTGTTGTATATATTATCATGAAATATATTAGTCAATTTCTTACTTCCATACGTGCCAGGGCTTTAGTAAGTTCATCAATCATATAATTATTATCGGATGCTACAAACACTGATTTAATGTCATTACCATTACGAATAACACGTTTGAGATGACGTACTATTAAGTCATATGATGGCAAACACATAGCGGAAGTTGCTTTTCCACGTTCATTTCGATAACCAAGACACTGAGGAGCAGCAAAAAGGTTTGGTGTACTTGATATAAATTCACAAGCACGAACCTACAGCAAATGAAATATTTTGTATTTATTTTATAAGGAAAAAGTTTGTCTGAATTTTTGTGATAAAGTATCCATTGAAAAGGCATGTGTAGCAACTGAACATTTTGTGTAATGATGACAACAGAATAATTGAGTATACCTTTGGTCGAGCATACTTTAATTGCCCAAACAGTAGAATACCTATCACTCAGCATGTTCTAACTGCAAAGGGTTAAAAAAAAATAACAAAAATACATACCCAATCAATTCCATTACGCAAATGAATTCCTACAAAAGCTCCTTTTGACAAATTTTGTTTTATAAATGTTTTTGCTTTATCAAGCATTACTGTATTCCATTCGAGACATTTGTGTAACTTTTTATTTTCTAACTGAACAGGAAAACTAGCCGGTGCACCTGTGAATGCTAATACTGGCCAACTCACTGCAGGATATTGTTTTCGCCATTGTATTGCCATGTCTGTATGATAAACATCATAATGAAGAGGTCCATAAAATTCTGATTGTACAAAATCTATATTATATGTATCCCAGAACGGACCAAATGGATTTCCTTCTTTAGGATTGCATGAATCTCTTTTGCCACGTGCAGAATAACAGAAAGCTGCAAGCAATAGTATGTCTCAAAAGGATATCTAATCTTTTCACTTAACATCCAAAACTTACATACTCTTTCCTTAGGTTGCCATATTCTTGGTGCAATATCATCCATGAAATCTTCCATTAATCTTGCTTTATGGCAACTTTGTACTTGCGAAACATTAAAATATTTATTAAAAGGAACTTGTACCTAAGAATCAAAATGTAATTAGTCAAAAAAATAGTACTATTTTTTAAAACATTAAATAATGTTAATTACTGACAGATTTAGTTTCCCCAGTTCTGTATTCAACCCATGGTGGTAATATCAGAGTACGATTTATTGCTTTTGCAAATCCTAAAGCACCTAAAAATTGATCTGCTTGATTTCCAAATCTTCCTAGAATGTGTAATTAAATTAATTATACAAATAGGTAATTATTTTTTATAAAAAATGTAGCTAGATTTCAAAATATGATTAAAATCTTACCCATACATGGACAGTAAACAATATACCCATTAGTATCAATATCAACATTTTCGCAGTATGTGTTATAAAATTTGGTCAATAATAAAATTAAAAAAATAATACTGAACATTGTGATCGAGTTTTCTTGATCGGTATCATATAGTATAAATAATTTGTTGTATAATATGTTTTGAATAAAGAATACGACAGCAATTCAACCTATAACAAACTGCTCGAATATTACTAAGTATTACTTTATACATTTCCTTCATTACTATGGATACGTGCATTGATCATTGAAAATGTAGAAATACTTTCTAAAATCAAAACATGGAAAGAGTAAGGACAGAATAGGGACAGAATAGGGACATTATACATTGTTCCCAGCATTTCAAATTTATTATATTACAATTTCCAAAGTTTTGCATATCGAATAAGTTTGATGTACAATAATTCTATAATTCTAACTTAAGTAAGCCAAATTTGAAGAAAATGAAATTAGTAATAAATTTTTTTAAGTAAGAATTTATCTATGAATTATATGTACATACATCAAAATTATTTGCATAAAAATATATGAACATAAATACACAATACACAGGATAATAACCCTGATCTCACGTGAACTCACGCCATCTCACGTGACCTTGACCTCCGGTAACTTCCGGTGACCTTCAGTGACCTCCGGTGAACCCACGTGACCTCACGTGACCACCGCTGAACTCACGCTACCTCACGTGAACTCACCTGACCTGACCTGACCTGACCTATCTTGACTGGACTCGACTCGACTCGACTCGACTTGATTTAATCTGACTATAGTTGACTCGACTCATCTAATGTGAACAAGACTCACCCGTGGTTCTTATGCTTGGCCTAATTTACTTTCCACGAGTCTTACATGATATTGTAGGAGTTGAATTGCTGATTGCATCGAAGACAGAGTTTGTGAGGTTGATTTTATTAAACGTATCATGAACGAGAATACGAATGTTTGTACGGAAGGATGAGTGATTACAATACAGTATATGCAGAGGTTGAGGGAGTGGTATAACAGTGGAGTGGAGGGATCGAGAAATAGAAAGTGTGCACATTTTTTTCGTTAAAATTGTTTCCCTTGTACAACGATAGAAAAATTTGAAATTCCACGATAGATTCTTCTGCAGGTGCTCACGAAGATAAATTTTATGTTTAGGAAAGTAAAAAAATATATTTTGACTTAATTATCCAACACGTGCCACGACTACGTGTACTGTCCAAATCGCAAGAATTAAACAATTATTCAATCGATGTATCTAATAAACAATAAAGTATTAAAAATTTCTATTAAATAAGGAGAAAAATGATTTAAACATAAATTAATTTTTGACTCATAGTTGTGTACAGAAGTACAAATCCTAAAAATAATTTAATTTGTTCAAATTATAAATAATCTGAAAAAGTCCAGGTGGCTCCATCTACAGCAAATCGCCCAAGTTTGTCGAGTTCGTTTGCGAATTGCTAGATGACGGCATAGGTACCGTTAGGACGTATATTTGAATGTAGCTGACAAAATATAAACCTTTAATATAGATAATATAGTTAATAGCTAATAGGTAATAGATAATATATAATCGATAATCGATAATCGATAATAGACAATAGACAAAAAGATTATCCGGATTACCGGTTTAACGGATTATCAGGTTTATCCGGATTATCTGGATTATCCAGATTATCGGATTACGTGACCTCACGCCACCTCACGTGAACTCATATAGATAATACATAACAGATAATAGATAACAGATAACAGATAATAGGTAATAGATAATAGATAATAAGGAAAAATTAAACAGATAATAGTAACTAAGTGTATGGTAAGTTATTTATAGTTATATCAAGTTTATAAAATATTTCGTAAATAAAATCGTACTACAATCCCATTAATACAGTGCTAGTAGTAACAGGGGTTTGCGAAGGTGCGCTCGCTTGTCTTACACTCATTTCCCAAGTGTCTAATAATTGAGATACAGAGAAACGGCGAGGAAGTTTCGTTATACGCGCGTTTAAGGCTTTTTGAACGGCACAAAGGAATGTTGTAGCATATTCATGGGGTGCCATAACGCAACGCGGAGGCGTTAGAGGATAATCAGCAGGAACTGTAACTGATACTGGTGGAACGCATGGAAGATGACGATCGTCTAACCAACATATTAACTGAATACATTTAGATCCATTTTGTTGTGCCGGGTCAAGGCTGACCTATATATACATATAAAATGTGATATACATATATGCGTCATTTGAAAAAATATAACACAATGACAAGCAGGTTACCTTAAATCGTTGATCTAATCGAGCTATTTCTCCTTGTAATACATCTGGTATATCGCTAGGAGATTCTTCTATTTTTTGCTTTTTCAGCGGTGGTGGTAAATTCCTACTTGCACAATGAAGAAATTTCATTTTTGACATCTTTTAATATAATTGTGTATAACAGAATATAAATATTACTTACTTTATTTCTGGACCAAATAAAGCTTCTAAACATGGACCAAATGTACGTTGTAATGTATGGTTTACCACCGGACTTTGAAGGTGGGTGCTTACAGCTTCCAAAAGTGGACTGAAAAAGTGATGTTCCTTCAATGTTGTTACTGGAGGGCCAACACTAGCATCACTTCGTTTGAAGTCCACTTTTTCAAGAACTACTTCGCACTTCAATAATGTATCCATTGGCATACGTTTACTAGGATTTGATAAAATTTCTAGAAGTTTCTTCATTTTGCTTAATTTATCAACATCTGTAATGAAAATAAATCATGTAGTTGAAAATAATGTATATATATTTAATCCTTAAATTACTTACTTCCTTCATTACTCATTTTAGCAATCATTCTCCGCAAAGGCTCAATATATTTACTCAATTGTCTAACTTTATCTCTATATGCTTGATCTTCCTGTTGTGGACTTGGAGTAGCACCTACACCTCCAGGAGTGTTCAGTGAACTGCTAGGAGATGGTGCCATTCCTAGTTGCATATGTGTTATGTATTACCATTTTTATATATGTTTGAAATGATAAACCTTAGATTATAAATTGTTTAACATACCTACAGATCGTTGCGGTCCTCCCATTATAGCATGCTGTGGGCTTGGTGATGGGACTAATGCTGGAGAGGCTACCATCTGATTACTGTAAAAAATATTTTTTTAACATATATAAATGTACGCATGTACTAATATGTCTGAAGCGATTATTTTAAGGCGAGAACCTCGATGGTGCACCTAAACCAGCTGGACTTGGAGCTGATGGTGATGGACTTTGTCGTAAAAACTGATTTGCTGTAACATTTCGAGGACCTGGGAATCCAGCATTTATCATCTCACCTGGCTAAAAGTAAAAATGTTAAAATATCATGCATAATTATATACATACGTTTATCTACCTTTCTTTGCATATGATTTAACTGCTGCTGCATCTGAGCAGGACCTAATTGTCCTGGAGCAATTTGGTTCATCTGTTGTGGCATACTAGTTTGAATTCCACTTATAGATCCACTAATTTGATTGGATAATTGATTTTGCATTTGAGTCTGAAATGTAACATGTATTTTATCATTTATTTAAACACACGTGCGCGCGCGCGCGCGCACACACACACACACACACACACACAAAATCATAATATACATACCTGCATGCTTTGCTGCATTTGTCCTGTAGTAATTTGTGCCATTTGATTAGGGACTACTTGATTCATTTGTGGAGGAATATTTCCTTGTGCCATTTGATTCATCTGTGTCAGCATTGAATTATTTTGCATGGTTTGAATTGGACCCATATGACTCATTGGACCACTGGTTTGGGCAGGCATCATACCCATTCCTGGCATTTTATTTTGCATACTTTGCATTGCCATAGGTTGCCCAGGACGTTGATTTAAGCTTTGTAATACTAACAAAAATCGATAATGTGTATTAAATTATTTGTTGCAAATAAATTTATAGTAATATAATCCTGAAAATTTATATATGTAGAAAAGAATGTATGTATTTAAAGATATGATTGTACTAAAATTATACATATAAAATAATGCAACTATTTTTATAAAGTATAAATATATATTTTTTCAACTTACAAATTCAATTAAATATATAATTTACTTATGTAAATCGAAGTAAGTAATACTTAGGTTAACATAATATAGAATTATACGAATAAATTATAAGTAAATCAATTTTCTTTCCAATTAAATTTAAACATAAAATAACTTAATATAAAGAAGCTTAGTACATATTTTATTACTTAATCTCTAAATGCACTTTAAATATATTAAAATTATAATATAATTGAAATATATTTTCTATGATGGTAGTACTTCTTCAAAACTCTCATATTTTAATTCATAAACATTTCAAATCCTTCTTTTAAAGGGAAATTGAAAAATGTTTTTAACTTTTTCTCTAGTTTATTGTTGTACATTTTCTTCATTTCTTCTGATACTTCATCACTAATTATATATTCATATGTAAGGTTTTCAATTTCCAGATTTTCATTCAATATTAACTCTAAGATAATAATATCTGCAGGACTTGTTTTATCTATGCTTTTTGGCCATCCTTTTTCTTTTAACAATACTTTTACATTGGTCAATGATTGACTTACTTGAAATTCTATCTTTCCATAGACTTTTTTCACTTTATCAATCATTTCATATATATATATTAATCTATGTACAAAGATTTTTAACAAAAACTTGACTTCACGCACCATTTTAAGAACTTTTTGCCCAAGAGGATCATAAATACCTCTTTTTATTTTGTTATGAAGCTTTATCACTTCTGGTAATCGAGTGTGTCCTAAACTAATGAACCATCTGCGTATCAATTTAATATATATAAATGTTATTTTGAACTTGATGTCTTTTACAGGAGTTCCATTAATGACAGGTTTATAAATGTACTGTACACGATTATCTGCTAGGTTAACTGCCATGCCACACCGCTCTTTGATCTCTTTTGCAAGGTTTGTTTGTTTGCGTAATCTAAGCTTCCAATATTTATGCAATAATTCTTCATTGTTTCTGTGTTCAATATATTGCCAAAATGTAACTTCAGATGATGACTCCATTAATCTTTTATGTGTATCCACATTATCTGAATCATAAAAAGGTTCACTTTCTATGGAACTCTCATACTGTGAGTAATATCTATTAGTCAACCTTTTCATTTTTTAAAGTATGTTGTATATTTGGCACACAATTTAATGATAAATAGTTTAACAAATTTTTGTAATAAAAGTGATTAGGTTAAGTTTCTTTTTTCTATAAAATAAAAACGTTTGATAAAATTGTAAATTTACAACATTACATACTATAGATTCTTTAAATCTTACACTTTTAGAACAGTTCTTTCCAAGAAACAAAATTTTAAATGTAAATATTGCTTTGAATAATGTATTTTATTAAAACCAAGTTTCTTAAAGTCATTCTCTTTATGTATTGACAGTTAAATTTTGAATAACTTACAATATTATAATTAATTTGTGATACACTTTCTATATGTTATAAAATAACGATATATAAGTATTAAATAATATATAGTAAGTTATGGATTAAAATACTTATATTTTTTTAATTTAAATATGAAACCAAATTACAAAAATACTTGGCATTGAAGTTTACCAAATATTGTAATTTTTAAGTTCATTGATATAAAATGTGTGTATTAATTTTTATAGGGTTACATATATAAATATATAAAAATACATTTTAATCTTTTGTCTTTTTTATGTATACAAAGTAAAGTTTGATTTATTTATATAATTACTAAAAGCTACAAAATCAATTTTAATGCAGGTTGCACTAATAAATTGCTCAAAAAATATTTTAAGCTAGAGATCTTAGTGTTAAGTCCACAAGGGACTGAGCAAAAAGTATAGATAGTATAAATTTTACATTTTTTTGTAAAGCAGTATGATTGCATTTCTTATAATTCATATCAAGAAATGACAAAAAATACAATTGCACTTCATTCTTTTATTTCACTATTTGACATTGCAAATAAATTTTAAAATAGTTTTAGTGATTTAATATTGCATTTGATTTCCATAACTAGAGATAACTATTGACCTGAAAGTAGACGCACTACAAAAATTCTCATCCTGACAAAAAATTTTTAATTTAAAATGATATGTAAGAAACAAAAGAAGTATTAAGACTGTTTGATATCCTATCCTTCTGTTTTTTGATAATCCACTTGGGCAAGACCCTGTAACATTGCTATTATATATGTACTATTACATTGCTATAAAATATATATATATATATAATAGCATAGGTCATACAATATAGTTTTCTTATGTTCTTAAAAGGTTTTTCCTCTTTTGAAAATCATACTCCTAATTTAAATGCAAGATAAAATTATTATTATAAAAAAAAATATAATATTTTTATTGAGATATGAACTTACAATTTGTGGCAGTATTAGAAGGTGGTTGTTGAATTATTCCTTGGGGATTAGATCCTGGTCCACTCATACTCATCATTTGATTAATACCAGTTCCTTGACGTGCCAATGTTTGTAATGCCCCAATTGGATCTGGCATCCCCTGATTTCCAGAACCAGCTGTACCTGGGGCAGCACCTCCTGTGCCTTTTTTTGAATCTAAAAAAAAATAGTACAATATATTACAGAAATTTACTTGCCTTAATCTATATTTTAGGTAACAAATTAAATATATATTACTTAATTCTCTGACATGTAGGATCAGTCTGGCTACGAAACCTAAATATTCTTCCTGTAATGAAATAAATTTATATTATTGATGAAACTAATCAACAATTTATTTCCAAAATATGTTAGATTAAAACATTAAATTTAATAATTCTATGAAAAATTAAAAATTTTATTTTCATAAAGTTCAGGATGTTATTAATTTTTTGAAAGGTTAGTAAGAAGAAAAATGAGAATTATAACAAACCTTAGTCTTTGCCTTCTGAAAAACATGATTTTCCATATCAATACTATTTCTTGTAGTGGGCATTCCAGACATCTGTACAACTTCATCTCTGTGCAGAAAATATTCAATAAATATGAAAACATACGTGTTATTTATTTAAACGCACAAATTTATGTTCTTTTAGTTTATATATAGTTCTTGTATTTTGTAATATCTATTATCAAAACCATGTTAATCAAAATATTTCTTTATTTATAATTTAACATAAATTAACTTACATTTTTGCGATTACACTTTGTCGAAAACTTTGTGTTTTCCAAGAATTCTCGTCTGTTGTCATTTTTTTTGTATTGAATAACTAAATAAACAATTAAAAAAATTCACAACTTTCTTTTATCAGAGCAACTCAACGACCAAATATATATAGTGTACTGTAAGTCCGATTTTCGAAGCATAGCTGTTAGAACATAAAGGTATTTGTAAATAGTCTTCTTTATTGCGTTTCTATGAAAACGATAGTTGCATTGTATCATTGCATTTATGTGGTGTATGGATCATTCAATTTAATAAATGTATAGTTAGTGAAATGTGCATAGAAATATATTCTACATGAATTTCAGACAAAATTAGAATTGTTAAGAATATTTAACTAATTAATTTTGTATAATTAAAAATGTAATATTTCCTTTTGAAATAATGAATATTTTTTGAGTATTCGGCTTAAGACAAAAGAAAGAATTTGAGCTTTTTCTAATCAAAAGTAGGAATTGGTTCATGAAAATGCTGTAAAACATTATTCATTGAATATCATGTCCAATATGACCTATTGCTTCAATTCGAATGGACTGTAACTCTAGGACTTTAATTCGTAGAGGTTAAGTTCAGTACACGTGTAATTCTAGATTATATTATGTTTAAGTGACTAGAATCTATTTTCTGGAATTAAAAAATATAATTTAGACCTAAGTAGTGACATTGAGTGCTTATGTTTTTTTCTTACAAGTACGTAATACATTCTGTTGAAGAATATGTATAAATTAATAATAATAAAATTATAAATGAAAATTTCTCAATTTGGATACTATCAATGTAATTGATTCAAAGAATATTTATAATACTTATAATAATTGTAACAGTAAAAATGATTAAAAGGAAATTTGAAAAAGAAAGTGAAGGCAAACAAAACAGTAGTAATTCTTCTATGGAGACAATAGAAACCAGAAGGGTTCTGTCTCGATTTAAATCGGATACTGGTGAAGTATTACCAGGTGGTTTGCTGGATTTACCTACAAATATTACTGTTGATAAGTTACAAGCAATTTGTAATGCACTTTTACAACATGAAGAATCAATACCTTTTGCATTTTATGTAAATGATATTGAGGTTACAGACAGTTTGGAAAATAATATTGATGAACATTTTTGTACTAGTGAGGATGTAATTGAAATCGTATATCAACCACTAGCAATTTTTAAAGTTAGAGCAGTTACTCGATGTACTGGATCATTGGAAGGTATATTGGTTGCAATTATAGATTTTACATATTAATAATAATTGTAATAAGTTACTACAAAATAATTTTATTATATTTAGGTCACAAGGAAGCTGTAATATCAGTTGCATTTTCACCAGATGGAACATGTTTAGCTAGTGGTTCTGGAGATACTACAGTTAGGTTTTGGGATATCTATACGCAAACACCACATTTTACATGTGAAGGTCATAAACATTGGGTTTTATACATATCATGGTCTCCATGTGGAAGTAAGCTTGCATCTGCATGTAAAAATGGAATGATTTTGTTATGGAATCCAAAAACAGGCGAACAAATAGGTAAAGATTATTAGAAGTTCATTATCAATAAAAATATTAATTGCTTGAGTACCATGGAAAGGATATCAGATTCTGTTTAAAAATGATCAGAAACAGAGAGATGATGTATGACTCTTTGGTATTCAAACAATAAAACACTAATGTTTTTATCTTTACTCATTACACATTTAATTTATATAAATTCTCAGGAAGAGCTATGACAGGACATAAAATGTGGGTGACCTCCTTATGTTGGGAACCATTTCACAAAAATCCAGAATGTCAGTATTTAGTTAGTGCTTCTAAAGATTGTGATTTAAGAGTATGGGATACAAAACGTGCACAAACTGTTCGTATTTTATCTGGTCATACAAAAAGTGTAACATGTGTTAAATGGGGAGGAAGTGGTCTTATTTACTCTGCATCCCAAGATAGAACTATTAAAGTGTGGAGAGCTGAAGATGTAAGCTTTACAAACAAATTATAGACTATAATTTTTTATCATTGAACATCTAATTAAAATTAATACATTCAGGGAATCTTGTGTAGGACTTTAGAAGGACATGCACATTGGGTAAATACGTTAGCATTAAACGTGGACTATGTACTTAGGACTGGCCCTTTCCAACTTGGAAAAAATGCAGATAAAACTGACAATTTGTTAGAATATGCAAAAATACAATATAAGTCTGTTGGTGAAGAAATACTTGTTTCTGGTTCTGATGATTTTACGTTATTTCTTTGGAAACCAGAAAAGGAAAAAAAATCTATTGGTATTATTTACTATCATATGAACATAATAATCATTGTGAAATAGAAAAAATCAATATTCTAGCTTTTAATTTACATTTTAGCAAGAATGACTGGTCATCAGCAATTGATTAACGACGTAAAATTCTCACCGGATGGTCGCATAATCGCATCAGCCTCATTTGACAAGTCCATAAAACTGTGGGAATCAAGTACAGGAAAATATATAGCTTCGTTGAGAGGTCACGTGCAAGCTGTATATTCAATTGCATGGAGTGCAGACTCTCGCTTGCTTGTTAGTGGCAGTGCAGATTCAACTTTAAAGGGCAAGTAAACCAAACATAATAATAATAACTATTATTTGTTGTCTTTGGAGAAAAGATTGTGTAAGACCATAGTTTTTATTTTAGAATTTGCAACATTATAAATGTAATGGCATTGCATTGCTGTTTCAGTGTGGAGTATGAAGACAAAGAAGCTTTCTCAAGATTTACCTGGTCATGCAGATGAAGTTTATGCCGTAGATTGGTCTCCAGATGGGTTGCGTGTCGCGTCTGGCGGAAAAGATAAAGTTTTGCGACTTTGGCAAAATTGAGCAGTGTACATAACATAAAATACTTTTCTAATAATTCAAAATTTTTTAAATCTGATATTCAAGTATTATGGACATTAATTCTTTATATTTAATATAAATATCAATTAATCAAACTTTATTTGTATTATTTATTTAATTTAGTGATTTCTGAAACTTTCATCAATTAGATTCATTAGATAATTGTGCTTTATTATTTATAGTATTTTAATAATGCAATAATAATCCATGATATTTGACATGTAAGCTGACCATCATCTATGATTAGAAGGAGATGCCTACAATTTCTCATTTTATAATTTTAATTGTTAAATATGTATACAATATTCGTACAAAATGACGATACTTGCGGCTAACTGTGAATTGAAAATAAAAATAGTTTATTATATCGACTTTTAAAAAATGTATTTTTTTCACTATAATATTGTGATATATATGAACAATATTTTGCATATTTTAATTAAATAACATAAATTCAAATGTATTAAAATATAATGATACGTATTCAATAAACAATAATCTGTTCATTGATTGATTACTGTAAAGTTTAAACAATCCCAACTAGGCATTTTATCTATGTAACTAGAAACTTGATCAGAAGGGGGGGATGTGCCATGTGCTTCTCAATGGTAAGTATTAATGGATGTGTGTACAAATCAGCTGATACGTATTTTATTCGACACAAAGGTTTTCTACATATGTAAAGTATGAATATCATGAAATCATTTCGAGAAGTGTTAGCAAACGCAAAAAACGTGTTAATATTGACTGGTAGCGGAATTTCTGCGGAGTCTGGTATTCCCACATTTCGCGGTGCTGGTGGGTTTTGGAGGAAATATCAAGCACAAAATCTAGCAACTCCAGAAGCATTTGCGGTAAATCCATCTTTGGTCTGGGAATTTTATGAATATCGCAGAAGAATAGCGAGTGAAGCTAAACCCAATAAAGTATTTAGATAATTCAACTTTTTATTGCTATTTTATATATTCCATTTATTTAATGCATTGTAATATTGTTATTGAGGTTTTTTTCTTGTATTTCAAGGCTCATGAAGCAATAGCAAACTTTCAAGATCGTGCCATGAAAGAAGAGAAAAATGTTACTATTATAACGCAAAACATTGATGAACTTCATCAACGGGCTGGTGCAAAAAATGTATTAGAACTTCATGGTTCACTTTATAAAACCCGTTGCACAGTATGTCATGAGATTGCTGTAAATAAAAATATTCCAATATGTCCTGCACTGGAAGGGAAAGGGTAAGATATGGCTACAAAAGCTATAGGATAGGTGGTACTGTAAATATTTATATAAGTATACATAGATCTCCAGATCCAAATATTAAGGTTTCTGATATTTCAAAAGATGATTTACCTCATTGTCGAAAAGAAAATTGTAAAGGTTTGCTAAGACCTCATATTGTATGGTTTGGAGAAAATTTGAATTCTCATGTACTTAAGCAGGCTTGTAAGTTTACTTCAATAATATATTATATAACAAAAAATTATAATATTATAGATATAATTCAGGTAAAAATTTATTTTATAAATAAAATTAATATATACATGTGTTTTTTAATTCTAGACAATGCTGTAAAAAATTGTGATGTGTGCTTGGTTATTGGTACATCATCGATTGTTTATCCTGCTGCGATGTTTGCACCGCAGGTTGCAGAACGTGGTATTCCTGTTGCTGAATTTAACATAGAAACAACTCCTGCTACAAGACACTTTGCGTAAGTTAAATTCAGAATTATATAAAATAGTAATATGGTTTGTGTAATGAAGATCTAAATGTAATTATATCTTAAAATAATTAAAAGCAACATATTAATGCCAGGTTTAATGCAACTTTTGAAAATAAATGCGGGTTAGCATGCAAAGTATTTATTCATAGTCATCCAGATCTTGTATTTTTTTTATTGATCTTTTGGCATTTGATTTATCTGTAACAAAGTAATAATTCTTTGAATATTATTTTAAAGGTATTATTTTGAAGGGCCCTGCACTATTACAGTAACAGAAGCTTTGGAACCTTAAGTCTATAAAATAATATGGATTTAAAACTGTATAATATCTTTTATATTTAGATATATATTTGTTATGATATATTTACTTAGTATTATTAATATATTTACCTTGTACTAAACATATTTCTGTATTAAGTCCAAGTTGATTTAAATATTCCAACCATAATTGTTGCTTTATTGAAAGAACATCTCTGGGACCTTTTACCTCTACAATTTTATGCTGTAGAAAAACAATATTTAGTAGATTAAAAAAAGTGTATTTTTTATAAAATATATGTATATGGATAAACTGCTTTCATTTGAGATATATAAAATAATTTATTTCTTATTATTTCTTTGCAGTATCATTTATTATGTAAATATTTACCCATTTAATTTTATAATTCCACACAATTAAATCAGGAAATCCAGCCTTCCAAAGTTTAAAATTTTCAATTAGTCTTTTACAAATTCCTATCACACCTTGAACTCCTAAACAATACACTATTTCCTAAAAATAAAAATTATTTTCTGTTTTGTTACATGTTATTATATTAAGTAGTATATCATATAAAAAAAAAATATCAAAAAGTATGTACTTTCAACTGTAAACTGTTCTTTATCAACTTTGGGTTCATTATAGATTGATATTGACTATATGTTTTAAATCTTGTTTCCATTAAAGAACTTAAAGATTCCGAATCAAAATCATTAATAATCTGAAGTTTCATGTCTAATTTTTCTCTTCTATTTTCATAGAAATGTTCTGTGAATAAGTCATCTGGGGCACATTGATATGGTGTTACAAACGCCCCAGGAATATGCATATCATAAAGTTCTTCCCAGAATAAAGTAATAAATAAAAGAATTGGTAATTCGCCCTCACAGTGCAATGCATTAGAAAACCCGTGTTCACAATAGTGATATGCTGCAAGCATTTCTACCGATCCATAACTTTGACTTTCTCTACTACTTTCTATACACCAAATGCTCTTATTGCCTGCAGCACTCCTAGAATAATTTGATATTAAATATTTTAATTCAGAATAAAATTCTAATATATTATTTAGTCGTTTTATTACAAAATCAAAGATGTAATAAACTTACTTAGACATTGTTGAAGCATTGATAGTAATATATGCAGTTTTATATTTTGGCATTTGATGAATACAATTATCTAAGACTTTATTAATACTAGTTTTTGTAAGTGGCTTTACTCCTGTTTTCCTTTTACAAATTTTATTTGCTCTTTCCAAAAGTTCTATTTTATCTACTCGTGACAAATTTTTTGTTTCCAAGGCTTGCATTATTATTAATGCACTAGTCTCTACATCTTTGTGATGGAACATTTTAATAAGTGCTAGTTCATTGTACCACTTTCCTTTATTCATACACATATGACAATCTTGTTCTAATAAGAAATTTAAAATTTCCACAACACGTTCTTTGTCTTTATTTTTTTTAAATGCATCTATGCATTTTGAAAGTATTTTCAACCATATATATCCTGGCATGAAACGTCTTACATGCATGGGAAGTATAGAATTTTTTAGTCTACAAAATGTATATTACAATTATAATTGTTACTAAAATTTGTTTGTAACAAAATGGTATATATTTTGCAGTACCTTAATGATTCAGTTGTTAACATATTTGGTAATATATTCATAGCTGAATTTCCATAGTATTGTACCTTATCCCAATTTTTCTTTTCAATAAATTGCAATGTAGTAAATAATGCAGATTTAGCCTGAATGTAACTGTAAATACAAATAAATTTAAGCAAACTAAAATTACGAACAATTATCTTTCTGTTCTTTCATGAACATGCATTTTAAAACTTTCAAATATATGCTCGATAAAGTACAAAAAACTTACTGTATTAAATGTGATTTACAGGAAAATATTGGAAAACGATTTTCAGGAACATTGGGAAATATTACTTTTCCCAAATAATTATCACATAGTTTGAAAAATGTATCTGCAATACTCATTTTTGGATCTTGATTAGGTATAAGTAAAGTCATTATTTTATCAATAATATTCCATGTTCGGTCAGTTATACTCACACAATAATCCAATATATCAAAAATAAAAGTATGCAAAATATTACTTGGGCCCTTCATTCCAGGAAACAAAGACTTATTCTTTGATAACTTTAATAATTCGCCTATCATACTTTTTTTTTTCCCTTTGTGATTTATCTTCATGTTTCGACAAAGTTGACGAATTTCATCAACTTGCAATAAATCAAGGAGAGTAGATAAATCTTCATTTTTAATATCAAATGTGCAAACAGATCGCGAAACAAGAAGTTTAAACACATCTTGTAAGTTTGAAATTATTTCTGGGTATTTTATATTACTTTTTCTGTGCCATGTTCTCTTTCTTTTTATCATAGATACCAGTAGTGTTTGAGCTTCTACAGGAAGTGTAATAATGGAATATATAAAATCCAATTCATTTTCATCAAAATAACCACAATTAACAGGTTCAGAAAGAACAGTAAAAATAGTAGTAAATAAAATTTTTGAGTTTAAATCATTAGGGGAAATGATTTTATTTACTTCATATTTTACTGATGCCTTAGTGTTTATGTGATTATATTGATAATTAAATATGTCATTAGAATATATTTGTTCTAAATTAAAATTGTTTGATGGAATAGCACCTTGCTTTCTTAGATTCATATGCTCTATTGCATTAATTATAATATTAGTATCTATAGTGCGCCCAAACAGTTTTTTTGGTGTGATATTTCTTAATGATTTATTAGATGATTCTTTTGGAGAATAATTTGACTTTGTAGACATAGAAGTAGATCCTTCAGAGTTTGCTACCGTAAAATTAGCATTTTCAGGAGTTCTTAACATCTTATTAGGAGTTTGCTTTAAATGAATATTATTATCAACGTTTAATGTTATTTTTTCGACACTATTCAAAGGATTATCATCTTTTGGCTCCTCTTTTAGTGCTTTTTTTAGTTGTGTATTATTATTATTTGTCAATGTTTTTCTATTTGTCCTTAAAGAATTTTCTAATTCTTTTTTTGGCGTTCTTAAATGAATTTCATTATTGTTTACTGCTTTCTCTTTTACTTTATTCATTGCATCATTAATTGGTGACACTGCATGCTTAATATCAACTATCTGTTTAGAAGTCTCTTCTAAATAATTACTATTGTCTAATGACGTTTCATTGCTTTCAATTTCATCATAATTTTTAAATAACATTTCTACATCATCAAGATTAATATTATATGCTTCAGTGACTTCTTTATCTATAATTATACAATTTGACATCCCTTCAGATTTTACACTATGTGAAGGTAATGAAATATTTTGTTTCTCATCTTTATTTTTCTTTCTCTACAAAGAATAGAACAGATAACGTGATTATGTATTATACTGGAAATATTTAAAAACAACTAATACAAACAATTAATAAGAATCAAATAATAACTTACATTTCTTGTGTATGGTATAGATTTCAATTTAACATTTTTTTTACTGTTGGTCATGACATTCGATACTTGTTTACCACTTGTTGATTTATAAAACTGATCAATGCGTGTTTGCTGCAACATTCTTTTATAGGTCTAACAATGTTTCGTAAAAATGATATCACTGAACAATTTAAGGACTTTCGCTAGCTTATTTTCTATTTTCATTATCTGTTACATTTGGAAAAATCATAAAGTACTCTGCAATTCTTTAAGATGTTTTTATTTATCAACGCAAAAGTCTAAAAAGAATAAACAATCGCATTCACTCGGCATGTTTATTTACAAAATGATTCACATATACAATCGGAGATGATCAAAGGCATTAAATAATTGATTCCGTTCGAGGGGAATACGACACACTAAACACATTCCATTGTTCTTGGCAGACTTATACTGGTTGTACAACTGGAACACTAGATGACAGTACTACAACAGTCTATCGTACGCATAATCATGTGTTACCGATTGCGTGATAGAGTGACCAAACGTTTTGAAATATTTAATCTGATCGCAACTAATTTATAGGCAGCGGGTCGCATGAATCGTTAAAATATTTACATTAAAAATTTTTAAATACGTTATTTATATCTAAAAAATGTATTTCTGGAAAGATATACACGTTTCTACCTTACGCTATTGCAGTAACACCATCTAGTGTTTTAATTGTGCATTAACTACATAGAAGCTTGTCCAAAGCAAAAGGGAATATGTAGCGTGTCATATTCCTTCCAAATGGAACGAATTATTGCTTCTACGCGTTGCTATTATATAGGTAATTCGCCAACAAGAATCAAGGGTACCACAACCTTAAAAATACAAAATTTCACAAACTAAAAACATTTTATATAATATACAATTTCATGAAGTATGATTGCTTTTTATTTAGGAATTTGACTTATAATAGTCTATACTTTGTATATAAAATGCAGCAGATCTATTTATAGCAATAAATGCAATAATATTAAAGTAACTGTAACAGGTGTTTCTTTGAAAAAGTTGCTCACACTGTAAATCCGATAAGAATAACCTACAAATATAAAAGAACATATTCGTATATCTATGGAAACTTAAATGTAAACTGAAAATGAGCAAACTTAAGGTACTTTAAAAGCTTGAAGATATATTTCTGCTCAGAAAATAAAAATAAACATTATTTATGAAACTCTGTACAGGACAGCATATATGAATTTACCATATTTACACAAAATAAAATACAAGAGAAATGTGGCTTAATTGTTTCTTTTCAGTTTATCTTGATGCGCAAGCACGCGTTAAAAAATACATAAAGTAAATGTAATTTATTCGAATGTGTCATTTATATTATATGCACAAAGCATTGTTGTGTAAAAATTAGTTCTTGATTTCACTAGGTAGGATATCCTAAAAGAAATTTATTTTTACGCGATGTAATCAGAATTTATTTTCAGCAGAAAATCTGCTCTTTTAAATTTTTGTTTATCCAGTCTATGTCCATTGCGAATGTTTTCCTGTTAACAGTATGTTCTAAATGCAATTACGAACCATCCCATTGAGACAGATGTGTTATTTTGCACAAAAAAATCTGTATACTTTGTTACTATATAGCACATAGAATGTACAGAGATGTGAAAATTATTAGACTCTAACTAAAAGATGATAAAAAAACATGAGCTTTTTCTGAAAATAACACGCATTTATACTTTTCTCAAGTATCTACTTTAAGAAGACATCTTATTACGACTATTATTCTAGACACCATGTCCCTTGCCTTTTTCATAACCACAAATTCATATAGCAAAACAAAATCAGCAACGATAAAGTTTTTTTGAATAAAACAAATAAAAATGGAACTATCCATTAAAGTTTAGAAATATGTTAAATATAGCAAGTATCACTTAAATTTGCAATAACAAAAGAAACACATAGAAAGTAGAAGCCGAATAAACACTTCAAATGCTCAAGATAAAAGTTTATGATAATAGATTTACAAAATAATTTAGCAAAAAAGAACATCTCCAACTAATCTCCAATATCGCAAAACTCTCTATTTACAGATTAATAAATGAGAACAGTACCTTTAACCATCATTTTTTTCTGCAGAAAAGTAACAAAAATGTGAAAATATAATGCTGAGTCTAATACTTTGCACATCTCTGTATCATGTAATACAAGTAAAATGGGCAAATGAAATAGACTAAGATAAATCATGACCTGTTAACATAAGTTACGCAGAGAATATGTATATCGCATTATAAGTTTTGCCCTGACAAACTATCTTTTTTTTCATATATGTATATATATGTACAATAATCGGATTGTTTATAGTTCTGTCAATTTGTCAGAGTTACATAATTAGAATACATTTAATAGTCAAATTGCAACCCGTAGATTGACATATATACATTCAATTAGTTACATTATCTAATAGATTCAAATGTTAATCACATTAATTACGGATATTAATACTAAACAATAGTTGAGTTTAGATCTCTATACGTAATTTGTAGGAAACATAACTCATCTACCTGATAACATCTCTACTTCTCTATTGATATGGAAGTGTAAATAAATGTAATTAAGCACTTTCAATTGCATTTAAAGTGTTTTGTGGTTGGTAAGAGTTTCAGGTTTATTATTGTTAATTATAAAAAGCACATACTAGAAAGTTATAAGCACAAGTTAGAAAAGCGAAAAAATTTAGGAATGTAATTTATTTATCAGATTTTAACGGTTTGTAAACAATAAATGTAATTCACATTTTAATGCATATCTGATAATATTTTATTTAGACCAAATTAAATTTGATACATGCATTTAGCAAAAGGTGTTATCAGGGGACGAGAGAGTAGATGATGTTTGCATCGAAGAACAAATTAAAGGGTTATCTAGATCAAACATTCTACATACATAGAACTTGATATCTTCCCCTTGCGTTCTCCGATTATACAATCTCGAGAAAAATTCTCTATACTCTCGCCAAACTTTCATTCGAATCGGAGCTTTGGTTGGAGCGTTTTTCCAATTAAATCTTCCTGTCGCACAGCGACATAGAAGTCCTACTGTATTCACAGAATAAAATACACGTATAATAGATACACCGCATTTCGACACTTGTCGATATTATCGTAAAAGTTTTTAACACTCAGAACTTTTTAAGAGCTTCACGTTAAACATTATATCTGTAAGCTCATTCTTTCTCTGAATAATTTTTTTTCACACGAAACGATATAATAGGTGTTGTTCGATCGCTCTAAACAGTTGCATTGATCCGGCTTATTCCTACTTACATGATACAGTATTGTTTTCCGCGAATGCAACAAATTAGGTAAACACGAAGTCTCACAATCCAATTTGACCGACTTATATTTTTTGTCTTTAATTTCACTGATTAACTACATAAATTATTCAAATTTCCATAAATCATAAAACGTTCTGTAAATATTGTTGTGTAATACTCCGACTACTGTAGTACATTTATAGTAAATTGATTAAAATAATGATATCGGCCTTTCTGTCAGTGGAATTTCGTGTTTGCCAAATCAGAAAATGTAAAGCGAACTCAGTCTTTGGTTGGAGCGATCAAACCTTGAAGATTTCTGACGTTTTATTTGTAAAGTGGCTATTGGGTCAATATTTTTAACATTAATAAATTTTATATAAAAATCCATGTACCACTATATTTCGTTTAAAGCGTTCCAACTAAAATAAACAAATGGTTTTTACAAGTACATTCTTGGAAATTTGTTTCCGCACAGTATCACTCGTCTTTCTCAAAATCATACATGGCAGAAGATTCTTTCTCGACTCAGCAATTGAAATTAAAAAAAAAAAAGAAAAAAAAAGGAATGAATGTAACGGTGAAAAATTATGAAAAGCAAATGACTTAATTGTAAGTGAATGATTACAGTTAAAAGATATATAAAATGCTTCAAGCTCAACAGTGAATTTGAGAAAAACGAGAGAAATAATAAGATATCTAAAGTATGTACAAATGTGGCAGAAATTAGATTTCACAAAATGTTATATAATATACAGGCGAGTGAAGTTCTTAACAAAATAATAAGTCCTATCCAGGATAAAATTTCTTTATTACTCCTCCTCTAAAATTGTCCCGAATTCATAAATTTTCGTACACATCGCTGTGCGCCTACCACAACAACATTAATTACAGTTATTTTTCAGTTAATTACCTAAAAGTAAGAGATACAATAAGCGTAATTATTTTTATATGTACAATATATCTTTTTTTGTTTGTTTCTTATTATGATTTTATGAAGTCTCCCTAGAATTTGCAACGTTTGCACCATTATATTTTATTTCTCTCTTGATCTCGCGTTACGGCTCGCGAAAGAACTTTCTTATTGCATGCTTGAAAAAAATTTCTGTGCTTCAAGCCTGGAAAATCAATGACTATCTGAAAAACTTTTTAGCATGGCCATTTATAATAGGATTAAATTAGAAATCTTCAGTCCAAATGGCTAGGATATTGATCTCGATCAGTGCCTATAAATTTCAAATTACAATAGATGTTTAACGAAATCTTTCTTAAGTGACAATAAAAATTATGTAACAGATACTCTTGAATTTCGTCAGTTCCAAACTCATATATACTTGACAGCCTACTTTGAATAACTACTATTATTTATTTTTACATGCATTGCTTCTATTAGCCACACAGAAATATGAAATGTTTGATTGTGTTAAAGAAAAACCCTTTGAAATAAAAGCTTACAATTGTATTCTCTGTAGTTTTATTATTTTTGAATGAAAATGTAAGCTGAATATTGTCAATTTTCTTAGAAACTTAATTTCGGTTTGCTTCTTATGTTTTAATTTCACATCTCAATAGTTACATGGACAGGGAGATAATAATATAGAAAGACTGACAGGAAGAGGACAACGCGCGCAAAAATAGGCGCAGACTCAGTAACTATTTGCATGTTCATTTTGTTTACAGGTAATCAAATTTTATCAGTCAAATTATGTAGCGAAGCATATGGACTATGTATGTGTAAGTGCCAAAACACCTTAATTTCGGTTTTCATATAGTTGTACCAGTAGACTTTAAAATGTATTTGATTACAATAAATCATAGATGCATAAACATAACGAGTCTTATTTTTATGGCAATAGCACTTTCTGATGTGATATTATATGTTTGTTCTAAGCAGGGACTTAATAGTTGTTTACTTGAGCTTAAACATAGACTTAGCTATTGTTCTAACATTTATATAATTTGTCCATTTTTTGTAATAAATTCTACTGGTATGAATAAAAATATTTAAAATACGTTTTTTTTCCCGAAGTACTAGTATTGGAACCCTGCTGCAAAATATAAAAAAAATCAACAATACATTGTTTTCTGGTGTATTAATTTCTTTTACAATATTAAGAGTTATAATCAAGATTACTTTGAAGCCAATCCAAACATTTATGAGAAGAAATTGATTCTTTGATAATTTATATGGCAAATAAATTCATTAATAATTATTTTTACTTCCATAGCTTGCAATTACTAAAGTGAAAAATGTAAGAATTCTCAGATGTTCTTTGTAAACATTATAAATCTTAACATGGTTATTATGAATTCGTTACTTTGTAATATGGATTTTTATGATACAAGCTTCCCAAACGCAACATTAGGATCTAAGTTTATATGCTACAATTGCATATAAAGGGTGATTCATTACATGTTAATAGCACAGAAATGCATGGTTCAACAATTGATGAAATAATCAAAACTTTCTGTATCATTTGAGTAACTTTAATGCTAATTCAAGGATAATTATTGTTAACAATAGTTTCATTATTTCACAGCCTGGAAGCTTTTAACATATTACTACTTTATAAGGAAATAAATTGAATAATATCTTATCATATTTAAACCGCATCTATGTACAGAATTGAAATAATCATACAAGTTCACAGTAAGTCAAATTATTCTATTCTGAGTTCACTGAAATGGGCAATGATGTAATTGTTAACGATATTTATAAAAGATTTACTATACAGTTTTCATAGGAAGCAGCACTTCTATTTCTGGCATACTTCAATTTTTAAATAAAATTTACAATCATAAACGCACGCATAGAAGTATTATCTTCAAAAATTTAGATTTTGTATTGCAAAGGAGAATTATAATTTAAAATTAATTTTTTACAAATTTTTACTGTATGTATCCATTATTACATATTCGCAAATTTTCTTATAAATAGAATTATCAAATTAAATTATATGAAACTTTCAAAAATTTTAAAATAGAGGAAGAATCAAGCGTAAATCTCTGTGCAATATTTTCACAATAAAACAATTAATGCTGGGTCTGAGAAAGCTTGTGATATGATTGCAATAACTGCATCATAGATTTTCCAGCAGTACTACTTGCATATGAGTAAAAAAATGACAATAGAGTTCTGCCAATTTTTCAATATTTCAGAATCAAGTTATAATAACATAAAAGTTCCCTTGCGTTGAACAAAATCATTCTTTCAAAGAAATAGAGGATATGCAAGTAATATTATTTCAGTTATTTATCTTTTATATTTTCTGAAAGAATAATTTGTATCAAGAAAGAAATGAAAAATAACATTAGTCAGAAACTAGTGCTAATGTAATGTATTTAAAAAAATAAACTTCTTTTTCTAAAAATTCTGTGAAACACTGTGATTGCATTGAGTAATTGCAGTTGTTCAATGAGCAAGGAAACAATCGACTTAGAAAAATGAAATAGAGCACGATCCTTTTGTGATCAAAAATAACTTGGTACTTGCAATGGAATCGACACAATTTCGTCGTCATGGCCACAACAGGCAACTGATCAGAGCATTTCTGCAATTGAATCTAGCCGTACCGCATTTCGTATTAATGAGCACGTAGTACATGTCCAGTACCCAAAGTCAGGCAGACATAGGCAAGGTAAAGTTAGCGAAGCCCCCACTGACGTATTGGCGGCAACAGGGGTGCCGATAGCAGGCATCATGTCACTTCCATTGCTAATGAATTTGTTTTGTTTGCCCGTACAAGCTGCTGCTGCTGCGGTTTACCGTCGCAAGCTGTACTTTCCACTCCATCCACCTCCATATCCAAACTTTCACTATAATCAAATATATGACTTTTGATAACAAGTATTTTGAAAAAAGAATATCGTTCCTCTGAAAGATGCTAAATAATAACAAATATTTTTCTTCCCTATTTCTATATAACTAAAGTTCTATAAACAAGCATCAACATACAGAATGAGGTACTTGAAATTATTACATTGCTAATGCAAATAAAAGTTACATGTTTCAAATGATTGCAGGAGTTTGAATAAGTACATATGTATGTATTACAATTCAACTATAAAAGAGATACATATTTATTTTCATTTAAAAATCAAACCCATAAAACTTTTTTACTTAGAAAAACTGTTCAATCCTTACTTATATTCTCCATGAAAGTATGTGTGTCTTTTATTTAACCCACTTCTTTAAAGACAGATTGATAAAAATCATGGTGATAACTTCAACAACCTCAACCAGTATATTTTATCATTTAATTGTTTATTCTAGTCAGCTTATGCAGCTGCACATGCATACACTTACCTATTACTATTAAGCGTAATTTCCCCGGACGTTGGGATTTGTTGCGCCTGACTTTGCGTTTGTTGTTGCTGCCTCGCGAGACTGGCCAATTTGCTCTGCGCGATCAAGCCAGGAAGCAGATTGGACGGCGGATGTTTTTGTGGCAGAACTATCGTCGACTGATTATTCACCATGTGAGTGCTATTCGAAATATTGTTAGAGTTGTTTATATGAGGTAATGGGCCATTTTGATGGCCATTACCAAAGTTTGTTATTGTTCCACTAGTTGTGGTACTTGCACTGAACACTCTGATTCCAGCACTACCACTGCCACAACTGCCGCCATTCCTATTATTTGTTGGACTAGTCAAGGACTTAGACAGAATGGAGGCAGTACTGCTATTGTTTGGCAATTGTCTGTGTTGTTGTAGTTGTTTAGACTGATTGTTCGACTGTGCCTCGGAAGTAGCACTTACGCATTGCGTAGACACTGTACTCGATGTTGTTGCTTGATTGGTCGTACACGAGAAAGACGACGGGACTGTAGAACTTGTAGAAGTATTTACAACACTAGAACCACTACCACTGCACTGAGGCCGACCCTGCTGTGTCACAGGTTGTGCAAAAAGACTGCTAGGTAGCGGAGTCACAACGAAATGTGAACTGCCCAGCTCGTCTGTCCGCGAGTCGCTAGAGTTATTGTCCGACAGTCCACTAACACACGCACTACCGGTGATACTCGCCACGGCAAGGTCAAAGTCCGACACAGCGTCCGCCGAGAAATAATCAGCGATATTAAATTCAGACGTAAAAGGTGGTTCATCTCCCGCACGTTCAGGCTCTACTTCCACACAGATGGATGTTGCCTCCGGTGGGAACGGGTATGGAAGCGGTTTCGTTTGAGATACTGTTGGCTCGACATCAGAGTCCGTATCACTACTTTCTTCACTTGGACTATGCACTGACACAGGTGGAGTCTTTGGTCGATAATGTAACCTGTATTAAACATAAATATAATTAATAAATCAATCTTATTCCAAAAAGTAATATTTTTATATGTTATTAATTAATATACCACTCTTTTTTGACTGGAGTTGTTGACGTGGCAGTTGTATCAGAGTCCATTGGTTCTCGTTTTGGTTGATGTATCGTGAAGTCTAAAGATGACCAGACATCATCCATGTCGGTCGAACAACGATCCAATATTACTCTAAAAATATACACCATCAAAAATGATTATTAAGAAATTTGATTTTTACATAATCGTTCATGTCCATATTACACATGTATCATACCTTCCACCCCGACCAATTCGTCGCCGTGCAAAACCAATACACCTTGGCACTGGTTTGCTGATACTGGTCAGTGCAAACCTATACTTCTTATCGGCCAAGCCTCCATCGTTTTTATCACACCAAGGCCAATTTCCAAACCCACCTGATACAGGCTGCAAAGAGAAAAGCTCTATATCTACAATCCTGAAAAAAAGAACTTTAAGACTATTTCCACACTTTTACAATAACTCATGACGGTTTTCAATGACACCCATGGTATAATATTAAGTAATATAGCCCATATAATAAAGATAAGTCCTGTTTGATTTAGATTCCGCGCCAGAAATTGTTCAACAATGTTTCACGAAATGCACATTAAAAACAAAAATTTGCACGAATTTAACAGCACTCACTGGTAAATAAGTGCTATTTCTATTCCGTCGGAAAGCGAATTGACCCTCGTCAGCGGTATCTTCGTCGTCACGATCCGAGGGAACTGAGGGTTGAGAATGTGAATGAGATGGAAGCGGACTATCTTCGTCTGAGCTCATTAGCGGGTCCAGCCCGCCTCCAAGAACACCAGGCCTACTTCCTCGACCGCCTCCGCTACCTGTTCCACCACGTACACCATTATCGTCCAAACTTCCTCCTCTGCTGTCAGTTTTATGTTTTCGTTTCTTGTACTGTCTTTTTTCTTTCCTGGGTACTACTTCGTCCTGATTGAAATTAATAATGTTTAATGCATTATTACAAATGCAATTTCTTTCCACAAAACAAATATTAATTATTCAAATGTTCGAATATACGCACTTTACTACAAACTTTATTTGCCCAATTTTGATGAACACCAAACTGATTTGTAAACAGTGGAGCAAAAGCTGGTCTCGGTGTCTTCAGTGCAGAGACTTCTGCTAATATTTGTCCATTAAAGTCTTGTGCCTGATATCTACACATATTTTTTTAATGATATAAAGTTCAAGATCTGTTTTCATAAAGGGGAGAAACTGTATAAAGAGTTAAGGAAATTGGTTCCAACCTTTTTTCATAGACTTCAATTGTAAGATGTAAGTGTTCCCGCTTGGTTTTCTCTCTTCGTTTAACCATTTCAAGAAGGGTAACTGCTCTACTAAGATCCCTACGAAGTTTCAGCATTTTTTCATAACTAGTTTCGTCGTTCTTGCGATTTTTACGTGTTTGCATTTTTTCTGTTCTACGTCTAAACGCTAAATAAGGATTATTGGCAGCTGAACCAAACCGATGCTCTGTTTTCACTGTTAACAGAAGTGGGTGTTGCTGTAACAAAGAAAATAATATATTTACATTGGTAGAATTTTCATCAGTAACTATTAATCATTATATTATGATTAATACATTAATTAAACAAATACATATGATTGAAATTAATATTACTTGAAAGTAATATGATACATAACAGGTTATAGACAATATTTAATAGATTTTAAATAATAAAATTACTTATGTAAGTTAATAAAATTGGTAAATGATTACAGTACTTATGGTATTATGTCATATAATTTGCAAGAATATCACGAAAATACAAACAGTAAAATATACTATTAAAATTGTGATAAACATAACCCTAAAACTTTATAAAATTATTTCTATTATGGATAAAAATAATTACATTTAGTATTATAATATGTAAAAACTTACTGTCTTAAGACGTTTATTTAGCCAGTAATCAAAAACAGCAATAATTAAATCATCGTCCTCCTTCAAAAGTGCCTTAGCTTCATTAAGAGTGACCACAGTTTGTCCTGAACTTTTCTCCAAACGATCCATCATTTCCTCAAATTGAAGCGGAGTTAAGTCCATTTTACGGCTTTGTACTGCAACCCACTTTTCATCTTCCGAATCCATATCATAATCCGGAATATCTTGTTCCATTGCAAAAGCTTTAAAACGAAATATATACATTTATTATATTTTTTGTTTAGAAAATAGAATTAAATATTATATATTAGAAATTTGTTACTGTATTTGCTTACGCTGCATATGTATAAGTTGACGAGGTAGCTTATAGTCAGCTGGGTATATCTTGTCATAAGCTTCTGCATCTGCCAAGTCAGTTACTTCAGGGGTAGGAATGATTAGACCCGTACATATTGCTCTTTGCAAGTGATGTTCCTGTGCAAAGAATTGATGCCATATAAAACTTGATACTGTATAGATTACTTATAATTATTATATTTGCTCTGTCTTATTAAAAAAGAAAAAAAAAAAAAACTAAATAAAACATGGTAAAATTACAATTGAATGATATAGTATAAATAATATCCTTGAAAAATGTAAAATAATTTAGATGTATTCAATGCATAGAAAGAAATGATTATATAAACAAAAACAATTTAAAAAATATATCTGAAATACTTCAAGTAAAAATATAAATACCAACGTATAATAATAAAACTAACGTACATATCTTCATTCGATTTTTTATAGTTTTAATATAACTACTCTATATGATTAGCAGATAAACTTATTTGCTTATAAAATATATTACAAATGAAAGACACATAGAAAATTAGTAAATATCATAACATTTGTCTTGCATAGTATTCCAGTATTATCGTTACTTTAGTAACGTATTACCATCGTTCACAATCAACTTTAAGAAAGTAATATTGAATAATCGTTTACATGATAAGAAATAGTCAAATAAATTAACTACTACGTAAGGGTAGTTTTGAAAATCGTAGAACACTACAGAAGCAACACAAACCATCAAGAGCTATAAATGTTTTAAGTTTCAGCATGCCGAACTATAACATTGGAACATCATTTTTTATTCTGCTGTTGCTTTGAAACAAGGTGCTGACAGCTGTCAATAATCTTTTATCTAAGTGTACTGATATTCAAAGAACAAGTATAACGGGTAAAAGAAAGTTGGCAATTATGTTTAACGATAAAAAATAAAGAATTTTTGCACATAATAATGGTAAGCAGACTGCCATCTGCCGGTTGTTTACGAAGATGCGCCCGAGGGTAAGATGGCGGACGGGGAAAACATGCTGGAAGAAGGCTGAACAGTCCGACTTACACATTCCTCTTCCTTTTCCATGCCGCTGGGCATTTGGGGCACAGCACGGTTAATGGCCGAGTAATCTGGCAGATCCGGCAGTTCCTCGGCCATGTAAATCGGCATGGGCTTGGAAGCGTCCAGGGCGCGGGCCCTGAACGACAGCTTGCTCATCCTGAGGCGGCTGGCTCGCGTGTTGACAACCGAGTTGGCTGGTGTCGAACCGTGAGGCCAGTCGGGTCGGCTCGGGCCTCGGGCTTGCGGAACGTGAACCTGACTGGGCCTGGCTGGGGGCCCTGCGCCCGTAATACCCGGCACAGAGAGCGGTCAGGGCCTCATCGTTCTCCGGCCATCGCGCTGGAACACGGTCACTCAGTCACCAAACGAGATATATCACTTTGAAAACATGTTTGCGTGACACGGTCCCTGCTCAAAGCCATCATGGCCGACGCACAGCCATTTAACACGTTCAGCTCGAGCAGTTCCGCGATGCGACGTGCGCCGCGCGGGAATCGGCTCGCTGCCGCCACCGGTCGACTCGCGAGCGCTTATTGGACGCTTTACGTTTCATCTCAATATAAGCCTCGTTCACACTATCTTTGCATTTATATTATAAAATTTGATTGTTCAAAGTCAGATGCTCTGGAAATTTATCAATATTCATTTACAACGGACCTGGACACTTTCAAAATATCGTGTATTAGATTTATATTACATTATCAATTCTAAATATTGAAACTTGAAATATTATTTCAAATAACGGATTGTTTTATTATATTCATACTCATAAAATTTGAAATACAATTAATGTTACATCATTTAAAAGAATAACTTGAAATAATTTCATTATTTGAAGTTAATATTGATATTTTTAAAAATTCCAATTAAATCTTTTTCAAATGTTATAGCGCTAAAAATACTATTTCAATTGTCATTTTTTAAAATTTTAAATAAAATTTTCCACGATAATAAAACTATTCATTTTCAAGAATGCGATAATTGTGATGGATCTTGTGAGGTGGCGTCCAATGTAACAAAGCTTTCATTAACCTATCGCCACTTATTTTAATAAATGTACAAACCATAAGAATTATAGATTGTTAGAAATAAACATCAAAATGTTTTAAACGATTGAAAATTAACACACACTCAGTTATGGCTTTATAATAAAAATATATCGTTGTTCCTTCGAAGTAAAGGTTGATGTTTCTCCATCGCATTGCAAAAATGCGAATTCTGCAAAATGTAACAAATACAATGAATATTTATGTCTATTATATTAATCATTTTACATAAATAACGAACCAACTGTTAATGAAACGAAATTGCAATTTATTATCGATATGAATATATTCGTGTTTGTATTTTAGGATACTTATACTTTGCGCACGCGTCGCTCTCATGCGGATACTTTGAATTTTCAATTCGTCTAGACAAACGAAATCCTTGATTAAATTAATCTCATTAAATGTTATTATATTTACTTGCATTATTTACAATTTCAGCATCAAAATTGAGCAAATATATATCAGTTCGTTTAAAAACATAACTAAGATGATTTTAAACTAAATTATTTGAAAAGACATAGTGGTGTTACAAATTCGTCAGATAATGTATGTTTAAAATAAAATAAAATTTGACGGATGCAAATGAAAACAAAATAATTAAATTAAAATAATTAATATAAAAATTAAAAATTAAAAATAGGATACAAATGATAACGCATAAGTAATGATTCCTTATATAAAAATGTATCTCTCGTACGTCCAACTGGAAACTTAGGTTAAGATCCAGCAATGCAACACGTCGAACCCAATACGACGTAACGTCAGATTATTAATTACGAAACGTTTACAGTAAGTGAGGACGATAAATTAATTGTTGGATATTATATTTGACAGTGAAAATCTTTCATTGAGGCTAGATCATATTCCCGCGTATCGACATGGCGCATACAATCGCAATTCTATCCGTGATTCCTAGGTTATCTTACCATCTTCGAATGCAACTTCCAAAGTCAACGATATATGATGTTTCGCCAGGTATTATTTTTGACATACACTTTCCCGCATGCCTATGGAGCTCGAATTTCTTCGGCTCACGAGAGCTTTCGCAGCGAGCACGTGTTAAAACGCACTACCACTACGATCCCCTGTACACTGAATTTGCGTATTTCACATGTATGTACACCTTGGCGGAAAATCCACCCTATTCAAATATTTGACGCATATTTCAAACACGCTTTCGTTCAATGATTCATAGACCAATGTTAAAGAACTTTCATCGCATAAAAGTTGAAGAATATAGTTTAATTTGCATTCCTGCTAGCTATAATTTTATTGTTTAATTGTATTTCCTTTTTTTTTTTAGACAAAAATGACACGTTGTCGATATTAAAAAATGCGGACATAGTGGTAACTGATTGTAATTTGTTTTTACCATATATAGATAAGTTACCATCTTTAAAATGGGTACAAACAACGTGGGCTGGTATCGAAAAAATTGCCTCTCACTTACAAAATAAAGAAAATAATTATATTATTACACGTTTTTCTGACAAAGCCTTCGGTTTTGCTATGTCTGAATATGTAATAGCACATATCTTTAACTTTGAACGCAATCAGAGGCAACAATATGAAAACCAAAAAAATTGTCAATGGGCAACAAATGGACAAATTTCTAATTACAGGTTGATTTGTGATTTATCTGTGGGTGTTTTAGGCTTAGGAAATATTGGAAAATCAAGTATGATATTCTTCATTGACTATTGCTGATAAAAGTATTTGATCTTACATAAATATTCATTTAATTCTTGCAGTTGCACAGAAATTAAAAACATTTGGAGCCACTGTATGGGGAGTGACCCGGACACCACTGAAAGAAAAATTAGATTATCTTGATGAACATAGAACAATTGAATTTTTACCTGAAATGTTGACACATTGTGATTATATTGTTAATGTTTTACCATGCACCTCAAATACTTTAGGTTTATTAAATGGAAATATACTACAGAATTGTAAAAATCGAGGTAGCGTTTTCATCAATATAGGTCGAGGAACAATTATTAATGAAACAGATTTATTAAATGCTCTTCAGCAACAGTGGATTTCTGGGGCAATATTAGATGTTTTTGAAAAAGAACCGTTGTCAGAAGCTAGTAAATTGTGGTCATTACCACAGGTAATTCTTTCTTGCATTATAACATAAATGGCAAATGTTGACATTAATGTAAATTAACTAATTTTAATTAATACCATTTTTATGTAGGTTACTATCTCACCACACATTTCAGGCGTAACTCGTCCTCAGGATGTTGCTAGATTTTTTGCTGAGAATTATGAGAAATTCATTAAAGGAGAAACCTTGTTAAATATCGTAAATTTACAAGAAGGTTATTAGTTTACAAAGACTTAACTATCATGGCATTTTTTTACCAAGTTATTTTAGACAATTTATAAAGTATAAAAATTAAATGAAAGAATATAGATAATTACTGTTATTTATACAGCTTAAATAATATTAATATAAAAATATGTGTTTCAATATTTTATTATGCATAAAGATATATATTGTTATACATGTTAATGATTTATTATGCTTTACTAATGTTCCACTGAATATATCAATGGTGATGGGCAGCTGTTAGACGAGTTGTTTGGGAGTTACTCTCAAGATGTGTGAAAGAAAAGAGATATAATGTTTTATTATTAGTAATTATATTATTAATATTATAATATTTACTTTGCATCTGGAATGGTTGGACTTACAGATGATTTTAAACCTCGTATACTAAGATCATAAACTACTTCTTCTATCTTTTTAACGGAGTACTTCAAAGTATCGAAATGTTTCCTTAGGTTATCATTTTTCAAATTTAAAAGTCTGAAGCCTATATTTAATTCATTCACAAATCGCGCTATCTCTATAGGTCGATTATAATCACCATTAGTAACACTATTTACAGCAAAACGACTCTGAAATGTAATGTATAAATAAGTAGCAACTACAGTTATATTATAAAATATACATACCAGTTCTGCAGATAATTGTAGTAAACCCATTAAGAAGTCTTCCAAATCCAAGTGAAAACCATCTTCTCTATTATTTTTAACTAGATTTGTAATAAAAAATTTAGTATAAAAAGAAAAGTAAATAAACTTATATTATAAACCATATACCTCCTAATAATTCTGCAACAGTTTCTTTAGAAACTAAAACCTTAATTTCTAAATATATTATTAAAGAAGCTAAGAAACACAATTTTTGTGTGACAAAACGCCAATGATCGTAAAATCTATAGTACTGATCCTTTGGTACAATTTCTGCGAGTGTGGCATAATTTTCACGCACATTTTCAAATAATACTCTCGATGTTGCACAATATTGAGATACAACTGTAAATGAACAAAGAAATAGCTGTTTTAGCAATTTGGAGATATATTATATATATATATATATATATACCTACTTATGTTTTCATCCAACTTATTTTCATTATGAATGTTTTGTAATATTATCAGGATGTCTCTGGATTGCTTTTCAAGAAGTCGCACAACAACACGAATTTTCTTTAGGAAAAGAAAATTAATTTTATTTAATTTAACCCAGACTTTACACATATTATGTTTTTAGCCATTTCAATATAAAACTCTAATAGTCTTTCAGATGACAATATGTATACACATTCTAACCTAACATACACGTTATGTATAAAAGTATTTGATATAAAATACTGTAAAACAAATAAAAAAAGAAGCGAATAATGTTTCAAATATTCTTATTAGAATTTTTCGTATTATTAAAGTTTATATCAAATTTTTAACAGAGTTAATCATTTATCATGTGAAAAATTACATGGTAATAAGTTATCTGTACTCACCTCACGTAATTTTTCTTCATCAGTTAAGAAATCCTGAAACGAATTAAATATTTCCGATATTTTTACAGCCATATTGATTCGAATCCTTTTAAAATACTGACTAAAAGATAAAGATATTGTGTCAATATTTTGCAAAACCAATGCTTGTTGGAACACGTTGTATGCATACACTCGCGGTAGTAAATGATTCACTCGGTAGATGGCATCATTACATATTGATAAGTTTCAAATAATAAAATATATCTTTTTCTATAAATATAAATATAATACGGTATTAATTCCTCGTACGAAAACAATGTACAAAAAATAGTGCGATATAGTAAGTATACATCTATCAATACATACTGGAAAGATTGAATAGATACTTAATTTTTTTTTCGTTTCAATGGAAATAGAACTATTATAACGTAAATAATACTTAACATACGTTTCCTTTAAGATAAATCCCTGTCAATTACCAAAGTACTGCAAACACAATCGCGGCTTGTTTGTTATACTCGGTCTGGGATCGCATTTCCATATTTTACTTTAAATACTTTATAATCCAAACTTATAAAATATAACGTTCCTTTATCGTTGAAATACTTTACGAGGCGATTCGAAATCACGATAATTACACGAAAAAGAGTCATTCAACAAGAGTTATTCGACACTCAAAAGAGTTATTCAACATTTTTATAACGCAGTACACCAAACAGGTATTATAGTGTGATATCAAAAAATTACAACAAATACTCGACCACATCGATAATAATTTTTTTCCCGTTGTCCAAATATTTTACGAACTGGGTAATAGCCTTAACGAATCCACGAGAAAGAAAATACAACGGTCTCTAATGAGAAGTTGTTTACTCATTGGTAGAATTTAACGTTCTCATAGCACAGTACACTGTGAAACTCCTTTTTGGGAGTTTAGATATATGTACTGGGATATAAAATAACGTGATAATGCGTCCTGATCGTGACATTAACTCGAAAAGATCGACACGATCGTTTCATGACGACGGTCGGGTCGCGACAGCGCTTTGAACCGGTCCGGAACAGAGTCCGTAAGCGCGCGAGCCATAAGCTGCAAGGTCTCGCGCGATGTATAAATAGAAACCAGTAGGTCCTGCTGTGAAGTCGAGGAAGGTGGTTGGAATTCTACAGGATGCCTCTACGTACCTCGTAGAGGATACCTCCGGGGGATCTGCGGGCGTGTCATTGATCCCAATACACGCGTTCAACCAAGCATCTGCGAGAGAGAGACTGGCTTTATTGAAAAGTTCACGCCCACGTTCGTGTGCTCGCGAGAGCTGTGATCGGGTTCGCCAGGATTCACGAGGTAAATCGACGATATAAATACCGGAAGTCCCGGAGACTGCCCGATTCTTCTGTCACTGCTCCTCCGAGTCCTCTCTTCGATGCTTTCAGATTTCTTTTGTCGGATGTTTAAGCGTTTTCCTTAATGGGGTCTTCCACTCTGGAACACCAAAAAAGGCGTTTCATTCTGAATTTTTTACCAAGATACTATTATACAATAGCTTTTTCAAACCTTGGATACTTATTTGTACACGTTTCGAAGAAACGTATACTTCTTTTTTTCTACGAACATACATACTTATCGAAGAAATATTCTTCACTTGTTCGAAGTAAGTACTTTGATACAAACTAAAAAACACGATACTTTAACGGATAGTAGCGAAATTTCGGTGAATAAAGTGAGAGAATTCTTTGAGTAGGAAAAAAATAGCTCTTGTTATCGTGCCGATAACGTGACCGATTGCGGTCTTGAAAAAAATGTAATTTTCAAAATAATTTTGAATTAATTATTTTTATCCATCGTAAATAACTTGATCCAACATTTTCCTCTCAATTATTCCATAGATAAGTTATCGGAGATCTCCAATGGATTCTGGAATTATATTTTACTTCCAATGTTCATCGTGCAACGTTGTAACAACAGAACGATCATTCTACAAAAGAAACACAAATACGACAGATTCCCCCATTCGTATGCTTCTCTAATTTGTTCCATACCTAGTCATCGAAGATACAGAAGAGCACACGACCTTGTTGGTAACCTTCGACGGTGCAGTTCGTACATCTTTGCGGTTCATCTACGACGTTCGAAGGTCACGGCATTATTGTTGATATTGACAGGGAATCCTGCAAGTAACGATACGATCGATTAGTTCAAGCGATTAATATCGTAGAGACAATACACGCTCTTTCTGCCCTTCGGGACTAACTTGTCTCGTTGTGATTCTGCTGTTAGATTATAAAAGTGATTAATTTATCAAATGGAACAATTATTTAATCACCGTGTATGCTTACAGAAAATAATTTCTACTCTAAAACTCTCGTTACATTTTCCATCTTATTCTATCCTATTATGTATCCTTTACCATTTTCTAATACAGCAAATCTAACGCTCAATGTTGGTATACGATTCTTATTTCTAAACGATAAAGAGCGAGCGTACTCAAATAGTGCAGAAGACACGCGATAATGTCAAGGGGACAAAAGATTAAGTAGAAATTAATTATTTTCACGAACCGGGGCGTCACAATACGTAACAAGTACTAATCACATTTCAGTTGCTTTATTTTCCCGTTATGTTCTCTATCTTCCTTTTCTCTCCGTCTCCACTAACCCTTTCGCCACTAACGGGATATATGTTGTTCCACACGACGTTTCAAATTTTCCAGCTTACGTATGTTATTTCAACCCTTTGTCCCCGTAGCGTGGTAAAGGTTCTTTATAAAAATATCGATTTATGTTCGGATAAAAATCCGAAATTCTTTCTTCGCCTTCAGAACACCGAGTGTCTCCCTTCCCGTAAACAACGCGCCCTGTTGAACGAAAATCGCGCTACGATAACGGGTCGTGGCGACGATTCGGGTGCGGGCGCGGTTGGGTCACAGTCCCGGTGCTCGAGCGCTTTGCATCGCGTTGAAAAAAACGCGCTTCGAAACACGCCTGATCCTCTCGAGATGCAAAACGATCGGGCCGCGCGCGACGTGTAGGTTGCGCTCAGAGTACGAGCGGACGGATGGATCGGGATGCTGGTTGGATCGAGGAAGAAGAAGAAGAAGGCTGGGCCACGGCGACCCGTTAAGCTTGCATTCCTCCGGGCGCCAATCTTAATAAAATCCTGGTACCGTAGGCCGTCGTAAATTTTTGGTACCGTGCAACGCCGTGAGTTCGTGCCCGTGCCGTGGTTGCCCGGCTCGCGATACGGCCGCGCGTACCGAACCGTTTTATTTTTAGCATGGGCGATCTTATCGCCGAAGGAAGATTGCGGCCGGCCGCGAGCGTCCTTTTGGAACATATTTTACAGCGGCGTCGACCACGCGGACTATTTGCATTTAATTTCAACCGGTGAGTTCCCCGCCGGTGTCGTGGTTTACGCCGAGCAACGGTGCCTCGGATGTTCGTCGGGTGATCCGCAACGGGGCGCTCGTGGAATCGAGATTCTCGAAGAAATACAATTCTGGGTACTCGCGAACTATTCGGCCCGGACGAGGGGCAGGGGGGCGAGGAGCGCGGCGAGCGGGAGAGCGGGAGATCAACACGGGCACGGTGAAACGCTGCGGCGAATCTCCCGATTAATATTCACACCGTTTCGCGTTATTGTCGTTGCCAAGACTGTTACAAGAGAGGAACCTAGTAGCGGCTCAATATTTGCACGTTAAACAGGTTTTCTCGCTCGTTTTCATTGCGAACGCGCGCGCGCGCGCGAGAATGTCAATACACCGACACCGATTTGCAAACAGGTTGACGCGCGAGGCGGCTTAGCGGATCGCTTGATTCTTTTATAATGTCGTTAGGGAGGGAGTGAGGAGGGGGGGACGACGACGACGACAGGGACCTCCTGAAACGTTCGTTGGCTACTGAATTACACCGCGCTGCTCGGATGATGAGTACCTGGCTGCGCGTCGCGATTATTTATCGCGGTATTCGGGAATGAAAACGTCGACGCTCGACGATTCGCCCGGTTGGAAATCAACGGCGCGATATCTATTATGCGATTCGTATTTCTGCGTCTCTAGGATTGTGCGCTGCCGTCGACGAAATCATAACGAGAATCCCTTCCACCGCAGAGAACTTCGACTTGTCACGTGGCTGAAACGCCAGATGGCGTGTATCATTGTGTTTCGAGGAACGATTTCCGACAGGCGCGATCGATAGTTCGCGCGGACCATTCGATAGTCTTTGGCGGGCCGATTTTAATATTTTAACGCTCGCGATTACTGTACTCTTCGAACCGTTTGAAATCTAATACAATAATATCCGAGTGTAACAATGTATTCAAAAGAACGGTAAAAAGAAAAGAATACGGAGAATTAATAAGCCGGAGTGTCGCAAAGATAACATAGATTCGATGCAATGTGATCTTGCGATTGTTAAATATTTTTAACGTCGATTTTTGTGCTTTCTTTCCGTTTTCTTTTGTATTTTTTACGCACAACGTTCTCACCGCAACTAACTTTTCCTCCGTTATTTTGTAAATTAATACGGTGAAGAAACTATTCCGAAGAAAATAATCGTCGCGATCCTAAATCTTAATATCGATCAATCGTGTGTACTCCTAACACATAAGCACGTAAGAGACCACGTGTAGTTAAAAAATGCTGTTACGAGATTTAACCTCGTATCTTACAATGCAACGTATTCAATGAATAATAATCTGCGCGTTGAATCGATCGATTGTTATGATGTATAAATAATAGCATTCAGCGTTTTATTAATCACGCAATAAATAAAGAATTGTCAAGAATGAAAAGGAATTACGATACCACCTCGTGAGATGATAATTTCTATTCCTTTATAATTCCTATTCGATTATATAATTTTTCCATGTATAAGGTGTTGAGAATAAAGAAATGTATATTTTTCTGTTAAACAAAGGGGTACGTAGACACGAGAGGGACTCGAGGCGTCGTTAGTAATAAAAAAAAAAAAAAAAAAAAAGAAGAACGAATGGTGTTGTGTGTACGAGCAACAGAGCTATTATGAACTCGTCAAGACAACACGTCTATGTGAACAGTACTTAATGCTCAGCGTTCGCAGCAACAGACACGTGAAATGCATCGACGTAAATGTCAGGGTCACCAGCATACGTAGCAGCCTTTCAGACGAATACCGATTAAATGCCGACTCTTTTACTAGCTTTATGCCAACAGAAACCATTCTAATTGCATAATTTGCCACTTAAAACAGACAAAGCGACAAACAGAGTTGCGTTGAAACATCAGCAATCTTCACCGTGGAACAAAATAAAAGAAATTGCTGGTTTATTAAAAAAAAAAGAAGAATCTGAATAATTTTTCACGGAGATTGGCTATTTTTTGTTCTTTGTCATCGTTAAAAATAAAATGAATAAAATGTTTCGTCACGAAGTTCTTATCGTACCCCAAATTGAGAAGAAACGATAAGTTTTCGTTTTTTTTACCCATTTTTTCTAATGGATAATAACTGAACTTGTTCGCGGTGCATCTATAAGCTATTACGAGCACGGGATACGTCAGTTATTACTAAACATCTTTATTACGTATACGTGAAAGTGTACACACGAGTGTAAGAGTAAGGAAGAAGGTACAACTAAACACTTTGTTATGAAACCTAATCTCGATATTTGAATCTCGACTCTCGTGATGTTTAGGATACTCGAAATCACCGGAACTACTCTGCGCGCGGAAATTTTCATTAAAAAAATGATCTATCGAGTAAGTCCGTAAATCCGTGGATATTCTCTCGTCATAAAACCTGCGATACGTAGCAAAGTTAACGTATAACTCGTCAGCTCGCGTTCAAGCTCCACGGTTTAAACTGGAGGGCAACGAGAAGACGATCAGGAAGCCGGCGAATAGGGAAACGGGTTCCGTTGTATCGCGGCAATTTAAAACGACCGCATTATCGGAACAACATTGGCAAAAATGGAGAACCGAACTGGAAAGTTGCATCTCCTCTTCCAGGTGGTTCTCACTTCATCGAAGAAAACGCCTACCGGAGCTGAAAGACAAATTCAAAGTAAAAAAAACTTATTCGATGAAATTACCAACTAATAGCTTCGTTATCCTCGTGCTATCGATATCGCTATAATTTTCTATTCCCTATTCTACATTGATATTTTTCACGTCCACGAAACATATCATTATTCCAAGTTAATTAACACGACTGTCCCGTGAACAAATTAAACGAAAACTATAGTAAATCTATGCGAGAAAATGAATCGAAAATATGGAATAGAATATTTTTATACAAGGTCCAGTTCTCTTAAAAAATGAATGCCGCAATTGATCGCGAGCCAATGCGCTCCATTGTCCATTACTCGTTGTTTCTACTTCTGTTGTTGCTGTTTTTTAAACACTGCACGTTGTACACTATAATTGTCTGTTTTTCGTCGATCTCGTAACCAGTTAGAACCAGTTGAAACGGACAATACCAACATCGATGCTTACAAACATCGAAGCGAGTGGAAAAAACGAGTAACGAACAAACACGTTAGACAAGTTCCGCTCGATTACGCGTAACTGTTCAATCCCCGGCATAATTTTTCTTGAAAACAATTCTATTCCGTGCAACCGACTCATTGTCTCGCGCGGAGCGAGCGCGTATTGTCCGGTGGCGTCGTCGGTTGCGAGACACCCTGTATATCTGTCCAACCATCGTGCACGCTCGAGATCGAAATCGTTACCCCGCTTTCGTGCGAACCGACTCAAGAATCTGTTGCTCGAAAGCGAGAGTTACCGTGCGCACGTAATCGTAACAACAATTGTACGTTACACGACGATATTGTTCTTTCTTGGTTTCGCGGGATCGTGGCTCACGGCGCAATTATCTTTTGTCTTCGAAACGAGCGAGCTTTTGCAACGCGATGGTGAACCCCGGTCGCGTTCGACGGTTCTAATTAAAACGGCGGTGCCCCGCAGGAATTGAAGTAACTCGAGCGAGAAAGATGAGCGGCCGTCTGTTTTGATTCGCACAGGTATAAAAACGGGGCGGGGGGTGGGGGGTGGGGGGACGTACGGGTGGCGCTGCGTTAAAGAAATGCCCGCGGGGCGCTACCTTTTTACGTCACTGCTGGAGAATTTCCGACCCGGCGGCCGTTCGTCGCTCGCGAATCACAGTACACCGGCATAATATCGAACCGTTAACAGCCCTGGAGAGCAGAACGGAAGAATCCGCGGAATCCGCGTAAACGTCTGGAAATAATATCCGAGGCTCGGTGTCGCCGACATTAAGGGACATGCGTCCGAGGAACGTGACTCGGAAACGAACGAGCTCGCTGAAGGGTGCCGGGGACACGTTTTGCAACCTGTTTTCAACCTTTAATACCGTGACCTTACGTCCAGCGACATCCTTGTTGGCGAGGTGTCCGCCGGTACCGTCTTTCTCGCGCGAGCTCCTCGATTAAAGGCGGATTCACACCACCGTCCCGACCGTCTTCGCGCTACGAGGCAACCGTAGTCCGTTGAATCGTTCTTCCAAGGATCTAAAAAAGAAGTTAACGTTTAATTTACGATAATTCTCTGCGAACTTCTCTCGAAACGAATAGTTGTTCTCACAATACTTTGATCGGGGGGAATTCTTCAGCTTCGGAACGATTTAAAAAAAATTCTTTTCGCCGAAATAGACGTTTTGGAGATCAACGAAAGTTTCACGGAATGTTCGAGATTGTTTTGAAAAAGTTTCTTGTATCTCGACAAATTTTCTACGTAAAATGAATTTTATGTAATATTCGGCCATCGATGTACCCTTTGGTGGAGATTGCATATCTATCGCGTCCGTAAACCAGTCTTATCGCCTAAGTCGCGACCGATATTTTAAAAACACGAACACGATCGGTCGCAGGGCGTACAAAGACTCCCGGGGAACCTCGATGTTGCGGAGGATCAAGGGACACCGGGAATGAAACAATCCGATACGTTGGTCCGCAAGAGGTAGACGCGTGTTCCTCAGCTTCGTGAAAAGATATGAATTATCGAGCTGGATTTCGAAACGGCGTAGAAATATTTTCCCGTTGATGGTTCTTGTCGATAAATTGAACCTCCGTGGGCGGCGAAACGGTATCCAGGACCTGGAAAACGAATCGTAGTTAAAGCAGGAAGAATTAACGGACAATTTTCTAACAGACAGATATCAAAGGACACCAGTTCCATGGGTTCGGACGCGACTTGAGCAAAACACGTCCGCGGGGAACCAACAGGTTTGACTTGCCGGACTAGTTAATAAATTATCGTAGTCCGCCGCCATCTTCATCTTCGACGTTGCAAATGGGAATTCGGAATACTAACCGGCGATTGCGAAATAAAGCATCGCGCTGATTGCGAGCCGATGCCACAGGGACAAAAGAATAAAACGGAGCGCAACCTGTTTGCCCTTGCACCCGGAACGGCTATTCCTGGAACAGACGTAATTATTCAATCAATCGCGCGCAGTTCGGTCAACAACGTCTTGCGCATTGTTATCGAAAATTGGCGATTCGCGTTTCCTGTCTGAACGAGGCGACGCGCGGCGTCGCCGAGGTCGACAGTTTTCAAGATTCTCACACCGCGAATTCATTGGAAGGCAGTCGTGGTCTCGAAAGACCTTATAGACCACCCACAGTCGCCACGGTACGATCGCAGTTATGGCGACCTTGGGTCCATGCCTAACCTTCCCTCTATCTCTCGATCGGTTCGTAGGAAATTCGGTGCTTTGCGAATTGCACTTCGATTCGAACCCGATTCAAGTGGATCGACGTGAAAATTGCATCCGCTATCCGTATCGGACAACGTTGTCCGTGGAGAACTTCAGAGTAATCCGATAGAATGTAACAGTCCCCAACGGATGAACATTGATCTATAGCTAATGAAAAACACGACGTTCAATGCGCTAGCTTTCGTCCAACTTCCGAATGACTCATTATGCAGGTGTCGATGCATTGCCAGTGTTCTACAAGTTGGTGCATCGTTTGCATCGAAAAGTAAAGAGACACTAGGGTCTATACCCAGTGTCCCACAAGTCGATTTATCGTTTGTAAAAGAGAGTGTAGGATCCGTAACTCTAAGTCACCGACGCGACACTTTTTAGCGAGGTGAATATAATTATTGACACGTGTATACATGTATCGTGTTTATCGTGTTTGTAAATATTCTACGAGATATTATCGTACACTTTTCAGGTGTATGTGTTCTACGATACAAGGAATACATCCAAAGCGATACATCCGGAGCCATCAAGGAAAACATCAACCTCGACGAAGAGTAAAAATGTCCTTTTTTAAAATATTCGAAGTATGTAACTACATTGTACCGATCTAGTCCAAGAATATATACGTTGTGCTCGTTGAACCTGTATCTTGCTTCGTCTACCTTTATTCTACATTCGGTAAATTCCCAAGGTGTGCGAACGCACGGTGCGTTCCCGAGGATGGTATTGGGCCAAAAATTTTTTTACCGCTAAGTTACCAGAACTATTAGAGGAAATTCCTTTAGCATGACGGGTGTCCAGCTCGCGATGCACTTATAGCTCGTGAAGGCTTAAACGAAAAGTCTCCTCGACGTTGGATCGGACGTGGGGCAAATACTCGATGGTCTGCTCGTTCACCTTAGATCTTACGCCACTGAACTTTTGTCTGTGGGGAGCTGCAAAAGCAGTCGTTTACAACGATATTCCTACAACGCCGGGAAACACGAAGGAGCGTATTTAGAACCGCGTATGCCAATATTGGTCGAGGGATCGTAAGACGGACCGGGGAATTTGTTATTTATCGTCCAGAGAAATGCATCGGTGTTAACGGACACCGTACCGTGCATTTGCAATTCAATTCTTTCCACCGATCTCTCGTTTCCACCGGGACGATTTTCTTACATTTTTCTTGCACCTCTTTGGATTTTCTACACTCAAGGTCGTCGTTCGACGGTCATCCATTTTGTTCCGAGTCCTTTTCCGAGAAAATACAACGTAGAATTAATCCAAAACAAGAAAACGTCTACGTACAAGTGATGATACGATGTTTACCATATTTGATCGTCCTCCGCTCAAAAATGAAACGTCTACACGCGCGATGAGAAATTCTTCGACAAGAACTTGTTAATATTCTTTGCAACACATTTGGTTTCTCCTCTGTTTTCCGAATCGTCGAACACCCGATGCCGATACGGTGCACAGCCGTTGCGTTTGGTACCTGGAAAGTAATTATAATACGTTCTGCGTTATTCTGCGTTCCCATTCGACGATCCAACAGAGCCATCGTGGAAAACGTCGAACGCGAGAAAAGTGTAAAAATCTCCATTTCTCGGATGTTCCAAGTATACGACCGATCGCTATCGATTCTCTCGATTCTCCGGCTTGACGGGACTCGAAATCGTTCGTACCGCGAAATTGCGGTGGCTACGTTCGGAGGGGTAAAAAAATCAATTAGCCGCGGAGAGTATTTTTTCCGAATCGGTTACACCTGTAACGTCGACGCATTTTTCGTGCGTCCCGCTCGGCCGCAAATAGCATAAACACGTGCATCAGCGATGCAGCTGGGTAAGTGGGTACGACTCACGTAGTTCGTATGACCTTCATAAAAACTCGTCGATCAGAGATTGCCGGGAATGTCGAGTGAGAACTCGCCGGCTACAGGGTGGCGAATAAAAAAGCAGGCGCCTCTACCTTGGCCGAACGAGACACCGACGTTAACCACTGCGGCGAGTAAATGACAGCGGAACCGAGCCACAGAGGTAAAAAAGACAGCGGGCCGCGCGTGGAAACGAGCCCGCGTTGAAACGAATACGTCAGCGACGTCGATTGAGCACCGGACATGGAAAGAACGGTCCTCCGTTTATAGATCGCCGAGTCCAGAACAACAGGACTATAATTTGCGGACGCGGTTGCCCTTTATTTCCGCTTGGCGAGCCGTTTCCCTCCCCCTCGACAACGTAATCCGTCTGAAGAGAAAATCGAACGAAACGATACCGCGCGAACGTAAGGGCGTTCCCAGCTCGACCGAGCGACCGAAACGGAAAATCGAAAACCGACCCACAAAATCGACAAATTTTCGCTGCTTCGCGCATCGAGCGACATTGTTCCTCGCGGTTCTCCCGGCAATCTCTGAGAAAGAAAACGTAACGCGTATTCGTCCTTTCAACGTTCGATTGAACGTCGGTTTTCACGGTTCTCGATTTCACTCTGGATCGTTTTCGAACGATGATTCGTTCAATAGTATCGTGATTCGGTACAATTCGATCGTGGATCGAACGCAAGCGTAACAGAAGCGGTGAATATTAATTTCTCAAATAGGAAAAGAGAACGTTCGATTCGAGCCTCGGTTACGAAGTGAATGGAAATAACGTTCAACGCGCCGTTGCATTAATAATGGAACTTGGTGGCGCATTGGTGGGATTTTCGCAAAAGGAAAGTTTCTTGCTTCGCGATTTCCGCGCGACGAAAATCGTAAAATTTCGACTCGTTGGAAAAATATTTCTTCGTTTCGCAAAAATATTTGTCGCGTTGAGAAACTTGGACAGAGCGACACGAGTCGGTCCAGTGCTCCGTAAACGCGTTACAATGCCAGCTAAACGTTCTCGATCGATCGAAACAAGAATCCGGATTCACTGTTCGATTGTTCCTTTTCCGAACAACAGTTCGTATAATTGCACGAACTGCTAATAATTATTCCGAACTACTCAGCCAACCGGTAAGACGAACGCGTTGATGGATGTTCTTAATCGATTCTGCGCGATAAGAATCTCTCGGTACACATTTTTGATAGATTACTCCACTGTGAAACAGTTTCCGTAATCATACCCCACCAACCGGTACGATTAACGCGTTGATCGATATTTTTCATCGATCCTATTCGACGAGAATCTCGGTGCACGTTTTCGATGTATCGCTTCTTCGTGCATCGAAAATTGATACAATCGTCGCGTTTACCGATGCTCTTTGTTGATTCAATTCCACGTTTGCGCGTTCCAATGACTCCTGGTGTAATTACGGAAAAACCCGTACTAATCCCCTTCCAATCCCCATAACCGAGTCTATCGTTCGAAGTTACCCGAGAAATTCCGGGTAAGAGCGTGTATCTATCGACGGATATTAAACGAAATAAAAAATGGTCCTGGAATCGTTGGACGTGCGCGTACGTGTATATTCGGCGTTAAAAAACGTGAGGTTGCGTGCATCGAGTCCAGTAGATCGCACGCTGCCGGTGGCCGCGCAGTGATCCGGCGATGTTAAGATTCTAGCGATTTCCCGGGGATCCAAGGTTCGTGCGCGAGAAAGATGGAGAGAAAGAGCAGTCCATAGGTTAAGTCCCCACCAAAGGGGCCCGTGGAAAGATGCTGGCCGGTCTCACGTGGTTAACGCACGTAGATACATATATTATCCTGGCGCGCGCACACCTTGGCCTCCCGTGGTTCGCCGGTTAGTGGTTAGTGGGTGCACAGGTTGCCGATGTGCGCGCACACCGTGCGTGTCGTCGAGGTATGCCACACGGCCAATCCGGTGCCACGTATACCGATCGCCTACGTTTAGTATATACGCTTCCTTGCACTCCGCTTTTTTCTCTCGCGGTACACGTGATTTTTCGTACGCGTAACCCGTAAACTCTCGCGTCCAACGAACGTACCATTGTTCACGGTCCCGGTTCGTCCTGGTTCGTCCGTGGTCGACGATTACGCGTTGTACGCGATTTGCGACGAGTGACGGCGCCGATGACACGCGCGTCGAAACCTTGGACCCTGGCCGTGTGCGTGTGTGCGTATATGTTTAGCGTATGTGCGTGCGTGCGTGCGTGTGTGTGCGTGTGAGAGAGAGAAAGAGAAAAATAGAGAGAGAAAGAGTGAAACCCGAAGAATTCCAGAACGGTGACGATCGTACGGTCGAATCGACGTCGGACGAAAGTGGAAAGTGATCGTCGTCGACGATCCTCCTCGTTCACCGGCGGATATAAACTCGTTCGCGCGAAAAGGTCCGGGCCGCGATGGAAGCCCCCTCCAACCACCCTCCCCCACCCCCTCCGGCCGGTTAATATTCACGAGCCCGTCCTGGCGTAAACAGCCCGGTTCCAGGTAAACGACGAGAGACCGAACCGATGGAATCGACACGGTTTTTCCTCTTTGGTGAACGCTCGGCGCGACACACGCTCGAGCGGGTCGAGTTTTCGTGACGAAACGACGACGACGAAATATCGGTGGCTCCTTTCCTCGGCGACGACCGGGGGGGAAATCCGTTTCGTTCGGTCGCGCTGGCGAACACCGCGGGAGAAAGTGAAGCGGCACTCGGAAATGAACGAAATCACCGTGAGCGGGCCACGACGCGGTTATACCCGTTTATGTAACCGGCACCGACGACCACCAGCCGGACGTTGCACGTGCGGACGTTGATGTCTCCGCGCCTCCGCGAGCCACGACGCATTGAAATTCCTCGGGGACTTCGTGTCTGTGCCGCGCGCGCGATTACGGGTTCACGCGGTCTCGTGAAATTCGACCGTAACGATCGAACGTAACTACGACCCAGGTGGGAAACGAAAAACCGGACAACGGTGAGTTCGCGCGAATCTACGGGAGAGAGTGTGATCACGCGATCGGGCGGTACAACACCGACCGGTGTACACGAGAAGTCGCGGCCGAGGAGTTCCGCGCCAGACCCCCGGGGACACCCGTGTTTCCGTGCACGAACGATAGAAAGAAAATTCTCCAACGACGGACGGATAAAGGTAATAACGACGAGGGACCATCCGAACCAAGTGGGCAACAAGGGGGAAAAGATTCCCCGGGCGTTAAGAGGCGGCTCGAGTGGAGGCGGAGGAAGAAGAGACCAAGAAGAGAAAACACTTAAACGAAGAAGGTCTTTCGTATTACCGCTGCAGAGAGGAGTACCTGTGCCGCGAGAGAGGCGGGAACACGCCTGGCGATTTGAATACCAAATCGGCCGCTCTTGTGCAATTCCTTCGCCGTTTTTTTTTTCTCTTTTTTTCTTTCTTTTTCTTCTCCTCGTTGCTTCTTTTTCTTTTCTCTCTCACTCTCACACACTCTCTCTCTCTCTTTTTCTTTCTTTTTCATTCCCTCCCGGCCCCCACGACCTTTTCACATCTACCTGCGCGTCTCGCGTATTTTTAGGCGTGACACGCTTTCTTTGTACCGTCTCCGAGCCACTGCCGTAAAAAGAGCACCCTCGAGAAAGGAAAAAAAAAAAAAAAAACGAAAAATAAAAGGAAAAGAAAGAGAAAAGAGAAAGAAAAAAGAAGAAGGAAAGAACCGCGTGTACCGACACCGCGGACCTTTTTTTTCTACCGCGGCGACTCTTCGACTTTTACTTCGTCGTGGCCGCCATTGGTCGTGTCTCGATCCGCGAAATTACGTTTTCCATTGCGTCGTCGTTGTCATCGTCGTCGTCGTCGTCTCGATGTTATTCCGATTTGGAAATATCGTGACTCCGCGCTGCTCGATACCTGGCGGGTATATAGTCGTCGATGACGCAACCGTTTAACGAAAGAGTTCGAATTAAACTACGACGGAACGCAAGAAAGCGAGGAGTGACCAGTTCGCGCGAAAATAGAAGATATTCCGCGGAGATTTTTCGTCGCGAGCGCAGCACACGTTTCGGGCGACGCATCGGAATTCGATGAAATGAGAGAGAGAAAAAAAAAAATATATATATATATATATATACATGTATATATATATATTATATATACACGTATATGTATATACGTATACACGAATCGTCGGATTCGCTGTGGAATACTTACAAGATGACACTGTAACGCTCGTTTCTGCGAAACAGAGTAACTTGATTTAGCCTCTCCTAGGCTTTGTCTGTATACGGAGAACGGAGACATAGCCTAGAATAGGTTAGGTCAGGGCTCGTTCGACGCGATCATCTCCGTGCTACTTTGTATGTCGAGGACACGCCCAAGGTCAAGCTCAAGGTCAATAATCGGTGAGAATAATTGAGAGAGAAGGTGCACACAGTTGTCCCTTCGAACGTTTACAATCTTCTTGCGACGACTCTTCGGTCTTCGATTAGCGTTACCTAATACGTTTACGATTAATACGTGTGTATATACGTAGCGTGTTACACACGATTCAAGGAGTAATTACGTAAATTATTCGTACCAGGTTATAGACAGCGCACTGCAATTTATTAGATGAATTATCATATTCAAATATTACTGCACTCGAGTTTCACAGGAAAAATAGACAAAAATTATTATTGTGCAAAGCTTGTCGATAAATAGATTCTTCGCATCGTTTGTTGTTCTCTTCGCAATTTACAATCGATAACGTGAGATTAGTTCTTCTTACCGACACGACGATTCTTCTTTACTCGCTGATAGAAATGGTGATGAAACTTCGAGGTTATAAATTGGCGCCAAAAATTATGGAAACGAATCGAAAAACATCTAACGGTACGCGGTTATTTTGATCAATACCGGATACCAAAATCGGACAGACTCGTTCGGAAACAAATTTTTCCCATTTATTCCACTCGTACATTCTGTCGCTCAACTCGCACTGTCGCCATGCATCTGCGATCGATCATTGTGAGAGTCAGTATTATGTTTCGATGTGAAATGATAGATGATATAAAATCTTTTTCTCATTTTATCGTCTTTCTCGGTGACAATTACGATGAAACATAAAAAAGAAACTAGAAATGTACGACAAAAAGTAACATTTAGTCCATTACAAAATTTAATCGGTTCTGAATTTTACCTGCTACGAAACGTCCTTCAAGTATAACATGTTTCTGAATACAAATACGCAAAGATGTATTTCTTAAAATACATTTTTTGTTGACATAAAAGAAATTGGATATATAGGAAGACGTTATATAAACTTACTCTATTCCATTCAACGATTCTCTCAGCTTTTCCGTTAAAATTGCGGTGGAATAAAAGAGAGGAATAATAGTAATCGCGACATCTCTTGTATAGATTAACAACCTCATTATTATCACGTGGTTAACCAAACTTGTAGCTTCGTTGCCATCGTTTCCTCACTTTCTCGAATCGATTACCTAAGTATACATAATTGTCTGCAACAGTCAAGTGCAAAGTGCACGAAATACATTGTAAAAGTCAATTTGTTCGAATTATCTTTTTTTTTTCAATCGTTACAAACCTGAAATCTAACAAAGAGGTTACAATCTATGTAGAGGTCATCCGACTCGATTCTCGAAATGCAATAATTGGCGTCGATGCATCGAATATTTTCTTTACGCGTTGTTACATAATACAAGATTCCTCTTAACGAATCCTGAACGACTATTACATTTGTCGATACTATCGAACAAAATATTCAAACGTTTTCGAAAGTCTGTGCCTTTTATGGGCATGTTAGAATTTCAAATAACTTTTCGGGAGATCGAACCCAATTTAAACGATTAATCGGTACAATAGTGATAATGATGACAATTAATGTTACAAATAATTTACTAAGTATTGCCATGAAATTCTCAAGAGCTTGCGGATTTTCTTATAAATTATATACAAATTTCATCGTAGTAGTAAGTGCTCTAAAAAGTATCGCAAGATGAATATACCTAAAACTATAATTGCGATCGTTTCGACAATTTTTTACATACATATTGCTGTAATACAAATTAACGAATTCATTTTTTCGTGTTCGTACAAAGCATCGAATCATTGTGTTCTTTTGTATCCTGTTTTGGGTCCCTCGAAAAAAAGCTATTCAAAAAACAGCAGCCACTGTTATATTTGAAAAAAGCTCGTAAAAGCATCTTGGAGTTATACAAATGGTCTTTTTGACTCTTCAATCTAATTAGCTGTTCAAAACGAAATAAGAAATATCAAAACTTGTTTCTTCTATTGCAATATTGTATTAAAGTAAACTAGTCCTTGTCTATAAAGGTCAAACACTTTTATACATTCCAAAAAAAGGACTTTACTACTTTTGTGTAGTAAAAAGTAAATCTATCTTTAATAAAATCTATTAATTTTAAGAAACATATTTTTGATACCGTATTTCTATCGTACGATAAATGTTTCCTATTAAATGGACTGAATGTTATCAATGTTCACGCTCAATATTCTCATAAATGTTTAACCTACTTGCTGGAACAATGGGTAATATTTCTCAATAAGCATCGCATTAGCAAATGGCTTTATATTCCATTTTTTTGTTTTTTTTTTGTGTTTTTTTTGGTTGTTTTAACCCATTGCGGACGCACGTCGGCAAATAGTCACCCGAGAATTCTAGATGTGTTAGCATGCAGCCACCTACTAGATATTTTTCATTTTTCATTTTCGTTGTGCGACGTTTACTTACCTATTGTTAGCATTAACTTTTCTAAACACTAAATATTAATTCTTCCAAAACGCATTTCTAACTATTCGTATCAATTTTATATCGAATCCACAAAGTAAAATGGCTTAACTATTTAAAGTTTTCACTTATACTTTTGTAAATTTTACACGTTACACTGAAATCTGTTATAATTATTCCAGAAAGTTTCATATAATATTATCGAAAAAATTCACAAAGTATTTTGCACTTTGTGACGTAGGTACCGGTGACGATGAATTTTATATCGAATCTGATATAAATGACAACGAAGAAACTTGTTTGTTTGTAAAATGTAAAATTTACAGATTTTATAATGCAATTTTTAAGCATATTTCCAAAACCTCTCGTTCAAATTGACGCCCACGCGCCAAACAGTCTCATCCGCAAAGGGTTAAGTACTGGTTGCATAGTTTGTTGAATAGTATTACTTTTTATTCTTAGAGTTTCCAAACCCATAAAATAGATCAATTATAAATATATTAATAAGTTATGTAAAATAGGAATATTCCTTCAATTAAAGTTATAAAGTTCCTACCATTGACTACTAGTGCATATTAAAGCGCTGCATTTATAAATATTGTAACTGCAATTATTAGCTTTAAAACGGGATAAAGTGCCAAGAATATTAAAGTCTCATGAATCTTATTCAGCATAAAGTGCAACCAGAATGAAATTCCAAAGAAACCAATCACTTGGTTGGCCTCTCTTTCCTTATCACTGGGATATACATGTTTGCTCTCATAAATAATTAAACACTACGATTTTAAGTGTTAAGAAACAGTCTCTAGAAAAAAAAACCACAGTGAATACTAACCAAACTTCATTTTCAGTCTGTATAAAATGCAGTGCTCAAAATAATTGGTGGACTATAATCTCAGACAATTCAGAAGAATGAACCAAATATCAGTTTTTGTTATAATTAATACAATAATATTTGTACTGAATGTCTAACTTACATAATATGTAGTATGAGTTGTTACAGCATTGAGATATCTTAGCAATAAAGCCATTAGAATAGATGTATCTCCAATTATTTCAAGTATTGTAATTTCAATATTCTGAGCAATCATAAAATTAATACATGATAAAAATAACCAATTCATCTCGTACACTTGTGCACTCGTTCCTCAAGATAAAAATGATATTTATACTTAAAAATATAGTATTACACTGAATGACGCTCGATCAGCGTTCATGAGTATTCATTGCTTTGTTGATAATATTTTTCACAATTAATCCGTGTAAACAAAGTATCCATCATTGTCGCTTGACTGAACTTGCTAAAGGAAACTTCTAAAACATAACTATTAAGGACAACGTCTCTAGCAGCCTTCCTGCACACACACACATACACACTGCTATTTTACCGATTTAGGATTTTATCTTTTACGATTGTTAGTATATATTTCTAAACATGTCTATTCAATAGTCTAATTAAAACCTACGAATCTAGAGTGCTCGCTCATAAGTGATATGTTGAGTAAAGTGTATTATCTACGGGCGACAATGAATGCTGTAGTAACGATTTAATAATGTAGAACTGCGTGTGCCGGCGATCCACCTTCGAACAAAATTCAGTGATACTTTAGTAAACTAACTAATAGAAACATCATTAGAGAAAAACGTTTCCTTCACGGTAGTAGTTAAGTTAAGAGTCTATAAGTGTCAGTGTTGTGTGGTCCCGATTTCAAGTAAGGCTTAAATAAAAATTCCACTTTAAGAGAAATTTAAACTTGGACAATTTACGTCTATTGCTTTAAGGAAGAAAGAAGAGGGAATTTTTATGCTCGTGTAGTTAATTGTCTTTTTGAATTGTAACGCCAGCACAGGCTCGTTTCACTACCATATTCACAAATACAGCTTGTAGAAGTAGGAACGAGCAACGTTTTCGAGTTATTGAAACAATGATACTATTATTAATTAATAATAGAAAATAGAAACGCTATAAGAAAACTTGTGCTGCCAATGAAGCACTTACGTCTCGTTTCTACTTCTTCCGAACGACACGCAGAACTCAGTCCGCAACATTAACATTATCCTTTTAAATTAGATGCCAACAATTTGATATGAAAAAATTTACTAACCATGACGAGAAGTAAATTTCTTATCCGATTAAGTTTGCCAACAGCAGTTGTTGTTTTTTTTCTTTTACTTCACTAATAAACTTGCTTAAATACTTAGTAATATATTTTGAGTTTCAATAAGAATGAGACATCTCAATAATCACTTCATAAGAGTTACTTTACGTCCTTATTGCCTAGGAATAGTTGTCCGTTCTGAGGAACCAGTATTTTTTCAGCTTTGGCTCGCCATCGTGATTCATTATCACACGACAGTAAAATTCTAGCAAAATTTTCCGTAAATATAATAGCGACTTTTGTAATTAAGGTAACAACGATACACCCATACGATCTCGTAGAAAATAACGTAAAACTTCATTTGCAAGTGTTAGAAAGTCTGATGCAGTTTTAAAGTTTATCGCATCACAAAAGCTTAAAGACGATTGAAAGTTGACTAGAGGCAATAATCTCTTAAATTTATACTAAATGAAGCTCAAGCTTCTATTTTCTTCGATTTTAAGTCTTCAGCTGAGAATTTAGGATTCATACGGCAGCGTTTGCATTTCTCATTAGATGGATAATGCCTCCTGATTAGCTGAGTCTAGCGTCTAATGTTTCTGCAAGCTAATAAATCGGTAAAAAGCAAACGTACTTAATATGTGTTCGCTTAATTACTGTCTTCTCACAATAGAAACAGTTCACTATCACTCGACTCGGGTTTCCCTACCTATTCTCTTACGATATACGTTTTAATTTTTCAAGTAGCAAAAGCGTATGCAGCGATTGTAAATATAAAAATTTCTATGTTACTGTCCTTGGCAAACTTTTTTAAACGAATCGCTTAAAAAGTAGTAACTCTGGAATCATGCACAGCTTCTCTAGCCTAACAATGAACAGAAAAAACATCTATACGCTATGGATAACATTCCATTTTTTCTATCTCGGATATTCAAATGCATTTTCAGTAAGCAAAGTTTTTAGGGTTTCAACCTTCTTATTATGTTTTGACGTATCATTATGGATGATGATTTTCAGCCTCTTAACATCCATTAAAATTGACACGTTTCATGGCTAATTGCCCTATTAAAATAGTTTTACAGATATGTGCATTTTGCACTGATATGAACAAGTTGCAGAATGATTTGTATTAAACTTGAAGTTAGATGGAGCGAAATCTTGGAGTATAAGTTCTACATGAAATTTTAGTAATTTGACTCAACTATTGAATCTCTTTGTATGTCTTTCGCCTTGTCCTTAAGATCTTTTTGCTATAACAATGACCTTCGTTGATGCTTAAAATACATGTATTAAAATCTTCTAGAAAGTCCACATTCTAGCGTACGAGACGATTAATCCTTAATGTCTGTGCGCTTTAAATACTTAAGCTTCCTCGCAGACCATTATATAACGTTCCATTTAACTAGGATATGTCACTGAGTACGAAGTCACACTTCCATGGAAAAAAGTAATTTCTGTTCGTTAAACTTGCAAATTGAAAAATTCGCACTTGTCCAAGACACACTTCACTTGCAATTTTCGTTCAAACGTCTCTGTAGAAATCGAATTTCTCGAAGTTCAAGACGTATCTTGAAATATTTCTTGTCATGAGTATTGAGTAAAAACATCGGCGCAATTCATAAGTGATTCATTAAAATATAGATTAAAAACGTCTTTTTTACGGCATCTCTGTTCTCTGTCACTTACTAGTAAGATCCTTATAAGAAAACTGTATGAGTGTGGGGCAATTTAAACGTTGCAAGACTAGCTATTAACAACGGCAATGCAGTCAACAGTGCAGGCGCAATTAAGGGTGCGCCGACTAAAGTTTTATAAGTTGTAGTTCCTATCAAACCAGATATTCTTATAACAGCTGCTACGCAACCAAAACCAGTACACCTGTGGAGAACAATAGAACTTATATTTTACATTTATTGATGAGATATTGTGATTAATCAAGTAATAATAGGACACTTACCTCAAATGGGTAGGGAAGCTCTCGACAGTAACCAACGTAAGTGACGTCCAAGCAATAGCAAAAACTGCTATAAAACCACCTTCAAAGCCAAGGACTGCAGAACTATTTGTGCCCACTAAAATTAAGCAGAGCGCAGCTACCGAAGAAAAAAATAATGAAATACCAATCATTTTGGGCCGCTGAAGTACAGTAAGTGCTAGTCCTGCCAAAGCAGCAGCAGGCACAAAAGCCAATTGAGCAACAAGATGACCATGTAGAGCTTCTTCTATATAAATATTATAATCCAAATCGAGTGTTGGGCACGGTCCCCTTAAACTTAATTCCGTATTATTTATCAATATACATCTCGTAAAAACCTGTGCAGATAGGTCCGTATCCACAAATCTATAAATGATAGAACATAATGTATTTTGTTCTTAGAAAGAAACATTATTAAAAATTTCTACTTTGAATACATACTTCGAATATACAATAACACTGTCTGTAATGTGAGTTTTACTTGACTTTATGCTACTGAATTCTACGGAGTGGAAAGTACAATTGTCGAAATCTACATGGCTGAATACCATCTTTGTAAATCTGTAACAACAAGGCTTTTATATAAACTCATTAAATATTATCATGAATATTTTCTCGAATATCTACTTACTTGCAATTTAAAAAGGTCGAATCTCGGTACTGGCAATTCTCTAAGGAACCACTGAATGTTTCTCCTTTATACTCTTTTCCAGAAATGTGTACAGTATGAGCTTTATATTCTGTAGCACGTATAAGCTTGAGGTATTCGGGACACCATACCATAAGACCATATAGTCTGGAAAAAGAATAAAATTCTGTAGTAGTAAAAAAAACTGAAAAATTGTAAAATTATTTATTGAAAATACATACCCGAATGATACGGTTGACCAAATAATTATCAGCACTACTGTTACGGGTAAATGCGGTGATATAAATAGCTCCAGAAAAGAATTCCAAAACTGGAAATTCAGTAAAAATTGAATATTAATTTTGAGATGTAAAATACATAAATGGTATATAAGGTCTTACCATTTCAATAGAATACATTATATCGGCCAAAACACTAGTGTGATTAGTAGGAGATGGAGGTGCCATGCCACGGGGCCTTTTAGTTGGAAGCTCCAATTCAGAAAGTTGATACTGTGCACCTGTTGCACCCTTTCGTGCATTATTTTTCTTATATATTTTCTACAAATAAACATTAATTTTAGTAAAGAAAGGAACAAATTTCTACAGTAGAAATACAAATATAAGAATTACCTGATAAACCATCATTGCTTCTACATCTCTGCCTGCTTCTACCAAATATCTTGGACTTTCTGGTATAAAAATAAGTCCAATGGTAGAACACAATGCAGGCAAACAACAAAGTAAAAGAAAGCGGTGCCAAGCACTGAAATGCTCTTTATTTTCAAGAACAACCATTTCTCCAGTTGTGGGAACCACTACCCATGCTAAAAGAGCTGCATATACACCTCCTAGTGCTCCTGCTGCTACAAGTAAACCAACCCATGGACCTCTGCTTAGTCTTGGACAGCATTCTGCGAGATATGCAAATGCTAGTGGTAAGGATCCTCCTACTCTGTGATACAATAAATTACATTTATTTTACATAAAACTGAATTACAATAAATGAAAGAGAAAAGAAAGGAGTTTCTTACCCAATTGCAGAGCAAAATCTAGCAGTCATAAAGGTGCCGTAAGTTGGCATAAAAGTAGCCACACAACTAAATAAAGAATGAACAGACATTGCAGATAATAAAGATCTACGTCTTCCAAGTCTATCTCCCAAACCACCCCAGAATAATCCACCTAATGCCAGACCCATCAGCGTGATATTGCCTATAACACAAACATATGAAGAAATTTTGCTGGAAAGCAAATACACAATAAAAATAAATATTATAATCAACTAACTAAGCCATCCTTTCTCATTGTCCTCAATGCACAATTCAACTTCTGCACTTGGTAAAATGTATGGTACAACAAAAAATTCAACGGTATCTGCTGCAAGGCTCAAGCCTGTGCACAAAGCAGCCAATATTTGGAAGTAACCAACCCCAGCCTAAAACACAAAAATATCACAGATTGTGTCAAATATATATATATATAATGCAGCATTTTTTTTAACAATTTACTTTATGGTAATGACACATAATTATTAAAATATTTTTATGTGGAGGGATACAAAGTGATTGACATTTAGTTACATATATGTTAATATCTATTCTTAATCACTCTTTAATAAAAATAACTTAAATCGTTCGTATTGTTCAAATGCCAAATTGGGATATTACTAATCTATAGAATTACGAGTGTAACCTCAAAGTAATTTATGATAAATAGAAGTATTTAAATCATTCGAGTACGCCAATATTTCTCGCGATTGGTATTTCGTTTTTACAAGCGACTCATCCAAGATCCCGTCCATGCTGGAATACTAAGGACCAAAGCACTGACAGTAAGAAAATGATTAAAAATCTATATAAAACAACTTGGCTAAAAAGGACGCCATTTGACATAGGTTATGTTTTTGTTGTAGAATTGAAAAAGGTTTACTATTTTATTTTAATGCATCAAAGGATTACAGTAGCCAATACAAATGCAGATTTCAAATTTGCATAAGCTCATTGGATGCGACTACTTCTTCGTGATACGGAGAAAGTGTATCAAGATTATCGATCGATTTCCAATAGTTCGATATATTTCGATAATCGCAATTTTGTAACGACAAAAATTCAAATTTTAGTCGAGTGTAGTTCGTGATGTAGAATAGACGTCGGTTTAAAAACTCCTCAAATTTCACAACTTTTAACAAATTCGGAACGGTACACAATTTCCTATGTTTATCATCGAACGACGCAAACACTTAACATATAATACTCTGACCCACCGGTGGGTTAAACCGGATTATATAAGTTAAGACACTTTAATATCGTTTACACGCTGGAAACCTATTACCATCGTTGGTGCATGAGCTAAAAAATTACATGTTTTACTAGTATAGCATTTTGCCAGTGATTATTAACCGGAATGTGTGTATAATGGAAAGAATTTTGATTTTTCGTGTTATGGACGGCATCCAATTTGTAATATTCGAAATTCAGAAGCTGGACCATGACCTACATCACAGACAGAAAAGCATTTATCAAACTGATTTATTAGGAAGTGTCTTGGTTTTGTCAATAAAATTTGGACTGGTGAACTTCGTACGATCTGCAACGAATAATTCGATAAATTTAATAATCAGAATGAATAGTAAAGTGAAATGTGTATAATTGAAAAGCGAACCGATTTTTTGTCCCAATATGGCTGCCATTATTAAATTCGGCAATGTTCTAAATTTGAAAGAAATTGGCAGAAAATTTGTCGATAGTAGGAAAAGCATACTGCGAACCTGCTTGATAGCGTCTTCGTGAAATTGTGCCAAAAGTGTTGCATCGGCGGTGGAGTCGATGAGATCGTGCTCGGCGGAATCGGCTGAAGCCGCGTTCACACCTGCGGTGTTTGCGTTTGCTGGTTGCGTTGTCATCTCCTCGGTGTATAATCCTCCTCTAATATTGGCTGTACGTTCTCCAGTTCCGGATGTCGTGCCACCGCCGGAAGATGCGAGACCACCCCCGCTGCCAACGAGCCACTGGCTTTCCTCCTCCGACGAGGGCATCACTGCCACAAACCATCTAGAACATCGTCAATCACCGGAGCTTAATCAAAGCTATCTTCGAAATTCTAATCGAATACTCAAAAATGACTTATGTCTGCTGTTCGAAAGGTAAATAATTACAGCTAATGTTAAATCTTGATGTAAGTAGTTTTACCTTAAACAATGAAAAGTCGTTGAATTTCTCTAGCTATTAAACTGTCAGTATTGCCACCATTAAATGTATTTTACATATAAACGGCAAATTGCAAAAATTGTTCAAATTTCTTCGAAGTATTCGACTATTTAAATGCTTAGTCCGAATCAGTCATTTCATGTCATGTACAAGATGGTTACTTAATTTGGATCATTACTGCGGTTGAAGAGCGTCTCAGGTGAAGTTAATTAATTGCTCGCTAATTACCAGCAGAACAGTACAATTAACGAATGAAAGAAGAAGATGAGGACTACCAAGTATCTTACAAAAGAACAGAAATTTATGAAACAAAGAAATGTACAATTCCTTCGGCAAATTTATATTAAAAAATATCGGAAAAAATGTTAACAGAAAATACACTAAAATTTAGTTTAATACAAACAAGAAATCATTCATTAGTTCTTGATTCAAATTCATCACAAGGTATCAAAAATATTAAAAATATTATCCATGTAATAATATTTATCGTGTCATCTTGCGTCAACAACGACGTCACCGCAGATTGCACCGAAGCGTGCATTTTTCGTAGGCACTTGTTATTGGTTATAACTTTTAAAACGTGTCATCGGATACACACACATGCCAACAAACTAATTTATCGATTCGCGTTCACTCACACGATCGACCGCGAACGCCCACAAACGCGCGTGATTCTTTATTTAAATATACACAACTACACGTGTCATCCTTGCGTCAACGTCGCTAGTGGCATTGTTAACTATCACAAGAGTCTATGTTTCCGCAACCCTTTGTGTCCATCGCGACATTTTCGTTTCACGTCGTTTTTTTTCCCCCTTCCGGTGAAGAGAGTTTTTTATTTTGACGACTTTTCACGCTCCTAGTTTTTGCTCGTAATTAATGAATAAAAAACAAAAACGTACGATTGGTCGCGTACATGCCGAATATTGACATGTATCGTCTACTGTAGCGTACTTATTTTTAGTTGATTCTGGGAATCAAGACTGCTAAAACATGTATTACGGATATAGATGTAATTACGTTACAAGTTTCGGTCGCTGAAACTTTCTCTAGCATTAATTTATTACTTTCGTTGGAATAGAGCGGTAAATCCTGTTGATACAACAACAACAACAAAAAATAAATATAATCGATGAAATTTGTTCGTTCGTGCAACGGTAATTGCACGGTGATTATCGCTAATTAAGAGGCAGCACAGCTTCGCGGTGTGCATTGTCAAGCGTATCATGATTTCAATGGACAACGGCCGGGTATCGCGTCTAAAATAACCTACAGTATAACGTTAATGTACTGCAACAGAACTAACAAAAGAAACACGACTTTCGGCAAATATCGAGCTTAGACCACTTACCTGGTTAATAGAAGATTTCTGCGAAACGCAACACCTTCCGAATGTTTCTTTCCTTAGAACGCTTTCTTCAGCGGTTCGAAATGTAGGCGTGTCGTTAACGATGATCAACCCACTCAGTCCGAGGCATTCGTTGATCATTAACTTGTCGATGATGCACACTGATGTTGCGACAAAAGCTTTTGTCTAGCTTCAACGTGAAGCCAATCCTACCGTGTTATCATATTAGTAACACCATATTTCTAAAAGAATCGTAGTAACAGCTGCTATCAAAGACGATGCACTCGAAGGACAGTTTTTCGACATTATTTCACCTTACAGCATAATGATATATTCGAAGATTTATTTGACAGGGAATGATCGTTGGAATGGTATTGTTGTCCGAGGACAATTGATATTTCATTCAGTTACGAATCGACGATAAACCCGAAGAGAAATGATATCAGTTCAAAATTTAAATAACCATAATAGAATTAAAATTCTCGAAATATTCGATCAACGTAACATTGTTCCATCCGAAGTGATATATGTCTGTTCGATGTGCCGGTAACAGACGTAAAACGAATCTCGTGTTCCAATCTAATTTTAATGCCGAACACTGTAATTTGCTATCCGCGATTGATCAACGAACGTATACACTTTCACGCTGTAGCTTTCGTTAAAAGAACAATCATGTTACACCTCCGAGTTTTTGCGCGCGGTGTGTCTTAGAAATCAATGAAGGAATGGCAAGGCGCGGATACGTGAACCCTCGAATTTCCAGCGGTGCACTATTCCGTTTCGCAATATATCTGTCACTGATCTTTATTTGAAGGTTTGTATCACGATGAAACGATACTTCAACGTTCGTGTCTCGCTTTCAGGCGTTCTCTGGATGCCTGTGAAAAGCGAGGAGCACGGTAACATTTTTATAGTACGAGACAAACAACACTGCGCGTGTATCGATTGAAGGAACAACTACGAGCCGTTAGCATCACCTTCGCTCTATATAGCGAGTGCCACTATACCTCCCCTCGACTCGTTCGACGGCAGCTCGACGAGTGTTTGTGGAACGGCTCATAGGCGAAATCTTCCAAATCTAGACCTTTTGCTAGGGAGGGTTGTCGACCCACTCAGTCGTTCTACTCCTCTTCATTTTTGCTCGAGAGTTATTATTAACGCCGTTATGAACCAATTCTAAAATACGGTTTCTTCGAACATTTTGCGTACAGATTTAAAATTAACCCGAGGAAGGATCTAGGGGTGGTCGAGCAGAATATTGCGTGCATTATAAATCAAGATGTGAGAACTTCGGTATATAGGATTTTAATTTAATAATATACGCGAGATCATGGTCTATATTTAAACAAAATTGTAATTGTTCAGTAGAAAATACTACTTTTTTGTCGAAAAAGTATATGCTTTATTATTCGTCAGAAACTTCATTATCCTCGGCTATTCTTCCTTTATCCTCCATTTTCGACCGTGCAATTAACTCCTTAGCTGGATTGAAGACACCATTAGTTTGCACATTACATATGTAACATCTGGTACTTTTCTTGTAATGCTCTAACGCGCATTTCTCGCAGAAATAATGTTTACATCTGAAATATAAAGTTAATACGCGTCTTGAATACTCGAATGAATACAAATCTTGAAGCCTGTAAGAAAATTAAACGTACTTCGTGACAATAGGATCGGTGAAACTATTTCGACAAATAAAACATTTAAACGGAAGACTTTCTTCGTCGCTGTCAATTTCGTATTTTTTATCGTCTTCGTCTCCACTATTGTTATATTCTCCCGTGGCGGCTTCTCTTTCTAATTGCCATCCTAACTTGTAATCCGAACGATCGTGAAGAAATTTACAACTGTCTAAAGATTAAATCATACTTATTAGAATTTTATCAGCTGATGTAATAATATCTATTTTCATTCTAATTACCTCCAAATCCACAAAAACCAGTCTCCTTGTAGTCTTTACATATGTCTGGTTGATAATCCCATCTAACTGTTGCCCTGAGATTAGCTGGTGCTCGAATTGGTCCTTTACGTACCATACCACTGGAAGCATTTCCAGCAGCAGTATCTTTTTTCTTATAATATTGAGTATAATTGTTTAAACCTCTATAAATTTTATCATCTTCCTTTCCTTCGCGTTCCTAAAAATGATTATATTAGACAGATACATTTTACTCTCAGATACTTCTCTATTCATTTTATGTATACCTCATTTATTTTCTGAGATTTTTCAAATAAGGCCTGTGCATCTTTATCCTTTTCTGTTTCTGTTTCTAAAATTGCTGTAGCTCCTTGATCGCTTGGTCCTACTGGTACAGCAGTTCTCGTACTTTTGTAAGAGACTGTAATATTTTCTTCATCGCTACTGTCGTCTATGGTTTCTTTTTTATCTTTCAACCTTTTTTTATTAGTCTGTAAAATACTATATTTACAAGTCTTTCCATTTCCCATTGATCATTGTTGGATATAAACAAAGCCTTAATGTTTGTCAACAAGCATTGTATACAACACACAGTCTTGTCCAATACTTACACTTTGTTTCATAGGATTATTATCGTGTTGTTTTCTCTCCTTTTGAACCACTGTAGTTTCATCTTCGCTGCTCTCTATATGAAAAATTATACATACATTAAAATTTATTTCTAAAATACATAACCTATGAAGGATGCTAATCAAATTTATATAATGAAATTACTGGCTATTGAAGTAAGAAGGAAAGATTCGGCATTTATTTCACATAGTTACCGTCTTCATCGTTCACTTCCTTACGTTTCCTGGCTGCAGTGCTTCGAATCTTTCTTTTTTTAAATAAAAACGTACAATTTTTCTTGTCCGTTTTGGATTCTGCGTCTTCCATATTTGTTTTGTAAACAACCTGGTTCCAACGTTTTAGTAATCGAAGATTTGATATTCCTCTATTATTTTAGAATCATCGAAAGTACACATTTTGATTTTTTGTCTGATTAATTACTACCACATCTACGTAAGTGAATTAAATTTCCAAGTAAGTACATTATAGAGGTATTACGCATGTTGTTTCGTAAAATAAATAGGTTATATTTAGCTAATCAGGGACGCTATGCGTTCATCAAATTGTAGTTTAACGTAACTACAAATTCATTAAATTATAAAACATGCAAAATTTTGTAATGATCATTATATAAATGGAAAAGAGTTGTGTCATTGATACAAAAATTTAAATCAAACTCTTAATTGTATAGTTTATGTATTTTAAAATAATTTATGTGAAAAAGGAAATTAATAAATAAATTGGTAATGAATTTTTAGCCCATTTTAAAGAAAAACCAATATGAATAAGAAAAAAAATATGGCAATTGATTTTCAAGACAATATGATATTATTGACAAGGAAGTATTTGAAACGTAAAATTATGTGTCCAGAAACAAAGTTTAGGCACCATGTGAAAGAACGCTTGCACATGTTGGAGCTATTAAAGCGTACAGTCGACATGGGTGAAAGCAATTCTGCTTTATTAATTGGCCCTAGAGGTTGTGGAAAAACAACAGTATGTTTAATTTATCAATTTAATTTAAGATTTTTTCCTTTGTGTATTCTTTATAATATTTTTTTATAAATATTTATTGTTCTAGCTAATAAATAGTGTTTTAAAAGAATTATCATCTATAAAAAGTTTTAAAGAAAATGCTTTGATTGTAAATCTTCATGGTCTCGTACATACTGATGACCGCTTAGCATTGAAAGATGCCACTCGTCAAATGCAATTAGAAAATGTAGTAGGCGACAAGGTTTTTGGTACATTTGCAGAGAATTTGGCTTTTCTGCTCGACTGTTTAAAGGCAGGCGACAAGAAGCATTCAAAACCAGTTATTTTTATATTAGATGAATTCGACTTGTTTTGTGAACATCACAATCAGACACTATTGTATAATCTGTTTGATATTGCTCAGTCTGCACAAGTAAGTGTGGACAAAAATTATGCATGATTATCTAGTCTGATCTTAATTCGAGTAAATTCCTCTTTTTTTAGGCTCCAATATGTGTGTTAGGAATGACCTGTAGATTGGATGTTATAGAACTTTTAGAAAAAAGAGTTAAATCAAGATTTTCTCATCGTCAGATATTCTTATTCCCTGGTGATACATCATCTTCGGAGCAACCGACATCTGCTTTTGATGATCGTGTAGAACTCTTTCAACATCTTCTTAGTCTTCCTGATGATGAAAATGTTAATAGGATAGAACAACAATATGATGATTGCACAATAGATCCACAATTTGGGTCTATGTGGAATGAATATATAAAAAGTTTAGTCAATAATGCTACTATGGTAAATTTGTTAAAAAGAATGTATCAGATGGATGTAAGTGAAAGAAGTTTTAGAAATTTTCTAGCAGTCGCAGTTTCTACATTATCAGAGAAACATCAAAGATTGGAAGTAAATGATTTCGTAGAAGCAAGTAAAATATTCACTCAAGACGATAAGGTGCTAATGCTCGAAGGTTTATCTGTTTTAGAAATGTGTTTAGTAAGTGTTCTTGTTTTTTTTTTTTTTTCTTTTTTGGTAAGATGATTAACCGTATATTTACTGTACTATTCTTTTTAGATTATAGCAATGAAACACGAGACAGAAATTTATGATGGCGAGCCATTAAATTTTGAGACAATTTATAATCGTTATATTAAATTTGCTAATCAGAATTCATCTATACAAAGTGTTCAAAGGCCTGTTATCATGAAGGCTTTTGAGCATATTAAGGTAAAAGTTGTAAATAAAACGGTGTCTTTGTTATGGTATTTGATTAATGAGATGATAAATAAAACTTCCACAGAACTTGGAGATCATAATGCCAGTGAGTGGTATGAATTCAAAAGTTGAAAAAGAGTATCAATACTATAAATTTTTACTTACACCACAACAAGTCACAGAAGCTGTGAAAAATTACTCTGGACTGCCAACAGAAGTCTCTCAATGGTCTTTAAGCAGCATATAATAATGGTAGTAGTTCATGTGTGAAATTGCAGATATTACGAAAATTTGCATTTATAATGCATCATTTATCTGTAATTTTAACTAATGAAGTATTTTACGAGCAAGTATCAGATTCATATTTTCCATAAATTTTTGTGGAAAGGATTAATGTTAGAATGTAGCAAATCGTTTTTTATTCCATATTGAGAACCCATTTCGCTCTAAGTATTTATTAGAAAAACGGAATTTTGTTTCCTACACTGTATTTTGTACAAATGTTTTAATGTACGTGTTCATTTCATAGGTATATGTTCTTACATTACATATAGATTGATATAGTGTTGGAGGAATATCAAGTATTTTTTAAAAGTTGCTGTACCCATTATGTAATGTGTGTTTACAAGCAAAATCATCGTTTGCATTTACTACACGAAGTTATCATGAATTTGTAAATAGATTTAATGTTTGAGAATATTGAATAAGGTAGATGAAACTGTTATTTTGTAATTGTCTATCAATACTGTCTTCAGAGAGTAATTCCTGCCAATGACAGCATGATAAAACGTCCGATATTACGTCCTTAATAAATAAAAAAAATAAATAACTTTTCATAAAAATATTTTATTCGAAACTGAATTATAATAGAGATAACATCTTTACATGTGCCATGCTGTTAGACGTTACTTGGGATAAAAGTATCATATTACATCTATTTACTGTATCTGTGATCTTTCAACAGGTTTGTTCCCTTATATACTGGTGTCCATAATTATCATATATGTAATTGCGTAAAATTTAATTATTTATCAAAGAATGTGTGCATTGTATGTGTTACAGTAATGTGTGAAAGTGTTAGAACGTGTATGCGAATACATTTATACGTTTCTAATAAATTTACATTCGATAAATTGTTAGAAAGCATTTAAAAACATTAATCCATCCAAGCAAAATTCGGCTTAGTCTGTCCGGTTAACACTGCATTTGCAATCGCATTAGTTTGAGTCTTTGACAATTTTTTTCTGGGGGATAATCGTTTTCCAAGTTTAAAACGATTTTTACGATTATATTTTTCGATGTACGATTCGTGACCTATTTATAAATCAATTTGCACAATTAATTGGGTTTTCTTAAGAAGAATCCCTCATTAAATGTACCTTACCAGGATTTATTCCCACTGGATGTACAGTTTTCAATTTGTGTTCTCGTGAAACTGGACGAAGAGCAGACATAGCTCTACTTACGCCTATCTAAAAATGTAAACAATGAATTTTATAATATATAAGATTTTTGAATTATAATTAAATAACAGTTCAGTATAAATATAAACCTGGATATGTCGAATTCGATGTTCTACTAAGTCTGCACCAAGCAGTTCATCATGAACGCTCATTCTAATTGGTATAAGTTTGTTTATGAGCTAAAAAAGAGTAGAACAGTAATTGAAAAAGATGCTGTATTGTATGTATTAAATAATATTTAGTACAATTTACCCATAATAAAAAAACAGATGTAAAGAAACTCCAAAGTGCTAAGCATAAAACAGTTAAACATTGTACACCAAATAAGTACCATCCTCCCCCTGTAAAAACAACACTTTTGTATAGTAATAAGTAACCTTTACTTATTTTAAAATATGACTTAATTACAGCACACCTTTGAATAAGCCTTTTCTTCCACTAGTTGTATCAAGGGGATATGGATTATCTGCAAACAAACCAATAGCAATGATGCCCCAAATTCCACTTGCTCCTACATACAAAAATTGTTGTCAGAAAGATAATAAGACAAAAACTGGAATAATAAAGTTGAGTAGAAATAAAACCATGTGTTGCACTGGCTCCAACAGGATCATCAATATGCATTTTATCTAACATGGGCATTATACAACATGTAACATAAGCACCAACCATTCCAACAACTACAGCTTCCCAAGCCCTAAAAAGGAAACAACCACCTAATTGACATTGTAAAAGTAACATTGTAATGATGAATATTTTATAATACTTATAAGTTGTAATTGTAGTGGAATTCACCTGTAACTGCAACTAGAGCACCAAGAATACCATTTATCTGACTGAGAATATCAATTCCATTTCGATTAGTTAAACTGAAACCTAATCCAATTAAACCACCTCCCATACTTGCTAGCATAGTAGAAACTGCTGCTCTAGCAGCATATTGCCATCGTTGTCCAGTAACACCATATGTACTACCACTGTTAAAGGCTAACCAGCCCCACCTTGTATTATCATTATTTATTAGTATACTGAAGGAGTTTAAATTGGTGTGTAGTGAATTTTTAGTTATTTATTTTACCAAAGCACGAATAAGCCCATAATAGCATTAACAGGATTTCCAAGAGGTAATGGGTCAATTCCATTATCATATCTGCCCAATCTTGGTCCCAACATAATGGCACATGCAAGTGCTATAATAAAACGGCATTTAAAGTACTTGTCTATAATCTGTTGCAATAGAACAAGGAAATAATGTTTACCAGAACTACCACCAACAAGATGTACTACTCCTGAACCAGCAATGTCAACAGCACCCATATTTTTTAAAAATCCATGATCACCCCATATCCATCCAGCTGGTATACAATACACGATTGTGTTTAAGAAAGAAAATAAGCAATATGCTTTAAAATTACACCTGTAATTTTACAATGTCAAAATAACGTAAATATCATTTTTTCTGTACCTTGTGTAATTACCGTTCAGCCATGGCACCGCTAACAATTGTTGTAGAAGTAGTTGCAAAACTTAATTGAAACAAAAATGCAGCACATTTGGGGCCCATAAGTTCATCATGTATAGAAGGATCTATTAAAAAGTCACCCATACCGATGAAAGGATTACGCAACCTGTTTGATCCAAAACTCAATGCAAAGCCAAATGCCCAATAAGTCAATCCACCAAGTACTATGTCTACTACGTTTTTCATCATAATGTTAACTTCATTTTTTAAAGACACACATCCAGATTCTAACATACCAAAACCTAAGCAAATAAAAAAAATGAAGTTTGTCGTTATTCTTGAGAATTACTTAATTAAGGATTTTACCCGTTTGCATAGTAAAGATTATAAACGAATTTGTCACAATCCAGTTACTGTCTTCTTGATTAAGATTGTATGCAGAAATAATGTATGCATATTCAATTGAACTATTTGTGATATTTGTATCATTATTTCCTACTTCCATGTTAAGTGGAGACTTTCTTCACCAAAGCATTAACTGAAGGATACTCTACTCTTCTAGTTAAAGAAAGTAGTACTCTCGAGAAAAACACATAAAAAATGGATGGACCATGAACAAAACATATCAATTATACATGATGTACGGTTTCAACAGTTTCTATACCTATTAGTATAGTGTAATTGTGGTTTTTACGAAATTGTTAAAGTAAATAATTTAAGGGTAGGAAAATGTATACTTTTTCAGAATTCGTTTTTATATTTTTTTATTGGCCCACATCCAGCCGTTACACAAAATTTTTATCTCACCACATATTCAGCAATTTCCTTCCATTCCTTCCAGGATTACATAATATCGAATTATATAACTAGAATGACACTAGCCTAAATAAAAGAAAATGATATTACATGAAACATCTATATAGAATCACGAATTTCTCATTATTTTAAATAGTGGGAATAAGTATTAATAATTTTCAAATGATCATTAATGCATGTTAAATAAGAGTTTTAGCAATAGTGAAGCCATTCTTTGTAATATCAAGAATAGTTTTTCTTCTTTCAGTTTTTCAATTTTTTAGTATCAGGCTAGATATTGACCCAAGATCACATAACTCAGCTCTGATTAGTCCTTCTTACACCCTATTACCCTAAGCTTCCTTCACCAGTGGCGAGTGATGGAATCAAAAAGTAAAATGTTCGTACAGTTGGCAGACGAACATGTCCAATTTATCTTAAGGAAGCAAATTTAGTTTACTGTGCGGTTCTAAGATTTAAAGTTTCACTCAAAATATTGAAAGTTATAATTTTGTTAACACTTCCAAAAGCTTCTAAAAGGACTACATTGTAGGTGGCAAATTTTTGTTGTCTGCTCTTTTCTTTTGTTGTTATCTTCTTCGTTGTAATTTAATGTCCATACACATTCTCGTCGCTGTATGCTATGTACATAAAAAAGTCTTCCTCGTGATGTTCCTGCAAAAATGATTGCTATAAATAAAAAAATTCTTATATATTCTATATATTTTATATGTATTTGAAATTATATATTATATAATTACTGCATAGAGAGAACCCATAGTGGCGCTTGTGGGTGGAATGATGTTGTTAACAAAGAAAAACAGAGCATCTTCTGAACGAAGATGAATTCGTTTGCGGATTAGGAAGTAAAATTGTCCAACAGTTAAATCAGATGGTACTAGATACTTTTGTTTGTCCAAATCACTAATTTTAGATTTTGGTGCTTTTTCAACAATTACCTGTGATATAATTAAAAGTCCTTAGTACGTGTACATTATTAAATCCGATTTCATTGGATTTATAATACTTTAAGTTCCAATGTTCTTATAATAATACGGAAATTTCAGATTTCATCTTACATATTAGAAAAAATTGCAAATCAGCCTATCAAAATTTTTGTTGTTGTTATCTAAACTCTTAAAATGTTTAAATCTTGGCTCAACTTCAAGATCACAAACCAGTTTCAAATCCGCGTTTGATATTCTTTACGTTTGACATTCTGTACATTTGACATTCTGTACGTTTGACACTTATCCAAGTCCCTGAAGTAACAACAGCTGGTCTACATTTTCGAATGATCCATTCCGCATAATAAAACGAAATTTGTCAAATGGATCGAATCGTACGTCTAAATCGTTTTCGAATTGCGTGGAAAGGAAAAACATTGCTCTGTCGTTACGTTTTATTAATCGACGTATTATATAGGTAATAGCAAACGAAGAAATTCGCAACGAGCGTTCAACTTAACGATTGACCTGTCGATTAAGGAGAAAAAGTTCAAATCATCGCGAAATGTAGGCGAAATACGGCGCAGAAAGCCGACCTTGGCCCATTCCAAACCAGGAAATTCTAGGTACACGATCGAATCAGCTCGCAACGAATTAAACTCGTCCAATGATTTGCTAACTAGCTAAACAATGCTATTCATGACGAATCACTCATTTTCCCTAATAATTATTCATAACGAGTAAAAAAGTTTTATCAATCGACAAAACGATCATTTTCTGAACGAGCTACTCACAGGAACTCTATCGGGATATTTTCGTCGTATCTTTTCACCCTCAGCCTTCCTCTTTTCAAAGGGATGCTCCTCCTTGTACTGAAACTTCATTGTTCTCGCGCAATTGCACGAGGAACACAATTTAACGAAGTCACTTCCCTTTTCTGTTCCTGATGATTGTTTTTCTTTTTATCGATTCACACGGATTTTGCTGATTCTGAACTGGAAAGACGACGATACGATACTCTTGTACACTTCAGTCACAACAATTGTCGTGCGTCAAGTTCGTCTGCGCAACGCGATATACTTTTCCGTTCTGTGCGCCACCGCAAAATAGTCCCTCGTTTTTTCTCGCAAAACACAGGAAAAACTGAAAGTTAAAATTGTACGATATCTCCAAGTGATATATCGGAGCTACTGGAATATAACACGCAACGTTATCGCAATACCTGCTTGACGAGGGAAGAATGGTTTACAGATGCGTTTGATAGATAAAACAGACTCGTCTCTATGAACTTTGTACCACGTACTTTATGTGTTTTTTTATAGACATAAATATGAAATGTTTAACTACGAAACAAATTTAGTAGCTTTGTATACAAATATTATATATTTAAAAGAATATGGTTTTTTTTATACAGTTTAGGTACTTCATCTATTATGTAGTTGTTATATACATACGTATGTATGTTTATCTTTTACTTGAGTTTTTGGATTGCAACTCTTTATTATATTTTTTATATTTATAATGTGACCGAAAAAATAAACACGATTAGATTAATCCGATAACAACAATGGTTCTTGTATAATGTGTTACCTGAATTTTTGGGGAACCTAGAGGCACCTTAAATAGATACGATTCTGTCAATGATAATGAGTGACTTATGTTTTTTATTACTACGCATCAGGTGACGTATGCCTTTGTACTCGCAAGGGGAACTTTCGATATTTAGAATGATAAATTTGCCTTTTCTCTGTTACCGAATAACGTACAGTTTACTTTAACATACTTAATTTTCATAATATCATAACGATTTTATTTTTAACGTTTTCAGCTATGAAACAAGATTTTAGCTAAATTAACCGCGAATTGGTTAGAATTGTTTGTTATTTTCATGAAATTGGTACAAATAAACTTTGAAAGGATCGATAAATTTTAACAAAGATAATTGTTTAAAAAAGATTCCACACGAATTTGTTCCATTATTTATTAATAGAAATATGTACAGATGTTTCTGTAAATATGTATAGAATAAAAACACAGTTTATTCTGCATCTTCTTCGTCATCGTCCTCCTGACTGTTAATTTGGAAGTACCTCAATTCGTACGTCTCTTTATCTTTCGAAACTACACGCAGCCAATCACGCAATTTGTTTTTCTTCAAATACTTTTTCGTCAAATATTTGAGGTACCTATTTGAACACATTATTAAATTAGTGCAAATATCGGTAATAATATTGAGAATAATGTTAAGCCTAACCTATCTATATATGGGAATAAATTTACATCTTAAATTTTAAGTTAATACTTTGCCATAAAGGACAATACCCACCGCTTAGAGAAGTCAATGTCGCTATTGACGGATAACTTCATCTTATCACGTTCCAATGTAACATTGTTACCAAAATTGTTCGTTTTACCCGAAACTTTGATCCTTTCGTGCAGGTACTTTTCCTACAAAGATGAACAATATTACTTAAGTATAGTATTGTTAACATTCTAGGTAGTCTTGAGGTTAGGATTTTGTAAAAATGTTACAATAAAACTGTACGACAATTTAATAGAGAACGAAGTACTATAAAACCTAATTAGGAAATACTAAATGTATAAATATCGAGAAGAACTTACAAAATTTGCTACATCCATAATATTATCCTCAGCGGGATGTGTGCAGTCAATTGTGAATTTAAGAGACACCTTTTTTTTCTGGCCCTTACCTCGGAGAACTTGTTTTTTCGTGGCTGGCCCTTTGGGCTTCTTCGCGATTGTCTGAAAAAAGCACAATTCACCATTTTAAATAAATTTTAACCAAAAGGTTGCCTCGTTTGTAGTGGACACATGTGCTGGTCACTGGAGCGATGTTTATGTCGGTAGTATAACATCCATTAAAATCCGTGTAATCGTTTACAAAATATCAATACAATTATAGCACTATTGACCATCGCGATACAACCTTTCACAGGTTTATTGAATTTTTGAAAGATTTTTACACATATTCGAATTATTTTCGATTTTTCCTTGGATAGAAAACTCACCGGAGCCATGTTTACAAATGGTCGACAAGTGAAAGAGACTCTTCTCAGGCGGCGCCACCGTAGTTCGGTTCATCTATAATCAATGCCAGGAATGTAATAACAGTAAATGGGACACTTCGTTTTAGGGAAATATTTTATTTACGTAGTTTCTACGTACGCAAAAATATAATCCGTATCTTTCAATCGTGACACGTAATATTGGCGCTCTTCGCGCTTCGTGTAGCTCGAACGATCTTATCTTTTCGCGCTTGAATCAATTTCATAAGTAAAAAAGAAAAGACAAAGATTACAACTTTCGTCCGAATCGGCGTTAATCTTGGACCGAGCCAAGTGAAAAAAAGCTACGAATTTTCATCCGGAGGAATTTAACGAAAACAATAGATAGGGATATATGATAGTTACGAAATTACGATAAAAGTGTCTCTTTCATAATTGTATTTATTTAAGGCTAATATACAGTAACGTCTAAGACATAATCATCTCCTAGATGAACATAGATTCCTCGATTAGTAAATTGTATGACGTTCAACTCAACCAATTATCGCGGTTATTATTCGTACCTCTGTACCTCGTGATAATACGTTAACTGACTATGTGGTGAAGCCGTCTTACGCATAATTATTTTTGTCGTACTTACAAACGTCTTAAGTAGTCATTTTTTTTTTTTCTGTGATCGATTCGTGGACATGCAATAAGCGCCTCGGAGAAAAAGGGAGGGGTGAGGGGGGGTATTCAGGACGATTTTATTTAAAGTTCATTTTTTGAGCAAGGGAGCCTCGAGAGATCGATTGGGCGATTCAGGGCGAAAGGGTTTCTTTCCTTTTTTTTTATTTTTTCTCGCGATCGCTGGATTCTGAATTGATTGATAGCGAATCAAATAGCGTGTGTAGCAAAGCGACGACTCTCGAATCGTTTCTGTCTCTCCTCGATGAAAGATCACCGTACGCGAAACTTCGATACAACCTTATTTCCCGTTCGAAAGGTTCGTTCAATCCTTCAGCTTCCACCTGTATTGAGAACGCAGGAATGTCGAGTGCACAGCGTAAAGAAATAATCGTTTCGTCTACGATTTTCGCAATATTCTTCCCGTTTCATTTCTTTTTGTTTCTCTTTTATAAAAACTCAACTATATTCGCGACGAGGAACAAACGAGTTCGATTAGGCCAGCAAAGAGGAGAACGTCCCTGGGTTCCTTCGACGAACCGTGCATCTCGCGTTTCACCCTTAAGTATCGATTCTTCGACGTTCGTTCGTAAGATCGGTAAAATCCTGGAAACTTTCACCGTATGTTCGGTCACAGCGTCGATAGTTAAGCGTTCGAAGCGAAGATTCATTCCTTGGGTGCGATTCAACACATCGAAACGATAAAAATTCCATAAACCGGTACACGCGAATGCTCCCAACGATTGTAGCTACTCTTGCTCCCGAAATACGTACGTATTGGTCGAGGTCGCATTCGTGTATCGCTATCGAATACTACTACGGGTGGAAATAATTGTTTGAAAAAGCATTGCGAACCGTTTTGCGTGCGAACAAAGGCTGAATCCGTAGACGAAGGGAAGGGGTACGTTTGCTGTGTGAACATTAGTCGTTAAGTCCGTACGAGGACGTACGCAGCCGTCTCTCGTTAAAGTTCAACCGAGAATTCATAGAGAGAAACCAACGAACAGCTGTATCGGATTTACGTTAAACTCTATCAAAAGAGGCTAAAAACTGTGAGGTAGTAAGGTCCGTGTATGTACGAGTAACGGTGCAGGTTGCAGCTGAGACTTAAAATTATTTCTCAAGGTGTAATCCATAAAAATAGGGGCTTGCAAGGGTACGGGGGGTAGGGGGTAGGGGTTCGAGATCGTCTAAAGGAACATAGTCAACGTGGAAATCATCGAACGACAGCAACAATAATTGCCCGCGCGCGTCAGTTCCGCGCCGACCCTCGGTGGAATAATAATAATAATAATAATAATAATAATAATAATAAAAGTTTACGCTATAACAATCATCACTTTCTCTCCCTCACTTTCTCTCTGGTCGTGTCTCTTTCTCATATTTGCTTGTCTGCTACGTATTTATAAGTCGTATTACTTACATCGACGATTCGTAATAATTTATGTACATGTACACGTATATACGTAGATACACGTGTGACCGGCCGCTGATACGCGGACCGTGTTTCGTCACCCGTATCGTCTCACCTCGGACCGTCTCTTCAGCTAGGGATCAACTACGAGAGGGATACGCGCGTCGAGAATCGCGAGTTTAGTTGACATCGATGATCTTAATCTAAAAACTTTAGATATCGAAGGAAACGTTCCGGAGGCCGGATCACGGCACGGTTTAATCGGTGTCCGAGATCCGTCGATCGAAACAGAGCGGAAATGACGGATACTGACCCTAAACAAGAGCTACGCGAAACTCGCGGACAGCAACGTTGCGCGCGTTAACCAGCGCGCGGGGCAGAGGAACTAGCGCGCGTGCCCGTTCACTCGCGATGGATACGCGAGTCAGGCCGGATATTGATTAATTTCATCTCGATCGTACGGACGATACCGACACCTTCATCCTGTGGATCGCGTCGCGGCAGTTAACGCGTTCAACGTTCCGTTTCCCCCCGATCGTACGTTTTCGATTTCTCTTTTGTTTTTTTTTATTCTTCTTCTTCTTCCACCTCTTCAACGTCGGCTCGTTTCCCCCGTCTGTCGCGCAACGATCGAAGAGAAACCTAATTTAGATTAGATTTGCAGGATTAATTGGGTTACGGTTCCACGTGGACTTGCATGCAACGGCCGTGTGTGTGTGTGTGTTCGACCGGTGGTTCTTCTCCTATCGTCTGCTCTCGTTTCACGGCAAGATGGTTTTCATTCTTCTTTTCCTTTTTCTTTCTTTCTTTCTTTCTTTTATTCGCTTAAGATTAATTGGAAAATTCGTATTGCGGTACGGTACGGAGGAGTCGTCCCCCCTTTACATCACGCTGTGTATACCGTTCAGGTTGCCGACTAACGCTGCACCGGCGGTCTGTGCACCACCGCCGCCCGAGGAGGAGCCTGCCGATGAAGCGCCCGGACCTGGGGCTGGAGCTGGTGGCAACTGGGCTGGCATGCCCGGTGGTGCATAAGCGTAGGGTGGCGGTGGCGGTGGCGCCGATTCTGGCATGAATTTCGCTGGAAAAGCAAATTACCCTGATTAGTCACCGGTGATAACGATCGCGATGGTTTCCGTACTCGGGTGGGTTCCTATGGGGTGGCGATTCACGCGCGCAAACGTACACTCGGTCGAGAAGAAACCGGTAAACCGCAGATGCACGCTACCACGGAGAAGTGATCTCGGTGTTTCTTCGTTGAGAGCCTCCTACACGCTAAGAGCGTTCTTCCGGGAATTTTTGAATCGCTTGCGCGATCTTTCGATCTCTCTCCGATGAGAGATGAAACCTCTCCGATGAGAGGTAAGAAAAACGCGGGAAACGGTGTTTCTTCGTTGAGAGCTTCCTACGCGCTAAGAGCGTTCTTCGTGTGATTTTTGACTCGTTTGAGCGTTTTCTTTCTCTTCGATGAGAGGAACGAAGGCGATTACTCGTCTTCGCTGAGAAAAACGCGGAAAACTATCGCTCGTGAATCGAGTCTCCTCTCCGTTACGCGCGTCGGTCTCCATTTGCTCTCAACGCGTAGCGTGCATCTGCGGTAGGCCTCCGTTTCGATCGAGCGTTCGTCGAAAATGCGAATCAACGTTTTTCTCCGCGAGGAGAAATTGATCACCCATTTTCGACATATAGGTTTCTTTTTCGCGTGGAATCCAACCCGTTTGTTGCAGGAGTCGCACCGCACGGACGAGGACAAAGTGTATCGAAAAATGAGCGGAACGAAAGAAAGAACAATTCGTTGCGCGGTGTTCGCACGACGAAGGTTCCTTGGTTTGTATCGGACGAGATGTTTAAGAAAGAACGAGACCGTAAGTCCAGACACTTCCGGTTTTGGTCCGGTGATAAGGTAACCGTGTCCTCGTACGCGGAATTTTCGATAATTCTCGTTTCTTTCGAACATTCTTTCTTTTTCGTTTAATGGAAATTATAAAGATGGGGCGGGTGGAATCGGTATTCTTAACACACTTTGCTTCCAAGGCGTCGTTTCCTCGAAACAGGGGACATTTTCGAAAACGATTTGCACGGTTTTGATCGTTACGATGATAAAAAAAAATATAAAAAGGAAACTGTAATTGCCGATCGACGAATATTTGGAAGCAAAGCGAAGGGATCGCTCGTACGAATTGCATCGGAACGTAAGAAACTCGACCGAAGTTTCAGCATCGACGAACGCGTGACAAATGGAAAGAAAAATGAAACAAAGTGGGAGTTATGTATCTGTCTGTTCATTGGCGATCGCACGAGTACCGAATAAAAGGAATCGCCCTTTTCTCGCGTACGTGATTAACCGATGCGCTTTTCTCGATGCCATAGTTGCGCCAAGATGCACGAAACCGTTACCAGGGAATAGCCGAGTGTAAGAAGAGAGGATATTTGTCGGGAGAAAAATTAACGGAAAAAAAAAGAAAAAAAAAAAGTGAACATTCGGTATTCTTACCTCCTACTGGAGTTAAAGAGATACTAGGTTCTAAAAGGATCCTCTTCTCGGTGAGCGTGAAGGAGCATTTTTACGGGTCGAGGAGTTCGACCGTGCTTTCGATACTTTTTCTGGCCACGACCGTGATCAAGATGCATTTCTCTTCGCTGACTTTGCTCGGTGATATTGTCACTCGAGGACGAATTGAATCGTCGAAGAAAAAAGAAAAAAAAAAAAAAAAAAAAATAGATTGGAAAAAAAAACACGTTTCGAACGTCGAAGACAAACCTAACACGATCGTACCCAAAACGAAGACCCATGGAAAGTGTGTTCCACTTCGGTTTCTTTTTTTTTTTTTTTTTGTTGGCTCTCTACAGCTGTCTGATCTCTTTGGTTTTTTTTTCTGACTACGCACTGTAATTTTTATTCAACACTGTACAATGGTTGAAAGCGGTATAATTGTGTGATCATAATCGTTAATAATTAATGCCTCGACGATCAAGGTATCGCATGACGTAACGGAGCTATGCGTTTTATAGTTCGTAAACGCAGTTCGATCGTTTTGAACGCAAATGCTATCGGGTCACCGCTGTACGGGAATCGTGTGCACGAAACTTCTCATTTTCAACGATCGATCGTTTTTCTTCATCTCTGTTAACAATTCCTGGTCCCCTTCTTCGCGAAGCTCCAACGAATCATTGGAACGTTAATGGGATAATGACAACGGTCAACGTGACCATCGTTTCGACAATTACAGTAATTCCCGTTTTCGAGTGACGAAATCGAACGAAACAGCGAACTCGAGACTCGAACTATAACGACGAGAAAATTGATTGAAGAGCGAGCGAGATAGACGAACAGCGCGCGAGTCTCGCATTACGTGCGAACGTAAACTAAGAATTGTCGTTCGTTGTATCGTTCGGGTATTATCAACGATTTGGCGACGATTTACTCGTTTTAGTACCGATTTATTCGTAATACTTTCGCAATGATACAACGACGAATGTACAATTCTCTTAACGCGAACCGAACGATCCCGTCACTCAAATCCGCTGAAAAATCGATCGATCGTGTTCGGCTCCTCTCGGGTAAAACGGTTAATCTAACAAACACGAACGGAAGGTGTAGCGCGAAAGAACCATTTGTTCAGAAATACGAATTATCACTAATAAAATCATTAAAGACGAAAAGAAGTTACATTTCCACGAAACACATTTATAACCGACCTCCTCGACTATAATTTCCTATTATATACAAATTTTTTTTTTATGCGGCGACTTTAATGCTTTTATTAATGACAGTTCACCTTTTGTTTCTTCTAACGGCAAGTAACTCCGGTAATTGAAATAGTAACTGTTCTTGCGCCGTTCTTCCTCTTTGTATTTTTTACACTAACGTTCGCGTTGAAAGGGGACTCAAATTTGGATCGATAGGTTTCGATAAGTAATTGTCTAAACCGACCGTTGTCATTATTCTATTGATATTCTATACAGTAAGAATTTTTATACAAATCTTTGGAATTTAAACGAAGGTAAGATTAATTTCTTTCGCGAGAAATAACCCGAAGGAACACCTTCGAATTGATCAATCGGATCGTTTAGTTTCTTTTGGTAATTTTTCGTCAATTTCCCAAAGAGATTTGGATTTACAATCTCTAACGATCGAAGAATTGCGAGCACGATACGCGGAAGAAGGGACTCGATGGGCAAGTTCTCATCGAAACTCTACAGGGTGAGTCGTTTCACTTGAACGTCGTAGTTTACTTTGAAATTGTTTGCGATATGAAAAAAATGTTTCGAACAAAAGTCGCACGTTTTCAAGGGAAACGTACAGTACAGTGATCAGTTCATTGCTATCTATTGTTTTCTATCGACACGGTATCATTAATATTATTATTATTATAATTATTATTATCATATTTATTACGCATGTGGAAGTATATACACGAATATTTATACACATTAATATATATATATAAAGATAAAATATAATTACAGTATGTGAGTGTGTAAAAGGCGAGTTGCAGCTAAAAAATCCTATTATAAAACCTAACCTCAATGTGAAGAGTCACACTGAGTTTTTTATATGGAACACCAAACGTTTCACTCTGTAATACGAAAGAGTAAAAAGTACGATGGTGTGTCGGATTCAAAAGTCAGTGATGAAAATAATAGAATTTTTAATGCAAACGATGCCCAACACGTTCATTAATCTCAATACGTAAAATCAACGAGCGAGACTGATGTACCATTGTTTCTGTAGTTATAGCGTTATAACGTCGTCTTCAATTTGTCATTACCACACAAACGTTTCAACGTATGTCGCTCTCACTCGTCAATCAATTACGGACCTGTATTGCGATTAATGGACGACACCATTTGCATTAGATAAATTATTTTTACCGTATCTTAGTAATTGTTGACTTTTGATCTCACTTTTATCCATAATACTTTATTACTCGCTATTGAACACTCTTTCGAATACTTGTTCCGTTTAAAATTCTCAAGGTGGCTAACGTACGCCGATAGAAAGGTAAGATAGCAAAAAAAAAGCTGCCCACTCTACTGTAAGCTGGCCTCGAAGTCACGCCACCTTTGTCCGAGACGTTCTTTCGTATAACGAACAGTTCACGCAGTAGTTTAAGGTGATCAAGTTTCACGACTCACCCCGTATAACACGAGTAACTCGAAACGCGTTCGTCGAAACGACTACCAATGAGAAACAAGGATAAACGAACGAAAATAATAGCGTAAACATCGACGAGTTCCACGTTCTGTCTGGAAAATCACGTTGCTCCGAATATTTCTTTCCCTAACTCGGATCCGTGTCTAACGGGTGGACGATGAGAAACTTCGGGGATACCGTTATCTCCGTGGAATCGTGTGCAGGATGTCGACCAGACCTGGACACTTCCGAAGTAACGTTATTCGAAATATTATTTCAACGCACAATAGTTCCCACTTTCGGGAACGAGAAATCGTTACCGCCGATTCGCTCGAAAGCGGGGTCGGTAGCGATCGTTATCTCGAACCGGGACCAATAAGGATCGCTCTCGGTCGCGGTCGGTGATCGGGCGAAGTTGATTGGTCGCTCGTACTACGTAAACGTGAACAACGATGGGGATAATTACGCTTCTTGAACAAAAATCAGATCTCGAAAGCGGGAATTACTGCAGGATGTTTGTCTAGTTTTAAGATTATTTCATTCTTTGAATGTAATTACGGTGTTCCGTTTCGCGAAATTAACATTGAAAATAATTAATTCCGTAATCGAGGTAACAACGTAACGAAATACTCTCGAAAGTGATACTCTTGAAAATATTACTATACTGTAAGTATCAATGCTCTTGAAGAGAGATTAGTGTTACAAATAAGTGTTTACGTGGACGACTAAATATATTTATTCGTTAGGTAAACCGCAAACGAAACGAAAGATTAAAATGTTATTTCGAACAGTCACTTCCTATTTTCGTTTCGAATGAAACGTGGCCAGGTCTGATGACGGAGGAGACACATTCTCGCATTAATCGATTCTACACGGAAAAGAATGAACGCGTAAACGTCGTGTTCGCGGACACCTCGGTCTCAAGTTAAGCTTTTCGTTCTTGAGCTGTGCGTACGAAAGCATCGCGCATTGTTGATCGTTGCGTATCGCGATTATAGTTCGTTCGAGTCCACGAATCTCGAAGACGAAGTTTTTCAGCACAGATTTGCGGGTTTCCGGGCGTGGAAACGTTCGCGGTTTTCGGGAATCAATTCAACATTTACGGGCACAGAATAGAAATCGAAAGGATGGTATCTTGGTGTTTTCGTTTTTCAACGACACCCCGTACACGTGTATCTCAATACCAATCGTTAAATAATCCACGGAATTCACGGCGGTCGTGTCGCATCGTTAATTCATTCCTGTACTATTTTATTATCGTTATTGTTGTCGTTATTATCATAATTATTCTTATTTTCGTTATTATTAGGATCATTATTATTATTATTATTAGTATTATTATTAATATTATTAACATGTATACATAACATCTGTAGATAATTCTTCAAGCCTTAAAACGAACCTATATAGGTGCCCCGAGGCGTCTCTCTCATTTTTCGTTCTCGTTCTTCGCGTGATTTTTTTTATTTCCCATTGTTAGTTTTGTTCCACGTTGCAGTGGTTCCCGTATTCGAGCGACAAGAATCGATTCGATTGAAAGCGTGGCAGCTGGCGATCATTTCTTTCTTCTAATCTCTTCGACCGAGGCCGGTAAGGAATCGTTCTACGTTGCTTGAATCCGGGGTAAAGAGTTGTTACTCGAAAGCGGGAATCACTGTACTTCGTTTGCTCGTTTCGTCGCGCGGGTTGCTCGGAAACGGTTCGTTGCCGTCTTCGACGAAGGCAGGTCTGCTGCTACGTCCTTCGTTTCACCGTTTATTTGATTTTTCTTCTGTTTTTTTTTTCCCCGATTCGACGGAGAAGGACACGGACGCGAAAGAACAAAAGGAATGAATTCTTTCTCTCGCACTCTCTCGTTCTCACTCACTTTCTTACGTTCTTTTACCCTCGAGTTTTGTTCGTGTTTAATCGGCGGTGGTTGGTCGTAATCGAGCGAACGTGAAGGAGAAATGATATTATTTACAGCACGAGATGTATGTACAGTCCCGTCCATAAGTCATCCGGGCATTCGGGTAAACGCGGTACGATTACGGTACCGACGACCAAGTCGTGAAATTACGTAAATTACGAAAGGAAACTAACTTTCACGGATTTTCTTTGTCGTAGAGAAGATGTGAATTCGTACCGCGTGTTACGAATTTTACCAAAAAGCGACCAGTCTCGTTTGAATGATCGTAGAGCGTTCTATCGATTCATTTTTTTTTTTTTTTTTTTACCATATCCAAAGTAATTTTACTCTAACTGTTTTGCTATACTCTCCGCGAATAATTCGATTCTGGACACGTTCGCGCGTTATTATGCGACAAAAATGATTCACTTAACGAAGTGGTTTGTGCATTTAAATGATTACAAGTGAAACTAAAATAGGGAGTTACGAAGAAATAAGGACGAATCGAGCGTATTTTGTTCCTCGTAAAATTGAACACGATCGATTTGTCATTATTTCTTCGGAACTCCTTGTCGAAATCCTAACACTAATACAATGATTTGTAAATCTTTTATTTATTGCGGCTGTGGTTTACGATTGACAATAATAATTCGATCGTTAATAATACGCATTTTCCCTTGTACAAAAGAAACAAAATAATAAAAAAAAAAAAAAAAATTAAAGATAAATATTTCTTTATTATTTAAAGATTGTTTTATCTTGCATACTATGTTACGCTTTGTAGTCGCGACGACTATAGTCGTCGTTTGTGGGTCATGCCGGCGTGAACGTATTAACCACTTAACTGCCGCGTCCGATAGTATAGTCGCCCCGAACGAACAAACAAAATCACCTTAAAAAAATAATATCGAAAAAAATAATATCAAAAAAATCAAATTCAGCGGAGGAGGGGAGCGGAAGTTTTAATAAAGCGGTATCTAGTAACTGGCTTTGAATAGAAAAAAAATGTAAAAAGAAAAGTGAAACAGAAAAACGTTATTGCATTTTTCCAGACCGATCGTGAAACAATGAATTCGGCGCAGGGACGGGCAAAATTTGTTTCGCGCGAAAAACGTCAAACGGAACGGTTAAATATTTAATTCGTTCCTCGCAAGATATTTCACTGCACGATTTCAATTACGATGTTTCGGTCAACGAGTAACGGATAAACGATAAACTTTCTACTCGTTACGGATGAAAAATTTATCTTTTATTCGCTATTCGGAATACTTTTTATCTTGAAAAAAAAGATTTCCCCATTCCCGACTCGGCAGATAAATGGTTAACCCATGCGCTCTTCCAAACCGACCGAGCATGCTGTCCGTGTGACTTATGGCCAGCAGTGCACGCATGCGCGTGACAAGCGGAGCACGTGATCCGATCTCGCGATTCATGGGTAATATTAGGGTGGCCCGTGGACGGGCCATACCCGTCGAAGCGTAAAAATCATACCGATTTTCGTCATTTCCCCTTATGCTAAGCCTAAGTACAGCTCGCATCGGTGTCTTCGAAGAAACTGCACGATCGTAGAAGAACCGAAAGAAAACATTGATTGCTCTCGAACAGCATTATTTGAGTTCCTTGGCCCGTGTGAGTCGCGACCGAGTTCAACCAAGGATGAGAGAACAGTACCAGTAATATCGCGAATTTGAGCGCCCTCGGCCCTGTCGGTATCTCAGATTCCTGTTTACCAGCTTCGCTGTACCGGATCGCGTGCTCCGCGTCGGCGACCCCCCTCCCCCGCGCACGTTTCTTAATTTCATTTTTTTTTTAACCTCTTTTTTCATATTTTCAGTAAACGTAAACGTCGATATACATTTATACACACGCATTTATTTACTCGATTTATTTATACTCGGCACTTCTTTACGGAGGGTAGGGACGCAAACGAAGAACACACCCTACGCGCTGCCTTCGTCGAAAAAAGAATCCTTGACCACGTTGACACCCTGTGTATACGCGAGTACTCGCGACTCATCTCTCTGTTTTCCCCGCTCCCTCTTTGTACACATACACGCACGCACACATACACACACGTGATTTTCTGATTTTCTTTTCTTTTTTTTTTTTTCGTTTCTTTTTCACTTTTTCCCCTCTCCCCGTTTCGTCGTCGTTTCATTCCCACCGCGGCGAGGCGGGGATCGGTCGACGAACGATGGACGAAGGAAGGCGAGGACTTCGCTCGACGATTTCGTCGCTCGTCTTTGAAAAGAACCGCGCTCGTCTCCGCTCGTGGATCGTTCTTATTCGTTTTTATTTTTGTTTTTTTTGTTTCTCGATTATCGTGTTACCGTTCGATGTGACACACCGGTCGGGTGAACGGGCGAGGTCTGTTCAACGTGTACCGCGAACGGTCGACGAAAACGTTCCACGCGGTGCGAGACTTGTGTTTCCGTGGCCAGCCTTCGTCCATTCGCGAGACGTCGATGGAAACACGATCGGATTCGCTCGCGTACGATCGGATATCGTCGCCGGTGGGCCTCGAAAGCGAATCGGAGCTGCGAAAGGAACCGTGATCTATCCATCCCCTCCCCTTCACCCTACAACCGGGCTAGAACCACCTTGTTATCCAAATTATTATTATTCTCTCCTGCTCTCTTTCTCACTCTTCGTGGTCTCCGAAGATCGAAGTTCCTCTCCGAATTATTCTCTCGACAAATTTTACGAACGACGAACGCTCCGTGGACGATGCGTCGTTATTTTCATTCCACTGTCTTCCCTTAAGTCTCTTCCTTCTCAAACACCTTGTCCCAGTAGTCGGTTGACGCTTGTCTCTTTAATCGAACGTGTTTCTTTTCCTTTTCTCTCTCTTTCTCTATTTCTTTTTCCTTTCTCTTTTTTTCTCAATTTTCGCCGTTCCTTTCCCCCTTTCTCGCTTCGCTGTTAGCTGTGGTTGCTTATTTATTGTTGTTCTTGTTGTTGTTGTTGTTGTTGTTGTTGTTGTTCTTGTTGTTGTTGTTGTTTTTTCTTTTTTCTTTTTCGAGGGGTGGCTTAATTTTACTCACGTGTTCAATTTTGCGAGTCGCTGCCGCCGATGACGCACGCTGAAAAGAACAACAGGTCGATTTTTCGTGATCCGTGTGCGTTATCCGTGCGACCAGTTATCGCGACAATGTTCACGCCCCGCTCGAGGCAATCCGATTCGTTCGATTTCGGATTCTTTCGGCACCTTTCGGAGCTTTCTCGGTACTTTTCTGGTACTCGTCGCATGCAGAGTCGCGGACTACCGTCGTCGTGGACGAAGATCGAACACCGCGCGTAGCCCAAGCGTAACATATGACGGATATCGACTCGAGGTACAGGAAAAAATTCAATTTTACGCCGCTGCGAGGCTGAAATTCGGTATCGAATTTTTCAAGACTTCGAACCGGCTCGTACGAAAATTGGGTAAAAATTGCTCCGTGCGTTCACGTGAAAATATCCGAAATTGTAACAACGGATCGACCGATGACTCTTCCGTGATCCTCTCAATTGTGGAATTAAATCGTGGTGAGAATGACAAAATACAAGGTAACCGTATCCTAGTGTTAAAAATTTTCTTCTCACCGGAGCTACGAGTAAATTGGTAGATTATCGTTCAGATTTAATTACGCAATGGGCAAAGAGGATCGCGAAAGATTATCGAAACGTAACGTACGTAATTACAGAAATGATTATTTGTACGAGCCAATTTTGCTTCGAATTACGGCGAATCTCTGTTTACGTAATAATAAATTGATAATACTCGATGATCAAAGTAACGACAAACGCGAAGGAAAACAGACGTTTGAATAATAAATGAAATTGTGAGCGATCGCGAACAGAATGCGGAAACTTCTTGCACGAAAATGTACAAATGAACAGACCTCGATGAACATTTCAACGAAAACGATAAAAGGTACAATTGCAATTTGAGAAAATTGGACGCGAGTAGATGCAGACGTTTTCGGTCGGACAATTGATGGATTTCAATCAACGATCGTCGAGCTGATGTTTTCGTCCACGAGACTCGAATCTGATAATCTAAATACGCAATTCCATACGTAATATCCAGATTTTATACTAAACAAGTCGCATGCAACATACGGATTACAATCAACACGAGCTACTTCGCAGAGAATTCGCTGTTCTGTACACTGATCGTTCAACGTGGAGAATGAAATTCTCACCGAGTATCGTATTCGAGACTCCTTGTGGCATTCTATCACCGAATATCCATCGTTTTCATTATCGAAACGATTACCGTAATTTGTCAGGAGCCTCGATAAAATCGTTCCCATCGAACGGTTCAGCGAACGAGCAAGCCATGCGACTCTACTATTTCCAATCGACACAAATTCTATCTATCGAAACACGAAGCGTATAAAACTCACCCATCGTGCAACCATAGAGTCGTTGCAAGCAAAAATTGGCATGCACGGGCATGAAGATCGTCCCAGAAATAATTGTTTCTTTGGAAACGATATTCGCTTAGTATATATATATATAGATAAAATATAATGTCATGTTATTGTATACTATGGAACGTTGTTCGAGTTCGAGGAACAGGATCGACGCAGGTGTGGGAGGGTGGGTTGGAAAAGAGAAAAGAGAAGTTTCATGCTGTATCGAATATGCAACAAATTTTGGATCCTGTGCTGCGCGCAGAAATTGATCTCCCCGTTTCCGTGATCCTCGATGTATACATTTGATAAATATTTGCTTCTCGTTGGGCGTGTTCCAATCGGGACGAATTCAATTCTGCGCGCAGAGAGAAAGATCAGAACCTGTGTGCAGGGGAGAGAGTAAAATATTCGACCTTGATAGAAGTGGTACAGTAACTCCTCGATAAAAGTCACTCGACTCGGGTCCGAAGACGAGAATTTTTCAATATTTCTCATCGTACCCTCGTGAGAGTATTGTCAACGGATCGACGAAATTTCTACGAGGAAAACGAGTACAAACACGACCATACTCCGAGTGGTTTTCAATATATGTTTTATACCGGGTGATATGAAACACGGTTCACACTTAAAGGGGATGCACGAAAGCTACCGGTGGTGAAGCGTTTCTTTGTTCCGAAATTACGGTTGCGGCGTAACGTGGAATCTTGATGTATCGGAGACCGATTATCCGCTCGACGATGAAGAGTTTTCTGCGCAACTGTTTTGCGCACCACGTGGCGATCCGATGGGTGTCGCTTCTCCGATTGGTGGCTTTCGTGCATACGTGGTAGTGTGGGCAGGTTTCGTGTTCGCCCAGTGTGCAAGCGATTCGCATCGTCAAGCGAGACAAGTCTAGCCGCCAGTTTGCTCGAAACCGGGGTAGGTAGCGATTATACTCCCGAGCTGGGATCAAATAACCGATTTCGAGACCCTACAGTTGTCTTCACTGAAGTTTTCGACGATATTTCAAGGCTCGAATCTAACGGTCGAGAAATGATTGTAGTATAGTTCCGATGGGGATCTTTGATAAATAATGAAAATTGTCAGTACGAGAGGCTTGAAATTTAAACATTTCACGAGTAATTCTGTCGGATGGATGCAAACCGGACGATATTTCGTTCGACTCCCGCTCTTAACTTTTACAAGTGGTTTCGAGACTTTTATCGAGGCGGTAAATCCGTACTTTTAACGAGGAGTTACCGTACAAGTATGATAGAATAAAGTTGAAAAAGAAGTGGTATCAAGTGCAGCAGTAAAAGTTGTAGCTTACCGTACCGAAGAGAACAGTGGGGGTTAAACAAAAGCTTTTTAGAAAACCTTTCGTCTACATTGTTGTTACTGTTGTTATTGATGTTGTACTTGTTGTTCTTACTGTTGTTCGTAGGAGCGATATAGTACTTGTTGTTGTTGTTAATTTGTCGTTGTGGTGTTGTCCATTTCGTGTTTTCATTTCTCGGTGGTTGTTTAAACGGTATCTTTCTGTTTTTTTTTTTTTTTATCTCTGTTCGCTTGTTCGCGCGATGTTACTCGCGTGGTATCTTTCGTTTTTTTTTTTTTTTTTTTTTTTTTTTATTTTCCGTGTTCCGTTCACGTTGACGCTTCTCTGGTTTATCGGTTTTCGTGACCACCAAAAAATTGAAAATCACTGGCTGGGACCAACTTCGGGAAGAAAGACAGGGTAATACCACCAAAAAGTACAGACAGACACATAACAGTTAATTACGAGGTGGGGTAAAGTGGTTGTGTGCTTTTTCGCGACTGTTGTCGCGCTCCGGGTCGATTCTCTCGCTGGAACGTACTCGAGAATTCCAAAAAACGTCGCGTTACTCTTCGATAATATCTCGATACACCACTGTCACGAGCAACGTTTGTAATTTCGTTCGTTTTTCTTTTTTTTTTTGTTTTTTGTTTTCAATCGCTTGAGTCCCTGTTCGCAACGGAATCAAAAGAAACAACATTACGAAGACTTCGATAAAGCAGTTTAAATGCCAGTGTCTCGACAAGGGACTCGCGAGAGTCCTTTGTATCGTAAATGCGAAAAGGACGGACGAATTTTCGTTTGCTTCGAATAAAATAATTCCTCCTCGAAGAGATAAATCACGGACGGATTGGTACACCTGATTGTCGTATTTCACGTTCGATTAAAAATTCAAATACGAGTGAAGTATAAGTTCCTCGTTGTACTCGCGATGGAACAAGTATAGACCAAACGGGCTTAGTTCGATCATTTTGGTCCCATTTGTATTTATAACGTACAATGTATCTGTAACGATATAAATATACATTGTATATTTCTAGGTACGATCGTTTCTCGTACACTGTTTCTCATCGAACGAACTGGGCTTCTTTGGACCTTATTCATCGCGTTGTTTGTTTCGAATAAAAAAGAATCAATTCTGGGAATATTTAACAGTATGAAAACGTCGATCCGAAATAGTGTCTCACGGTCGAGAAAATGTCTCTGCGCGTAAGTATCGCGCGAAATCGATTCTTGGCATTTACACTCTTTCACGCGACAAAGCTCGTCGATTGTTCATGTTTGTGGTGTCGCTGTCTGTTGATCGTGTTGCTCTGGGTTTCGACATCGGGTTCGTGGGTTGTCAAGGATCCATGAAGCACCGAGGACTAGTACCTCGTTCGACTTTCTCCGCTCTTCTTTGTTTCAACGCTTGGTATCGCGCGCACGCGATTGTTAATTGAGGCTCGGGCCAATTAAATCGGTGATTCATGAATGTTCAACGAGCCACGAAGGACGGAGGCGGTTCGTGGGGGTTGGGGGTGGTGGGAACAGAATACAGATAGCGACAGATACACCAGCAGGTACCTATTACAGGCAGACAATATGTATGTAACATCGACGGTAAGCGTCAATTTCATTAGAATCTTTCGCGAGGATGGTATTCGTTTTCTTCGATTTATTTCTGTCAACGCTGAATCTGCGTTGCACTTGGACACCTTAACGACGGTTTCACTGCACTGCTGGCAATTTGTAAATTGTAAATTCGCGCGAACGTCGATCGAAGTCGCGATACGAATTTTTGTAACTCGTTGGAAAATTCCGTTGCAAAATGCCTCGAACGATGGTGACGATTGTACGGGTTACGTACGAGAATGAAATAATGAATTTTTCCAAAAAAAAGAAAAAATATCGATCGTAAACACCGAGACCAAAACGAATGGAACGTTTAACTCAATATCGATGACCAAACGGTATCCATTACGGATCAAAGGTATCTTTTAGTTGAGAATGCAAACATTCGCGATGGTTCTACCTCGAAGAATCGATAACAGAGATCGTATCCGGTTTCCGTCGTGAAGAATCCAGTGTAAAAGAAAACGTACTCGTTGCGTCGAAAAATGCTTACGAAATTGCGAACACTTGCATGTAAGAGGGGGGAGGGTGGTTCGAAGTCGGGAGTACGTTTACGAAACGTCGGGAATGGATTTCTGTTGGGCTCGTGGGCTGTGGATGTCTGGTGATACAAAACAACGAGAACGGAGATATACATATTCGTACACAATTACGCGTACGCACGTCCTACGTGAAACAGGGTTGGGGATATCGTAACAAAAGGGGAAATAGAAGTAGAAAAACAGAGACAGAGATAGATACAACAGTAATACGCAATGTCGCAGTTTTGTTTGTTTTCTACCTTCAGACTCATTCACACACAAATCTCTTCCACCAACCAGCGCGTCTACATGTAGTACACTAGAGGGGAAAAGAGAAACATATAGAGTTTACACGTTAGTTGACGAACAGTGAAAAATCTCGCGGCACGTTAGATGTCCTGCGTAGGAACGATCTCTCGCGCGTACTCGAGAAGAAAATTCTCGTGGGAAAATTTTGATCGCGAATGGGTCGATACCGTTAGGGATCGTCGTGAGATCGCCGGAAGTGCGCGTGTACTTCCTTTAAACGCCGAATTGCAGATTTCGACGTAACGAACGTTTGAATCTTCGTAGCCACCGGATCGAATATTTCGATGTTCCCGATCGTGGATCTCGTCGAATGGAGCAACATTGTTCTCTATCGTTTTCTTTTCAAATCGATATTTATCGCCGAAAATACGATCCCTCGTTTCACGCGCCGCCATCTTGATCGACGCTCCACGGGCGCCGCCATCTTGTTACGTTCACCGCGCGCACCAACCGTACTTTCGACAGTGAATACACGCTCGAGGGAGAAACAACGTAAGAACTTTTTTTGCTCGGTAAATCGAGATCTACGAACGAACATTGTTATTTTCTCGATTGCGACGACTTTCGAACGTTTCTCGAAACGAACGTCGAGATCTACAATCTACGATACAGCGCCTCCCCACTTCCGGTTCTCCCGTGAACGAATATCAATCTACTTGCGTGATCTATTTTACGATTTATCTCGTTGGCATCGTTTCAGCGATTTGTTCCTCGGTTCTACCGAGATCGAGAACGACGAACGTGTCGTCAAGACTTAAGCTAAGCACAGTGACACTTCTGTCGATGAAAGTTCCTCGAGAAATTGCTACGGGTATTCCCCGTAGGAATTGCTCGAGCCTCGGTGCAAGCTTGTTTGGCGACACTCGATTCGGGATCTCGACGTCCCTCTACGTCGTGCAAAGACAATAGTTCGGTCGCGAGGATTCCTTTAAGTCAGCGCGGAAATGTAGATTGACAGAGACAGTAGCCGAGAACGACTGATTCGGTCCGCACTTTCCATCTTTCCCGAAATATCAACGTTCGCGTCCCTTCGAAAGGTCACGAGTTCCAAGTAACACCTAGAGATCACCTAAAAGTATTACCCAAACTCGTCTAGGTAATGCTTGTAGCGCATTGGGTCTAGTTCGTTTCGTAAATTTCACGAACGCGGACGTCCGACGAATTAGTCGTTCGAAATCGTGCTGAGGTACATCGACCAGATGACACATAACATTTAGACAACGGCGGTGTCGTTAGCTTTCTCAAAATGCATTTATGCGTTTAGTTACTCACCGACAATAATGGCCAATACGATTAGTACGATGACGCCCATGATGATCATCATCTGCGTAACAAAGTTAAAAGGAATCGTTAGTATCGAATAAACGGGACAACGAAGTCTAGAGTTGGACGAAAGTTGTCGTTACCTTCAGATTTTGTAGCCAGAACTTTCTCTTCAGTTTTCCCGCCTGTTGTTCGAATTGTGACGCTCCCTGTTGAAGCGCGTCTGCAAAAAGAGATCCAAAGACGTGAGATTTGAATTCGAAACGTTGGAATCGTATCGTTGGGATCGTGATTCGAGGACAGAAGAGAGAAGCTCTTGGACAAGTGAATAAACACTCGATCGAACCGTTCGAGCGAGTTTCGGTTGAAAGTAGTCTGGCCGTACGGAGACAATAACGACAGGGTTCCTCGGGCGTGGAAAGATGTTCAATTGTAAAAGAAATCTCGGTACCAAGGTTCCTCGTGCATGAAACGTTACGACGCTAGCCTTTTATAACGACCAGCAGAATACACGAGACAATTACGACTGATACGCGCTGATGACACGGTACTTTACTAACGAGTTCCAACATCCCGCGAGACTGCATTGTGCATCCCCGCATTGAGGCTGCATTCTCGAAATCAGCTCGACGGGATACGTTCCATTCGATAATACGTGTCTCTGAAGTTTCACACTGCTTTGAACGCCACGCGTGGCGTTACACGAGGTTTTAAAAGGTTAATCATTCCGGGGATCTTCGACCGTATGGAAATCAGTTGTTGAACGTGAAACACGAACGTTTCGATTGAATTAGAAAAATACGTCATCGAACGCGAGACCGGTACGATTTCCTAACCGTCTAAAGATCGAACAGAACAACCATTACGGATATGGTACAAATATCTACGTGCAATTTCGCTTTTTAATCATCCTTTGAGTTAGAATACAACAGCGATCGAACCTCGTCCATAACTAAGTCATGAATAAGTATTATGTAACGGTTGAATCGAAAACATTCCAAAAATGGATCAAACGTTCGGAATAATAAATTGAATTATTTTTGCTTTGGGAACAAAATCAGAAATTTTGTTCTCATTCTACCTAATATTCGCTAAATAGAATTTTCTCTTCGCTACGTACAATATCTTTTGAATTTAATTTCTACACCATCGAGTAATATAAAACATTCCAAAAGTGGATCAAACATTTGGAATAACAACTTTAATTATTTTTGCTTAGCGAACAAAATCAGAAATTATGTTCTCGTTCTACCTAATATTCACTACGTAGAATTTTCCCTTCGTTAGGTACAATCTCTCTTGAATTTAATTTCTACGCTATGGACATTTTTCATTTCTTTCGCGAATCTTCGTTAATAAGTTACGATCGATCGTTGTGTGTAATTATTTATGAAAAAAGAAGCGAGTCGAAAACGAGCGAAACGCTTGAAATTATGGTCTTGAGTTCGAGAGAAGGTTCACCGACAATGGACAGTAGCGAGAATCAGGAAACGGTCGGACTGCGTGCAGGAGAAAAGGATCGACGATGGTCAGCCCAGTAAACGACTGCATCGATTCGAGAGCGTCACGGTAATCGATATAGGTGTGCGGTCGGTCGCGCAGAGTCGTTACCGCTTTGATGCCACGCGAGAACGAACCAAGTTAACATCCTTCGAGGGAACGTGGCCGACTTTTCGTCCTTTTGTTCGATCCTTCGAAAAGAAACAAAGAGAACAAACCGAAACCTCTTTCGAGAGATATCGTACTGTTAAAGATTCCAAACTGTATACATGCCGAACAGTAACATTCGTACCGTTAAAGATTCTAAACTGTATACATTCCAAACAGTAACATTCGTAGTGTTAAAGATTCTAAACTGTATACATTCCAAACAGTAACATTCGTACCGTTAAAGATTCGAAACAGTAACATTCGTACCGTTAAAGATTCTAAACTGTATACATTCCAAACAGTAACATTCGTACCGTTAAAGATTCCAAACTGTATACATTCCAAACAGTAACATTCGTAGTGTTAAAGATTCTAAACTGTATACATTTCAAACAGTAACATTCGTAGTGTTAAAGATTCTAAACTGTATACATTCGAAACAGTAACATTCGTACCGTTAAAGATTCTAAACTGTATACATTCCAAACAGTAACATTCGTACCGTTAAAGATTCCAAACTGTATACATTCCAAACAGTAACATTCGTAGTGTTAAAGATTCTAAACTGTATACATTTCAAACAGTAACATTCGTAGTGTTAAAGATTCTAAACTGTATACATTCGAAACAGTAACATTCGTACCGTTAAAGATTCTAAACTGTATACATTCCAAACAGTAACATTCGTAGTGTTAAAGATTCTAAACTGTATACATTCCAAACAGTAACATTCGTAGTGTTAAAGATTCTAAACTGTATACATTCGAAACAGTAACATTCGTACCGTTAAAGATTCTAGACTGTATACATTCCAAACAGTAACATTCGTAGTGTTAAAGATTCTAAACTGTATACATTCCAAACAGTAACATTCGTATCGTTAAAGATTCTAAACTGTATACATTCGAAACAGTAACATTCGTACCGTTAAAGATTCTAGACTGTATACATTCGAAACAGTAACATTCGTATTGTTAAAGATTCGAAACTGTATACATTCCAAACAGTAACATTCGTACCGTTAAAGATTCTAAACTGTATACATTCCAAACAGTAACATTCGTAGTGTTAAAGATTCCAAACTGTATACATTCGAAACAGTAACATTCGTACCGTTAAAGATTCGAAACTGTACTCGTTTGTTTCAAACGAAGTGAACAATTTTATCTTATCTACGTGAAAAAGAAAGAAACGGTTTCATAGAAATAAAAAGAAACGATAGGTTTCGTAGGGTAATATTCGACAGTATCTGAACTCGAAAATAATTCCGATCAGTTGGTGGAACGAATTAGCGCGATCGCGAACGGTTAAACTCCCCGATGCTATTATTTCGAGGGAACGTAACGCGTTGGAAATCTGGATAATCGTGTCGCGGAACAGGTACACGATTAAAGGAAACGGGCACCGGAGACAAAGCTACCGGGACGTAATAAGAGATCACGAGTGTGGTGTAAAAGTGTTGAAACTCCTCTCTGTAATTTCCTTGGGCAAATTGAAGGAGAAAATCAACGCTTTAACGGGAGACTCCGAGACTTTAAATCCCTCGAAGGTGAAATTCTTCACGATCGAACCTTCTCTACGGACACCCGGGTGAAGATTCTCCAATTTTTCGAGATCTCACCTGCTCGATCGTCGAGTTCGGAGAGCTTCTGATCACGTTCCAGGACCTTCTCCACGTTCGTTTTCATGATGTCGACGACCTCGTCGACCTGCGCCTGCGTTGCCTGCAGTCGTTTCTGCGAGGCGATCTGCTGAGGCGTCCTGGGACCCCCGACGATCTCGCCAGAGCCTGCACCTGCAGCCGCATCCGCTGTTAGACCGCCCTCGGTGGCCCTGCGAACCAAACGAAATTTCACAGATCGGTTAAATCCGCATTGGAATCGATCGATTATACGGAGATCGGACGAGTTTTCACGATAAGTGCATTCTACAGTTTGCAATTCTCGTTCCGAGCACGCGTTGCAACTTGCGCGTCTTAGCAACGAATCGGTTCGAGATAAAAGGAAGAAGCTATTGAAAAGATCGTTATAATCGGGAAAATATGTTTGGTAAGTATCGACTGTGATGTTGTATCGTCTGTTTCCATTTAAGAGAGACAATAACATCGTCCATGTTCGCGGACATCGATACAAGTAGAAATAACGCGCGATGGTCAGACGCGCCAGCCAAGTCGTCCCTCAGAAACGTTTCAAAATTGATTTCCTCGAAATCGAAAACAAAGAATGGTTATTCTTCGTTTCTGATGTTCAATTATAGATACCTCTGGAAGACTAGTTAAATTATTGCACCTCTCGACAATCTCAGAGTCAATACTTGAACGATGTGCACTCGTGAACGAATCGCGAATTAATCTTAAAATTCAAGCGTGCACCACTCGACGTACTTAAATGTTCGAAGGAACGATTCACGTATAAATTTTCGCGCAATCGTGACGGAGATTTTTGAGATTTCTCTCGATATTTAAATCGTTATCAACATCCGAGTGGAAAGGTATTACAAAGCTTCTTTCTCAATGGATTCTAATCCCTCGGGAAAGGAAATTGAATGGCGAATGGAGGAAGTGCAGGCGCATAACGGGCCGCGATGCACTCGTTGGAGGATTAAATACGAGTGGAAATCTTGAAACGGGCGGCTGTGTTCTCGCGAGGAGATTTGCATAAGAATTCGTTGAATGCGAGACCAACCTCAGGGACGACTAATTTCATCGCATCCGTTTTTCTTTCTCGATCGGCCGGCTGACATTTCTATCGTGTCTCGATCCTCGCGGAAGCCTCGTCGATGATCTACTCGCGTTTCGAATATTATTCGTCCATCGTGGAGAACGTGAGAAAATATTCCCTTGCACGAGCACAAGAATCAATGTACAAGGACAGTTTCTTCGACTCGACATTCGACTTTCTCTCGATCGAGTTTCGATCACACTGACCGAAAGTCTAAATTTTGTTCAACCCTTTGGACTCGAGAGGAGATCCTCTCTCGTCACCTAATTCACTGTACTATTTTCGATCTGAGAGAACTTGTAAGTTTGGAATTGAAATTGGAATTGAAATATTACGTTCTCGTAGATTGTAAACATACATACGCGTAGTGTATAAAAATGTTCCATTACAGATGAATTTTACCACTTAAAGGATTTTCTGGTAGCAGAGAAGCCTCGAGTGCAAAGGGTTAATGTATATACACAGTCTGCAAACTGTGAAAGAACGATGCAATAAGGTGCAGAGCGAATACTTGTGGAAAAATACATCTAAAATTTAGAATAGAATTTTTCCATACGAGCTTTCCTGTTCGAGGAAATTCGATTTGGAAAATACTTGGAGCACTCGTTCTATTTGTCTGATCGTTACTCGTCCGTTTCTACTTGCCTCGGGATTGGTAGATACGAAGGAAGATACTGTATTATCCGTTCACCGTTAATTTTACTACCTCCTAACATTCCAGTACTAGTTACACAGCATAATACTACGTATAACACTACGCGTCTATGTTTAGAAACACCCACGCGAGTAGAAGTGACCGGTACTGGACAGACACTTGAACTGAATCGTGTGCAATCGAATTCTTGTAACCCGAGAATTTTCAAATTCGGGTTTCTCGAAAACCACGTTTCTTCGTTCATTTTCGAATCGTCTCATTTCCGACCACCCCTGACCAAAAACGAAAATAATGAATATTCATCGAGTATTTTCTCCATAAGGGAAAATAATAGACTCGATCGGCTTTACATTCCATAGATTTGATCTTATTTCTCAAAAATGATTAGAAACATTGTTTCATAATTTTTTTCTTTCTTCTTAAGCAATATCGATGGTAAAATATTTTATAAGTATTGGGTTTTTCGAAAAGTAGTTTCGTTTCTTTTGGTGAAAATAGAGCACGATTTTTTAAAATTACATTAAATTAATTTTCAAATGAATGTTTCGTACTTTCGTCTTCGTTGGAATTGTGAAAAATGTACCGAGAAGTTAGACACGGTAACGGTGAACATATTATTCCATAGTACATTCTATAATCTTGTACAGAAGTATCGAATCGGATATAATGCTTCCACACTGTACGCTACGCATGTGTAATGTGCTCGATATAGGGGAGTAATCGTTATCTCGTCGAGACATCGACATTCCCATTCGGTGCGAGGCTAATCGTAAAAATTCATGTCGGATTCTTTCAATAGGTATCTTACATTTTTTATCAAGCCGAGAATAAACGATACGCAGGTTCCCTAAACAGGAGAAATCCTTAGCTGCACGTGACGAGATTCCGTGCGATTCGGCAGAGGAATTAAAAGTTAAATCACCGAAGAAAATTGATCTTTACAATCACGAATCGAAACGCACCACCGTGAATTCTAAAATTCTCGATTTTAAGAGTGGAATTTAGAAGCGTCTCGTCTTATTCGTATTACACCAGTTTCACGTATCAAGATTCATTTGAACACCAATAACGTTACTTCGCGAGTAGATCATTTGAACAAGTTCGAAATCATGTATACATCAACGAAATTTACATCGATGTTTCCCTATATCACGATATTTGTAAATACATGAAATAACATAGAACGCACACTAAACGTAGTGCGAGTTTTTTGGAACTTTCGAATTCTACAACTTCTTTTTTAAGAGTTTACATCGAGAATCGAATACGAAAGTTTGATTTTAGTGGTGTATGTAGGTTTGAATTTATCAACGAGAGAGTTTGATGATATAAAAAGAACACCGTGTCGTTTGCAGAAAAATTTGAAACAACTCTGAACCGGTTCGTTTTTTATGGTAGATTTTACGTAATTACGTACATTGTTACAGTCACCGGTTCTTTCGAAAATTGTATCGTACGATGGATGGAACGAATACTGGATGGTTGTTTCGGGTGGTTTCGATTCCGTGCGCGTGTTCAGGTCGGTAAATCACTATTTCTGGAGATATCGGGCACGATGGCAGATTAAAACGCGGTCGAAGAGTGTAGCTGGTTTTATTTTTGGCAACCGATCGAACAACCGAGTGGTAACAGCCGATCGATCCGGTATTCGAATACCGCTCGTAGATAAACAGAATTTCGAGCATTCGCGTGAACCGTGCCCGGTAAATCCCAAATATCTCGTCAATTTGTGCATTTTCACGGTAAAAAAGAATTGTCGATCGCGATTTTCAAGAAACAGAGCACGTTTAGACCGAAGTGAAAATCGACAATCACGATCGTAATAATCGTCGCTTGCAGTCATCGAGTTAACGCTTACTCGGTGGTATCGGTGTGAAGTTAGTATTTTTTTATATATTCTTAAACGTTTTCAACGCAATCAATGTCGATCGTGATCAATTTCAACGAGCGAACTGTGTTAATCGCGATCGATTACGGTGGTGAAATTTTTAAATGTTTTAGATAGATTTTTCATCGATCGATCGGTGCCAAATTTTTCGAGATATCTCTTCGGCGCGTAATCGTAGAAACATAATAATCGAGCAGCTTGGGAATTTTTAACAAACTTCGCGACTGGTGAAATGCGACGAGCGTTTATTCCTCGTGGAAAATTATCAGGACGTTTAGGGGGAAAAGTTTTTTCGTTAAGGTATGGAAGAGAGGTTCACCTGGTCCAGAACCTTTATGCATTCAAGCGGCTTATATAATCGGATTAATATATCGATCGAGGCTGGTTCGCCGGTCATCGTCATTATTGGATTACTCTTAAGTTGGACGCGTAAAAGTCTTTCTTTTTTTTTTTTTTTTTATTTTTTTAAATTGCATTACACGCTCCGATTCGTCGTTGCTGGTTATTTACTTCGTACTTTTCGATCGCGCGATGCACGGAGGATTCGCAAAATGGATATGGAAAATATGTCGGTGATCGTAAATCTTTCCGATGGTGGTTTTTCTTTTTTTTTTTTTTATTTCCAAGAGAAGTGGAATTTTGAACGGTTGAATTTTGAGCGAAAAATTCGTCGCTTTTTATAGAACATCGGGGGCAAGTCAAAGACTCGTTTCAGGATCAATTGCAACGAACTTTCAATGCACAAAACCGGTTTTTCTTGTCTAGAAAGTTCCACACTCGACACGCGCAACTCACGAACGATGAAACTTTCGCCGAAGTTTCAAAGCGTCGACTATTTTTGAAAAATATTCACACATCCGCGTCCTAATTTTAGATTCATCGAAGACATCGACGAAACGAATGATTGAAAATTTCTTTGCACGAAAGATCGTTTACTCGGGACGGATCGTTTAGTTTGTTTTAGGTTTAAAAGCAATCCGCGTAATATCGAAGAAACTTGTAACTTTAGATTTTGGAATTTTTGAACCAATCGACTCGACGGGAGTAAAATAATTTATTTATTGCCGATTAGAAGTTGCACTTCAAGCGGAACACTCGCTGTTACAGTAGTTCGACGCTTGTCCGACCTCCTAAGGGGCAATCTACTCCCACGGAGCCTAGTTGTGGATAAAAATATTATTCAGGGAATTCACTGCGAATAAAATAGTGTCTTATGAAAATTCTAGCGGTTCGAACTCGTTGAAATCGATCGTGTAACTGAATCTTCTGTGATACAACTTTGTCTGACTTCAGCACGGGACAATCTACTCGCGGTCGTACCTTCAACAGGCGCCAGGTAAACAATATTACATTCTTACATTCGAATCGGGAGTAAAATTGTATTTTCGAATTATATCTAGTCCAATATTTCCATATCCACTCAATAATAACAATTCGTAAAACCGTCTTCCTAGAGAAAATTAGAAACGAAGTGTTCAATTCAAAGGAATTGGTCTCGTTAAAAATCTATTTACTATCCATTGTTTAAAATGGATATTTAAACATACTTTTTACCATACCCATGGTATTCCAATATTTCCACATCCACTCGACGATAACAATTCGTAAAACTATGTTCCTAGAGAAAATTCGAAACGAAGTGTTCAATTTAAAGAAATTGGTCCCGTTAAGAATCAATTTACCATTCATTGTTTAAAAGCGATATTTAAACATACTTTTTACCATACCCATGGTATTCCAATATTTCCACATCCACTCGACGATAACAATTCGTAAAACTATGTTCCTAGAGAAAATTCGAAACGAAGTGTTCAATTTAAAGGAATTGGTCTCGTTAAAAATCTATTTACTATCCATTGTTTAAAAGGGATATTTAAACATACTTTTTACCATACCCATGGTATTCCAATATTTCCACATCCACTCGACGATAACAATTCGTAAAACTATGTTCCTAGAAAAAATTCGAAACGAAGTGTTCAATTTAAAGAAATTGGTCCCGTTAAGAATCTATTTACTATCCATTGTTTAAAAGCAATATTTAAACATACTTTTTACCATACCCATGGTATTCCAATATTTCCAACGTACACTCGTTCGATTTTCTCAAAACCGATCTACTTGCAGTACGATGCCAGGAAGAAAAAAAATTGGTTAAATTATACAAATTACTCGATGGGAGTACATTTCATCGAAATCTATGATTCAGGTGAATAGAACAATCCGTTTAGCATTTATTGGGTGTTCCGATCGGACTCGCGTTCCGAATGGTGCACGAATGCACGTTTGTCTGACTTCGTCGGGGGATAATCTACTTGCACCGACTCGTTAAGATACGTGCCGGAAAGCGCATCTCCTCGCTTCATCGCCAAAGCCGTAGAACATTGCTGCAAATGTGCTCGACATTGATTATCTAAATATAGAAACAGCGGGTAGAACGTACGGCCGAGTATGTGTCGCAATTGATTGCCACCAGTACGCGTGTGTTCGTAATTAAGGCTCGCGAATCCACGGGTCAAAAAATATATTAACGATACCGTGACACCGCTACGATGATATTGCTTCGATCTCGTCGACACTGAGACATCGATGTACCTATCTACGGTTACGATGAACTCGTATTACATATTATGCAATTGTCCATCCTCGATGAGTTGATAATTCGCGTTACGAAGTCGATCGTGGCGTGCGTCACCGAACGAATGTTTATCGATTCCTTCTGAACCGTTAACCGCTCGATTGTCGAAAGTTCAGCTCGGAAACAGGTAGCAGTGCGAATATAAATATATTTTAAACGGTTCGCGTCTATACCGTTTGGATCCAAGCCAGTAAACGTGGCGTTGAACAAACATTGTTCTCGCGGCGAAGAAAATAAATAAGGTTCATTGAATTCGAGAACACCCCCGGTGTTCCCCGATCGAGTGAATGAAAACGAAGAAAGGAGTGGTTCGAGACGAGTGGTCCCGGTGGTAACGTGATCGCGAACGTACCTCGATTACGTGGACTTCGTACCGGAAGTCGAAACGCACGAATTTCCTTTGCGTACTCGTTATTGGAGCTTTCACGCGAAAGACGAACCTCTTGGAAAATATTTCCAAGCGACGAGAGAAATTTCCATCTTTGCAATTGGAATTCTTCTCGCCGAAGAAGAACCTTTTGGGAAATTGTTTCTTGCGACGACAGAATATTCGTGTCTTTGTAATTGAGATTTTTACGCCAAAAACGAACTTTTTGGAAAATTTTGTTCTTGCAACGACACGGATTTGTAATTTCGTAATTGGAATTTTTCTCGCCAAAAGAAGAACCTTTTGGGAAATTGTTTCTTGCGACGACAGAATATTCGTGTCTTTGTAATTGAGATTTTTACGCCAAAAACGAACTTTTTGGAAAATTTTGTTCTTGCAACGACACGGATTTGTAATTTCGTAATTGGAATTTTTCTCGCCAAGGACGAACCTTTTGGAAAATTTTTTGCAACGACACGAATTTGTATCTTTGTAATTTTGGAAATTACCTTTTGGAAAATTGTTTCTTTTAACGACAGAAATTTGTATCTTTGTAATTGAAATTTTCATGTCAAGAATGAACCTCTTGAAAAATTGTTTCTCGGGACGACAGAACTTTGTATCTTTGTAATTGGAATTTTCTCGCCAAAGACGAACCTTTTGGAAAATTTCTTGCAACGACACGAATTTGTATCTTTGTAATTTTGGAAATTACCTTTTGGAAAATTGTTTCTTTTAACGACAGAAATTTGTATCTTTGTAATTGAAATTTTCATGCCAACGACGAACCATTTGGAAAATTTCTTGCAACGACACCAATTTGTATCTTTGTAATTTTCTCACCAAAGACGAACCTCTTGGAAAATCTATTCTCGTACAAACACGAATTTCTATCATAGTAATTTTCTCCCCGAAAACGAGCCTGTTGGAAAATCTATTCTCGTACAGACACGAATTTGTATCTTGGTAATTTTCTCCCCAAAAACGAGCCTTTTGGAAAATCTATTCTCGTACAGACACGAATTTGTATCTTGGTAATTGGAATTTCTCTCGCGAAAAATCCTTTCGGATGATCTTTACCACCGTTCGTCCAGATCCGGTTCGAATCTCCCGCAAAGGGGAGCGTAAGCTCGGAACGCCTACTCGAGTTACGATGAATCGCGATTGAAAGACTCGGTGGTGGTTAAACGAGGGAATCGAACACGGTCTCGCGAAAAATCGTCGAATCGAGATTCCCATCGGCTTTGTCGTTGCACCGTTCGATCGCGAGGGGCACGGCGAGGCCCCAGAATTCAATGACCGCAATTTCACCGTACGAGGGAAACCCGCCTCGTTGGTCCGCTTTAAGCTTTGCTGCACTTTATTGGAAATTCTGGCGTGGTATACTGGCCGTGCAACGGAATCGATTGGCGACAAAGGCCTAGGAAATTGCGTCTTAAAAGCCCTCCTCGAGCGAAACCATTCGTTGGCTCCCAACTCGGTATACGAAAATTTCCAAACATTTCCCCACCAAACGTTGAACCCCGTCGTGTTAAAATACGCGAAAGAAAAACGCAATTCGAAAGGGTGGGGGAGGAAACTATCAAGGCCTCGTTTGGCGAAACCCCCCTCGTAGTTTCCGCCTAGCTCCTTGTATTTTCCAGCTGTCCGTGAGCGTGACTCTATTTCCCCGATTACCAATATTTACCGGAACGACGATCGAACTCGTCGTGTCGCAACATCTAGCAACGAAATTCACACTGTCACAGTCCGTAAAATTCGTCCCGCGTACGTATCGTTCAACGAGGGGGGTTCCGTTTCTAGTGACACACATTCGAACGAGCCGAGTTTCGATTGACGATTTCCCACGGAATCTCGTAACGGTGGATCCTCGGTTCCGTTCGCGTTTCACCCGATAACCCGGTATCCGAGTATTCGCGTTTCCAAGGGGTAGGAATTGTTAACAGTACGGACGGTATCGTTGCAGCGACAGACAATTCGCTATAGATTCGTCCGCAGGGAATCACCAGTTTCCCGTAACTCGAATCCACCGTGATATCACGTTTACGCGGCGTTACGCGTTTCGTGATCTCTACTCACATGTTTGTTCGTCGCTCGCTGCTGGTTTCCTGAACTAGAGCTATCCGCTGGCCTGGCAACCCCGTCAGATGACCGCGTACTTTTCACGAGCGACTGTCAGCGACTAGACGGCCGCGGTATTGATAAAATTTCCAGCGGCACCGTCGCGATATCGTCACCGCTCCAGCGATATCTCGATCGACCTCGAACCTTTCGAATCGCGTCCCGGGCCCGCGATGCTAGTCGCCTCACGACCGTTACGGGCCGCGGAATCGTATCGAGATCTTCACCGTAATTTCGCGGATTCTCGTGCCTCGCGGGATTACGTACGGGGAGCAACGTCGCGACGAGAATTTTCCCGTAATCGTCGCCGACGTGGGAATCGATGTATCGAAGTCGCGCGGTCGACCGACGTCACCGACACTGGCGTCGCGCGCACGCGCCGCAATTTTCAGTCAATAAACGCGAGCCAGCCGCAACCCTCATGCGCAAACACACCCTGTAGGCGGACTTCAGGGACGGTTACGGGTAGGCATTGGGCCCTGGGACTCTGGTGAGGGAATGTGGGCCAACGATTGGGGGGGTGGGAACGGTGAAGGGGAGCTCGGTGCGAGAAAGTAGGGAGAGGTTTTTTTTTTCTTTAATTTTCGAACCGTAAGATACCTCGTCGTTATTCGTCGGGGAGGTGTTGGGTTTTGAGAATTTTTTTTCCCTTTTCTTTTTTTTTTTTAAGGACACTCGCCATCGAAACGCGAAGACGAATGGTCGATTTGTACGGTACTGGGAACGCGATGCGAGTACGCGCACGAGCGTTCGCGAGATGTTTTATTTATGCCCTCGTTGCAATTTTTGCCGTGCGAGGAGGGTGTCGTTGTGAATTTCGCTCCGCGAAAATGTCGTCGCCGATCCCACCGAGAGAGAAACGCGCGATGGCTGGCCCGTTCGGTGAGTTTTTCACGATGCAACTGGCTTGTTTTCTCGTATCGCGGTGATCTTTCCGTCGAGAATTTCGGTAATCGGTGAGCGGAACAGATTTGTCCGGGTTTGCCAGCCGAATCCGCACGGACTGTCCGCTAACCGAGTACAGATTTTATTCTTAGGTCGAGTCGTGTGAAATTTTGTAATTCGAAGCTCGAATTTCACGAAACGATATTACACGCTTGCTGGTACTTATCGTTTGATAATTCGTTCGTTCGTTCGAAGACGACGTGTGATCGTTGCGTGCAAATTTTTTTATATAATCGCATGTTTTTTTGAAATTATCGCGTATCTTGTATCGTAATTTCTGTTTCATTGTACAAATTTACGAGAACTCTCGATAAGAGACGAATCGTAGGAAAGTAATATGCGAAACGTTGTTTCGTCGCAAATTGTGTATCGAAGGTCTGGCAAAGTCAAAGCTATGTGCGTCGGGATAGATATAATTGAGAATAGTTTCTTAACGATAGAAAAATGTTTCGAGTTCTGGTTCAACATTTTAATAAAATACTCAAAGCTCCGTCTATCTTGTTAATTCGAAACCATATTTCGAGCTCCGTCTACTCTATTGGTTTCGGAAAGTATTCCATGTTTCGTATATTCTCGTACTTTGAGGTTAAGATGAAGTAGGAGAAATAGACTTGAAATATCTTATTCGAATAGTCGGATAGATAGAATTCGGAATACTTTGAGTGTTCGATAGGGTGGAGTACTTTTTCAAATTGTTAAAATATATGAAACATAAAAGATTTCCCGAGACGAAATTTGGAACATTTTCTTACATTATTCTATCTTAGTGATCTAAGAAAAGATTCCAAGTTCTATTTGTTTTATCAGTTTAAGAAAATATTTTGTACCGCACCAACCATAAACATAAACCTTATACTTGGAACTTCATTTTGCAAAGAATGATTCTTAAACATTTAATTTCCGGTATTTAAAGTCTTTCGTAACATAATCATAATCGTTTGTAATATGAATGACAAGAAAAATGTATTGCGTACTTTTAAATGGACTTATAATTAATGTGTACTTGTTCAGATGGCAGCACGTACTTAATTCTAATGTTTAAGGTTTTGTATCTCCATTCTAAAATTCTTTATATCGCGATAAATGTCGGAGACGAATGCTATCTTGCAAGAATGTTTCATGAATCAGAGATTAGATTAAGCGTTAGATTTGTATCTTTTTACTACGGTTATTAAAAAATGTCAAAATAAACGTGACGTCATAAGTATCGCCATCTTTATCTTGTGCACGAACTGTTGTCGTAAAACTGTACTCGTCATCGAATAAAAGGTAGAAATAGCTGTCAATTACGTATAAATCTCGTCTCGTTTGAATCTTCTTCGTATCCTTTACTTCAAAGTAAGTGAAAACTAACCTTTTTTTATAGCATTTGAACAATTAACGGAAACATATATTTTTAGAAAGCCGTTTTCATATCACGGTAAACATGAACACATATTTCAATGTACCGTTTTATGTTTTTTTCGTATTAGTGACAGTTTTACACCGATATTGTATTTGTTAAGTATTATAAAATAATGTTATAGTATCGTATGAAATTTTGATAAAATTGTCCTACTTTTGCAAAAATTTTATGTATTTTGAGGTTATGGGTGTGTACGATCCTGTTAACATATATGTTGGTCCATACTGTTGAACTCTGTTATAACGAGTACAGATATAGCGAGATCACGATTTTAATGAACAAAAATCTGTATTGATTTTAATTTATGCATATTTTCATAAAATAGTTTACTATTAACGTGTGTATTATATGGATATAATATATCAATATTGGTAACATAAGGAAAAGTTTAAGAAATATCTTTGTGAAAACTTTAAATAACAAATAAATAAATTGTGTCTTCTACTAAGTGTATTGTAGCATGTACAAGCATATTGATACAAATTGTGCGTAGTTATGTAATCGTATTCTGTGTTCCTTTAATATTTGTTCTGTTCTTTGAATGTAGAATTTTATTAATTCTCTTATCAATAATTAAAAAAAACTGGAAAATACGTTTAAACGATTATAAAAAGGAAATGTTGTCAGTCCTTTGGTGCTTGTTATAACCAAGTTTGATTGTAGTTACGATTTACCATTAATATTAATATTTGCTTCGTAGCATTTGATAATTCTCTTTAGAGATGTATTTAATGTGTGTAATTTCAATGATTATAGAAACATGGACAGCAGCAATAATTCTAGAGACTCGGACATGGGTGGTCCTCGTACTCCACAGCAAGCAGCATCTACGAAAAAGCTGCAACAAACGCAAGCAACTGTTGACGAAGTTGTGGGGATAATGAAAGTAAACGTGGAGAAAGTACTGGAAAGAGATCAGAAATTGTCGGAATTAGAAAACCGCGCAGATGCCTTGCAACAAGGAGCAACGCAGTTCGAACAACAAGCGGGAAAATTGAAAAAGAAATATTGGTGGAAGAATCTTAAAATGATGATCATCATTGGCATCATCTGTGTGATCATTTTAATCATCATTATTTGTGAGTTTTTCACATAAAAATGATACATAATTTTCATAATCTATAGCATAATTGTGTGCTTAAATGCATAATTCTTTAATGTTTGCAATAGTATTGGTTGTGTCTGGCTCATCGGATTCCAATAATTCTAACTGATAGCATTGTACCAAAGAGGATATAATGCTTGGGTCATTAATTCTTGTCTTAGAACAAAAGTTAACTTTGGCGAAGTAAGTGTTGGGCAAACAAAGTTAGATGTAATGCGATTATTAATCGTCACGATTTGCAGTCTTGTACAAAAGAATTATGGTATAAATAACAAATATATTTTTGAGACAAACTTATTCCAACGCACAACTATTAGACTAACTGCAGTATTAATACGGGTGGCCTTTTGTAAAACTGTGAAGGACAATACATTTCATAATGTTATCTTGTTACAATGCTTATTGTACATTTATTAACGATATATAATATATAATACAATGTTTATACTTTTTTCCATCGGCCTTTAAGTAATTCAGGCTCCTGTTTAGATGACTTCCTTGTCCAGATATCAACATCCAATAAGTTATTCGGTTATTGCGCATGAAAATGATACACATATTTCGATACATTTACCTAAAATAGTTTTTGTGTTGTGTTTTACATTCTTCTAATAATTTACTAGCTTTCTTATTTTACTTAGATAAAAACAGAAAGTTTCACAAGCTATAGAGATTCCTAGTCTTGTTTGCAATTTCTTTTGATCGTTCTCTTGCTTTTATTTACAGTTCTATAGCCTAAAAGAGTAGATAATTTGTGAAAATAACTTTCTCCAAACTTGGATCGTATTCGCTTCATCGTCTTCGATATCGATGTACCGTTTGAGTTTGCAAATGAAGATCTCCTAAACGTCGTCGTCATTACACATTACGTTATTAAGAATCCTCTTTAATATTGTCTCTAACAAATGACATCGAAGTATCGTTTAACTTGCGCTACTGCATCGTAAGATATTTTGTATGCACCAACCTAATAACACATGATTCATCCATCGAACAAACGTACAGCGATTGAACAATGGGAAGTAGGATCGCAACATTTTATTGAACCAACGTTTTTGTCTCGTTTCGAAGTCCGTGGCGATTGCTTCGCTTGGAACGCTCACGCGATCATTAATATTCATACGTTGACGCTCCAGTGTGAACACCGTCATGTTTCTCGGCGGCGAAGCGACACCGAACGACGTTCATCGAATTCGGTGTAATTCGATTATCGAAAATCGTTCTTTCGATCGGGCACGCGAGTTCCTATTTGACATAGAAAGTTCCGTTACGTTTTTACGCGTTCACGCTGTGATATCCGATCGTGGAAGAGAACGGTCTCGAGCGAGTTGTGTTTACGTTTGCGAGCGCGGGGAATCACGCAGGCGAGGCTAGAACGACGCGCACATTTGCGATTTGTTCGCAATCCAAGTTCGAAGCTTCGATCGGTCGACCGGGTCAGTTGAAATGTCACATGCGATACGGAATTAGTGCGTTCATCGATGGCCAATTAGCGTCGCGAGACTTTCGTCGAATGGAACCCCGAGAGACGGTAGGCTAAAGCTAGCGTGTGGCGCGCGAGTCGATGGTCAAGGTCGGTTGGTCTCTTTGACTTCGAAGGACGATTTAACGGGACAGCCGGGTAAAATGACATCAATTCGTTTACAAAACCGAAACGCACCGTACGCAAGGACGGCGTATCTTCCCGGAAATCGTTTGTTTCCCATCGTAGATACGGAACGTATTTTCTACGAAACGATAAAGGAGCCTTCTGACTGTTGCGCTTCCGTTACGTTCCTGATTCTGTGATTTACGATCCCTAAAAATATTTAACGAATTTTCGTCGCGCTACGTTAAACAATCCCGGTCAACACGAATTATGTAATTATGTGTGCGATCGTGAGTGTGCGTCGTGCGAATCGATCCGGCAATGATGGAATTGTCTTACGAGGGTGTCGAGCAAGATGTTTCACGCGAAGACTTTAAATGAAACTCGACAGGTAGGTGGAGAGCAGAGATGGGCGAAATTGTTATCTAGATGAAAGTTTCGACTAACGAATAAAAGATGAACGGTTTTTTATGTAACGAAATACTTTGAACGGGAATAATTTATTCGTTCGAACTAATGAGCCTCGTGGTTAATCATTGTATACGTTGCATTAATTCGTCGTATTTCGTTCGAAAAACATTTTGCCCGTTTCTGGTAGAGAATTCGAATCGCGTATTCGGTGGTTGGCACCGGTGATCGATAGTTTACGGAAATGTTCGAAAATAAAAATCGCGGATCTCGCGGTCACGACGCATCGCGAACTGTTTAACGGTAAAACAGCTGGTATTATTTATTTACGGTCGCGGTTTTAACGTTCTCGAGGTGTACTTTATTTTCGTGTCTCGTTGTGGACAATTACTCGAACGTTGCGGGTAAAGTTATGGCCGTGATTTCAACGTATTTTGTTCCTTTTCGGAGACACGGTATTAGTTCGCGATGTTATAAATCTTTAGCTGCAAAGTATTTATTTAATTTTCGTCCAAGATTTTTCTCGAAATACTTTTCTCCGTATGTCTTCGGTTGCTCGAGAAAATCAATTTTCACGTCCCTGGAAGATCCTCGAGGGATACGGTATTATTTATATCGACGTTTTTCAGATTCAAACTAGATCATCTTGACACTGTAACTCGATTGTATAATTTATATAACGCTCATTATCGCGCTCTAGAATCACTATATTCGTTCTCGGGACACAGTTGTCGATCCTTTTGTTCCCGAATTACTCGAAAACGATAAAAAAATGGTGTACGTATTTTCGAACGTATTAGATAAAAATAATCGATTCGCTAAAACATTCCGACATTTTGAAAACGTTCAAGGATTCTCTTCGTATTGTTCTTGTTGCAGTTATGTACGATAACTCGTATTGCAAAATTCTCGTACGTAACGAAATCATCGAAGACTGCTCGCAGTCTTGCGAGCTGTTATCATATTTACAATAATTCTTATCACCGAACTGTAACGAAATTTAAACGACCAATGTTAAATTCATATCGTTTGAATATTCGAATAGTTCTACGAAAAATCTACTTAAATATTTAACACGTTGTTCGTTTCCTTCAAAAGAAAAAAGAAAAAACGTCATCAATGACTACTTTCAAGAAAGTAACTTACTCAAGAACGTACAACTTGACTTCGGGATCGTTGAACGACTTATTTTCGTATTCCTTTAAAATTTCAATGTCCAACGAAGTAACGAAACGTTCCGTGAACTATCGAGCGTCCGTGGACGTGTTTCTCTCCGATTCCCCCTTCCCGCGCGCAAGCACATCGAAAATCGATTCGTTGCCAGTTTCGCGTGATTTTCCCCATTTTGGGAACAGATATTGGTAATTATTCGGCACCTAGTGTTTATCGTCGTACGAAACGCGTTTACGAGCGTGTATCGATCAACGGGCCGATTTACATCGGTCGTAGCCGACAGGTGTCGAAGAATATCGGGCCGAGACGAAAACGAAGACGGGGTCACGTGGCACGGGATTCCGTTTTTCTCGTAAACCGAGGCAGGAATCTCGGCCGCTTTATTCATCCACCTATCAGTCGGCTGACGACCGTCCGACCGGACAGTCGCTCGCGAAACGTGTTTCGTGTATCACCGATATCGAAATCGCGGGTGGTACGATTGGGAACGTCTACGGTGAAACCCTTGTGGAACTTGGACCGTTTACCCTGGTAACGCGCGCTTCAAGATCGGAGAACCAGTGCGCGACGGAACGAGTGAAAGTTTTTTCGGGAATCCCGAGCGCAAAATCGTTTCGAGAAAGAGAGTGCGTCTTCGTGCGTGAGATCCGTGTACGACCCTCCAGCCAACCAACGACGCGTCTCGTCTCGTCTCGCTTCCAACCCGTGGCGCGGGCTCGAGCTCGGCCCGGCATCGATATTGTGTTTCCGGGGGGTGGGGGTAAGACTAATTCGCGTCCGCGAAAGTGACCAGGAGACAATTTTCGACGCGCGGGGTGGGGGTTTGTTTTCCTTCCCGTCCGGTGCGCTCAGACACGCGGTGGAACGCGCGCGTCAGTCTGTCTCTGGAACCGGCGAGGAGGACACCCGGAAGAGATTCCTCTCGGTGTGGTACGCGCGATCGAGGATCGCGGGAACGGTGGCGGTGGCGGTGGTGGTTCGCGCGGATCGATCGGTTTCTTTTCTCGTTCGTACGCGGCAACGTGAACACTCGAAACTCGGTCGAACGACGAATATTTGCGAAACGAGAAACCGGGTGTACGTCGCGTCGCGTCGCGTCGCGTCGTGTCGTGTCGCGCCGCGCGTGCCAAAGGGAGAGCTGTCGCGCGCCAGTCAGCGTCGCACGGCTTCGTAGTCGAAAAGCCGGACGATAGATGCTCTCGCGAAAACGGGGATCGTCGATAAGATCCCGTGACAGGAGAGAAAGAGAACGAACGTCTCGTTCGACGACCAATAACCACCGAGCGAATCGTCGATCCGACTCGACCTAACCTCCTCTCGTTCTCTTTCTCTTTTTTTCTCTGTCCGGTTCTACCTCCCCCTCCCCTTTATCTTCCGGCCTCTTAACGAGCGTTGCGCGTGAATTTTCGAAAATCGTGCACGATCTTCGGTTCGCCGTAGATCCAACATGGCATCGTCCGGCAGCGAGGGGAGCCAAGACTATGGCCTGGGATACCAGAACACTTTGGTGAGTCTGTTACTATTATTACTGTAATTTCTTCAGCAGCGGCGATAGACCCCGGTGGTGTTCCATTTGAAACGGGCGTGGAACGTAGTAACACGTTCATTGTCCCCGCGGATAGAAATTCGAGTCACGTGTCACGGGGATAATTCCTCTATTATTTCGAAGATAATTCGAGTTCGCGATGCGACGGTATCCATCGAGATTCGAGTGCTCGACGGATGATTATTTTGGTAATTTGTACTTAGTTCTCGGTCGAGTGTCTCGTTCGGTACGCGTGTACAGGGTACGGAAAAAATTGAACTCAAGGGACAGCGCGGTCCCCGCTTTCGTGCGACAAATTCGAGCGCGACGGTTCCCTCGAAACCGGGGCCGGTAGAGATTTTTATCCGAGGGCAAGAATCGGTCGCGAGCATCGCGTAAACACAGTGGTAAAATGATTTCTGATACATCGTTTCGCGAAAACAAAGTGTTCCTTGTGTATTCATATCCGTTAGAGAGGAGTAGTAAATACGTTATTCGATTGATGAGACGTCGGTGAAACTGAATTCTATACTAATCGGATATCAAACAGAGAACAGTGTAGTCGGTACTCGACCGAGCATCGAGTACAAGTTACGAGTGTTAACGAACCAAGTACTCGCAAGTGTACGTGGCAGTAAGTTTCCAAGAAAATTGCTAACCTTTTTACCAGCGAGTCGGTAGTTCGAGTTTAAACGTATTATTATTTAAATTCTATCGGGCGAATAAATACGTTACTTTTTGCGAAATGAAACGTATCCATCGTCTTTACATTTATTTCTCTTTAGTTTCCAAGTGTCCTACTTTTCACCGTTTAAAAGATGGTGATCTATATGTGGGTCAGGGGACAGTGAACGTGTTAATGGAATTATCTTTTGCTTATTAACCATTTCGGTGCTGCTGGGGTCTCTAATACTCGATCGACACCTGTCTGTGCGGGGAACGCCTATGGGCGTTCGGGAAGTATGTCGGGTAAATGCATTCGTGAGTCATCCGCACACGATGCGCGTTGAACGTTCAAACTTCAGCACCGAAGTGGTTAAGAGATTTTTCTTTTCTTTTAGAGTTTTTTAAGCGGGAATTCGAAAGGTCCAATCTCTTGTTTGTATTCTTAAGATCGAAGAACAGTTACAATTGTAGAATGGAAGTAACAAAGAAATTATTTTCCACAATTGGGCGTTGCGTGTCGATGACCCTGGGTAGGGGCAACGTGGTTGAAATGTTTACCATTATTCCCTTGTTGAAGATTGTACTTCCACTCCGCAATCAATATTACCTTGTTATTAAATTCTAGCAACGAACGTTGTAGTTTCGAGAGGACACGATCGCGTTACAATTGAAAAAGAAAAATTCGATGAAAGTAAACGCGCGACAAAGTGCGCGCAGGTTACCTCGACGAGGAAGAGAGAAAAATTGAACGAATGCACGCAGAAAACACGGTTATCGTATCTTCTGTAAGTTTCCGCGCAAAGTGGCAAACCAGACCGATAAAATTATTAACGAGCTTTCCAAGTTGGAAAAAAACAAGGAAAGTAGATTTTTTCAAAAGGGCAATATCTCGAATTAAATCTCGAGGTATTCAATCGCGCGAAAACGTACTTCAAGATCCCACGATCCTTCCGCTGAAATAAATTACTGACTAAAATCACTCGACAATAAAAAAAAGGTGGTGCACAAATTGGAAGTTGTAACCGGTGAAACTCTTCCTGTTAAACTCTAAAAAAAAAGAATAGTTTACAACATATTGAATCTTCTTATTTAATACGATCCGGTTTACACGAACATCGTTCGTTAAACAGGGTCAGTGAACAATACCGAAGCAACGCGTTGCGTTATTATCGTCACCGTGCGCGTAACTCGAGACAGAATCTTCATTTGTCGTATTTCCCGGTCCTTTTTTGTTTTTTTGTTTTCGAATCGTCGGTGTTGCTCCGCTCCGCCTCGATTTCAATCACGTGGATTCGCCGTATGACGAATCGTTTTCGTTTCGTTTCGAATCGAAACGTTTGGATCGGAGTAATCAAAGCGCCAAAGGAGGTGCGGCGCAAGGGTTGCAAACCTATTTTCATGTTTATTCTTGGCCGCGATGCGCGCTGCTGGCCGCGAATAGTTCGCTCGGGAGAGCGATTTATGCGTCGGTGGCCACGTGCTCTTTCGACTTTCTCACGCGGGTTTTCACGTCGTTCGTACACTTTCCTGCGATCGTTCGGTGCGATCGTCAGCTGATCGGCCGTCGATCGACCTTTGCGAATTCATCGGGTTACAACTGGCACGCGCGGTTGCGCAAGTATTTTTAAGTCGGCTGCCATGAATCACTTCGCGACAGTCACTACCGCGAGTTACAGTTACGACCGAATTCGTTCGACGATACACCGGACGAGAAACCATTTGTAAACACGCGACGTTACATCCCCGTTGAACTACGATCCTCCATCGGGCGAACGGTTCGTCGCGAGCGATTTTCTCGCCAACTGTTTCAATCTCGAGCGATACGAACGAAAGGTAAACAACTTGCTGTTGTTGATCGTCGATTTCAATTTTGATGATCACTCTTGAGGCATTTCGGAAAATTCAAAGAGGTTCGAAGAATTTTTCATTCCGAGAATAATATTCTAACATAGTGGTCTTTGATATTGTTCCGTCGATTTGAATTTTTATCATTGACGGTGTCACTCTTGAGGCATTTTGGAAAATTCAAAAAGCGTTATAGGATTTTTCATTGCGAGAATAATATTCTAACATAGTAATCTTTGATATTGTTCGTCGACTTGAATTTTGATCATCTTTGGTGTCATTTTTACAACATTTTAGAAAATTCAAAAAGTGTTACAGGATTTTTCATTACGAGAATAATATTCTAACATAGTAATCTTTGATATTGTTCGTCGACTTGAATTTTGATCATCTTTGGTGTCATTTTTACAACATTTTAGAAAATTCAAAAAGTGTTACAGGATTTTTCATTACGAGAATAATATTCTAACATAGTAATCTTTGATATTGTTCGTCGACTTGAATTTTGATCATCTTTGGTGTCATTTTTACATTTCGGAAAATTCAAAAAGCGTTACAGGATTTTTCATTACGAGAATAATATTCTAACATAGTATTCTTTGATATTGTTCGTCGACTTGAATTTTGATCATCTTTGGTGTCATTTTTACATTTCAGAAAATTCAAAAAGCGTTACAAGATTTTTCGTTACGAGAATAATATTTCGACATTGTAGTCTTTAAGAGTGAATTTGTTCGACAAAATCTCTTCATTCTCCTCTCTGAGAGAATATTAATAACGACACTGTTATTTCCCCATTTGTCGATCAAAGAAAAATTAGAATTTAAATTACAGATGCGATAGTTCGTATCGATGGAACGAAATCTTATCTGTAAGATAGTTCTGTGATCTGCGAACGATAGTGTTTTTCGTTCGAAATTTTCCAAAGTGGACGAATGTTATTTAATAACTGAATGTACCCGAAGATCCAATACAATAGACGCTTTATAAATTTTTACGTTCGAAAGAATCTTCACGATGGACTTAATGTTCGCGAAGTGATCGCGCTATTAACATTGTTAGCGTTTTGTGCTATGAAACGTGAGATCTCCTCGTGATTTCGTCTATAAAACGCGAAGTTTCCTCGCGATTTTAGAATTGTTTCAAATTTGCTCGTAACCGCGAGAAACGATCGATTAACAATGCGCTCTTCTGTTTCACCCTCGGGTGCAAGCTGCAATTTTGCAACAGCGAAATTATCGTCGTGTCTGCCAACTCGTCGTGAATTTTCAGACGTTTGTTATATACACACATATATATATACATATATATTGACACGCGAAAACAATGCGACCTCGAGTGGATTCGTCACTTTCGAAACGCTCGCGCCCAAAATTCCACGGCAGGGTGCCATTTTTCTTCGTTGCCTCACTGTTTTGTCTCTCAGCTAGTTGAGATCATTCCTTTCCGCAAAGAAACAATGTTCCCCCTTACTTACGGGTAACTCGCTTCGAACACACGACAACGGTTACGAAAAGAAAAGAAATAATAAAGTCCACGGTATCGATAATTTCCATACAAGTACGATTGAGAAATTCATAAAAAGGAACGAGTCGCGAAAAATGTCGCGACGGGGAATTATCTGTTCGTATCTGTGCAAAAGTTGAAATAAAATTTACAAAGTGAAATAATAAGCGTGAATTGTACGCGTACGAAGGCTATGCGTGCAAAAAACCTCGATGTGTCGTCGAGAGAAAAGAAAAGATTCGAGAAAATTGCCTCATTGGATAATCATCTATTAAGTTACAATCTTTCGATCGTCTCTAGTGGAACTTCAGCTTTTAATTGGACGATAATCGTTCGCTCTGTAAAATGAACGACGCGAGTGTTCCCAGGACATGGTCCTTTTTTCCAATGTAAATAAATGGATGAACTGCATAATTCTGTTCTACGATAGGCACTCCGTATGGCTAGACAAAAACCGTCTCCTGTCGTAACAGTTATTGGCAGACGCACAGGAGAAACAAAACCGGTAAATTGCATCCTCCGTTGGAGGATATAGGCTCGCGGAACCCCGTTTTCTTCTTCTTTTCTTTCGTTCGCGCAAGATACTCGAGAATTAATCCTTCCCGACGGGTTGTTTCGGTATAGTACTTTCGAACGTCCAGAACTCTGAATACTCAATCTTTCCACAAATGTTTTCTTCCTAAGTACACGTAACGATTTAGTACATTTTCCAGCGATCATTCTGCGCAATAATTTACAATTTTAAAACGATCAGTAACTTGGTCGAAACAACGTTGGTCGAGAACGTCTCCTTATTATTTCAAAAATTTCGATTAAACCCAAAAGCGTTTAGGAAAACTATAAATAATTAATAATCGTAATTATCTGTCGATAGAAAACGTAACGAGAACCATTTACTAATTATCATTTTCGATCGAAACTTTGATTACTATATACATCGATCGCAACGTGGTTCGTATAATACGTAGATTAATTGTCTTCAGAACGTGCGTAGCGGTAAACTTTTTTCACAATTTATAACGATAATCAGGTATTTCTCGTCACGCTTTCTATTGTTAGATAATAATAATTAATGATTATTCGTACTCTCGCCAAAGATGTATTCCTGTTCTTCGTCTTAAACGCCAATGGAATGCGAGTACGTCCTTCGACGATGAAAAGACGTAGTAGTTTACATACTACGCGTAAATAGTTTCACTGGAACATTTTACCGCGTTTAGCGTTTCATTCTAACGCGTATTTTACGCACCCTGTACTCCAGCCCATTCACGACTCGTTACATTGTCCACTGTTACGTTCATTGTATTTTTCGCGAGTTTATTACGGATTTAGATTTCGACGCTGCTTCGTTCGCAACGATTCCACGAACATTTTGCTTTTTCGGTCGTTGTTGCAAAATTCTCGAAATAAACTACAAACTGATGTTTCGTTTCTATAAATATATCGCTGTTTCTACCCCTTGAATAATTCCACGCGCGAATTACGCGCTCGATGCTTCGCTTTATCGTGTAACCGCTTAATTTCTTTCCGCTTTTTGATCGATTTCACCAATAAATTTCACACTCTTGATCCTCGCGATACTTCGATTGTGCAAATATCTCGTTACGCGTGTTCCTTGAAAATTATTATGAATGAACCAGGAACTTCACTCTCGTTACATTTTATTCTATTAATACGAACACACTTTGATCGTTCTGTTTCTTGGAAAACCCGATGAATGAAGTACAAATTTAAATTGTACGTTAACGCGAACGCGAACAATTTGCTCGTTGCGTTACTCGAGTAATGATAAAATTCCGAAATATGTATTCGAATAATTGAACGCACACGAGTGAATCTCGATTCTCGATTAAAATTTTTGATCGACAACTGTATCGTTGTATCCACACAAATGTACTTTTTGAGAAATCAAAATTACGATTCGATTAATTACACTACAATGAATAGAGGTTTTTTGTATAAACAATACAGACTGCTTAGCGAACAAAGTTTTCCTAAATCGTAAATTACATGTGGATAATTTAAAATGTAGGCGTACATTCTTCGTACAATATTTCTACACAATTTTCGCTGAACGGAATATCAGTGATCTTTTAAAATATTAAATTTGAAGAAAAGAAAATACAAAAAGTACTTCGATTTCTCAAAATCGTATAGGATTGCCTCTCGAAGCAATTATCCTCGACATGAACGTGTTTATGTAAAAGAAGAAAAAAAAAGTAAAGTTATATAGAGAAAGTCACTATCGTTGCACCGATCGCGAACGCGATGCGATGCAATTTATATGTTAATATCTAGATTTCTGCAAAAATGAGTCACCGTGACTTCGATCGTTCGTTTCGAGCCTCGTGATTTCCCGTTTCTTTGAAAATCGAAGGTAAACGACGATCGTTCGTCGATGATATCACTTCATTAACGTCTATTAACGCCCGAGAACACGTGTCAGCGTTTTACTTAACGCGCGACGTTCTTCCCTTTCAATCTGTCGCGCGTGTTCTTGGATCTTAGAGGCTTTTGTAAAGGGAACAATGCACCTTATTCCTCCTCTTCTTCTTCTATTTTTCTTTTCTTTTTTTTCTCTCTGCCCAAGAGCATCGAAGTTCATTAGGTAACGTAACGCGATCGAATACACCTGACGTAATAGCGAGCCTCGTTGTTACTATCTATATGTAAATACTTCGATTCGCGTGCAACAGTGTCTAGAACAATAATCATAATTTCTGACTAAATCAATTTTCAATCTAAATATTCTAATACTTATTCAACGATGTGTCGATCGATGCATAGCAAAAAAGAAAGAGTTTCATTTTAAAAAGACTCGAGGTAATTTTCAATAGGCACTGACATCGACAAATTAGAACTATTTATTCTTATCGCATAAAAGTTAAACGAACGAATCTATCACGTTTGAGGAAAAGGTTCGAAATTCGCGGTAAACTTTTACATTCGATTTTAATGACTCGTTGATATATTCAATACAAATTCACATGGTATTGAGAAAGAAACTATTCGTTGATAAACAAACTGTGCTTGTTTAATGGAAGAATTATCAATATGGAAGAATTTGTCATACATGGATGTGAATAAAACGATGTTGGACCGACGAACCGAAATTTATGGTAAATTTTTACAAGTTAAACGAACTAATCTATCATCAATGGTATACGTTTGAGGAAAAGGTTCGAAATTCGCGGTAAACTTTTACACTCGATTTTAATGACTCGTTGATATATTCAATACAAATTCAGACGGTGTTGAGAAAGGAACTGTCCGTTGATAAACAAACTACGCTCGTTTAATGGAAGAATTTGTCATACATGGATGTAAACGAAACGATGTTGAACCGACGAACCGACTCGCTCCAGATTATACAATTTCCGCGCTGTAATCTCGCGCGTTCGAAAAATGTTTGCAGACTGCAACGTCTGCCTCGCTCGAGATTCTTGGCTGATAAGGGAGCCGAATTAAGATTCGACTTAACCGCGATATCGAGCGTTTACTGTAGAAAGATGTAGAAGAGGAAAATATTTGAAGAGCTCCGAAAGGAAACTTGGTTCGTTATCGGAATTGAGACTTTTACAGAGATCGAAACAATTACTGAATTTATACGCGAATCGTCCAAAGAAGAATCTCCCATTATGAAGTTTCGATGCGAGATAAAAAGTTGTAGCTCGAACGAAATTTACGATAGACAGAAATAAAAGTACTGGTGCAATTGTAACCTATACTTTCTTCGTAGACGATGAAAGAGTTCTCGAGCATTGAAAAAGTTATTCGGTTGTTATTTCTAACGAGTTCTCTATTCAAGACTTCCCCACGATTCGTTTCTCAACGTTTCGTATCGTTTATACGAAACGAGCAGAACAATCGTTATCGTATCCTGTACAATATGATACATTGTCGGAGAGCTTGATTATTTCCATGAAACGTTTATTGTCCAATATAAAATTCTAAAATATTTATTCTTCGAAGAGCAAATAAAAGGTATCCGTATAGATGGTCGACGAATCGAAGAATAAGAAACGAAGGAAATACATTTCCGTGGAATATTTAGTCATTTTTGTACTCGTATTTAAATGAACGGTTATCGACAAAGAGATACGAGGTTTGTCAGGTATGAAACTCGGTATCGTTACGATGCGTACGATTCACGTGAAATCTCCACCTTCCGAGAAAATCACCGCGAAAGAAATTTCTTTTCACTGTTCGTTTCCGTAGCGCAGCGAGACTACGTCGAGGCGGACTCTAGGAAGCATCGATTGCCTTCGACGCGTTGCAATTGCATAATGCGTATAAATATGCAAGCGGAATTCACGAGGCCGATTATGGCGCAGTCTAAACGAGTTATCGCGTCGATTAGTCGATTTCTAATTCGATTTCGAGGCGAGATGCCGCGTATTAATTGCGTTTGGGTGGCCCCATCGGGGCCCCCCCCCCGTTTTGATTCGTTGATTCGTTTATTCGCGCCGCTCGCTCCGTTGTAAATCAATTCGTACGTCGTTCGAGAAATAAGTATCGTTCGGTATTCGCGAGACAAGGTCCCGTGACCGCTACGACCGTAGCAAATACCATAAATTTTATTATCTCTCTATCGTAATTCGTTAATTTCGTTCGTTCCGCTCGGCTGCGAGAATTGATCCGCTCCGTTCACCGCTCGTTCGTTCCTTTGTTAACCGGGGCCGAATATTTATTCGATCTACGGAAATACGACGCAATAACCGATCGTAAAAGAATCCGAAACAACCGGCGCGGACGAAATAGCTCATTGACGGACAAACAGTTACAATTGTCGCGACAACTAATCGGAACAACGCGCGACGTCGCTTGGCGGGAATAAATTTTCTTCGCCCGTTAACGAGATACCTGGAATCGCATTCTCGATAGTTGTACATTGGGTGTGCATCGAAGTGAACGATATCGGGGTAAATTACGGAGAAGAATTTCAATAAGGGATTAACAAACGTGGATAAATAGAGACGATTTGTATTAAGGCGTTGGTAATGTTTACTCACTTACACGTGGTAAATTTGTATTCAGGTGATTCGAAAAAGTCGAATGAGAGATTAACAGATGTGGATACTTTGAGAAGATTTAAATCAACGCGATGGTAATGTTTACTCACTCACACGTGGTAAATTTGTATTCAGATGGTTCGAAAAAATTGAATGAGAGATTAACAAACATGGATAAGTAGAGACGATTTAAATCGACGCGATGGTAATGTTTACTCGCTCACACGTGGTTAATTTGTATTCAAATGGTTCGAAAAAATTGTATGAGAGATCAACAGATGTGGATACGTAGAGAAGATTTAAATCGACTCGTTGGTAATGTTTACTCACTCACACGTGGTAAATTTGTATCCAGATGGTTCGAAAAAATTGAATAAGAGATCAACAGATGTGGATACGTTGAGAAGATTTAAATCAACGCGATGGTAATGTTTACTCACTCACACGTGGTAAATTTGTATTCAGATGGTTCGAAAAAATTGAATGAGAGATTAACAAACGTGGATGAGTAGAGACGATTTAAATCAACTTGGTAATGTTTACTCGCTCACACGTGGTTAATTTGTATTCAAATGGTTCGAAAAAATTGTATGAGAGATCAACAGATGTGGATACGTAGAGAAGATTTAAATCGACTCGTTGGTAATGTTTACTCACTCACACGTGGTAAATTTGTATTCAGATGGTTCGAAAAAATTGAATGAGAGATTAACAAACATGGATAAGTAGAGACGATTTAAATCGACGCGATGGTAATGTTTACTCGCTCACACGTGGTTAATTTGTATTCAGATGGTTCGAAAAAATTGAATGAGAGATTAACAAACATGGATAAGTAGAGACGATTTAAATCGACGCGATGGTAATGTTTACTCGCTCACACGTGGTTAATTTGTATTCAAATGGTTCGAAAAAGTCGAATGAGAGATTAACGAATTTGAATACGTAAAGACGATATAGATTACCGCGTTAATAAATGTTTGTTCACTCGCACTCGGTTAATTTACACTCGACTCGAAATTGTTTCCCGTTAGCGTGGATTTGTAAGTGAACTTTATTCGCGAAAGTGAAGATACAAGCCAAGCAATTCGGTTGAAACGAAACAATCGAGCCGAGTAATCGAACGTTTGGCATCCGGTCAAAAATGCAAAGCGTTTTACTATAATGGTTACAAACAAACTGGGTTGTTCGTATCGACTGTTTTCCTTTTTTATTCGTCGCTCGAACAACGAGCGGGAATCCGAACATGTTTATAACGAAAAAAACTCAGACGATTCGAATTGAACGTGTTTCGACATTAACGACACAGAATTAAGAGAAATTTATGCAACTGACGATGGAAATCGATTATAAAAGAGGAAGTCCGTTTGAATCAATATCATGACGCACGGTACAAATAATTTGTCGAGTTGCAACACTAAGCGCGGAATGTTTAAAATTCTCGTCGTTCAAAGAGTAAAGTCTTAGTTGCTCGCGATCGATTAGTTCTTTCATTGACATTATCAAGAATTTTGTACATTAGGCTGATTAGTTTCACGGTATTTATTTGGAATGATTAGTTTCTTTTTATTAACATATTTTTAAAAGTTTTAGACGTTAAAAGAACCGTTTCTAAATTATTAGATTGGACATTGAAGAACATCGGTGAAATTTGATCGGAAATTATTTGCACATGTTCGAAAGTTTTAGACGTTAAAGAAACGTTCTTAAATTGTTAGATTGGACATTAAAAAAAAAAATCGGTGAAGTTATGTCGGAAATTAATCGCGCGAACAAAGACAAAGCGTGTGCTTAACGGTTCGACACAATGGTGACTCAGTTTGTTCTTCTGACTACGTCTGTATACTTATTCTCATTCAGCAAAGGTCACGATGCGATTAAACTAATCGCTGAATTTCAGTAGCGAATTTTATTATAATACACACAGTTGTTCGCGCGAATGGAACCGTCGCAGTTCGCGGTTTTCGACTTTAACTCGACTTTTTCTCGAAATTACATTTCCCTAGCCGGAATCCCCGAAGACCATAACACGAAATGTATCGATCATCGTGCAATTTGGCACACGTACAATGTAAGTGTATCTTAACGATCGAAAAACCGCAACAAGCATTCGTATCAATGATTGCTGTATTATTAAAAAAAGAAAAAAAAAAGGAAAATCGTTTAATTTTTTCTGTAAAATAGCGCTACTCTTTTTCAAAGCCTCGTCGTTTTAATAATTTAAGAAAATATTTTCGAACAGGGACGCAAAATTTGAAGAAGGTGTCGCCAATAGTGTTTGAGTAAAAAATTCACAAGGAAACGCTTCTTTTCCTGTTTTAAGGTAGTTGAAATTTATCTCTTCTTTCGAAGGTTAGGAAAAATATTTATTTATACTTTCGTGGCCATTAAACGACAAACTAACGATTCGTGAAAATATTTGACACTTTGAAAATGTTTAAAGATTATTTTCGTATTATATTCACCGCAAATGTACACGGTAATTTGCATTGCAAAGTATTTACACACGTTAAACCACGTTTATGCTTGCCTTGGCTCTGCGAATCCACCTAAATTTCAATGTTTGATTAACGATAACACGTAATTGTATCTCGTCACTGTGCCCAATGTACGCACACTTATTTTTCCTTTCGTTCTAGTATCACACCGAAACTATTACTTCTATTTCGATATTATACCAGAGTTACATTTTACTTTATATTGATATTACACCACGATTATATTTTACTTCTATTCAGGTATTACACCACAATTATATTTTACTTCTATTCTGGTATTACACCACAATTGTATTTTATTTCTATTTATACTGTTCGTACAAAGAAAAGAAGAAATCGTCTGCGAACAAATAGGAGAATTAATAGTGTACTTGTAAAACGATCGACGATATCTGTTCCTTAAATTCTGACTCAAGTTTGAAAATTCTGCTCCAAAACGATCGTACGATAAAATTCTACGCCGTAGAATGATTTTAACGCGTTCCACTGACGACGATGAATTTTCGGAAGGCCGTTCGAGAAACGAACAAAAGTGTACAGGTCCAATTATCGACGTGATTAGTTTAGCGGTTGTATCAACGTGGCCTTGAATGTACGCGTCAAAACGAAGACGATAACAGTCTTGATGGAAAATCGTTGGTTCCTATCACGAGACCGAGTATTTCGACGATAATGGAAATCTAGGCCACTGCTAACAACAGATCGCTCTATGCCAGAATCCACCGACGGATACAAATCATTCTCGAATCATTTCTTCGCGCGCCCATTATCGGTTAAATTCCGATCGACTCTCTCTCGAAGCTCGATTTTCATATTTCGAGCTACCATCACGACTGAAATTGTTTTTCCAATACAAAAAAAATAGATTCGTTTAGATGTTACCGACTTTCTTTCATAAGAATAACAAGAAAAATAATCGAAACAATAAGAACGATATCGATGATAATAACAACCGGATCATATAATCGATAATATAATCCTACTAACGTAAATTTTAAATCCAATCGACCTAGCTATCGAGTTACCATCTCGTCTGAAATTGTTTTTCTAATACAAAAAAAATAGATTCGTTTAGATGTTACCGATTTTCTTTCATAAGAATTGCAAGAAAAATAATCGAAACAATAAGAACGATATCGATGATAATAACAACCGGATCATATAATCGATAATATAATCCTACAAACGTAAATTTAAAATCCAATCGACCTAGAGCAAAAATTCCATAAATATCCCTCTCATAATATTATTCGTTCGGACTGCCAAAATTACCAACAACCATAAGCACGATAATACTAATATTTATCTTAAACGGAAATTCAGGTCCCTTTAAATACAAAATGGAAAAATTGGAAATTGTATATAAGAAGAAAATTTTGTATACTTTCAAGGGGTACCGTGAAATACCATGGCACGGTTTCGTTTAACCGATGAACCATTTGTTCGTAAAGTTTCAACATTTTTTAAATTTTTCGACCGTTTGTAACTTTTAATTTCGAACGAAGGTAGAGAAACGTCGAACAGTGTCTTTTTTAACAATTTTAGACCAGTGCTGTTAACCTGATTATAAAAGCGATAAAAAAGCGGGGACAGTTTGTTGTTGTTACGTATACACAACCGTGTGTGTGTGCATATATATACACGTATGTTTATATATAATGACCTCGCATATATAACTGGAATGCAAATATTGACAGTCGACTGTAACGACGCGCAGGTGATACCGACTCGCGATGAACTAGCGCGTGCGAATTTGCCAAGTGTTTCCCCTCTATCTCGCCAATTTTACCTATTTTGCAAATATATGTTTAAACTCACACGAAATATTGCTTATCGCCAATCAGACGATTTATCGTCGTTCTGCTTAATTTCCCCTTTAATTTATTAAATACCGAGACCAAAGGAAACTAAATATTACAAAGTAAATCGAACACGATAAAGCTCTGGACGGTCTTCGGTTAAATAAACTTGTAATGCGAAATTATAAGAAAACATTCACGGATGCTCGTATAATTTTTCTTTAAAAATAGTTACTAAAAATAGTCGAATATTTCGAAAATTCAGTTATCTCTTTCTCGATCTATTTAAAGTTTCACGAACGGTCGCCAAGATCTCGTATCGATTAAAAATTCATGGAATATATTGAAAAGCTTTAGTTCTGAATCTGTGAAAAATTCTCCGGAAAAATTATCCGTGAGTTTGTTTTCTATCGTTAGAAATAAAATTACGAAAAATTTCACGTGACGATACCAAATACTGCGTAATAAAAGTTTAGTTAAAAATTCACGAAATATATCGTAAAGCTTTATTTTTCAATCTGTGAAAAATTCTCCGGAAAATGTATCCGTGAATTTGTTTTCTATCGTTAGAAATAAAATTACGATGAAAAATTTCACATGACGATATTAAATACTGCGTAATAAAAGTTTAGTTAAAAATTCACGAAATATTATATATCCTAAGCTTTATTTCTGAATCTGTGAAAAATTCTCCGGAAAATTTATCCGTGAATTTGTTTTCTATCGTTAGAAATAAAATTACGAAAAATTTCACGTAACGATACCAAATATGGCACGATAAAAGTTTAGTTAAAAATTCACGAAATATATCGTAAAGCTTTATTTCTGAATCTGTGAAAAATTCTCCGGAAAATTTATCCGTGAGTTTTTCTATCGTTAGAAATAAAATTACGATGAAAAATTTCACGTGACCATACCAAATATGGCACGATAAAAGTTTAGTTAAAAATTCACGAAATATACCGTAAAGCTTTGTTTCTGAATCTGTGAAAAATTCTCCGGAAAATATATCGGTGAATTTGTTTTCTATCGTTAGAAATAAAATTACGGCAAATTTCACGTATTAGTTAAAAATTCACGAAATATATCCTAAAGCTTTATTTTTGAATCTGTGAAAAATTCTCCGGAAAATTTATCCGTGAATTTGTTTTCTATCGTTAGAAATAAAATTACGAAAAATTTCACGTAACGATACCAAATATGGCACGATAAAAGTTTAGTTAAAAATTCACGAAATATATCGTAAAGCTTTATTTCTGAATCTGTGAAAAATTCTCCGGAAAATTTATCCGTGAGTTTTTCTATCGTTAGAAATAAAATTACGATGAAAAATTTCACGTGACCATACCAAATATGGCACGATAAAAGTTTAGTTAAAAATTCACGAAATATACCGTAAAGCTTTGTTTCTGAATCTGTGAAAAATTCTCCGGAAAATATATCGGTGAATTTGTTTTCTATCGTTAGAAATAAAATTACGGCAAATTTCACGTATTAGTTAAAAATTCACGAAATATATCCTAAAGCTTTATTTTTGAATCTGTGAAAAATTCTCCGGAAAATTTATCCATGAATTTGTTTTCTATCGTTAGAAATAAAATTACGGCAAATTTCACGTATTAGTTAAAAATTCACGAAATATATCGTAAAGCTTTATTTCTGAATCTGTGAAAAATTCTCCGGAAAATTTATCCGTGATTTTGTTTTCTATCGTTGGAAATAAAATTACGATGAAAAATTTCACGTGACGATACTAAATACTGCGCGATAAAAGTTTAGTTAAAAATTCACGGAATGTGCAGAAACGCGCTAGAAACTCGTCTAATTTTTCGCAAGGCACCTGCTCGCTCGGCTCGTTTTTCAGGAAGCGAAACGAAACGAAACGAAACGAAACGAAACGGCTGCTCGCAGCAGGCGTCACTCAACACCGAGACGTCGTTTTCTAACGGCACGCGATCGTTTCAGATCTTTCTTCTTCGTTTTCTTCGTCTTTTATCACAGCAGGCTGGAAACGTCGACGAAAAGAATGCGTCCGAGTGTCGTTGAATTATTCAGAATTTGGTGGAACGCCGAATATTCGCCCGCGGCACCAAACGAGTAATTATAGAAGTAGCTCGAGTAAAATTTTATTCGAATAGGAGACGAGTAAAGTGTACCTCACACTGTACTTGAAATTTCAATTTTCATTCAACACGTAACGGATAAAAAATTACGTATTTTTATTCGATAGAAATTCTATCTTATACCGACCATAAATACTATCGACTATTCGAATACTGTATATGTATTCAAATGTTATAAACGACCTTCGAGTATTCAGATAAGTGTGTAAGTGTATTACTCAAATAAGAAACTATTCACATAAATGCACTATTTGGATATTATACTGTCGATAGTTGATCAACGAATATATATCTATTATCGAACTTTTATTATAGAATTTTTACATATTTTTATTATCTTTGAACGTTTCTAACGGTAAGAAATTCGCAACAGTGATAATTCATATATTTGAGCAATTGATTCTCGTTACGTTGATCTTCTTTCTTATATCGTGGATCCAAGTTAGAAACCTTCGAATGTATTATTATTCAAGGTGTCGACCATTTTTATATATTTATATATACCAGTAGTATCTACTCGGTTTAAACTGTATTACCATTGATAGACACTTCTTATAATCGACGTCGAGGATGTCGATACCAATTCCACATGTGCTGTTGTAATTGATAAGTATCGATACTCCCGTACAGGTATCAAAACGGTTTGGTGCTAATGATACTTGATCGTATGGTATCGATAATACCACCGGCACGGTATTACTCCCATCATTATTCCTTGACATTACGACCCTGTGACACACAGTCTCGTCTATAATTGATGAAACCGGAACGTGTTATAATTTTATTCAAACGATACGAGTAGTTCTTGAATTAATAACAATTTTTTTTCTAAGTAAAGAACCGAACGATTATCACGGTTGTTATTTTCATATTTCCAATCATATCGTGCACGATCGTGCGTTATTATATTTTATTTATAGGTTGGATGTAGCGATTGTATACGAAAATTTGTTCCTCGTTTCTCGTAACACGTGTTGTTTGCATGGATGTTTACGTTGTTGCAATATTCGTCACGTGAAATGCATTATCGTTACGATCGAAACGGTTAACGGACAGAATGAATAATTTGTGTTCAAGCGGCTGATAAGCCGGCTTCCTGTAATACGTTGCCGATTAAACGATCGAACGAATCGATAAGGTTAATCGATAAGAATTGAACCTTTTTTCAACGCAAGATCCTCTTAATTGGTATAACTATTACTCGGAGTAATTAGAGGATGATCTAGACAAATAACTTCGTCTAGAGCAATTTTCTCGATCGAGTTTTATAAGAGCGAAAGATTGTTAAGCTTTGGGCGTCGATTGCGCACGATAAATGATAACTATGAATGTCGATCCTCGTGTATTATCATCGAATCATAGATTCGATGATCCGTGAAAAAGATTCGTTACCTCGTTCAAATATTCGATGAATCGTAGAAAAGATTTCAAGGGAACAATTTTCGTCCTCGTTGCAAAATTACGCAAATAAAATCGTATCTTTATTATCCTGAAAATGTACTATCCTGTTCGTTCTTCGGCGAGATATTCGCTATTCAAATACTCGAGTAATCTACAAAAATTAGACGCTCGTTAAATATTGTATCGTCTAATTGGAAAATAATTAGAAGTTTGCCCTAAACTTACGTAAAGTTGTAAATCAACTTCAATGCTTATCTGTACATCGCGAACGTGACCAGGTAACGTGTACACAAGAACGTATATAAACTTGTAAAACGTATAATTAACGTGTATAAACTTGTAGAGACGTATAATTAACGTATGTAAACTCGTAGAACATGTAATCAACGTATGTAAACTCGTAGAACGTATAATCAACGTAAAAGTTCGCTCTTAACGGGTGGTTCATAAAAAAAATAATAAAAATTTCGTGACTCGTTAATTTGAACAGAGTTTGACGCACCAACGAATCGTTTTTGGTTCGCAAACTTTCGTTTCGCGGCTTGTATATAGGGATTTGCGTGGGCGGACAGAAGTTTCGGAGCAGCGAAGAGATAAGACAAATAGTCGACGAATTTTACACCGTTCAAACAGAACGCAACGCGAAGAATGTTTCGAGAAATAATAAGTTGTTCAATAAGTTTGGTCGAACGACAAAGTACAACTTTGAACAGGACTGTTCGATAAAACTTATTGAACAGTACTACATTGAACAGTACTGTTCGATAAAACTTATTGAACAGTACTGTATTGAACAGTACTGCATTGAACAGTACTGTTCGATAAAACTTATTGAACAGTACTATATTGAACATTACTGCATTGAACAGTACTATATTGAACAGTACTGCATTGAACAGTACTGTTCGATAAAATTTATTGAACAGTACTATATTGAACAGTACTGCATTGAACAGTACTGTTCGATAAAACTTATTGAACAGTACTATATTGAACAGTACTGCATTGAACAGTACTACATTAAACAGTACTGTTCGATAAAACTTATTGAACAGTACTACATTGAATAGTACTGTTCGATAAAACTTATTGAGCAATACTATATTGAACAGTACTGTTCGATAAAACTTATTGAGTAGTACTGTATTGAACAGTACTATTCGATAAACCTTATTGAGCAGTACTATATTGAACAGTACTGTTCGATAAAACTTATTGAGCAGTACTACATTGAACAGTACTGTTCGAAGATAAATCTTATTGAGCAGTACAGTTCGATAAAACTTATCGTGCAACCTAGTACTATACTGTTCAATAAGTTTCATCGAACGATAAAACTTATTGAACAATCTAGTATTTTCTCCCGGGGATAATATTTAACTAGACGGAGTAAGCGTTGATACGCGTTAGCATTCGTTCGAGCTTACGCTCGTGAATAGTGTGCACGCGTACACGATTTCTGAAGTATGTAATATCGTTGAAGATACCGCCACTTTTATCAGCGCAAAAATAGAGATACGTCATCCTTTCCTTTAACCCAGAAACGGTCGCGATACTGGAAAACATGCTCGAACGTGTCAACAAGTAAATAAAGTAATACGTCGAAGAAAAATCAAGGAAGACGAAGCGGACACGAATCGACGGTGAACGTCAACACCGAAAAATTCCACGTCCGTGTTCCGCGAATCAATTTTCCCGCCATTTCCCGCTTTTCCAACAGTCACGTGATTTTCCTATAAGATACTCGTTTCGTTGATTCCTTCGCGAAAACGAAACCGATCGCTCTTACACTTTTAACCAATCATTTCTACGTACCAGTATCTTTGAAATTCTTTCTTACAAATGTAATTTATGTACCAATGATTTACAATCATTTATACTCGCGCCATTGGACGAAAAGGGTAATCTGTACTCATCATCGAACCAATTTTCCACTTTCCTCGCGCGACTCACCCAGATTTTTCGAACGGATATTTTCATCCTTGGAAATTTGCAGTTTCGTCGGAAGTAAAGTTTAAATATTCCGCGTGTAGCGGCCGTTTATGCATAGTCAGACATTCGTGGACGCTTGTGAAACACCACGGTGAAATGTTCCGATTCGTTGGTCACGAATGCACGATTCGAGAAACGGTCGAAGTTCGTTGTAAAGTTTCGTCTAAACGAAACGAAAGTCTCTCGTAAATCGAAACAAGGACGAACGGTATAGTTGATATTTAAAATACAGTGCGACGTCTCTCGGTGCGGTTGATATCTCACCAAGAATTATAGTCTCGTCGGGGAATCTCACGTGCGAAACAGGATAAACGACATTCTTCGCTATCGATGTTTTCCCCGTGCGACTTTGATCGGTCTATTCGACGTTGAACGAGACAACGTAGCAACGGGACTGTCGTTGAAACAACGCTGAAAAGAGTTCGTTTCGATTCAAAGGGAAATTCGATTTATATTTGAATTTCCCGCGGCCGTGACGCGGGCCAGTTTAGCCAATATCCTTGGCGACGCCTAGCGACGCGAGTAGTCGTCGCGAAGCAGGCGCAACACGCTCCGTCGATTCGCGAGACATCGCTCGTGATCCATAGATCGGCCGATCGCGCGTCTGCGCGCGCAAAACCTACGTAAATACTCGGTTGGAACTCTCAGTAAGTCGTAAGATAGAACGATCATCGTCTATTGTTAACCGTTTGTTGCGAACGTTTCTCGGTCGGGTGTCGGTAAAAAAAACGTTGTTACATAAGAAAAAGTGTCGACGAAGTGTCGAGTTTTTTTCGCGCGGCGGGAAATTCAAAGTGTAGGTAACCGAAGGTGGAGAGGAGATCGTAAATTGGTTTCCAAAACCGAGGGAAATAAAACCGGGCAGTCTTCGACGAGGCCACTCGTCGCGATAATGTACATCCACGTTCTCTAAGTTGTTGATAACGGGCGATAACCCGGGCCGGAGTATTCAGATTTCGTTGGTCGGCCGAGGCGATAGTCGTCGCGAATGCATTTGTAGTACGTCGATCGGTCTTGGTTTCGGATAAAGTTCACGTACGATAAGACGTGGTGAAATTTCGAGGTGTAAACAGAAAATCGTGGGCCATGTCGAAGACCTTCGGAAGTATTTTTACCGCGTTGAGGATCGCGCCAAGGTTCCACGCGGATACGTCGAAACTCGATGGCTGTATCGCGAGAAGAATGAACACCGGTCGATACGACGACACGGTGGTGGCCAAGGAGGAGGTGATCAGATTCATTAGCAGCTGTTTGTGCAAGGCCGGTGCACCGATCGAGAATGCCCGGATCGTGGCTCACCACTTGATGACCTCCGACTACAGGGGTCACTTTAGCCACGGTATGAACAGGGTGGCGATGTACGTGCAGGATATCGAGAACAAGGTCACCGATCCCATCGCGAAACCGAAGACCGTCACCGACTTTCAGGTACTGGGCCCTGGCTGCTGTCGACGGAGACTGTGTGCCGCGTGGGCTCGCAACATTCGGTTGGCCGAGATCACGGTTACGTTTCGAAGGTGTCACGGACACGCTATTGGGGAGTTTGGAGGATGTCGGCTGAATTTAGGGGAACGTAGCTGCGCGTGTATCGTGGCTGAGGGAATCTAGGATTTTGCGTAAGAGGAGTGTTGTGTCATGGGTTTGGGGAATGTAGATTCGTGTGTAAAAGGAATGTTGTGTTATGGGTTAAGGGAATGTAGAATAGTGTGTAAAAGGAATGCTGTGTTATGGGTAAGGGGAATGTAGGGTAGTGTGTAAGAGGAATGTAGATTCGTGTGTAAAAGGAATGTTGGGTTATGGGTAAGGGGAATGTAGGATAGTGTGTAAGAGGAATGTTGTGTCATGGGTGAGGGAATCTAGGATTTTGCGTAAGAGGAATGTTGTGTCATGGGTTAGGGGAATGTAGATTCGTGTGTAAAAGGAATGTTGTGTTATGGGTTAGGGGAATGTAGGATAGTGTGTAAGAGGAATGTAGATTCGTGTGTAAAAGGAATGTTGTGTTATGGGTAAGGAGAATGTAGATTCGTGTGTAAAAGGAATGTTGTGTTATGGGTAAGAGGAATGTAGATTCGTGTGTAAAAGGAATGTTGTGTTATGGGTAAGAGGAATGTAGATTCGTGTGTAAAAGGAATGTTGTGTTATGGGTAAGGGGAATTTAGGATAGTGTGTAAGAGGAATGTAGATTCGTGTGTAAAAGGAATGTTGGGTTATGTGTAAGGGGAATGTTGTGTCATAAATAAGAGGAATGTAAAACTACGAGTAAGGATAACGTTGTGTCGTGAGTTAGGGAAATGTAGGATCGTGTATAAGAGGAACGTAAGACCATGAATCAAGGTAATGTTGTGACACGAATAAGGGGAATGTTCGTGTATGAAAGGAATGTTGTGTCATGGGTAAGAGGAGTGTAGAACAATGAATATACATAATGTTGTGCCACGGGTTAGGGAAATGTAGGATCCTGTATAAGAGGAACGTAAGACCATGAACCAAGGTAATGTTGCGACACGAATAAGGGGAATGTTTGTGTGTAAAAGGAATGTTGTGTCATGGGTAAGGAGAACGTGGACAGCATTGAACAATTTTCGCCTAATCGCAGATCTTCGCAGTCTAAAATGTCCACTTCGTTACGAATCCTGCCAGCTGACATCTTTCCAACTCTTTGTAGTAGATTGGACACACAACTGCTTCCGTAGCGATTCGAAGATCTTTAATACGCACGCGAGAAGAATGCAGAGATCCGATCATTTTTCTCACGAACGGAAAGTAACCAATGTTGACCAAAATCGAACGGTGGACAGATTCCGTTACACGTTACCTGAAAATTGACGAATCGCATTTAAAATGAAATTCGTTCGAACGAAATCGTATCGTTCGATCGAAACGTTACCCATCTCCAAGCGCACCGAGACACTCGACTGGGACGAGAGCTGGTTACTTTCTGCACGGATGGGAAAAAGTACCGAGTGTTAGCGACATTCTTCTCGTAGGCGTGGCACGCGTAACGCGTTCCGATTGATCCGACGATTAATCGGGAACCGCGATTGGCGTTCTTCGATCCGCGATACGAGTACAAGGTGCGTTCGTTGCACGGAGAGACGTATCTCGTTATACGGTGTGTCGAGGACGCGACGGAAGCAGAAGAATATTCCAAACCCGAAGTAACGATAATCGAGACAACGATAGCACCGAAGTGTTTCTCGTTCGCGTTGCTCGGTTAGAGTCCAAATGTCTCGACCGTTTACAATCTCTATCGATGTTATTATTTCTGGAGAGTACACAGGGGGCGACAAATCGTACTCCATGGGTGCGACGTGCTGCAAACTTACTTATCTATCTTCGAGCTCGTAAAATTTCAAACATCAACAAATACACCGCGAATATTTCTACGTTTTCGACGAATGTCAACCACGCTTTTGAACAAAAGAAACTAGCATCGAAATATTAACACCGATGATCGATCTACTTCTCCTACTTCCGGATATCCCGTACGTCATCCTCGAGTCCATAACAGTTCACTCAGCATCTGTCTCAATGTACAATTAACGATACGATTAACGATCAAGAAATCGGAAAGATCGCCCCGTGACACCGTCACCCTGGGTTGTTCCAAAGATGATAACATCGATCACTACCATTTATTATATTTTCCATCGATTGGTCGTACCGCGGGCTAATAGGTTCGAACGTTAAAAAAGTGAAGAAGGTTGTGTACGTCAGCGCACAGTCTCGTCGATGGAAATGCTCGCGGTTAATCGTCAGCAGGGACACGCGGGCTTGGAAGTAATCCGGCTGTTACCGGTTCGCTCGTTCGAAGCTTTATGTTTCCCGCGTTTAAAGCGCGATGGAACTCGCTCGAGAGTTCGCGCGGAGGAGGAGCTATCTCGGTCGTCGGATCGGATCGTGGCGCTCCGCGGGATTGCGAGTACCACGGTTCTAATACACGCTCCGGAGCGTGTTTTCACGAGGATTACTACACGAATCCGCGACGAAGTTTCACGCTCGTCGAAAAGGAAAAACGATAATTGGCCGGTTTCGAAACGAGCGGCAGCTTATCGTTCGCGTTACTCAACTCTCGATAGATACGGAGCACTGGCTCTATTCGAACGCGAGAGATTCCAAGTTGAATCCACACCGAGCGCGACGAACACGAGCGAATCGTAAATGGCGCGTACGATTTAAAAACGTAGCAACGCAGCGCGCGAAAGTCTTCCATTGGACTCCATCCACCGAAAGCGAGGCCCGAATTGTCAACCGTGCTCGATAAAAATAATTATTATTCAACCAAGTGGATTCCAACGCTGTTCACGCGGTTTCTTCGGCAACTGTGATAAGACGGTCCAGTGGGTTTCTCAATATAAAAAAATGAATGTAATGATTACGGTAAACGATCGAATTGTTGCGAATTATTACTCGAGAATGCAATTGAAAACTCGAAACGATACTTTGGTTTCTCAAAAGTGTATCGTTACATTCGAACGAACTTCCTAGAACTGTTTTAACCCTTTTCACTCGAAGCTTTCCTGCTACCAGAAACTAGCACCTCGATGAAATTCCTTGAATCGTATAATTAATTCAAAACATTTTAATCTAAACGTTTCGTATACATACGTTTGCATCTTACAAAAAGAGAGGTAATTGAATTTTAATTTTAATTTGAATTTCAAACCACGATGGTTTTCCCAATTGGAGAGAAGTCCAATCAAGTGAAAGGGTTAAAATTTGGAATGAAATTAAACAGATGTAAGATTCTCGAAATAATAGTTTCTTAAAAAAAATAAAAGAAAACAATTCTCAAGTATTGTCTCTAGTCGAGTCATTCGACTCGATTCGTCGAAACTTCGCAAGACGCGAGAAACACCGTGGCGAGGAAAGTCCGAATAATTCGAGCACGTTCGTTACACCGGGATTGGATTTATATCCGGAGATCGAGATTTCGTTTCGTAGAATCTCGTGCGAAACGATCCGGGAACTTTCGCGCCTCGTAACTCCGCGGGGAGTTGGTTTCTCAACGTGGTCCCGCGGTGCTGCTATAAATTTCGCGAAAAACGTAACTTGCGTCGAGATCGCGCCGGAGATCCCCTCCGCGGCGAGTGCAACGACGTGTTTTTTAACACGAAAACTCGCTTTCGGTAACGATGGAGCGCGTACGACCGAACGAAGACTTTCTGTTCGTTTCGGTTCGGGTCGGTGAAGTTCCTCGAAAATGTTTCCAGGCGATCGCACTGGTGAACGGGAACAACGGTATGGGCCACGTGATCGGGAAGTTCTGCATGGAATTGGCCATAGAGAAGGCGAAGAAGTTCGGTATAGGGATGGTGTCTGCTCGTGGCTCGAACCACTACGGAATTTGCGGCTACTACACCATGATGGCGATCGAGCAGGACATGATTGGGTTCTCCTGCACGAACACCAGTCCCCTGGTCGCCCCTACTCGCAGCAAAGCCAAAGGTTTGGGCACCAATCCTCTGTCACTCGGTATGGGTGGTCTCGATGGTGATCAATTCGTCTTGGACATGGCCACGTCCGCGGTCGCATTGGGGAAAATCGAGTTGGCCGTCACGAAGAAGGAACCCATACCTGAGGGTTGGGCCCTGGGTAGCGATGGAAAGATCACCACCAATCCCGAGGACGCTTACAAAGCCTCGCTTTTGATGCCATTGGGCGGCGAGGAACGCAATTCCGGTTACAAGGGTTACGGATTGGCGACGATGGTCGAGATACTTTGCGGGATACTGGCCGGGAGTAAATTCGGACCCAACGTTAGACAATGGAAGGACAACAACGCGATCGCGGATCTTGGACAGTGCTTCATCGCCATCGATCCGAGAGCTTTCGGTACCGGATCGAAGGAGAGGTTGTCCACGTTGTTGAAACAGTTGAGAGAGCTGCCCATCGCGGGCGACAAGTCCGTTCTGGTCGCTGGTGACCCGGAGAGAACCAATATGGCGCGCGTGGACAAAGAGGGCGGTATCGCGTATCATCCCAATCAGCTGAAGGTGTCCGAAGAGTTGGCGAAACGATTGGGCGTCGAGCCTATGAAACTGCTTCCCAAGAACCATTAACCTTGCACGGGATATCGGGCTACCTCGATCGAGAATTTCGGATTGGTTCTCGATTGTACCTAGGAGCCATATTCGAGAATTTTGATCGAGTTAGACCGGTACACTGTGTTCAATGGAGTCAATCTATGAGATTCTACGAGCGTGTACAGACCTGAGCACTTATCGAGTAACGTCACTTCGATATAATTCAAGTAACACCGCGTACCTTGTTTCGCGATCATTTTTCAAACACGGATCGTTCCGTTATAGAAATTTTACGATGGTAATTGTATTAGCAAAGAAACGAAATATTTTCGAGCGTGTGACTACGTTCGAGAATGTTAACCTTCGGGATGTTTCAATGGACGAAGTTACGAATCTCTTTGTTCGTTGTTCGAACGATCACGATTCGAGGTAAATACGAAATTATCGTAAAAAATAATAGTTTATTGACATTTCCAGCGTACGTATTTATAACTTCAAACACCCGATGCGATAATGATTTACGCTAATCGCGAATGTACAGGGAGTCCGACAGGTTCCCGTACCGACCTCGTCGCTGGTTAAAAAATTATCGAGTTACTGTTTGACGAACAAATATTTATTCGTTCGCGCGGACGTGAACGTTGTCGTTTCGAAGCTTGCCGGACACACCCGTCACTTCAAATAATTACAAAACTCGGTAAATTGTATATTTCACGTACGATGAAAGAACTTTGTTACTTGAAACAGCTACTGTTTGGAGTAATTCGATATTTCGATTATTTACAAGTAACGTCGTGAGAAATGAAAGACTGAAATACTATTCGGAATATTTGGTTCTTGTTTTCGTTTCAAATAACAAAGTGGCCAGGTCTGTTACTTACTATGCCAAAGGCCAAAAAATCGATTCAGGTCTGTGACTACTTGTTTAATGTTTCTATATTCGAGTACTCGAACACTTTGACCATTTAGATTGATAAATACTCGAGTAATTCGAATACTCGAATGGTAATTGATAAATACTAGAATTGCAATTAACGTGTAGTCGAGTAATTAGAATACTCGAGTAGTAATTAGCGAGTAGTCGAGTAATTAGAATACTCGAGTAGTAATTAGCGACGAGTAGTCGAGTAATTCGAATACTCGAGTAGTAATTAGCGAGTAGCCGGGTAATTCGAATACTCGAGAAGTAATTAGCGAGTAGTTGGGTAATTCGAATACTCGAGTAGTAATTAGTGAGTAGTTGGGTAATTCGAATACTCGAGTAGTAATTAGTGAGTAGTCGGGTAATTCGAATACTCGAGAAGTAATTAATGAGTAGTCGGGTGATTCGAATACTCCAGTAGTAATTACTGAGTAGTCGAGTAATTCGAATACTCGAGAAGTAATTAATGAATAGTTGAGTAATTCGAATACTCGTGTAGTAATCGATACATACTCGAGCAATTCGAATACTCGAATAGCAATTAATGACTACTAGTGTAATTCGAATACTCGAGTAGCGATTGAATAAAGGAATACATACTTTCTTATTCGAGTAATCTCCGAATACCGAACCGTTCGAAGTTCATTCGTAGAGCTCGTTCGAATACCTAAAAACTATTCCGATACACGTTCAACCGTTCGAAGAATCCCAGCCAGGACAGGCCACGCTCGTCGAGTCTAACTCTAAAATTGTTATAAAAATAACCGCCATCGTTCGCATTGTATTTCAAGCTGCATTTCATGATAATCTCCTTTATGTAATAACATTCTGCGCACGTAATCCTTACGAAATAGACCAGTTCGGGGTTCAGAATAATCGCAGAAAAAGATATCCACTCGTGCCTCTCCGTAGATTTTTTTTACAACTTACACCGCACAACGACGAATCCAACGTATCCAACGAATCTCGTATTACAAACGAACCGACAAACGAATTCCAATACCCGTTCGAAAACTATCGATTCATCCGATGTTTCGTTCGTATCGCACAGGTGTCTCGAGAACACGAAACATCGATCACGATTCGCAAACCATTGTTCGGGTACGCGCTCACCGTACATCCATGTTACGCACGCACGGGGAATCTACTATTTGTACAAATATATCATTGAATGTTTCTTTTTTCTTTTTTTCTTCCTTTGTAACCCGTCGTCTATCTGTCACTGATACAATTATTTATCGTCACAGCCTTGACGCCGCGAATCCCGACATCCGCTAATAGCACGTTTACTTTGCAAACAATGTTTACACGACAGCGATGAGTTCGCGTGTCCGTTTCGCTGATTTAATGGAAACGATGCTCGCGATGACATAAGAGCGTTACGGTTTGATCGTTGGTGGATGATGAACACGACCACGACCACGACCACGAGGTTAGCCTTGGACTTGCACGCGGGATGTCGATTGCACTCATTACCGATCGGGAGTCGAGATTATCGGTGGCGAGCGTTCAGAGTGAACAACAAACCAGTGTCTCGCATAATCGCAAAACGAGAGACGATCGATGAATTTATACAGAAATTGTCCGCTCGGTTGATCTTATCCGTGAACGATAAAGCAACGCGAAACATTATCTGAACCGAATCACGTGGATCGCGAACAAGCGTGGTCGCGTGACACGCGATCAGAGGAATTCAATGGCTGCGATTTCCGAAGAAATCGATCTCCAAGATCGACGTGACGGACATTTTTTTCGAAATTTCGGGATAATATTTTATCCGCGGGCGACTTTGCGGTCTCTCGTCCTCTTCGATGGTCTTTTCGAGAAAATGGTCGCTGTTCGCATCGAGTGAAAATTGAAATTTTGGGTGTTCGAAATTTTAGAAGTTGATGCAGTAAGAGGGGTGGAGGTCATTTGCAAACTGTGGAGTTTGAATGGAAGATGCAACGTTTAAACTTTCTTTTTAGAGCCTTTATCGTTCTTTAGGTGAAAGAGAGTGATTTTGTACACTTAGAAGTATCAATAATAAATGATTTTGCGTTACGAATTACTGTAATTAAATATGTATGTACGAATATTTTTAGATGTTATTCAATGGTTGGTAAATACAGTTGTTCTTTCAGGAATCTTCTCTAGTTTGAAGTGTTTGAATAATTTCAGGTTTGTATATCGTGCTGTGGGAAAAAAATAACTATTTTTAAACGGATAGCGTAGATTTCACAATCCTCCATCGATGTGAACCTCTCGCGTAGAGACACCTAGTCTGACCAATTATTTCGCGGAAATACATGCGATACACAGAGATTAGCATTATTATTTTTAATTGGAAATGATGTTGTGCGATGCCTCCGATTAATTAGCGCCTTTTTTGCACCGGAGTTCTCGGAAGTTGGGGAATTCTGAAACGACGAGGTTCAAGTTTCTCGGCTCTTTCGAGAATTTTTATTATCATTATTCGTAAAGAATGCCTACTATTAAATTCCACTTGCCTTATTAATGTAAAAGTTAATACCGTGTACCGTATTAGTTGAAACTCGATGCATCGATTTGTTCGAATGGCCCTAGATACATTAACGACCATAAATATTTAAACTCTCGTGGAAATCCCAACGAAAGGGTTTCATCATCTTTGCAATGTAGATAACTGTAAATAGAACTCGTATCAATTGACGTTGTTAACACCATAGAGGAACTAAGATACATTATACAGGGTGGGGCATCTAACACGTTCACCTTGAATACGTCGTAAAGTATGCAATGTTTGATAAATGATTTTATACAATTGTTGCATAATTTCAAAGGTAGCATTACATAACTTACGTGCTCCTCTGCAGGTGAAGACGCCTCGAAGATCTGAAGTTTTCCTTTTTCGATAGAATGTCCAATATTTCATAATTCGAACATCGAAAGTCACGGTATTAAAAAAGAATTGGATCAAAGGTACACGTGGATTCACGGGACTGGAACATCTAAGCACTCTTAGCGCACAAAATGTTAGTTAGCGTATGCGAACAATTACATTATTGACTCAAGGTTAATGAAGAGATAGGAGACTACCAGTTGGGCCGGTTTAATATGCTACAACCTACTAACCTTCGGTAGGTAAAAATCATTTCTCCCAGGTGTACACCCACTTGCAGAGATTCGTGCAAAATCAGGGAATATGGTTAGTGTGACTTTACCCCTTCTCCTTCTCGGGTGGCATCGCGATCTTGCATACAGAGGCGCTTGACGGCTGCGCGACACAGTTGCGCAGAATCATTGTACCGCTGACCGCGCTACGGTGCGGTTCGAGCCTACCGAAACGTCGCAGAAGTCGTACGAATCGCTACGGAACAATGACGCTCCGTCGATAACTCGATATTAAAGTTTAAAATAGGTTATTAATGTAAACACGTGTAGCGAGAACGAGAGAGGAAGAAGATCCGTTAGCTGCCCGTTCCACGAAGTAAACGTTGATAAATACTCGTAGCATAGTATCGTAGTTTGATATTCACCTTGTACGCGACTAAGGAGAAATAGAAGGGGCTTCGATCTTTTCTCCCGAGTTGTCGATTATAACAACTGTTACACATTCTTATTTTGCAATATTATTTTTCACGAAGTTCAAGTCTTCGACTCGATATTATTTTTCACGGAGCACGTAGTTCGCTATCAGGGGTGGTCGACCAGAGATTCCTTCTGTTTTCTCTACGCCGTTCCGAAGCGGTAAACAGGGTTATCGAGGAGACTCGCAGACTCCGTGTCTCTCTCGGCGTTGTCTTATCGCGGTGGTTCGTTAAAAAAGGAACCGTACCAACGACGGCGTAATTGATTTCTGGCTGATAATTTTTACAAAGTCCTTGGTGGTCTGCTTATCGTGCGTAAAAAAACGTATCTCATCTGACCGTGTTACGTCAGTGCTTAACATTCGGTTCGCGGACGTCGAAACCACGCGCTCGCTTCGCCATCTTTCTTTTCGTTTCGCGGACAATGTACCTACATAGCTATTCAAGGTAAAATCGAGCGGCACGGAAAACTTCTATTCTTTGAAATTCTTTGACAGTCTCTGGGTCGGATGTTTAATTAAAATGTTCAATTCACAGTGAATGTAAAATATACCGGTACAACACGAGACAAGTTTGTACAATTGTTTCTATTGATTCATTTTAACGGAACAAACAACTCGTACATACATTTCGACATCTTTGGAATATCGATGTAATCGTGACCTTTGCGAAAAGTGTCGGAAAAGAATCCATCGAGTGTACAAATAGACGCGTAATAAGTATTAATGCAGTGCGTGCATATTTCGTAACGAGAATAATTTATTTGAATACTCCAACGATTCGGTTCCAACTGCATTTGTACGAACTCGAACTGTATAGGTTGTAACAGCAGGTGCCCGATATATTAAGGTACGATTCTACGTACCAAAATAAAACGAAATTCAAGAATAACGAAATTACGTCGAAGGTTTTCTATCCGAGTAATTAATCACTGAAAACATGCGTAAAAGGTGTTTGGAGGGAGAGACAACTGCTGATGGCGCGTGGACGTCAGCTGACTCACGACTGGCAGTGCTGTAGTCATCTAGAAGGACCCACTTATCTCGCAACCAATGTAATACACATTTTACAACATAACGCGATTACCGTTCAGATACTTTATAAAATTCTTGAAAGAATTTTGCTCGTTTCGCAAACATTCACCAATAACCGTGACCGTTCGAACTTTTGTTTCAGGTCGAGTCATTGTGCAAATACATTTCGCTCGTGCGATTTAATTCGGTGTTTCGTTCAATCTCGAGAAATTTGTTTCTCTCGACCAATTGTCATATTTCGTCGTTTCCCGCCAATAGACGAACAATCGTGAAAAATTTCCTCATAGAGATGATCCACGAAATTTGTATTCCGAGTGATCGATCGATCGGTTAGATTCGTTTATGCGTGTCGCGTTCAAGCTTCGAATAGAAATTTCGTCATCGAGTATCTACGTGTTTGCGAATTGCACTTTCTATGTGTTTTGCTGTCGCTGCACGTGACATGTAAATATCGGGATCGTTACTAAAGCACAAACGGAATCAACGGGTGGAGTACCGTGGACGAAACAACGAAATAGGAAAAAGTACGCTCGAAAGAATTGGAAAGAACCACGATCCGTAACTCTCGTTACGGGGAGAATGGCGTACGAGTGGCGTACGAAACCTGGTGGAACGTGCATAAATACGAACACTTTGAAATTTCCTTATGTCATATCTCCTTATTAGGTCAGATAATGTTGCCTCTACATTGTACAATCTTTGACCTCTCTACACACTGGTTGCAGAAAAATAACACCGATGATATTTGCTCCGATATTTGAACGATGATGTTCGAACACGTGAAATTGTACACCGAAATATTCAAAAGTTTACGTTTGTTCAGGTACCGCTAAAATATTCCAACCCCCGTTACGGACAATCGAAACATAATACAAAGTATGAAGACGTTTCAAGCGTGACACGATTACTTTCAAAGAAAGTAAACAACTCGGTGATCGGTCAGGTATTATTTCAAGATAATTCGATCGTTAGTGTTGCCACCGCTCGAACGTTCGTTTACTTTTTTTCCAGGCTAGAAGGAAACAATAAAACAAAGAAACGATGCGTGTTTTGCACGCGGAGCACGTCACCGATGAGCAAGTGTACAGGGGGTTCAAAAGTTATCTACATGCTTTGTTTGTCGCCACATTATCAAGCAGGCCGCAAAGGCGTGCTCGGGCTATCTTATTTTTTTCACGATAACGCATGCGAATGCACGAAGGGTTTCTTTTCTATGTAGACGATCGGCACGCCGGAGAAAAAACACCGCGCTGAACGATTAAACGCCAAGTGGAGGACACGAGGATACATAACATCGGGAGATGTCGTAAATCGACCACCGTTTCATCGCTACGGTGACATTTTCAGCGAGAACACGCGGATACGTTGTAAGAACACCGGATTAATCTTTACAATCGTCTCGAGAATCGTTAATTACCCGCAATCGGTTAGATCGATCTTCACCGGCGAGTACTTTGTCCTAGACCTTATTACCGAAGAATTATTGCTCGTTCGGGTATTTATACGAATCCTCGGACCATCATAGACGAGAATATTAGTGACCTCGATGACTAGGGCATGTTCGATTAATTTAACGAGTATTCGAACGATTCTCCGGATAAAAATCGATTCGAAATTATTTTTCGAAGAATTATTGCTCGTTTGGGTATTTATTCGAATCCTCGGACCATCATAGACGAGAATATTAGTGACCTCGATGACTAGGGCATGTTCGATTAATTTAACGAGTATTCGAACGATTGTCCAGCTAAAAATCGATTCGAAATTAATTTTCGAAGAATTATTGTTCGTTCGAGTATTTATTCGAATCCTCCTCACCGTAGACGAGAAAATTGGCTACCTCGGTTTCCTCGATGACCAAGGCGCGTTAATTGAACGAGTATTCGAACGATTGTCCAGATAAGAATGAATTCGAAATTATTTTTCGAATAATATCCAACGGTGATACTAGACCAGTTACATCGTACCGTGGAGGTTTCAATGATACTTGGGAATCGATACGTATCGACATTGAATCGAATACATATATTAACAATAAGGAAGTTCACTTATTTCGGTACCTGTTCGATGCATTAAACATGCAATAGTTGGGAATCGATACGTATCGGTATTGATGAGTATGTTATCGGATCGGTACCATCGTTAGTTGGAAGTATTCGTCGCGTTAGATCGGACAGAGGTGCAACCTTGAGATCAAAGGCAATCAGAGCAAATAAGATCGCCGCGTAGAATCAGAAGCGGTAAACAATCGCGATACCGAGAACAAGAGACGGCTAAACGGAAAGGAAGGGCCCAATGATTGGACAAACGATCTTGTCGAAAATGCAATCGTATGCACTGTTGACGCGTCGCGAGAATGGATAACTCGTCGTTGCCCGACCATGTGACTGACATTAACTAATTCAGTGCTCTAATATACCGGCATGGGGTCGTGAACCCATGGGACATCCGTGGCGATAGTCGAGCGATCTTCTAGTGTGTCGTGCTTCAAACTCGAGCAACACGAATACCACTTCGAAACCGTACTACCGGAGTATAGGTGACAAAAGGATAGAAAGAGACTCCCAATGAAGAGATCCACGAAGAAACATCTCGACTGGAGTACTTGTCGCGAACGTATGTTTATATTGATCGTAATTCGTATATTTCTGAATACACTCATTTTTTCTTTTTTTTTTTGTTACTCGAACCGAAGCTATTTTACGAGCCGAACACGTGAACGCAATTAACAGATTGTGCAACCCGACGAATATTTAGGAGAACGGATTCAATTTATTTGGCCGATCTGTTACTTCCCTTCGGTCGCAAGTACTCGACAATTGGCACCGCTCTTAAACGAACATCGAATGCCTTCTTAAATTAACCGTGTTAAAATTCTCACCTACGAGAAGGGTTCTCCCGTCTATAAATAAATGAATCCCGTCACGGGTGATTCGATATGTTCGTTGGATCGAAAATCCTTTATCGTGCCGAATCGACGAAAGAGAACGATCGAATTTTTTAGAAAAATTCCAAAAATTGCGCTTCTATCTTTATCTACGAACATCTTCGGCACGATCGGGAGAAAAGGAGAGGAGGCATCGGGAGTCGCCAGCGGTACAACATCCGGTCCCCCCTCTCCTTGACTGTATAAACTCGAGTGGAGGGGGCAAGGGCTGTTAACAGGGCTGTTACTTTACGCACAGTCACGGGACCACATTCCTCCTTCGCTCCTTACAACCGAGACTGTGTGCATTGTGTGTCACGTTCCACGCACAGAGTTTACGAGCCTAGATAAGTGACGAGCTACCTTTGTTCCCTTGTGTACCGAATTCAAATACCTAATAATATTCCACAGCGTTGACGACGAACGAGAATTTTGTTTAACGTGTCCAGATTCGATGTAAAAAAATTAGTTTTAATAGACACATGGATCTCCACCGAAGAAAGAAATTTCTCCGTGGATAAGGCAATATTAAATACAAAAAATGTCGCTTTCAGTTTCGTTTTCAATTTTTGTTCCTTTTATTTCGAGAATTTTACGAGTTTTCCCCTATAATTTGCAATCACAATCACGTATCTACTATAATGATATTAACAATAAGTAAAATAACTTTTCTATGTATAACGGATAGTCAATGTTTTAACAATATACTTTCGTGCTAGTAACGGATACAGATTTGTAGTTTCTTTAGAAAAGTACATTGGAAAGTTGGAAAATGTACAAGTTGCGATTTTTGTTCCGAACACTTGTACACTTGCCGCGTGTGAAAACATTGGGTCCGTGTAAGACGCGGAGGCGGTTCGCTGAGGGGTTTAACGCGAATCCACGAGGGACAAGAGCCGGAATAAAGTAGGATGTATTTGCTCTCGGTCTCCCCACCCTTTCCGCCAGACAATCGTAGCTGCGGAGGCGGCGAATAAAGAGGGCGCCTTCATCCGTCCCAGTTGGGCGCGTGGGACCGTCGGCAGTCGCGAATTGGGACTCGCGGCTGCCACTGCACGTGATTCTTCGAGTCCCCGATGGAATTGTCGAGAACGATAAAAATAATCCGTGACTTTCTTAGGATTGCTGGAAAGTAGAGTAGAACCTCCATGATTCGAATACAACTGTTGTTGAGAGTCTCTAGTGGAAAATGACTATCAGTGGATAGAGATGTATACAATGATTGTTGGAAAGTAAACTAGAACCTACATAATTCGAAAACAACTGTCGTTGAGAGTCTCTAGTGAAAAATGATCGTCAGAGTGTAGAGTTTTCTGCAATAATTGTTGGAAACTAGACTAGAACTGTTGTTGAAAGCTTCTGGTGGAAAATAACTGTCAGAGGGTAGAGATCTCTGCAATGATTATTGAAAACTAGACTAGGACCTCCATGATTCGAATACAATTGTTGTTGAAAGCTTCTGGTGGAAAATGACTATCAGTGGATAGAGATGTATGCAATGATTGTTGGAAAGTAAACTAGAACCTACATGATTCGAAAACAACTGTCGTTGAGAGTCTCTGGTAGAAAATGACTGTCAGAATGTAGAGTTCTCTGCAATAATTGTTGGAAACTAGACTAGAACTGTTGTTGAAAGCTTCTGGTGGAAAATGACTGTCAGAAGATAGAGATCTTTGCAATGATTGTTGAAAACTAGACTAGGACCTCCATGATTCGAATACAATTATTGTTGAGAGCTTCTGGTAGAAAATGACTGTCAGAGGGTAGAGATCTCCGCAATGATTATTGAAAACTAGAGCAAAACCTCCATAATTCCAGTACAACTGACTACTTGTTTCAAATCTCTAACATAAAATGTCCGTCAGGATACAGAGGTCTCTTCAGTGATCAGAGAAAGCTTGCAGACGTTTCTGAACACAATACACGTGTCTCCCTCTATACTCGACCAAAAGAAGCCAAATTCATCGATTTCAGCTTCCTTCGAATTCAAGCCTTCACTGCGAATCAGTCCACGAGTGCACGTACAAAATTGGCTACTTTGAACAAATCTATAAAGTGCATACAAAATGCATCTGTGACCAAGAACAGGGCAATAAAAGCCCTGTTCGAAAATCCATATTTTGGATAATCGAGTCCAACGAATTTATGTTCTCTGAATCGTCTCAAAATATTCTTCGACTCGTGCAAGTGGTAGAATCGTAGAGCGGTGTCTCGTAGAGTTTCTGCGTATTAATTAGAAAGCAATCGTACGTTCGTTCGCACTCGACTGTATCTCGGTACTTCCATTTTCCATCCAAGCTTCCGATCTCTCTGTACGATAATTTATCCAGTTTGCGAGAATGACGAAATCGCTCTGTCGAGAATTCGCGCGAATCCTCCCCGTTTAATAGCGTCTGGAAGCGTTCTCCCGGTGTTTACAATGTCCAAGGCAAGTGGTCCACGTGGAAACAAAGCCGACGTAGACTTACGCAAACCGTGCCGGACGATAATGTAAAAATAGCCGCGCTGAAAGTCATCCACGGAAGCAAACGTGCAATAATTGTCGTGCACTCGTAACGCAGCGTTTGTTCACGAGGATCGGGACGTTTGTCGCGAAGGTAGCCGGACAATTAGAAGCGAGACACGTCCGCGTGAAGAATTTACACGTCCAGTCGAGGAACGAAACGAGAGACACTCTCGTCGTTTCTCGCACGGTTGCAACGTTCACGATGCCGTGAGATTACCGCTCGTAATTCCTACGCGACTTCGTTCGATATTCATCGCTGGTAATTAACGGCTAAACTACGCTCAGGATTTTAATCGTCGTTCGGCACGCGTCTTTCGAACGGTTGACAGTGATTTCCTCGTGTTACGGCGGAGCTCGACCGATAACGATCGACGTCGACGAAGAAAAAAAAAAAAACATAACGGACTTCCTCTCTTTTCGGACCACGTTCGTCTTTCTTCGCGTAACGACGCGTTAACACGCGACACGTTATCGTGGCGTCGATCTACCGACTTACGGTTTCGCCCTTGTTTCGCGTACGCTCGAAAGCTGGTTCAACGTTTCTCGGAGACTGTGTTCCGCGCAATCGGAACGAGTGTTCCGTGAAAGATAATTATCAAGAATGGTCGTTGAAATATATTCCAAAAGGAACGTTCGAACGACGCGTACCGTAACAATTATCGAATGCAACAAGATCGAAAGCAATCCGGTAGCCGTGTAACTGCGGAACGATTGTAATTGCCTTATCGATGAACACGGAGCGCATGTATCGGTGTTTCGTGCTCGATACGAAAGTGCAAAACACTCGATTCGGTACTCGCTGGATTTTAACGTAACACTTAACGAATACTCGAGCAACGTATCGGTGCGTTACTTTCCACAGAAATGTAATTATTCGCTCAGGAAATCGTTCGGAGAATTTAGAAAATTTTCATCGGTTTTCGAATCGATACGAATACGAATTTCTCTGCGTTTTGGTGCATCGTTGCAACGTGCGTCTGTCCTCTGGATTTTTCTCCGAGAGAATACCCGTGTTTTATGGAGGCAAGGCCATTATCTTATTATCTCTTGTGATCCAATAAAACTCGTTATTGTATCTGCAAACTTCTTTGATGGTTTTGCAGATTCTTTTTCTGTATCATTAGCATCGTTCAAAGTATTCTGTAACTTTTACACCCACGCGCGTTCCCCATCGCTTCACGATGCATTCCTTGAAATTCTATTTTTTTCAACGATTCGGTCACTCTCTCTCTCCTTCCCACTCACGTGGATAAGTACTTTCTCACTTGTGCATTAGCAGTCACGCGCGCTGTTAACCTCCGCGGATACGCATAGAGCATAGTATATAATAAGTGATACGTCAAGGAAAAATAATACTCATGTGACATTAAATGGTAAGTGAAAGGCATCAGACACGTTTGCCAAGTAACTGTATAAATCCGTACAGCTTGTACGAATGATTCTGGATATCCGCAGGAAAAGTTTCACAACAGCTATTAAACACCGTTTCGATGTACATTTGTAAGTGAGAATAAAAGTGCAACTCTCTGGTAGTAAGAGACTTTGTTGAAATTTAATTCGTCTATTCATTTGTTTATTTATCTAACGTTTTTCGATGTAATTTCTAATGTTAATCTCGAATAAAATACGTACCAAATTTTCCTTGGAAATTTTACGTTACGAAACGAAACGAGAGCAAAGAAAGAAGATTGTTTAAAATTATTTTCTGAAACATACTGATAAGGGTTGACCCACGATGGCGAATAATTCAAACCTTCGTTTAATTGGCGTCAATTGGTGAACATTGAAGATTCTTGTTTCGCGCGAGATTCGATAATTGCGACTCGGTGTGACGCACTGCTTCGACAAGAGTAAAGAAAAATTATTTAAAATAATTCTCTGCTTCATATTGATAAAAGGTAACCTACAGTGACGAATACTTCGAAAGTTTGTCAAGATGTCTTAATCTATAAACATTGATTCACTCGAGTTTCGATAATTGCAACTCGGTGTGACGCACTGCTTCGACAAGAGTAAAGAAAAATTATTTAAAATAATTCTCTGGTACACGTTGATAAAAGTTGACCTACGGTGACGTATAATTCGAAAGTGTGTCGAATTGTCGTCAATCTGTAAATATTGAAGATTTTTGTTTCACTCGAGTTTCGATAATTGCGACTCGGTGTGACGCACTGCTTCGACAAGAGTAAAGAAAAATTATTTAAAATAATTCTCTGGTACACGTTGATAAAAGTTGACCCACGATGACGTATAATTCGAAAGTGTGTCGAATTGTCTTAATCTATAAACATTGATTCACTCGAGTTTCGATAATTGCAACTCGGTGTGACGCACTGCTTCGACAAGAGTAAAGAAAAATTATTTAAAATAATTCTCTGCTTCGCGTTGATAAAAGTTGACCTACGGTGACGTATAATTTGAAAGTGTGTCGAATTGTCGTCAATCTGTAAACATCGAAGATTTTTGTTTCACTCGAATTTCGATAATTGCGATTCAGTGTGACGCACTGCTTCGACAAGAGTAAAGAAAAATTATTTAAAATAATTCTCTGGTACACGTTGATAAAAGTTGACCCACGATGACGTATAATTCGAAAGTATGTCGAATTGTCTTAATCTATAAACATTGATTCACTCGAGTTTCGATAATTGCAACTCGGTGTGACGCACTGCTTCGACAAGAGTAAAGAAAAATTATTTAAAATAATTCTCTGGTACACGTTGATAAAAGTTGACCTACGGTGACGTATAATTCGAAAGTGTGTCGAATTGTCGTCAATCTGTAAATATTGAAGATTTTTGTTTCACTCGAGTTTCGATAATTGCGACTCGGTGTGACGCACTGCTTCGACAAGAGTAAAGAAAAATTATTTAAAATAATTCTCTGGTACACGTTGATAAAAGTTGACCCACGATGACGTATAATTCGAAAGTGTGTCGAATTGTCTTAATCTATAAACATTGATTCACTCGAGTTTCGATAATTGCAACTCGGTGTGACGCACTGCTTCGACAAGAGTAAAGAAAAATTATTTAAAATAATTCTCTGCTTCGCGTTGATAAAAGTTGACCTACGGTGACGTATAATTCGAAAGTGTGTCGAATTGTCGTCAATCTGTAAATATTGAAGATTTTTGTTTCACTCGAGTTTCGATAATTGCGACTCGGTGTGACGCACTGCTTCGACAAGAGTAAAGAAAAATTATTTAAAATAATTCTCTGGTACACGTTGATAAAAGTTGACCCACGATGACGTATAATTCGAAAGTATGTCGAATTGTCTTAATCTATAAACATTGATTCACTCGAGTTTCGATAATTGCGACTCGGTGTGACGCACTGCTTCGACAAGAGTAAAGAAAAATTATTTAAAATAATTCTCTGGTACACGTTGATAAAAGTTGACCCACGGTGACGTATAATTCGAAAGTGTGTCGAATTGTCGTCAATCTGTAAACATTGAAGATTTTTGTTTCACGTGAGGTTCGATAATTGCGACTCGGTGTGACGCACAATTTCGCCTAGGCAAATTTACAGAGTCGGTACCCTTTCCGATACATTATCAGGCTATCTCCTCGGGATAAACACGCGAATTTACAGCTCGAAGCGTTCGCAATTAAGTAGTGCGCTTCGCGCGATAAATACGAACAATTTGCTTCGGTGCTCCGTTAATCGTTCAACTGTATCCGCAGAAAATCTCGAGTGGGAAAAAGCACGATTTTCGCACGAGAAGGTACGTACCGTTTCGCGACGCACTCGCGAGGATCGTGTTCTTGATTGTGGTCGTGTGACCGAAGCAGTTACGTATATCTGAATGGATCGAGAAATTATTCACTTCAGAATTTTCTTTTCTCGTGAATATCTCGTTAACTCGAATCATCGTGCTCGGTGATTTCCATCGATCCTCGTATCGATTTCGTTCGAGAACAAAAAAAAAAAAAAAAGACAAAATTTTCATCCGGATAAAAGTTTCGAACACCGAGTAAAAAACGAGCAATTCTTGAATGAAAATTAGAAAATTAATATTGAGAAAAAAATGCACAAATAAATTTGTGTTTCAAAGCGTCCAGGTATATGTAACTTTCGATTCGATCGTAGATCAAAGTATCTCTACCGATGAATTTCATTTGTGTTGGTTAAAATAAGCTTTGTACAAACTGAGACGTTATTTTCGAACGTGAAATTTGAAGTCGTTCTGGAAAATTACTCGAAATTATTATTCACGCGATATTGTGTTCTACGTTAAAAAAACGACTCGTTGTATATTTAAATGTATTTGTATTCACGTACCGTGCCAATTGTCTCGTATAAAAGTTGTCGATTTCGTTCACTTTCGAGTTCATTCGTAGCAATCGAATATCTATAAAATATTCGAACGCCAAATCGTTTAAATAGCCCGTGCCCCGATACAAACTAACCGAGGAAAGAGTCATCGATCGGAGGTCGGTGCCGGCATCGGGTAAGACAAACCATTCATCAAATTACGTGGTAATTTTGATCAATGATAACTGGTGACTTTGAAGGCAGCTTCCTACGAGCCCTCGTTGAGGGAAGTGGCCAATTGCCGTGTACGGCTACCGTACAGTCGCTACTAGAAATCCTCTCGTTAAGACTTCTTTGAAACTCTCGTGACTCTCCCGTCGAAAACTGTAACGAAAAAACACATCGCACCCTCGACGATCGTCGTGACTCGCACCCTGAACGGTGTATTGGTAATTTCTCCCGATTCCTCGGCTCGATAAAAAAATTAAACCGCTCGTCCTTGGATCGTTCGATCGTAACATTTACACAACTGTTCATAGTACTCGTAACCCGTACGAAATAACCGTTTAATCTTCCACGAGTCTCCGGAACTCGGACAATTACAGTAAAAACTTATCACGAATCGTTTTTGACAACGCAAAAAAAAAAACTCCATCGTTGAACACACCGACTCCAATTCTATAAAGTACCATTTTCGAGAAGGTGAGAAACTTTCCCTGGTTCTCTCTTCGTGGATCACCCCGTTTCGAAGTTGTCCCTGGTAAAGTCCTCCGCAAATGGAAAAAAAAAAACAAAAAAAAAAATTTCCCTAGCAAAAAACCGTAAATGTTCAACGACGAACCGAAACCCAGAAACGTCCCCTTCGAAATAGAGTGGAAGTAGACGTCTCGACGCGTAGTCGAGCGTAATTTTTTTCTCGCGCGAAAGCACGGCTTTCCGGCGGTGCGAAAATCATCGTCATTCACGAGTGTCCTCGCAGTGACACCGTCAGAGGTGTCCGCGGCAATCGTGAGCGCCGATATCGCGGGGGAAGAAGCGCGAACGTGTGTTGCGGCGGTGGCGGCGGTGGCGGCGGTGGCGGCGGTGGCGGCGGCAGCAGCAGCGCGACGACGACGTCGACAACAGTTGGAGCGAGGCTAATGGGTCCGTAAATTGGTACCGGCCAGGCCCTCCCATCTGAGGTCTGCACGGTGGTTCTCTCTTCTCATTGTCAGTGTGACTCATTGGCTTGTTGTGCGACGGTCCGGTCTGCCCACCGTTCAATTGCTCCGTGACGCCTTTCTTTCCTCCTTCTGTTTCTTCTTTGTTCTTTTTTCCACCGAATTTCTGCATCCGCCGAGCCGGTGGTGTCAGTGTCAGTGTCACGCGGTCCCGGAGGTCCACGAGAAACTCCGAAAGGGGTTGCCGCCACCCGATCGGTTCCCCGTTACCAGCGTGGAGGACATGAGCTCCGTTGTTCCGTGGCCCGCGAACGTCTCCATTCACCGTGTCCTGGTTTCGACGATGAAAGAGAGACGACGATTCCCGACCGTTTGTGTTCGCGATCGTTGATCGACGAGTTCCCGGGGAAGCTCGAGAGCTTTCGGAGGATGCACGACGCGCGATTACGTAACACTTCGCGAAATTTCGGAGCCGAGTTCGCGATCTGAGCCCTACGACGCTCGTCGGGTGTCCAACGGTTGACGATCGACGCGTTTGGTGTCACGGATCGGTGTGGTCGATCACCGGAGAATCACCATGGAGAAACAAACGACGAAGAAAGAGCTCCTGGACGAGACTCTTCATTATCATCATCCGGAGGGCAGCGAGGAGGAAGTGGACAGGGAATGGGAGGAATTTAGCAGACTGATGGCGAAGTTTCGGGAGAACCGGCGGAACAGACCGCACAGGTATCGGCCCGTTTCAATTTCATCTCGATAAAGGGGGAGGAATGGAAATAATTCACTCCCGGGAGCGTGCACGATGCCTCGGGACGATCGCGAGCGGATAAATCGGCTCGACTATCCAGGCCTGGGACTTGATCGAGCTTTGTGCATTCGAATGTTCGAGTACTCGAGTACCGAGTGTTCGAGTGTACGGATAGTTGGAATTCGAGTAACGAAGTGTGCGAACACTCGAGTAATCGAATACTCGAACAGTTGAGTATCGAGTACTGGAGTGTACGAACATTCGAATATCGACTACTCGAATAGTGTTCGAATACTTGAGTATCGAGTACTCGAATAGTGTTGGAATACTTGAATATCGACTACTCGAATAGTGTTCGAATACTTGAGTATCTAGTACACGAATAGTGTTCGAATACTTGAGTATCGAGTACACGAATAGTGTTGGAATACTTGAGTATCGACTACTCGAGCGCTGTTCGAATACCTGAACATCGAACGTTCGAGTATACGAGTATTTGAATATCGAGTCTTCGAATATACGAACGCTTGAGCATCGAGTGATCAAACACTATTCGAATACTCGAGTATCGAGTGTTCGAGTATACGAATATTTGAGCATCGAGTGATCACGCACTATTCGAATACTCGAGTATCGAGTATCGAGTGTTCGAGTAGTGCGACGAGTACCGTAAGATCTGCAACTGTGGAAAATATGAAACCGATCGAGTTCGCGTCCATGTTGAAACTTTATTCGATACAATGATTCCACAATCGGTACCGTTTCAAGACGATAAGTCCCAGGCCCAATTTGGGACACGAGGTATCCTCTAATTCGTAATGTTTTGTTCTCGCCAGACCCTCGCAAGCTTTCTATCCGTGTCCTCCGCCGAACGCGGACGAAGACCAGCAGGATTTCGATCCCTTCGATTACATTAACACGATTGTAAGCGATTTTCGTAATAGTGCATCGTTTGCATCGTGGCATCTCGCGTGCACGAGACGAAACGGAATCTCTCATCTGTCGCGCACTGCGTTCGAAACCTTTTGGAACATCGCCGCACGTTCGTGCCAATACCTAGCGAATCATGTTCGCTGCTTGCCAATCACACGTTACTACGTCTTTCTCGGCCAATGGCAAACCATAACTTCGATCGAAAAGACCGCGCCTCGTGTAACACCATTTTCACGGTTAAATCGCGTAACAGATGGTTTCTCTTCTTCCTGCACGTAGCACTACGTTCTTTCGGAACCACGCGTAGCACTACGTTCTCTCCGTTCGGGACACACGTGAAACTACGTTTTCGGGGGGGAACTCGTAATACCTAGTCCCTTTTGGAAAACACGTAATACTACGTGTTTCGTTAAACGCACGTAGTACTACGTTTCCTCCGTCCGGGGCACACGTAATACTACGTTTTTGGGGGAAGAACACTGGTACTGCGTTCTTTATTTGCAAATACGTAGTACCATGTACATTTAAAGAAACACGTAGTACTACGTACATTTAAAGAAACACGTAGTACCATGTACATTTAAAGAAACACGTAGTACTACGTACATTTAAAGAAACACGTAGTACTACGTACATTTAAAGAAACACGTAATACTACGTACATTTAAAGAAACACGTAGTACTACGTACATTTAAAGAAACACGTAGTACCATGTACATTTAAAGAAACACGTAGTACTACGTACATTTAAATAAACACGTAGTACTACGTACATTTAAAGAAACACGTAGTACTACGTTTTCTTCGTCCGGGACACACGTAAAACTACGTTTGGGGAGGATACGTAGTACTACGTTCCTTTTGACAAACACGTAGTTCTACGTCTTTTCTTTAAACACACCTAGTACTACGTTTACACCTTTGCACGTAACACCGCAACTTACGAAACACCCAGGATCGCGTTTACCTCAGCACGTAGTACTACGTTACATCCGTTACGTATACACAGTACACACCTATCTCGAGAAAACGTATTGCTACGTTCCAACGTAGCGTGCAACGCGTTCTTCATCGAAGGAATCGACCACGTTCTACGCCACAACAAGGTGTTGTTGGAACATTTTGAAAGAATCGGAAACGTTGCCGTGTCGCACGAGCGGCGTGACATTTTCGAATCGAATCACGTAGTACTACGTACAAGCCCGTTTCACCACGCGTCGGGTCACGTATCGGGAAATAATCGTGCAAATTACTTCGGGACACCGGTTTGCGGAATCGTGTCACGGTTTTTCTGAATAAATACGGTTCTCTCTGTTCACGTGATCGTATTCTTTGACCGCGACAGCCGGCGCGCGATAGATTCCACCTCGGCGCGAAAAATCGAAGAAAATGAGAAACGACGCCTCGGACAGATATCGCATTTTCCTTTCACCTTATCGGAAAAAGAAATTCCAATGGAATCACGCGGTCTCGGGAAGCCGCGTCGTCCGTACAAGTGTTCTGGGCGTCGTCTACGAGCACAATGCCGTTGAACCAATGCCGAACGACGGATTTAAAATTAAACCGTCTTCGCTGCCGGTAGACGAATCCCAGACGAGACCGCAGCCGGCTGCCAATATCGGCTGCCAATATCCGACACGCGCTTTTGTTCTCTCGATCGTTTGTTTTATTCAATATTACCCGCGATAGCTAAACGTAACGTTTGTCAAACTCCTCGTAGATACAAGTAAGTGTTCACGGAGAAACATTTGAAACGAATTCTCCTTTTCAAAAGAGAATCTTAAGATCCCGTGATCGCATCTTGACCAGCGAAATAGAAATTTTCCTTCGAACGTGAAATTTTGTATTTAAATTTTGCATTTGAATTCTTTTATTACCATAGATTATCCAATTTGCATTGAATTCTTTTATTACCTACCATCACCTTCGAGAGATTCTCAACGTTCTACACGATCGTGAAATTTTCTATTTAAATTTTGCATTTGAATTCTTTTATTACCATGGATTATCCAATTTGCATTGAATTCTTTTATTACCTACCATCACCTTCGAGAGATTTTCAACGTTCGAGTAACCAACGAAAAGTTACCTACTAGAAAATGAAATTATATTCCACTAACAGGGAAGAAAATCTTACTCTATACAGATACAAGTAAGTGTAATCGGAGAACAATTTGAAACGAATTCTCCTTTTTAAAAAAGAATTTCAAGACCCCGTGATCGCACCTTTATCATCGAAATAGAAATTTTCCATTGAACGTGTGTGTATCTACACGATCGTGAAATTTTGTATTTAAATTCTTTTATTGCTATGGATCACCTTCGAGAGATTTTCAAGGTTCGAGTAACCAACGAAAAATTACCTATTAGAAAATGAAGCTATATTCCACTATCGAGGAAGAAAATCTTAACTATTGGCGACACAGAAATCCCACCATTGTGCGACTAAGAAATTCAGGTAGTGTATGTACAGGAACGTATGTATCTCCCATATGCGTACACATTTTTATACGAAAATTTGCACAAATATTCCACAAACTACCTCTCTTAACTTATACACGAAACATCGATATCGGACGATCCGTACGATAGGAAAAAATTGCCAAGTATCGAGTATCTTTTCAGTCGGGAGTGTTCTGCTTTAAGAGGGGCTTTGATCTCGCCGGATGCTCGAAAAGAATAACGTTTTCCCCGGTTTTCTTGCCCGTTCGTGTCCGAGATGTTCGCGAAACGTCCCTCGATAGCCTGAACGTTAATTCGATCGATAAAACCGGTGATCTCTGTTCTCGGAAACAATGTCTCGGCTCGTTTGAGATTTTTCACGTTGCACCGCGCACAGTAGCGACCTTTGAACGGTTGCCAAGTGGGCGAGAGAGACTACATTTTAAATAAACGTTCCGTGAGAGCAGCCAGCAATAACGGTTCGCGATCCCTGTCAGTTCTGTCGTGTAATATCCGACGACGTTAAACGAGCCGCGGCTCTTTTCTCTGCTCGAATCGTCTCGTCGATCTCTAACCAACATTTTTTCCTTTTTCCTCGCTCTTGGGTCAATTTTCCGATCGAATCGCCCCGATGGTTCCCTCGGTGGAAAAATGAACAAAGTTTTCGCAAATGTCGACGAAACGTCGGATCCTCTGGTCGTCGGTCGCGTATGCGTACGCAGCGACCTTGACACGAAATGTACATCACGGGATCGCAGTGATCAACTGTGGTCCGAATAAGCTTCCACGAAATTAGAAGTTTACAAGGCGAGCGCCTTGACTCGAAATCGGTTCTGCCCGCATTGAAGAAACCCCGTTAAGAGTCAACCTTTCGACCTCGAAACGACAACCTCGGTGTTCGACAATTTTTCCCGACGATGCGGAACCTTCGTACCGGATGTTCTATACATCCGTTGAAAGTTCATACTTTGAACAATGTTTCCACAAATTTTCGTCAAAGAATGTTTACTTTTACGGTAAATACGAGCGTTCTTGTAACGCGCTGTCCGAATTCCCCTGGCGCACTTTTTGGGCGGATTTCTACAATGCTGATAGTCGGAATTGAATAAAATTGATATTTTTTTAAACTAGAGAAACGTGATTATCGTTGTACCGAGAAACTTTTTTTTCTATCGAAAGCTATCGAAGAAAATTAAATTTCACCGATTAGAATCGACCATTGTCTAAAGTTTCTCCGAAAGACAATTTCGGAGAGAAAAATCCGTAAATGAAACGATAGAGAACGTCAGTGAGAACGTACCGGTTTAAATTTCAAGCTAATCGGATAATTAATTCCAGAGCGAAATTACCAATTTGACGAAACGCGTGTAAAGTTCGTTGCGCTGGGACACGTTTCGCGAAGAACGTTGCGTCTTCTGATCAATGTTTCGTATTTCTTTCAAATATTTCTAGACAATGTTCTCGTGGATGAAAATACGAGAGGAACGTCGGGTTCTGGTAAAGCGGTGGTTCCATCACGAAAGAGGCGACTCGACAATCGGAAACGTTTCATTTTTCTCGTATTTTTTATTGTCAAGGGGACTGCGAGCGCGGAATGCATAAAACCGCGTTGCATAAGTCCCGGCGCGCGAAACGCGTACGTCGAACGATGTTTCGCGTATCGTTGCTCCACGGAGCGAGTCCGCGGGACGACACTTGCAAGCGTTCGAGTACTGTTTTAATTCTCCGCGACGAATCGGTGATTACGAGAGGGAAACCGGTCACCCGTGAGAACAAAAAGCTCACCGTGCTGTGTCTCTCTGCAGCTTGCGAGAGCGCTTGCATTGAACGCTGCGGTTAACCTGTTGTTACCCGATGATGAATGGACCGCGACGAATTCTCGTGTTCGGTTGCTCGTGAACGGGAGAGATCCGTGGAAAAGGTGTACGAGGCGACGAGAACGATTTTACGTCGCGTTACACGTTCGTTATGCATCGTAATCGGTATCCGTTATCGGTTAATAAATTGATATTCACTGTTTCGTATCACCGTTCCGTATCGTTCGGTTCGCGTTTTATCAGGAATTATTTACTCCAGATTCTTGCTATTTACTTACACTTTGTTCCATTATTTATTACCTGCACCGGGAAATGCACTTTGCATCGTTGCTATTCACGACTGTTCGTTACCGTTTTTTTTATTTTACAATGTTTAATACGCGGTATATTTTCAGTATTGGTACATATTTACTATTTATCATTATTCCATTATTTATTACCTATAAATTAATTATAATAAGATTTATTACCTTAAATACATAGTGGTATTTATTACCACTTTGCATCGTTGCTATTCACGACTGTTTCTTACTGTTTTTTTTTATTTTACAATGTTTAATACTCAGTATATTTTCACTATTGGTACATTTTTACTATTTACCATTATTCCATTATTTATTACCTTAAATACCTAGTGGTATTTATTACCACTTTGCATCGTTGCTATTCACGACTGTTCGTTACCGTTTCTTTTATTTTACAATACTTAAACTCGGTATATTTTCACTATTGGTACATTTTTACTATTTACCATTATTCCATTATTTATTACCTTAAATACCTAGTGGTATTTATTACCACTTTGCATCGTTGCTATTCACTACTGTTCGTTACTGTTTCTTTTATTTTACAATGTTTAATACTCGGTATATTTTCACTATTGGTACACATTCACTATTTACCATTATTCCATAATTTATCACCTGCATCGAGAGATGCACTTTGCATCCTTGCCATTCACGACTGTTCCTTACCGTTTCTTTCATTTTACAATACTCAATACTCAATATATTTTCACTACTTACAACTGTTCACTTCCTTTACCAATATATTCTATCTCGTTCGCAAATAGACAACCCAAGATTATTACTCTCATACTTTCTCCCCGCTCGATCTTCCTCTTTCCTATTTCTTCCTTCCCTTCAACATCTGTGCTAAACTTTTCCTATCAATTTGCTCATTTTCCCTCTCGTTTCGCCCATAAAAATCGCAACTTTGCAACGCGCGCTCGAGACCGCGAACGTTAAACGAATTCGAAGCTGGCAAGTTCGCGGAATAACTTTCGCTCGTAAATTGTTAACAGTTTCATTAGATCTTCGTTCAACGGCATTGCTCCCACGTATTGTCTTCGCTTCGTTCTATTTCGCCGCGTCTCCTCGTTCCAAGCTCGCGCATCGTCAAACGTTACCCTTCGACGACCGATCGTGTTTCAGGGATTCCTCATGGATCCGCGTAAACGCGACGCAATTTCCTACGATGATCGCAGCAAACGAAAAAGTGCACGCCGAGTGTTGCAGCGACGGCTTTCTAAGCAATACATTCATCTGCATGAATGAGCGCTTAAGGACTCGTTACGTTTATCCGACACGCGTGACCAACATGCAAATCCACTCACGTGACGCACAGACCCGAGGGCGCGCGCGCGCACGCGCGTTACGTTACACGGTGACACCGCGTCCGTGTGCAACTGCACACGTATCGCTTTCCTACGGTATGCAGATGCACCGCTTCCGGGTGCACCGGCTGCTGCGTTCCGAGCCACCGGTTTTTCCGTAATTTTCCCAGACACCGACCATACCATTTTCCCGTGTTCTTCCGCTTTGTAGAACCAATCACACCCACCACCACTTTCGAACACTCCTCGAGGTATTTAAATACGATACGTGTGTCGTGGAACAGGGGACCCGTGTACGACTCGCGATTATTCGTTGGAAAATTTACCACCGATCACGATCGAGTCTTGAACGAGAGATTGGGATTAATCTTGGTTTTCCACGCTGGTGGAAAAGTCTGGAAATATAGTGGAAGTATATTGCTATGGATAGCAAGTTTAAGTTTTCCATGGTGAATTATATATTTTTTTTTTGAGTATATAATCGATGATTATCGATATAATAATGTGTTTCGATAATTGGTGACTATTAGAAGTTTTCGTTATTTGGAATTTGTTAACATTTTTTTGTAATTCGTGGGGTTGTATATTTTTTAATTGGAGAGGAATCTTCGCGCTTGGAATAGTGTCTTTGTAGAGAAAGATTCAGGATTGATAGTGAAAGTCGAGACTTAGCAATGTCACGCGAGAAAATGGGGAGTAGAGACGTGTGAAGATGGAGTCTTCGAAGCTTTGAAACTTTGTCCCGTGGGTTTACATCAGGTCGATGCAATTAGAAAGTTACTTTGTTAAAAATTGTCGATTCTTGCACGTTCGAGAAACAAAGATCTGTGTGTCGTTGCAATTAATATTTTATAGTTCTTCTTTTTTTTTTTTGTTTCATTTTGGAGAGATACCTATGAAAAATTACCTTACTTTTCGACCCATTGCCCCGGTTGTCCTCTCGCGGAGCGACCTAGATCTGGCTGACAACATTCTAAGAAAGTGTATTTGCCGGCATGTCCTACAGATATTAATAACGAACGGATTTATTGGCGAAATCTTCGGAAAAATTCCGCGAGGAGGTGTAATCTGGTTAAAAATAGTCCACGATGAATAATCGACTGGTTGGAGATGATTGATCCGGCAAGAACAAAATTGTCCATCCCGTTTCACGGACGAGGTAAATTTTAATTCGATCTAAAAGTGGATGGCACAATTTCTATCGATTTAATATTCGTCCAGTAACGAGGCTAATAATTGTATCGCAAATTGGTTACGGTCAATTACTAAAATTGGGTTAGGGGCTGATTGCCCAGTGGAACGTGGCCGTCATTGACGTCAAATCCGTGCACAGGTTCGCTCAGGTGTCGCTTATATTTCAATCCTTGGTCGCGAACTCGTTTGCAATCGTTTCGCGATCTCTCAACTGCAAAGAACACTTCGACGATAGAGCGATCTTCTCGAGAATCAAAATTCTTGTTTCGAACGAACAAAACACAGAGACAACGATTGTTCGAAGGTTTGGATATTGTTCGAGTATTTATGGAAAAACGATGCGAGAATTTCACCCATAAAATTACCCCAAAGTATCGAACAAATTCTTATCAATCGCGGATAACGTCGATACGAATTCAACCGAGTAAACAACATTTCTGTGTTCGTTCTTGTTTACACGTTATTTAGTCTCTGGCAGCGGGGAATTTCGTAACACGTCGTGTTTAAATGCGATATAAACAAACTCATAACGCGAATATTTAGAATTATACGAATAATATGGTTTCGAGTAGCCGAATACCCGGAATCGTGCGAATAATGTGTATTCGAGTATCCGAACACACAAAATCGTACGAATGATTCGAATTCGGGTATTCAAGCGTTTCGAATACTAGGTACAATTCGTAATTCGGAATCGTGTGTCCGTGAGTATTTAAAATTACACAAATAATTCGGATTAGAGTATTTGAATACTTCGAATACTAGGTACAATTTATACTTCGGAATCGTGTGTCCGTGAGTATTTAAAATTACACGAATAATTCGGATTCAAGTACGCAGACAAACGTGCGAATTATTTAGAATTACACAAACAATTCGAATTCGAGTATCCGAATACTTCGAATACTAGGTACAATTTATAGTTCGGAATCGTGTGTCCGTGAGTATTTAAAATTACACGAATAATTCGAATTCGAGTACGCAGACAAACGTGCGAATTATTTAGAATTACACGAATAATTCGAATTCGAGTATCCGAATACTTCGAATACTAGATACAATTCGTAATTCGGAATCGTGTGTCCGTGAGTATTTAAAATTACACGAATGATTCGAATTCGAGTACGCAGACAAACGTGCGAATTATTTAGAATTACACGAATAATTCGAATTCGAGTATCCGAATACTTCGAATACTAGATACAATTCGTAATTCGGAATCGTGTGTCCGTGAGTATTTAAAATTACACGAATAATTCGGATTCGAGTACGCAGACAAACGTACGAATTATTTAGAATTACACGAATAATTCGGATTCGAGTATCCGAATACTTCGAATACTAGATACAATTCGTAATTCGGAATCGTGTGTCCGTGAGTATTTAAAATTACACGAATAATTCGGATTCGAGTACGCAGACAAACGTGCGAATTATTTAGAATTACACAAACAATTCGAATTCGAGTATCCGAATACTTCGAATACTAGATACAATTTATACTTCGGAATCGTGTGTCCCTAAGTATTTAAAATTCCACGAATAATTCAAATTCGAGTATTCGAATGCATAAATTCGTACGAATAATTCGCGGACAAACTACGAATAAATCGAATCGTAGTGTTCGAATCGAAATGTTCGAGATTATTCGAACAATTCGAGTATCCGAGTACCAACTACACGAACAACGGACACTCGAACGTTCGATTGTTCGAACAGTTCGAATACTTTGGTAATTCGATTTCTCGAGTTACCGTTCGTCGAATCTCGCTTATACGCGATGTTGCACGCGCCCCGAAGACGCAGCCGCTCGGAAACGACACGTGCAACAACACGTTCAAGTAGTAACCGACTACGTAATCGGGGCGTACGATTCGTAGTAACTCTGGGAGGAAAATTCATCGGCTATTCCCGTCGGTTCGATTCTCGCGTATCCAAGTGCTTTTCCAAATAATCCGTGCAGATTACGAGATCCCCGTTTTCGAGTCTCTCGCGTCGATCGCGAACGAAACACTCGACCGTGAAACAATAAAATTTAACAATGTTTACCGACGTGCACCGATCGCAACATTGTCTTCGAGTAAGTCGAACGACGAGGTCGAAGACGTTCAACGGGAGCAATAAACAATAGAGCGCGCACCGTCGTCGATTGGCGGTGGGCGACGCTAAAAATACAAATTTTGACCGTTGCCAAATTTCAACAAATATCGCGGGCTGAAGTTCGAATCGAAAAGCTCCGAGTACAGGCGTCGTTCAGTTGTCGTTCGTCCGCAAATTCGCGTGCACACTTCTCTCACAATTTACGAGAATCGTGGAAACCTTCCTAGCAACACCTCGAAAGCACTTATCGAGACACACTCCTCTCGAACGAACGTCTCGATTCTTGGTAAAACATCTCGAGAAATATCTCGCGAAATCTGGCCGACAGTCGACCATTCGCAACCAGATGGAACGAACGATCGGTTCGTGGTCCGTGTTAAAATAAACAGACACTGACGTGAAAGTTAAAACGATTTTGGGTGTTCGTCGACGTTGAGCACAGAAGCTTCTGTTGGTTTCTCGCTCGGAGAATCTGTGTAGGCAGAGAACTGACCTCGAAGGATTCGAGAGAGAGGAATGAAACAGAGCCACTAACCATCGAAATATCAATCAACGGACAAAATATAGCACAGTTGCAACAAAATGGTTGCAATGACCAGACACCGACGTGAAAGATAAAACGATTTTGAGTGTTCGTCTACGTTGAGCACAGAAACTTCTGTTAGTTTTTCTCGTTTGAAGAATCTGTGTAGACAGAGAACTGACCTCGAAGGATTCGAGAGAGAGGAATGAAACGGAGCCACTAACGATCGAAATATCGATCAGTGGGTAAAATATAACACAGTTGCAACAAAATGGTTAAAATCATACATCTCGAAGGTGATAATTGATAGAGATTCGAGGAGAGTTGGTTTGTCGACTCCTTGCAGCAGATACATCCTGGTAATTTGTCCCGTACCTGTGCAACTCGTGTAACCGATAATATAATTGCAGCTACGAGCGATTCGCGATAAGTGATCGCTAAAAATAAATATCGTATACGACGAATTGAACAGTTGCTTCCGACTTACCGAGTGAACCTTGGTGATCCATCTAAATCGTGGAACGGTTTGATTCGCAGATGGTATACAGCGACAACTTATCACGATCGGAATTCGTTCTCCTCTGAAGAGAAGAGACACTTTTCCCGGATTCGTTGACAGTGAATTCTGGTAATCCGTGAAACGTCCACGGATATCGTACACAGAAGACGCACGTACGCAATTCGCGGTAGAGAATCGTCGTCGTTGAGTATACGGAGGATTTAAAGCGGGAAAATCGAGAACGGAGGATTTAAAGCGGGAAAATCGAAACGAGAATCGACGTCCGATTTTGTATCGATCGTCGAGTCTCGAGGACGATAAGTGTCCCGAGAGATACGCGATTAGGTGAACGAAGCAGTGTCTCGATCGCGCAACAGAGTAGCGCAATTTGTTGAACGTTGTCGCGTGACGAACGAATGATCCTGGCAGTCACCAGGAAGTGGAAACAATAGAAACGGGATGGGTGATTCGCAGTAAACCGACGCCAAAAATATCGAATCACCGGGCTTGCCAAAAGACGAGGTAACGGTGGAACGTTAACGCGGCGGTGGTAATTAGTCAATCATCGTCCGTGACTTCGAATCGAGGGAAGATAGGCCCTCGACCAGGGGCGAGGCTTCCACGACTCGCGAGCTGGGAAAATGTGCAATCGGATCACGGTGGATCGTAAAGATTTTCTCTACTCGAGGAATGCCTCGTCCGTGACCTGATCGCTCGAATCGATCGGGGAGTTCGGTGCACTCTCCGCTGGATCCACAATAGAAGCTTCGAAGGATCCCCGATCAAGCTTACATGCCGGCTTTCGCCCTGAACAGAGCATATTTCGTCTGTAACGATGAGTATCCCGTAAGTGGGACCGTACGAAAGAGCTTTTATCGTGACGGTGCAGTTGATGGTAACCTCGTTACCATCGCTTGATTTTATTGCGAATTTTTTTGACAATTAATACTACACTCCAAAATGGGTGAACTTGAACGAGTGTAGCTTTTCGAATCGGGTTCGAGGAACCTTCAGTCTTTGATAGATCGCGTGTTTCACGGTTTACTCGCGAGCACGCGCGTGTATTGAATTTTGACAAAATTATTAAGAATCGAGGAATTGTAGATTGATGTCTCTCGGGGAACTACGGTGAACCAATTACGAATTTAACGAATTGAAATTACGCACGACCGAACACTCGATCGAATTGTATTCGAATTATTCGTAACGAGTATTGAGATTCTATTCTAGGTGAAATATTCAGATTTTATTGAAAATTTGATTATTTTATTCAAAATTATTAGTATTTGTGGAATGTTGACTAGGGGAATCTTGGCTAGTATTTTTCCCACGATCGAGTTCGATCGACGATTAATCGTTATCGATAAGAATTTATAACGCGATAATTTCATCGAGAAGCTCTGCAGGATTTTCGTGCGAATCTCTTCTTCGAACGATCGATTTCTCGATGGTTGGTCAGGGTCGTTGAATTTCGTGATTCTTCTACCCCGAATGAAAAAAGAAAAACGTCACGGTCGGTGACGCATTATTTTGCCCGGGGCGCGTAATGATCGATGATACCGTATCGCTTGACCGCGCGTGACCATTATCACCGACAAATAACGACTTTTGCGGAATGACATGCAGATTAACGTTGTGTTGTTCGAAAGTCACGAGGGAACACCACCTTTCGAGCTGAAAAAGCTGATAACACTTCCGCCGATTTTCGTTTAAACAAATATCGAACGTGCACGGGAAATACGAACGTTTCGAGAACGTTCGAAGTTTAACAAAGCTGTACAGATCGAACAGATCGCTGAAAATTGAACAATCTTCGTTAACGTTTCGAATTTCGCGTCAACGTTGCGCAAAGTCCTTGGGAAGAAAAATAACGATTTTTTTCGAATCGAACGGTGACGTTCCTTCTTATCTAATTCGCACGTAACTCGCTTGCCTTAATCGTCTCCGCTAAGGTGGGGATTGGCCTTGCATGCGGTTTGCAAACTTTGTTAATTATAAATAGAAGCAGAAGATACCTATTAGCGCGCAGAGGAAACGATTAACCGAAAAGAAATGGCTCCTCGATGTGATCAACGAAATAAATAAAAAAAAAAATTCGTTCGATTACACTCCGATTGATTGAGGATGATGGATCTCACCTGGATCTCTCCAGAACTGTATAGCTACATCGAATCGATTAGATAGAAGCTGATCGTTTAGGTCGACCATTATTGACAAGGTTGTAGAGCGGTCTGGTCGAACGTTGCGATAAAATTTGAAATCCGATTTGTTTTTTTGTTTTTTTTTTTTCTTTCTTTCAACGTTCGAAAGTAAAATTGTATTCGATTTTGGTGAAAAACTAACGTGGAGATCAGTGAACGATTCAGTCGGAGGATCGTGCAGTGGGATCGTGGATCGGATACGATTTGGTACGTAAATAACAGCCGTGCATCTTCGTTTTGTGCAACGCTAAACAGATGCATCGTGTCCTCTCGGAAACGGTATTAACACATTGTACACCTAGGTCTGTTCGATAACAGAATTGTTCAAGATCAATATTTAGGCGCTATTCTCGGATACGGGATTGATAAATCCCATTATCACTTTGATGGCTGTTCGGTGTAACGCGCGCGCGAGGTGTCAGTTTGAGAAATGATCGGCGAATGTTACGAATTGATCCTACGACGTGAGTAGTAACACGGAAGACGTGTCGCGTCAATGGCTTCGCGATGAGTGTCTTCTCAACCGAGACGACGCGTTGACGCGAGTTTTATACGATTTTAAGTAACCGTTTTCCACGATTTTAAATATCGAATCCGAATTTCCGAGGTGAGTTCGAACGGCCGGGGCAAAAAAATTCACAGCTGCGTTTCTCGAGATTCCTACGGGAGACCAACGCGAACGTTCTTTTCTTTCCGAGACAGAGTCACGTGAAATCGTTACGCGACTTCGTATCGATCGCTTCGAGTACGTTTCCAAGTACACCGGTGTACACGGTGGTCCGTGTCCCTGCAATTCTCGAAGAATTCGGTTCTGAGAAAAGAACAGACGAGCTCGTGGCTAGCGGTTTCTTGGCATACGTTCTAGCAGGTCCAATGTCCGCGTTAAAATTGTCGAAGGTAATTAGTCCGAAGTGACCGTGTCTCGAAAGCGAAATACAGCGGCACCTCGTTAAAACGTCAGGTTCGTCCCTCGGTGAAACGTACGTTCGCGCTTCTGGTCGGACGGTGGACACGTGGGTGTCTGATCGAAGTGCGAGAGGTTCGTTCCGGGAACCCATTCGCTACCGACCCTCTTCGAAAGCGTTTCGAGCGGACGCTTTAACGAGGGAGCGCTGCACTTTTGGAACGTTCGATGCTTCTGGAAATATTTCGCGTCAGCTCCGTTGGAATCGCGGACTTTTTAACGAGGGATCGCTGTACTTTTGGAGCGTTCGGTGCTCCGTTGGAATCGCGGACGTTTTAACGAGGGAGCGTTATACTTTTGGAACCTTCGATTCTCCTGGAAACATTTCGCGTCAGCTCCGTTGGAATCGCGAACGTTTTAACGAGGGATCGCTGTACTTTTGGAACGTTCGGTGCTCCGTTGGAATCGCGAACGTTTTAACGAGGGATCGCTGTACTTTTGGAACGTTCGGGGCTCCGTTCGAGTCGCGAACGTTTTAACGAGGGATCGCTGTACCTTTGGAACGTTCGGTGCTCCGTTGGAGTCGCGAACGTTTTAACGAGGGAGCGCTGTACTTTTGAAACGTTCGATTCTCCTGGAAACATTTCGCGTCAGCTCCGTTGGAATCGCGGACGTTTTAACGAGGGAGCGCTGTACTTTTGAAACGTTCGATTCTCCTGGAAACATTTCGCGTAAGACCCGTTGGAATCGCGAACGTTTTAACGAGGGATCACTGTACTTTTGGAACGTTCGGTGCTCCGTTGGAGTCGCGAACGTTTTAACGAGGGAGCGCTGTACTTTTGAAACGTTCGATTCTCCTGGAAACATTTCGCGTCAGCTCCGTTGGAATCGCGGACGTTTTAACGAGGGAGCGCTGTACTTTTGAAACGTTCGATTCTCCTGGAAACATTTCGCGTCAGCTCCATTGGAATCGCCTTGTTCTAACAATGATCCGATATAGCGTTGAATCGACAAGGTGTACAAGGTGTTGAAGAAGATAGTACGTGGTACAGAGTCGGTAAACGTAGATCGTGATGTATCCAGATGTATGGTCGCTACACGAAGGATCTGGGTGAGTACGCAAAGGAAGAGGCACGGAAGCTCAAGTACCACGAGAAAGTGCGACGGAAGTATGACAAGACCAGGGCCGAGGGTCTCCGGAAGTCGAGGAGGGGACCACTGTGCAAGAAGTTGCTCGCGTTGCTGGCCTTCGCTTGGAAACACACCGGAGCAAGACTGGGCGAGGATTGGGTCTTCCTGGCGCTGCTGGGTGTCATCATGGCGCTGATCAGTTACGCCATGGACCGTGGAATATCCATGTGCAACAACGGTCAGTCTTTACGGTCGTTGGACACTGCCTTCTGACGCGGTAAAATGTGCTAGAAAAGGACTCTGGTCTCGACACGAGAATCGTGTCGAAACAGATCGTTGTTTTTTTTTACAAAATTCAATCTTTCCTAAGACCTCGATAATTGTAACGTTAGAAGAGACTTGTCCAATTTTCCGCGTCGTTAATCGTCGTCAGGGCAATCTCTAGGGTCCGTTCGATGAACGATGAAATCGACGACTCGTTAACCGTGTCCTTGTTCCACCAGCCAGGATATGGCTGTATCAGGACCTCACGCATCATCCTGCGCTTCAGTACCTGGCCTGGGTGGTGCTACCAGTCTGCCTGATCCTCTTCAGCGCCGGTTTCGTGCACATCGTTGCGCCCCAGAGCATCGGGTCCGGCATTCCGGAAATGAAGACCATCCTGCGCGGTGTAGCACTGAAGGAGTACCTAACTTTCCGCACTCTGGTCGCCAAGGTTAGCCATTAAATATTTAGTACGTCTGTTCGCTTCAATCGGGTGTCCAGTTACGGTTACAGACACCATAGTAATCAGTGTTCACCTTCGACGCGATCGCTTCCGTGATGATTCGGGTCTAGTAATCGATTCATCTAATCTCTAAGTGTCTTAGAAAACAATTCCAAGATCGCAAGATCGTGTCTGTAGAACGTTCGATGTTCCCAGAACACGTCAGAACTCTCGCAGACCTCCTCGAACTACTTCTCGAATGTTTTCAACACCGAAGTGTCTTTTACTCGCGCGTAACGCGATTTAGAGACATCTTAATAGTCCCCAGCGGGTGAAAGTGAGAAATCACCGCTGGACAAGCGGTTTGAAAATATTGCTCCGTTGAGAAGAGAAACTAGAAAAGTAAATCTAAGAGATACAACGTCCAGCTCTCGAAATAATATTCATCGGGTAGCGATCGTGTTGACAAATTGTCCTCGACGATTGCAGAGACTTCTAGACATCTGATCGTCAGAGTTTGGTGTCTCTGAGTGTACACCTAGCCCAATTTTTGAACAGGTGATAGGTCTGACCGCGACTCTGGGCTCAGGATTGCCATTGGGCAAGGAAGGTCCCTTCGTCCATATCGCCAGTATAGTGGCCACACTGCTCTCAAAATTGGTCACCAGCTTTCAAGGGATCTACGAGAACGAGAGTAGAAACTGTGAGATGCTGGCCGCTGCCTGCGCGGTAGGTGTGGCCGCATGTTTCGCTGCACCTATCGGTGGTGTCCTCTTCAGCATCGAAGTCACCACGGTGTACTTTGCCGTACGTAATTACTGGCGAGGATTCTTCGCGGCTGTCTGCGGCGCCACGATGTTCCGTTTGCTGGCCATCTGGTTCCAAAGGGAGGAGACGATCACCGCGATGTTCGCGACCAATTTCACCATGGACTTCCCATTCGATCCACAAGAGTTGTTCGTGTTCGCTCTGATCGGCGTTGGCAGCGGTCTCGGTGGTGCTTTCTATGTCTGGTTGCACAGACAGTACGTCATTTTTATGAGGAAGAACAAGAGCATGAACAGCTTTTTGCAGAAGAAGTGAGTAGTGGAGTCTTCAGATTTTTGACAAGGAGATCGGTGTTAACACGATGCAGAAGATACCGATCCTCGATAAATAACTGGGTGTTCCCTCTATAAAACGCATTGGGTCATCGAAACCATGAATTCGTTAATTGTTCGAATTGGGAGTAAATTTTACGAAAATGTTGATACCGATCTCTGAACAATTAGTCCATGTGCCTTGGGTGTTCGGTGTTAACACGATGCAAAAGATACTAACCCTCGATAAATGACTGGGTGTTCCCTCTATAAAACGCATCGAGTTATCGTTACGACGAAACCATGATCTCGAATAATTAACGAAGTATTCGAATTGGGAGTACAATTTACGAAAATGTTGATACCGATCTCTGAACAATCAGTCCAAGTGTCTTGGGTGTTCTTCACGATTCTGTCGAATGATTCCAGTCGTTTTTTATACCCTGGCATCGTTTCCCTGCTGGTGTCATCCGTGTCGTTTCCCTTGGGGTTGGGCCAGTTCATGGCTGGTGACCTCAACACACACGATCAAGTGTACGGTTTGTTTACCAACTTCACCTGGACCAAACAAGAGCTCGGTGTCGAAGAGATGAACACGGTTAAACACTGGTCGACCGCGTACACCGACGTGTTCACAGGACTCCTTGGTTTCGTCGCGTTCACGGTAAGATCCTATGCTTCGAACCACAATCCGATCGTTTGTTGTCCCAGACGTCACCCGACGAGTACGAAACTTCTCGACCAAACGAGGGACTTTGATTTCAGTTCATCTTTTCCATTATAAGCTCGACCGTTCCCGTGCCATCGGGAATCTTCATCCCTGTGTTCAAGATCGGTGCTGCCCTGGGCAGAGCTGTAGGCGAAGCTATGGCCCTGTGGTTCCCGAACGGTGTTCGTTATGGCGGCATCATAACCCCGATTGTACCAGGTAACACTAGACTAGACACCGTGAACCTCTTGGGGGAGTTTCTAACAGCGATCGATTCATTGCTCTCGTTTTCATCTCTCTCGACTTTGTTCTACCTTCATCTATACTTGTTCTGTGTTATCCCAGCACCGACCTCCTCGATTCGTGTGTCCTACATTTTCACGACCAGGTCTATCTTTTCTTTACTTTTCTTTCTTCTTTCATTTCATTCTTCAATCTACCACCTCCTTTTACCCTTGTCTCCCATTTTATCCTCTCCCAGGAGTCTTGACGTCCTCGTTCAGATTTCCAAAACGTAACTGAATTATTCCGATCCTGCGTTCCCTTTCCCGATCTTACGAATCCATATTCTCCAACTCCTGGATAGTCTACGGGGTACTACCGAAGAGAATCGTTCTCCAGGTGGTTACGCTACCGTCGGTGCAGCTGCATTCTCCGGTGCAGTGACCCACACAATCTCCGTCAGCGTTATCGTCTTCGAGATGACCGGTCAAATCACTCACATCGTTCCTATCATGATAGCAGTGTTGATCAGCAACGCGATCGCCGCTCTACTTCAGCCTAGCATATACGACAGCATCATTCTTATCAAAAAGTTGCCATATTTGCCGGATCTGTTGCCCTCCAGTTCGGGTAAGTCCTGACACCCTTTGATGATTTCAATTCGGATCGTAACTAAACCCACTTGTGTTGTTACTCTCGACAAAGTGTCCCAAAGGAAGTTTGACGACGAGGTAATGAATTATATTGGACACTTCCTTGTCCGTTTAGATCGACGCCCATTGAAACGAAACTATCGGTACGAGAATCGTTAATTATCCGTAGGGATGTACAACGTTTACGTCGAGGACTTCATGGTACGGGACGTGAAGTACATCTGGCACGGTATCACCTATCAGAGATTGAAGGAGATCTTGAAGGAGAACCGCAAACTTCGTGGCTTTCCCCTGGTTGACAATCCGGACTCGATGATTCTGCTTGGCTCCATACAGAGGCTGGAGTTGATCAAACTAATCGAGAAGCACATAGGACGTGAAAGGAGGCTACAGGTAATTACCATAACATCGTTTCCTTAAGCAGAATCGACTGTTCTTGGAATCTTTCGTACTACGTGACTTCCGATACCCAAGAGTAGCATCTGCCTCGAGATTTTCTATTATCGAGACACCATTTTCGAGAGAGAACGTTTGACCAATCCTCAGGTAGCACAAAAGTGGCACAAAGAAGCGGAAGAAAGAGCCCGAGAGGAAATGGAACGACAACTGAGAGACCAAGAGAGGACGAGGAGACCGTCCAGGTTCGAGGTGATACCAGCGCCGGATATTCTCAAAATGCAGAGGCAAAGTGTTAACGATCTAACGATGTCACCAAACAACGGCACCGGTCCCGATCATGTGAGTCCACGCCCCCTTGACGTCAATGCGCGCGAATTGTGTACACACGCTCGATTAACCGGCCACTTACGTCACCTTGCCACCGTTGGCTCCGCTTCCTCCATCGTTTGACGTTCGCGTTATATTTCCAGCACACCTACCACTCGCCGGTGTTCGGCTCGCAGCCGAAGAAATCGATCCTGAAGAAAACCAATTCCTTCACGTTGAAAGGATTCAGCCCGTTGGTCAGCCCGATCGTCACACCGTACACCACGGTCACCGGAGCGGAGAGCAGGTGAGACATTGACATCGAGGGAACGAATTAGCGATACTCTAAAAATAAAATACCGAACACCAGGTGATAAATTGAACCCCAGGTGATAAACGTACCAGGTGGCGAACAAATTGTATTAGAGAAGATTACGTAAAGTACCTGTCCGCACCTGGAATCTTATTCCTTGAGCAATCGTTGCTCGTCCAAAGTCCGAAACAACTTCAACGACACGGAGGACTAGGTCTCGAAACGTAGACACTTTTATCTCGTTAAAATAGAACAACCAGTTGAGACCAGCGACCAGAGACACCGCTCGTTGAAAGAGCGCATCTTCAAATCGCGAGTGTCATCCATCCTCCGAGATGGTGCGCTCTGTCTTTGAGAAATGAACGATTCTTTCCTTTTCTAAAGCTTCTTCGCGATTCCAGGATACGTTTGGCCTTCGAAGCGATCTTTCGCAAGTCTGCCACCTTGCAGGACGTGGACCCCGACCCGGAGCTAGGATCTGGAAGCAGTGCGAGACGTGACAGCCAGGACGGCATGAACGTGCCACCTCACACGCCCATGTTGGCACCGAGTCCCGCAACCTCGAAAAAAGTGCAACTGGTACGTACCCCCCAGATCTGTACGCTCTAAGGTACCCGGTACGATCGAGCGAAGGTAACTTGTCGATTTCACCAGCCCCGGGAGAGAGTGATAGACATGTCCGCGGAGGATCAGAAACGATGGGAGGAGAGCGAAATGGCATTGGAGGTCGACTTCTCCAGGTGTCACATAGATCCAGCACCGTTCCAGCTGGTCGAGAGGACATCGCTGCTGAAGGTGCACAGCCTCTTCAGCATGGTGGGAGTGAATCACGCTTACGTGACAGCTATCGGGAGGTTGGTCGGAGTTGTCGCGTTGAAAGAGGTTCGTTTCATACACAATTTATCGATATCTGGAGTAACCTTTTGGATGAAACACTATCGATTCCGCACCGAGTCTTTTAAAGAGGGACGAACGCGACGTTTTATCGAGGGACTGCCGTGTTACCATTAAAATACCTTCCCCAATGAGCTATCCTAATAATGTTTTCGATTTTCAGCTAAGGAAAGCGATAGAGGACGCGAATGCCGGAATCTTGCCAATGCATCAAGAGTCCCATATCGGTTTGTCCAGCTCCAGCCTCACGAAGAGCGAGACGGACACCGAGAGCAAGAACGCCAGCACGATGAACTCCATTGCTTCCGTTGAGTGCGAGAAAGTGGAAAAAGTCTGAGGGATCGATCGATGGTCGAGAAAGATGGTGGAGAGGACAGGGGTGATATGTAGAAGCAAAAATGTGATAGTTGCGTTGCTGAGTACGCGACGCGACCCGAACGATGCGAGTGACGTGTCTTCGATCAAATAATTCCCTTCCTTCCGCGACCGTGAAACACTCATGGTGGAACTCGAGCAACAGGTCCATCGGTAGCCAGCTTCGCGTGTAGCAACGATCGCTCACGAACGCTCCTCTCGTACTTAACCGGGGACAAGATTACGTCGCGTTTAAAGGCTTCCCAAAACGAGCACGTTCGACGTAACGTGTCGACCGTCTAATCACCATGGCTCGGAAACTGTACACAATTTGACGTGTTGCTTGCTGTAGAAGACACTTGAGACTTTCGAGGCTCGGGTTCTCACGATTGATACTGTTCGAAGTCTCGTCTAACCTCGTGGAACTGTATTCCGAACTTTTACTTTACTTTTGAAACTTCGTGCCCTGAGTATATTAACAGAGAGTTGTTCGATCGTAGCGTTGACTCTGATATCAATTCCAGTGTGGCTGATGTAACGCTATCGGTACCATTGTCGAACCATCGTCGATGCTAACCAATCGCCCAAACAGTCTCGAACAGTATCAACGGGTTGCTCACGGTGTTCGGTAGCGCGTAGAAGGAAACTTTCGTTACCGAAGATTTTAATCAGGGTGTATACGATCTTTCCTCTTCTTTTTTTTTCTCTTTAGACGAGTCTTTCCAAAACGCGAGGAACGATCGTTCTTCTCTCGTTGTATTCTTGTAAAACGTAGCATAATAGAGAGAGAGAGAAAGAGGATGTGTTTACCAGGTGTGCGTGAGAGCGAGTGTGGTCGTGATGCGTCGATTACTTGTTCGTGATATTCAGTGCTCAAAGGATCCTCCTCGATGGCGTGACGACGCGAACGCCGTGCCGAATGTGTCCAAGCACCGCGAAGACTAGGTATTAAAACGAAACGACAATGCACCGGTGACGGAGGTTCACGAAGGTGATTAATAATGTATTACGTTCTAGGAAACGCGATATACCCCGTTGCGTGACAAGCGTAGTTTATGATGCGGACGGTTCGAGGAGGAACGCGGATTCGGAACTCACGCTGCTGAATGCTCCTTAGTATGTAATCTATCTGACCATGGTTGTGCCAACCTATTTATTCTAATTGTTAATCGTTAGCTCTAAGCGCGTGAAAGTCATGAAGTCGTGTAGGTTTATCTCTTCGTATGATTTCAAACAGCGTAGATGTCTATATGTATATGTATTTATATATAGATACATACACACACGCGCGAATATATTTATATATATACATATATTTCTGTTGGGCGAGCCGATAGCCGGCGAATCGTTAAAATATATACCAGCGGGAAGCATTGCGTGATTCAGATCGAAAAGCTTTTACAAACGATCCGGATCGACCGCTTTGGTGTTGTCTCTCGAAGAATCTGTTTGAAAACGATCGAGTGTTCGACGAGGAGGTATCGTGTTCTAGTAGAAAATATAATAACGATCTAGCGTAATTTAAACAACATCTTAATTTAAACAACGTTTATTTAGGACTTAGAAGCGGATCGGACCGTTTCGACCGATAGTGGATCGGCCGTGGTCGCGGATATAAGACAAAAAAAAAAGAAAAAAAAAACAAAGGTTCGTAGGACGTTTTACATTCCATCTGACGAAATACTTTCACGATGCATCCCACTTTGTTGTAAATTTATTTGCGTTACACGACATCCGTAGCTTTATGCGACGCTAATCACCAAATGTAAGTACACTGTACAATCGGGAGAAGACATTAAATAATTTATTATATTATTTACATATTGTGCTGACGATTTCTCTGAACGTCGTTATTAGGTACTCGATTCCTCCCTGCGTGACTTTTCGTTTGTCGTGATCCAGCCTCGAAGTTGTCTGCCGCGGCGTCGATTCGGCGCCGCTAATACTGAAGTTATCCACGAGGGACTCGACAAATCGGTGTCGAACGTTCGACGTAAAGGAAAAGAAACGAAAAAAAAAAAAAAAAAAAAAGAACAGTATACGTTACCGTACGCAGAAAATACACGCGTGCGGACAATTTACGATATCGATTACTGTAACACGTATCGCATAGACGTCGAATCTAGGTCACATTTTCAGTACCGACTCGAAAAATCCGATGCTCGTCGCTTTGTGATTTCAGTTTACTCTACTTGGCCAAGGTAAACCAGCCATGTAAGCACTTTGGCACCGAGCCAGGAGTCTCGAAGGTGGCTCTCGAGATCTCTGTGAGAGTCACGCTGTCTAGGATCAGCAGACCCACCTGTGTCTCTTTCTCCGACCACACAATGGCGCTCAGTACCACGCCGTCGTCTTCTTTCTGAAATATTTACGAATAATCAACCGACCCTGATCGATATGGGTGTCGTTAACGCGTCAAAATCAATGCCTTTGCGTTGTTCGTTACTTGGACCATTCGTGTACAAAGTAACGAGAAACGACAGTTTACTGAACAAGATCCAGGTTGGATTCTATTTCTGTCAGAGAACTCGTTACGCCAGTTTGTCCCCTAATTCCAATAGTCGAGTAATCGTCGATGATATTTATTATCACAGCTACAGTATATACGAGAGAGAAAGTCAATTCACTGAACAGAATTCAAGTTAGGAATATTTTCATACAAGTGAAGACTAGTGTATCACCTGGACGTTCGGTGTCAATGAAACAGAAGACAAGGAAAGCTAGACTGTTTCGTCAAACGACGTTTCAATATTTATCATATCGCTCACCTTCCCATTAGGATTCGGTACAAAGATTGGCTCGCTGGGATAAACGTTCTTCTCGCACCAGGTTCTCCTCGTTTTCTTCAACACGTCCACTTTGATGATCTGCAAAGATCGCGTAACATTTCACGTGTCGTCGATCATCCTTATAAACTGATGTCCAAACGAACGCGATTCAAACGGGAATTACCGTTCCGGGATTGTCCAAATCCACGTCGCTGGAAATCGCATAGAAGTAACGATACTCTCTGCCCAGGTAGCATTCGTAACTGAGTCGCGGTGTCTCGCAGCCTAAGTCGCAGAGTAGTTCCGGTTTCACGAAAATATTGCCATCGGGGAGTCTGTGAGCAGTTGCCTTTCTACGAAGAACGTTCCTGTAGATACCTTTGTTGTCCTTGATGGAGTTTGCGTGTATCTCGTTCGCCGAATCGTCAGCTGACTTCGAGTCCAGGTTAGCGTCGCGACTCTCAAGTACCTCGTCAACGTCTTCAAATGACACCAGACCTTGGTTCACCGTTTTCACAGTGATCAAATTGTACTCCAACGGCACGTTCGACTGTGGACGGTTCATTGGCAGCACGAACCTCAGTGGTCTGCCCCGAAACATCTTGGCGTAGTCAGGATTCTGGTGTATATTCTGCAAACGAAACGTTCCGAATCCAATTATCGATGCAACTGGCCTACAGTGAATAGTATTTAACACAATTATGATTTTTTTATGTACTCTGTAATTACGAACGAAGCATCTACCGGTCTGTCATCGTGATCGAGTACCTTCATCGCCTCCACGAACATGCAATCCAACATCTTCGAATCCCGGTAACAGCAAATGTCCAAGACCACGTAATCACGGTCACGTGTCTCGAACTGGTTGATGATGTGAAGGTAGAAGAACGCCTCGGTGACGAATGTCCTCACCACCGATCCTGTCTCCTTCGATACCACGTGTATGAGGGTCTGCAACGAATAAGAAAATGAAGACAACTCAGTACAGACACCGAGTTACTCCGAATCGGTCGTTCGACCCACGTTTTCGTTTTCGTGCCACTTCAGTGCAGCGTGCATCGGTTCTTTCTTCACTTTGCAGGATATTATAGTCGGTAGGGAAACCGCCAGGGGTTGCTCGACGATTATGAAGTAATTCTCGGTGATGCCAAATGTGTGCATGTAGGAGGGATTCAGCAACCATCTGGACGGAACACTGGCAACTATAGTGGCTTGATCGAACATGGACAATTCCTGCTCTTCCCCCGAATCGTCTGTAATGATCGATCGTAGAGAAACGATTCGAAACGCTAAGGTTCAATGTCCATAATTCGAGTAACTGGTACGTTTACTAGCGTAATTGAGCGACTATTTCAAAGAAATGCTAACCGATGGTGATACGACTCGGTGAGAAACACACGACATTGTAGACAGGTCCACGCGGCGTTACACTCATCCCTAGATTGTATATGGTACCATCGTTCATCACGTGAGGGTGAGACGTGTGGTTGACAATGCTGACGTAGTCGGACACGTTCACCTGCAAGGAGAAAAACGGATCATCGAGTTTAGCTAGCTTCGATGGACACAGCTCGAGACAAACCCTCTCCGGTTGCTTCGGCGTCGACGTCTCCTTTTATCTGTGCAAAGAACACGCGTCATTAACAGAACCTACGCTAGACACGGTTAATGTAAATGATACAGTTGCACGAATAATGGAGACGGTGTACCTTGCCTATAGTTTCCAAAGTTTCTGGATCGATACGATGAATCACCGCCGACTCGGCGAACGTGTAATACTCGTCGCCAAACGGATAAACGGATATCATCGAATTGTCGGAATCGTCGTCAGGATGGAACATAGCCGCGATCCTAAAAAATATCGACGATTGATTCTTCAGTTACTCAAGAACGTTATCGGAGATCCTTGCAACGTGTCGGTTGCTACCTTTGAAAGATGCTTTTGCAGGGATCCGGTACAGGTTTCGTGCCGAACTCGGTGACGACTATCCTCTGCGCCGCATTGTTCTTCCGGTAGACGTCCGTCTGCACGAATCTGCACTGATAGGTCACCTTCCCATTGGCGATGTGGAATCTACCGTGACGAATACAGAAAGTTCGTAATACCCGATCGGTAAATCTTGAAAAGACACGCGCGATAAGAACGAACGTTCCAGCCTCGTGATTCGAGTAAACGTGTCCTCGTCGCACATCCTAAATGCGACGGAAGCTTTATCAAAAAAATGCTGACGCGTCCGCACGAGTGGTCGCCGGTGACCCCCGAAGCCAAACAAACGCTGACTCTCCTTGAACCCGTAACAAGTATAAAGGGTTTACTTGAAAAAAGATCAAGAAGGAAGACTGAGAAAAGCTCTCGCGGACCTATCGCTTCGGTGTACCCTTCCAAATTTAATCACCGCAGACCTTAATAATTGCTGTTCAGCAGAGATTAGAAGTTTTCGCGGTCAGTAACGATGCAAGGCTTCCGCGTGATAGTCGCGATCGATAACATTCGGATACCAATGTTTCGTCAGCGTTACGGAGCTAAGTTCGTTGATGTTGCACTGGACATTCATAGGTGTAATTAGATTTAGGTAGCGGTGTAGGTGTAGCGAGATTTAGGTAGCACTATTGATAGAGCGAGATTTAAATAGCACCATAGATAGAGTGACATTTAGGTAGCACCATAGATAGAGTGAGATTTAGATAGCACCATAGATAGAGTGAGATTTAAATAGCATCCTAGATTCGACGAGATTGAGGTAACATCATCTTAAGTTTAGTCTAATGTCAAAGCGTTCGATACGAGCACTTAAACCAAGACCATCTACCATTGCGTTCAGTAATCGAGACAAAGTTAGGTCTGGGTTAGGTACCACTTGTCTACGTCTCGAAGTACAGTAACATTGAGCGAAATATTGTTATCCAAATAAATACGAAAGTCTGTAGGTGATCCTCTAGTCACGTCGACTCTATCGCAGCAACATACCGGTGCAGTAAAGCTGAACTATCGAACAGGTGGTTGAAGTTGTATTCTCCGACTTTCAAGCTGCCTGGCCCGTTCCTCAGCAACGTACCCTTCAACCAACTTGGAATCTGCCCGGTAACTTCTCCAGGTATCGGCTCTATCACTTCCTTCTCGCAGGATCTCATCCATACGGACGAGTCACAGTTCGGGAAGTAATTTTGCTTCTCGTCTTTAGGTCCATTTTCGGTTGCCTTCGAACAGCTCGCAACGTCGGTCAGCTACCAAGGAAGATCAAAGCTTGCATTTCAGTCTAATATTTTTTAAATAGATATTCCTTATGCTCGTGAGCTTCAAACAACATTAACTTATAAGAGGGAGCACGATAGATAGATAGATAGATAGATAGTACTGAGAAAAGGTGACACACTAACAATAAGTGCGATCGAACTGAGATAGGATATTAGATCTAACGAGAATGAGATCACACTAATAAGACTGAGTTAGTGTTCAATGGGACTGAGCAGAATACTGATTTAACGAGACTAAGCTTGCAACATCGGTCAGCTACCAAGGAAGATTAAAGCTTGCATTTCAGTCCAGTTTTTTTTAAATAAATATTCCTTACGCTCGCGAGCTTCAAACAGCATTGACTCAAAAGAGGGAGCACGATAGATACACTGAGAAAAGGTGGTACACTAGGTGCGATCGAACTGACGTAGGATACTAGATCTAACGAGAATGAGATCACACTAATGGGACTGAATTAGTGTTCAATGAGACTAGGCAGAATACTAGATTTAACGAGACGAAACTACCAATGATGATTAAAGCTTGGATTTCAGTCCAGTCTTTTTTAAATAAATATTCCTTACGCTCGCGAGCTTCAAACAGCATTGACTCAAAAGAGGGAGCACGATAGATACACTGAGAAAAGGTGGTACACTAGGTGCAAGCGAACTGAGGTAGGTACTAGATCTAACGAGAATGAGATATCACGCTATGTTCAACGGGACTGAGCAGAATACTAGATTTAACGAAACTAAGGTCATACTAGGTTTAATAGGACAGTGGTAGGATACTATTGTAGATCCAGGCTAGGGCGTCGACTTACGCGGAACGACGTCCTCGACAATTTCATCCTTTTCCCGTGTAACAAATCATCGAGCTCGTTTAATTTTACCGAGGAGAAGTCACTGGTGGATTTCGATCTACTTCGCTTGATCGATTTCATAGCAACGTTTATTGACACTACCGATAAACTCCGATGAAACATGGGGAAATTAAACACTGCACAAAATTTATCTTTCGAGTTTGTAGTTTCGCAGGTCGTCGAACATTACGGACATTACGTTTCGTCCTCGACGTTTTCGTCAACCGGGTCCGTTACCAATGGATCCAGTATCGAGAATAGAATGTGGTAGACTCTCTTATGGGTAAAATCCATCATTCCCCTTAGGGCTTCGACGAACGAATGACATTGTTCCTATAATCTACTGACCTTAAAATATAGTTTCGCCATAATCCGATTAACAGCACCGGTTGCTCGAAGCCCCGCACATTATCACGTGCCTCTACACCCCTTTCTATACATTGCGGCACCCCTGACACGTGGTTAAGCGACACGTGGCACATTTTCATGTTTTACGTCATCGATTCACGCGATACGCGAAGCAATACGTAGAGAGAGAACAATCTTGAGAAAGATACTTCGGAATAGAATTCAGTCTCTATTTATTTATTCGTTACGAAAAAATTAATATTTTATTTTTTTACCACCCCTTACGAGGATATCGTTCTCAATGTTATCGACCGTGTTGAGTGAACAATTAGTTCCGTCACTCTCCACGAGAGGGCAGTCAAAATGATACAGATAAGTCTTCGGCTTTTCCCTTAAAATTAGTACACTGCGAACGTTAGTGCATAGGTTAACGCATGTAAATCAATACAGCAATGCGCTGAAATATTTATCAATCGGAATCGGGTACCGGATGAATGAAAGCAAAACTTTTCCTTCTATCGTTTTACGGTATCTGTTCTTGCAACTGAGGAATAATAATTTTAATTGATCCATATATTAGACGCGCATTCTCGGAAGAGAAAGCTGTTTTCTCCTGGAAAGAAAATTTTCATGGGAAAAGTGCTCGAATTGAACGATGTATATGTATATATACCACGTGTAATTACACGATACAAAGTCCTACACGCCTAGTATCCTGTGTGTTATAGAAATCAATTTTCTCAGTGAACGAGTACTTTCACGAAAAATGTACATTCCATGTTCTCGGTTTATTTCGTTTTTAAGAAAAATTATATTGTCCTTCGGATTTTATCGTGTGTATTACGACATCTTGTGTGCCACATATGAAATTCTTGGGATATCTACCACCTCGATGTTTCGTAATAAATTTCGTACAATTTCAGCGAACTCGTGCAATGCATGCAATTCTGAAGTAAAAGCAAGCATTCGTCAATATCGCAGCCGACTTTCTCGACGGGTAACACAAGACGTTTTTGTTACCGGAAACAAGGCGACGATGGTACTGTCCAAAACAGATGACGGGTCTAGATTGGCGGACATCCTGCGTTGTAAGCGCTTGAAAATCGGTTCGTGTTGCTACTTTCGCGAAAAAACTCGCCTGATTGGCCGAATTCGTGACAGTTCAGCCGTTTTGGCATACAGCCATAATTATTTGCGGAACGCTAATGTTGTTACGCGGAACGTTGCCACTAGGAATTCCGTAACATTTCCACAACGTTTATAAATTTTCCACTCTCGACAAATTTACATCCGTTTAACTCTTACATTTCGGGTCACCTTCGCAGGTTAAAAAAATTTGTCAATCAGGAATTTAATGTTGTCAGTTTTGGTCGTGACCTAGCATAATCATACCTTCTTTTTACCGATTAGCGATTTTTTATCACTTTTTCGTTTTTACTAATTAACATTTTCTCATTAATTTTCGTTTTTTTTTACCGACCAGCATGTTTGTATCGCTTAATCGCATATTAATATGTGATCTCCTTTCTTTTCTCGACGTAACTTCTTACACATGCATACATATGTATGTAAATAGATATATGTGTACATCGTTTGCGTACTCAAACGATAAGATACCCTGGTAAGGTTGTAATAAATACAAATACGAAGTGCAATCGTTAAATATCTACTCGTGAGAGAAAAGGAAGGCTTGGTATTATTTATTTACGATGCTCCTCGCAACCGAAACATAACCTGCGAACGTGTGAAATGTATATATGGAAATAACGAAGCGACAACATTTCTATGCGAGTGTTAATTTATTCCGTAGACGATTCTACAATAACATCTGTCGTTTCTCTAAGGAATTTGCATTCAGTGTGCATAGATTAGCCGCTAGATCTTGGTCGCCCAAGTAACGCCAACTACAAGATGGTAAACAAATGCAGCTGGAAAATTATTTAAGCAACTATGCAGGTGGAAACTTTTCAAGGTTAAATTTATATATATTCAATGATATCAATTCTCTTGATTGTTAAATTACGTTTATCGTTCAGTGACCGTGGAAAAGCTATTAACGGATGCTTAGTTAATGTTACTCGGTCGCTATAAACTGTGCACAGTTTCTGATCAGAATGATAAGGAAGATCACGTCAGCCTTGATTCCTCGTTTATTTCGCATTCGTGCAAGTGCCTGTTTAATTTACGGAAACGTTATGTTAACTGAAACCGACTGGTTGTTTGAAAGAATATGGGCGAAAAAAACTAAAATAGAGAGGTTAAAGGTAACTGTACCTAGGACAAGGCGGAAAGAAACATGTCGCAATAATTCTATCATGTTAAACGTAGGCGAACAATGTTCAGAAATAAAAATATTGCACATAAACAAAAAATTAATCGAACGCAACTACTGTTAAGGTAAATCTATGATTCTAATAACGACTGTAGATATTACAAAATCGATATAAATTTTAGAAATATCAATGAACGCTTCGAAGCAACTAGTGGGATAACTAATATTTCAGATTAACGAACGGATGGTAACGGAAAGAAAAGTAACCTTAAATTTCGGTTCATTGTGTTATCTGGATAGAGTTACTCTCGATAATTGTTACATTGACGTCACGAAGTTCACGAAGAGTTGCACGACACCGCGACTGAATTATTATCTCGGCAAAAACGAAACGAGATAACTGGGCAAATTAATCTGTGGAGGATGTATGCATGGCTCGCGTCAACAGTTGTTTTCTACGTGCCCGCGTGCACGTTAACTAACCAATGGATAGAGCGTTCTGCGTGACACATAGCACAGCACTCGCATAAGTTCGCGTCCAGTCGACGATACGTGCAGTTTTATGAAACGGTGCACGCATGCCTGCACCACGTGCCAGTCACGTGCTCGTGTGAAGCGAGAGGTACGTCGCGTGACTGCCCAGCTTTCGCAACAAAGACAGTAAAATCAAGTTATCGCGGTACCGCATGGGTCGATCACGTAGAAAGCGAGTGCAACCTTCGTGCAACACTCGGTACCCTAATTTTGGAAAATTGCGTTAGTTGTTGGTTCACAAATCCGTAACAGAGCGAGCACGCGCGCTTTCTGTTTTCCAGAATATATCAACGATGATGCACACGGTGAATAGATAGGATCGAACGGATCGAATTTATTTCGACCGGCGAGCTAATTTGCACTTTAACCGCGCGTTGGATACACAATTACTATACAAGGGTCAAAAATGTTTTAAAGGTCATATATCGATCAACGTCAATCATTACGCGGTCATATCGTAAGTAAACATGTACAGGGTTGAAAAGAAAGTAATTTGCACGAAATTAAGCAAAAGAATACAAATATATGTTTACGAGCATAGATAAGCTTGCGAGTAACGAACTGCGCATAATGAAAAGGCAAAAGAAAAAAGTAATAACAATAGAATCGAGTGTAGAAAACCTCGTAATAGAATTTTCCTCTTGAATTTTTTTTTTTTTTTTTCATTCACGCAGTGTTCTCGGACAAGCTTTTGGGGATTAAGGTTTAGACTGTTTAGAAAAAGTAACACAGGTTTATGTATTCGACAGGTCTGGGTCAGACGATACTATTGGATTACAATCATTGGAAAGCACAATTGACAATAGCTCCGACAGTCGAGGCCGACAGTTATCATAAAACGTGCATCGGTAGAGAATTTTTTCTTGCAACGCCCAAAGAGGACAATAAATGAAATACAACAACGAGCAACTCAACAGAATGAAGCAACAATGTAATAGAAGGTGTGTCGACACTGATGCGCATTCAATTCGTTATACTTTTAATGTATATTTAAGAAAGTAATATTAATCAATTAACTTGTATGTTTTTATAAAACTTTTTCATTGCACGTAATTAAAAATAGTCCAAACAAGCTCGTGTTTGGACTTATTTTTAACGGGACAACCTCGCTGATCCATCGATGATACTCCCGTTATGGTGTGACGAAAAGTGTAAAAATGTTCAGCTCGCAGAAGCAACCGCGGCACCTCTTTAAAGTACGGTTCTTAAATCCACTGCTTTAAATTCGCCGCTGCTGACCGCCCGAGCGGAAGAAACATAAACAGCGAGGTGATTTCCGATCTCGAACCCGTGACACAAAAATGTTATCCTTAGGTGAGAAATGATTGCATTAAACGCAATCTCGAATAGATATTTATCTAGATCAAGGATCAACAACCTTCCGGATTGAGAGCCATGTCAGTGAATGGGTGCCAGGTCACGTTCATCTATAGTTAATAAATGAAGATAATAATAACAAGCCTCTCGTCTTACTATACCGCAACGTGTCCTTCTTATTAACGTGGAATACAAAAATCTCCCACAAATCTATTTCAAATCGTCAAAAATGACTCGAGCAACGAGCTTCTAAATTCTAAACAATTTTTTTTCCATACTTGTATCAAAAATAGACAAACTTATTCGAGTTACAATCGACGAATCTATCCACGATACAATTTATTCAAACCGATCCGAGAAAAAAAAAAATACACAATTTCGTCCTTGTAATTCGAAATTCGTTATCAAATAATCGTTCTCGTCTCTAAACTCGTATCACCGATCTAGCTTTGTTCACCAAACCGTTGTAATTTATTTTTCCTCGTTTCTCGCACGATCGATCGTGATCTCGAGTCGTTATTTCCGATCGGACGTCATAATGTCTTTTTTTTTCTTCTTCTTCTTCTTCTTTTTTCTCGCAGTAGAGAACACGCTCGTGGCAGACGCGTGTATAGTGTTTTCAGCGTGCTATAATAAGTGGGTAGGTCAAGGTCGCGATAATGGCGGTATCGTCGTTCTGGCGCGTGAACGTTTCCGACTTGATTCGTTCGACCACTTACCTACCTCACTTTTGGGGAACGAGAAGCGGAGCGTGTCGATTCGCTCGATTGGCATGCAACCATGATCGTCGACGTTTATCGCATATTCATGGCGACAAAGTCCTGGAGATCTTACGTCGTGCCTCTGACGCAAAATCGACCTTGGTGTTTCAGGTGACGGTGACTACGAGCCTCGAGTTCTCGGGTTCTCTACACTCAAGACTACGCGCACCTCGCCAGCTTTATAATTAAAGGTGACTGACCTATCTCAACTGCCTACACGCGACTCGAGGACAAAATTCGTAATGATTTTCGACTTAATTATAGACACGGCACCGTGTCGAGTATTTGGACTTCCAAGGAGACTAACCCAATCGGAGGAGGAGGTTGCGAGTTTTTCATTAGATGTAAAAATACCTCATCCGAGGAGTATCAAAGTGGACGATTCGAAGGTGTTGCGACGATATTTTTATCCGTATCTGCGCGGAGTGTTCAATTTGATTAAAATACCAAAGATAGATAAAATTCGATGAAAATTTATTTGACGAACAATTTTCATTTGCAGATCGAGAAATACCGTGAGAATTCCAATTTCAATTTTCGTTCGACGAATAACGGACGCGAGACGAATCTAACGGTCTTTTGTACGTTGTTTGAAAACGTTTGAATGAATGTGTCGGTTGAATCTGCTGGATACGTTGGAGAGTCTCGGAAGTTTATTTGCGTGGATGATTCCGTGATTATTTTAAGCACCGTGGCGATATAACCGACTAATATTGAATTTATATAACGTATCGGGACTGTTGAAATTTCCGTTAGTTTGAAGACAAACTGACGCTGGTAAACGATTCACTGATTATTTCGAACGGTCTATCTCCCAAGGTTGTCTAACACCGGATCGTCAAACAAAAAACAGCGCTTCTCTGAAAAACAAGGAACACGTACCATCTGCTGTCACGTCGAAAATAACGAATCCGTGTTTACTTTTTGCATGGCGTGTCAATCTAATTTAGCAGCGTTGAAATCTCGATGACCAGCTTGTGTCGCGTACCGTTGTGGAAAATCGAATTTGCAAGTGTCCAATTTCGAGGAATATTAACCAATTGGACGGTTTGCTAATCGAACGTCTATTTCAAGCCACAGTCCAAAGCCATTTGTTGCACACGTTCGCGTTGCGCGTTACCGCTGATAACGTTCGCGATAAGGCACAGATCGTTATGTATTATGTATTTCCAATTCTCCGTGTACCTTGGCATTTTTCGCGATAAAACGTAACGCGGTAAATACCTTATGGATATCTAAGACTCGGTTTTATTGTCGCTCGTCGAAGAAAATTTCATTGTTTGTACAACTCGTTCAACGAAGACCTTAGACAAGAATAACGATGTAAATGGATGTAAATTAGGCGGCGTTTCATCTGTAACGAACAAAGGACAATTCATCGGAATGAATCCCAAGCTGTTCGATTGTTGTGTCGACAGCTTGTACGTAGAAACGTGACAACAGATACATGGGAACAGAGGCAATTACCCCGCGTTACAGATAACCAATTGAAACCAAAACAGTTTCCATTAATGTACGTGATAACTTCGTACAGAAGACAAGCACAATGTACAGAGATACGATTGAATCTTCCTCGATTAAAAATGGACGTTATTGTTATTCGGAGTAACCTATCACTTCTGTGTAATTTTCAGGAGTAACCTTTCGTATTAAAAGTAAAGCAGCTGCTAAAGCGAGATCAGTTGAACCAATTTGAACAGTTTCCACCGATGTATACGATAACTTCAAACGAATGCCAACCGTGACGTACACAGATCAAATCTGTCGATCGGATCTCTATTGATTAAAAAGGAACGTCATCGTTATTTGAAGTAATATAACTTCTATGTTACTTTTAGAGATAACCTTTTATATTAAAAGTAAACCAGTCGCCGAAGCAAGGTCAGTTTAATGTTAACTTTCTTTTATGGAATATCAACTCCATTTAGTCGAATGTATGGACTTTACCCTCTTACGACGAACGTCGTATTACATTAACTCGTTCCTTGGAGCTATTACCTCTATGACTCACGTAACTGGAAATTAACAACGATAAGAGATACTTTCTTTCAAATTCTAGCGCCTACATTAACCGCACCGTTCGAAGCTGTTTTACAATTCAGAGATAAAGTTACAGATAAGTAGCTCCAGTATACAAGTAATCTAGTCGTTTCACACGGTATAATACTTTTACTGTGTTTCTAAAATATAGAAACACGTGGAAAACCACCAACGTATCGAACACCTTAAAGAAACGAACTTGTCGAGGAAAACGATCCTGTAATTATTCCAAGCAATGCAATTGTATTTCCATTCGCGATATCTAACTCGATAACCCGTGTAAAGACTCCTACGGCGTTAAGTTGCTTAATGAACGACAATGTTACGTCAGTGATCCTCCGATCACCCTATCGTACTATACTAGGCTCAAAACAACTTTAGAAAATTATAACACCGGCCAATTGTACGATCCTCTGATCGTCTTCGACGGTGCAATTATACGTCCATTGACAATACCTGACTTCCAATGGCTAGAAAGGCTCGTAAAGCGTTAAATTGCTCAGCACGCGACAATGTTGCATCGGTGAGCTATCCATCACCGATCACCCTGTCCTCTGACACTAAACTCGGAACAAGTTTAGAGTACTCCAGAGAACACCAGAAACCCCAATTACCACGCGTGTTAATTCTCCCTCGCGAATATTTCTCCGTTGCAACGCATCGAGTCAAGGATGCATCCCATGGATCGCGAACGTCATGCGATACCCTAATCTACGCAACTATGACGTCTGCCCGGAAACGCGTCGTCCAACGAGACTTTTCCACGAACGTTTCAACCGAGTTTGGCGACACGTGGGAGAGCATCGTTATACGGAATCATTGTTAAAGACAACGATTCAAGGATCGGGAAAAAATGTGATTCACGGGGTCCGGTGAGTAACGAACTGTGCTCGATTTATGCGAGCGCTCGCTTTTTCTGCTGGCTCATGGTCGGACGAAATCGATCCAAAGATCGAACACTTAAATCACTCGCCGGTGCAAGATTTATCGACACCGATAATCACACGTCGATCGTTCCCGTAGCCCGATCTCGGCAAATATTGTTCCCACGAGGATCGACGACAGCTGGGTGGAAGGTAGATCAACCGAGTTCTCTTCTAATCGCGTTAATGAAACAACACGGAGATCACGTGCACCCGTGACGCAATCGACGGCCCACCTGTTGGCGGATCACGAGGTTTATTTAATACACGATCGTTACCAATTAAATTATCGCGTTTATAGACGATCGCGAACCGAAACGATACCGACCTTTCGGAATTGATTCGAATACTAACAATCGTATCTCCTATCCCTAACGAGATCGTAATTGAATCGAAAGGTTTCGAAATTTCTAATCGCGATGATTAGACTTTGGATTTGAAACGCGTGAAGAATTTCAATCATCGAACGATACTTGTTATCCGAACTCTGTAATGGGAAATTAACATGCATATTTTGACACATAGGCCCACTTTGACGTCGCTTCGTTAATATTGTATCTCTCTTATTCTTCTCTTCGAATGTATTCGATGCCGTGGTTACACCTATTTAAATTATCTCGAATTGACCGAAATTAAATAATTTAAGTCCCCGGGGTCGGCTAAAAATGTCACGTCGGTGATTTATGGTATTTAACACGTTACACGACGGCTCGAGCGAGTAAACTTGCGAGTTGTATTTTTAGAGAATAAATTAGATCAATATTGTAATTTGCTTGCAAAGTACCTAGAAATTTACATACAACTTTCGCTTCGTACGAGTATTTTTACCTTGAAATGTTGCAATTAATATTTGTTTACGGGCCAGTTCCGGAATGTTTTAATTGTAGGATTAAAAGCGTATGTAAATTTTAAGGAGTATGCGATTTAAAATGAATTAAACATTGAATAAACTTCGTTCCCTCCCTGATAAATTTTTTCTCTCATTTTTGCGTCATAGATCTCATACGCAAGGTATTATCACTGTGCACCACGTATCGTGTTATTGCCGACCTTCTTTTATCAGAATCAATATTTTTCAAGGGATCAGCGTCCAGTACACTTTCTTCCGTTTTATTTATCGATGTTTAATATCGCCAAGTGGAAGGAAGCAGGGATCGAAACAGACATAGAATTTGTACAATAAGTTCCACGGGTTGATCAGTATTGAGATGAGTATTCAGATAAATAAAAGTGAACAAAATTTACAAAAAATAAAAATCGAAGTTCTCGTGTCAATTATTCATCTATAAGGATCACCTATTTACAATACATAGTTCTAGAACATCTGTTCCCTAGGAATACATTTTTAAAAAAGTTTCCTTCCTATTAAAAATACCATGTTTTCAATAAATGTTTTCCTCCGAATAAAAGTATCATGTTTTTAAGAAACAGTTTTTTTCCCAATAAAAGTACCACGTTACTAAAAATATTTTCCTCCGAACAAAAGTATCGTATTTTTAAGAAAAAGTTTTCCTCCCAATAAAAGTACCACGTTATTAAAAATATTTTCCTCCGAACAAAAGTATCGTATTTTTAAGAAAAAGTTTTCCTCCCAATAAAAGTACCACGTTACTAAAAATATTTTTCTCCGAACAAAAGTATCATATTTTTAAGAAAAAGTTTTCCTCCCAATAAAAGTACCACGTTATTAAAAATATTTTCCTCCCAATAAAAGTATCGTGTTTTCAATGAAAGTTTTCCTATCGATAAAAGTACCATATTTTTAAAAAAAGTTCTCAAGGTAAAGTTTTCCTTCCGATTAAAGGGGTAAAGTTTTCCTCCTAGTAAAGTTACGATAAGGAACGGTAATTATTTCGGAGAAAGATCGAAAATAATTCTTGGAAGAAACGAAAGTCAATTACCTGAAAGAAACTCGTCCAGCGGGTTCACGTTGTTGTTTCATCGATGTTGTCCAATTGTTCTTGTTTCTTTTCTATTCCCGCGCATCGCTGGCTGCGGGAGCAGCTGAGAGATCGTTAGTCATTCTCGGTATTATCGATCACGTGCCGTTAATTACTGACACAATAAACGTCCGGGAGCAACGAAGAAAGCAACGTATGCCTGCGTCGCTGCGATATCACCGGGCAAAGATATCGATACCCTCCGCGGACGTATAACACCGATAAACGTATTTGCATACGAGGTTTCGTTTTTCTACGAGTTTATCGTAACCACGTGCTACGAACGCACAAAATCCTCGCTATCGTTATTGTTTTCGCTCGCCCGAATCTCCGTCCACGACAAAAGTAATTTCGATCCTCGATTCAGTTATTGAACTTGAACCCCTTGAATCGATCACGTTCGTACAACAATCGTTGACGCTACGTGGACCGTGCATACTCGAAAGATCGTCCTCCTGGCTGCGTTATTTGTTAATAGAAGTTCTAATTGAGAGCAGAGTTGACGACCCAGTGGCAGAACCCAGAAGTAATTACTTAAATACTCTTTTATGTGTTTTTCAATTCTGCCTTGTTATCCAGTTGGTTAACTCTGCCACTCGTTGTCTTCTTCGGTACCGCTTCGGTAAAATAAATGGTCGTTTATGGAACTTTTCCAATAGATTTCGTTGGAACGATCGAAATGGAAAAAATTCTTTGTAAATTCCATTAAGGACAACGGATAGATAGAAAGTACAGGTTGATTGGAATTCGTGAGAAATAAAAATCATTTTCCATGGAACTTTTGCCAGAAGAGTTCTAAGCTATGTGTTCCATGAGAACAATAGAAAGAAGAGAAATTAGAAAATATTATCTTCCCTTGCAAAAGTACAGATGTTCTATACTCGAGGAAAAGTATACGATTTTAACGGATCTGTTGAAAAAGCGAAATAAACTCTTTCCTTATCTTTCGGTTCTGTACTCCTTGTTTCAGCTGTATCGTCGAAGATAGAATCTGCACCATTAAGAAACGTAGACTCTCAATAGGGAGTAACCGAAACACTAAATACCGTGTACCTATTTTTAGGGAAGGAATAAAATTTTAATCCCTAATCGAGAGCAACGCGAGAGATCGGATTACCAATCGATTACCACGTTCGCAAATATTGAAGGTGGTCGAGCAAATTAATTTCTCGGCGAGCGTGCGATGAATTCTGGAGGAAATAATTAAGTAGAAACGCGACGTTGTTCGAGAACGAGCGCGAGAATCGAACGAGGACGACGGGCTGCGTGGATTTCGAAAAAATTCGCGGAAAATTTCGCGCAACGGATTCCCCGAACGTCGTTTTAAATCGTGTCAATTCAACCCTCCCGTCGAATTGATATTGTCCATAGCACGTGACGACGAATTCCTGGATCTTATTTTTAAACTGTTTTCTATTCCCGGCGCGTGTGTTTACAGAGTCAATATTTGACAAAGAACCTGGCGAACGCGCACCGCATCATCTCGGCAAACAGGATTTGGTCAATTAAACCGTATCCGAGGGCTTCGGAAGCAGCGATCGTGATGCAGCCACCGAGCACGTAACTCGGGTCACGAGATGATCTTGTTCGAGCTTATCGGATCTCGTGACTCGTTCGACACTGTCCAGAAAGCAAAGCGGGTACCGCCCATATCCTCCATTGTGACATTCCACCTACTCGTCTAACACGTGGTCCTCGCTAACGTAATTTCCTCGACAAATGTAACGTTTAACGTTAGAACTATCGACAGATTTCCTAATATTAAGGTATACCTTATATATATATATATGTGTGTGTGTGTGTGTTTCTAAAAGAAAATCAATCGATGAGGAAAAAGAAGAATTTATAAAATTGATCACGTGCGTAGAATAGAATAATCACGTCTTCAGAAAACGTACCGTGAAATTTAAAGTAAATTTTATTATCAAAGCAGTCATTTTGATTTCAGAAAACGTACCGTGGAATTTCAAGTAAATTTTATTATCAAAGCAGTCATTTCGACTTCAGAAAACGTACCGTGGAATTTAAAGTAAATTTTATTATCATAGCAGTCATTTTGACCGGTTGGTAAGTCTAGTGTGAAAAACAACAAGTAAGAGAATAATTTTATTCGAACGAAAGCAATGTTCATTGATTTATCCGAACGAAATCGTTGTTTATTCGTCACGATATATATATATATATATATATATATATATGTATATATATGTATATATATATATATATAGTATAATCCCATCGTTTAAATTCTAATGTTTATTCAACGAGCGAGAAATAAAAGATCGATTTTTATATCCTTTATTCGTTGTTCCGAACTTTTATCCAAATACAAGTTTTATCCATCTCCGATAAGATAAGACGTACGAATAATCGACCACGTTCGAAAACAAAGTGAAGATTATTTATTACGCGATATTCCGTCACGAACGAAACTAAACAAAGTCGATTACGATAATTGGACCCAATTTCAATAAAAAAAAAAAAAAAAGAACGACATAGTTTCCGTGGAATCCTTCCGTATGGTAAAAAATTGAACTATTAATGACCAAGTTGATCGTGGTAATTTAGATTCCACGTATGTAACATAACGTGTGCTATATTTAGTAGTGTAATATAAAGTACGATGAAAAAAGGGAACTGTTAATTGCAAAGACGATTATACTAATCCGGACTCCGTGTGGGCAATATAATGTATGCAATATTTAATACTATAATTAACGAGAAAGGAGATTCCGTGACTAGTACCTGATTAGTGTTTTATATCGATCGTTCGTAACGGACCAATTGAATTCTATTTTATTAATCGGTAATTTAACAATATTCCGCTCTCTGTACGTGTTTCCTTCCTCTCCTCGTTATCTTCATTTTTGTCATAATTTCCTTCATCTGCTCGATAATTTCATCATCAAACATGCCACTGCCCGCGAGTCACTCTTTTATATAATTTTCTTCTCGTTTTTCTTCCATAATGCTGTACGCATAATCGAATAACAGACGTTCCGTTGTGCGTCGGTTCGAGCTTCTTAATTTTCTTTCGAATATTCTGAAACATCAGTCGTGTCTCTCTCTTCTCCAACGATCGTAAAAGCTACAAGACCTCCTCCAATGAACCAAAAATTCTCTGAAAATATTGTTCTTGGTAAGGACTTGCTATAAAAACTTATCGTCTTTAATTACACGATCGGTCGTTCCGTTCGTACAACGAGCATAATTTACAAGTCGTTTATCAATTTTGCAAACTCTTTCCAAACCTTCGGTTTGATCCCTTGCCCCTCGATTCGACGAGAAGCTACCGAACCGTGAAGAAAATGAAGAAAAATTGATTCCAGGGAAGGACTCGCTGTGAGAAACACAATAGTCTTCGATCACGAACTAACCGTTCCGTTGGTGCATAATTTCCAAATCGTTTATCAATTTTAAAAACCGTTCCTCGCATTCGAGGAAAAATTCTACAACTTCGATCGATTGGAATTTCCATTCTCTGTAAGAATTCAACGAGCACGATTCATCGAGCCTGAACTCGATCCTCTAGATCCTTGATAATGCGATATAATAGATCTGCTGTATTTTTCCAGAGACACGTTCAACACAGGTTGCAAAATCTCCGTAATTCGAATGATGCTCGCGCTCGATCGGTATAAATCGTTGTACAAAGCACGAGCCAGCTCGGATCGGTGACATTATTATCTTCTTGATTCGATGATTGGATTAGATCGCGATCAATTCCACCTCGAACCGTCAACATGCGAACCAGACCTGAACTATTCGCCTATAGGTCATGGAACATAATAAACGGAAACGATACGTTCTAAAGTGTCTCGAAGATGAATCATGCATACTTTGCATCATTGTGATCGATCTGAGGATCGTTGCACTCCGATTTCAATTCGTACCGACGAATAAATAGGATAATGAACGAATAAATAAATAAATTAGAATCGTTAAATTTTCGTAACGCACTCGACGTTCTCGTAACGCTCCCGAAACACGATTTTCATACGACACGATGTAAAAATTACAAGAATCGTGTAACACGGTTTGAGAAACTTCCACGACCCTCGAATCTTCGTTCAGATTTCGTGCAATACGAATCAACCGTGTTACGGGAGGGTCGAGTGTATCTTTTGTGTTGTATCGATGAGATCCTTCGTCGCGAATAATGGAAAATTTATTGTTCAAATCCGTTCAAAGTCGACCAGGTTTACAATCGGGACAGTTTCTCGGACAATTGGTAATAAAGATTCACCGTGAGTCACGCAGAAACGAGTCTTCTTCGAACGATTGAAACAATAGATCGTAAAACCGAAACGACGAAAACAACAGCCTGGAAAAAGACTCTGTGCCATTATAATTTCGGTGCATCGTCGAAACAGTCCCTGAAAATTGTTCAAACCCTGTGAACCGACTGAATAATTGTCACGTCGAAGTTTTCGGAAGCTTGTTGATCGCCGAATTGTGTAATCAATATTTCTGTGACATCTCGTAACGAGATGATCCTCCTTATGAAAAATATTCTCGCGATAAGCTTCTAAAGTTGAAAGACAGATAATCCATTATACTCCAAAATTTCACGTACCAAGTAAATAAATGTACTAAACCGTGATGCTTTATGTCGATACGGTGGAATATCTCTCGATGAACAGAAGATATGAAAAAATCTTCCACGAAAAATGATCTACGAAGGAGGGATCGTTGTAAGGTGTAGATCATTTTGTTGCCCCTATTCGTACCGAATAACATTCGCGAGAATATTTTTTTTACATCACCGGTTGTTCGCAGAGGTAAAATAGATATCCAATACAGAATAAAGAACACTTAATTGTTTATACGTGCGCGATTATTCGAATCAAGTGAAGCAACAGAACACCTTTGTGCTGGTATTTTAAAGGAAATAAATTTTACAGTGTCTATAAATATTCTCCGAATCCTCCTCGGGTTACAAATATTTGTACGTCGGAAGTTAATAAACGAGAAATCGTCCTAATTATCGAGGGAAATACCCAGGTGGGCAAATATCATTTTCACAAACTTAACAGTAGAGTGTTAAAGTAGTTAATACAATTTTCTTCGTTTGTGAGGAAGCTCTCGTAATATGGCGTCCAGGGGCACGTGCCCCTGTCATGTCGCTATCTACAATTACAAAATATTATGGTAATTGATATTGGAATCGTTGGAGTGTTGTTAACGTTAAAGAACAAATTCTTACCGAAATGGTAAGATTATATCGTACGAGAATCGAAAATGGAGGGCAACTGATAATGAGTCTTCCGGGTTTGGATAATTTTTAAATTATGATAATTGATATTGGAATCATTGGAGCGTTGTTAACGTTAAAGAACAAATTCTTACCGAAATGGTAAGATTATATCGTACGAGAATCGAAAATGGAGGGCAACTGACAATGAGTCTTCCGGGTTTGGATAATTTTAGAACGTTACTCGTTCGTTCAACTATCATCGTTGCGTTAGTCATGAATGACTAGTGGAATGATTTCGGCTTAGTTATACATATTTCACAGTCACGTGAAAAAACTAGTTAATAATACATCCGCAACCGTATCGTTGGAGCATAGGCTGTTAGTGGAACCAAAGTCCACGACTCGTATTCAAGAACCGATCTAGGTGAAGCGATCGTTGACAAACGATCTATTAGGTACAGTAAAAATTTTCGAAACAAATTTCAAATGTTCCTGTTTAGAACGTAATTTTACTCGCAGTCGCAGTCGAATATTTCTACAACGTTCGAACATCTTTTTCGTGGATTTCGATGCATATATTCGATCAGTTTCTCATCTTCAATTACAGATGGATATTCTAAACGTGTTTAAACAATTCGTGTACTGCCCTTTAACTAACGGTAACATTCTCCATTATCTACGTTCGACGCTGTACTATCGAGATCGAACTCATGAAATATGAAAGCACCAATTTTGAACCGCTCGCTATCTACGTTCGCTGTCATGTAAATAACGAAACATCAAAACGATCGAAAATCACGAGGTACGTGTATCGACAACAAAGATGAAAAATTTTCAACGAAACAATTTCGTGCGTTACGTTGAAAAATTATTGCCCGAAATTCGAATTGACGTCACTCTACTCGATAAATATTGCGACGAAATGATAACTCGTGCAACAATTATCGATCACTGGCTCCACATGGATCCACAGCAGAGATCATCGATTTTTCCATTGAATGGAAAAACCTGTTCGACAAGTGTTCCCGATAGGACGTGAGATTTACGTCACGCTTTTACCATGATTGCATTATCCACTTATCAAACTTGTCGCGTAATTCATCCCGGGAACAGGATTTAAAGTCATCGAGTTTAACATGACCGTTTAACGGAATTTTGATCGTTTCTCGGATCGAGAAGTCGAAAGCTTCTGCAAAAAGAGTTGGTCAAATTACCGAATAACCGTAAACTCTGTTCGTCGTATACTTCGTAACGATTATCTTGGTCATCCACTAATTTACACATCCAATAATACGGTATCGCGCGGTTGCAACGTATGTACAATAGATCGTAAAAGAGTTTCCGCACCGAGTACGCAGACGTTGAAGTGCAAAAGCAATTAATTCGATATTTTTCCACATTCGAGGGCGTTCGTCGTGGTACTCGAAAACACGTGCACATATACCTTATCGGAAACCCTGATCAAGGACGTGCGACAACTCCGTATCTTCGATTCCCTCGACAGTGCTCTTACTTCGATCCTTGATCGTTAAGTCTGAGTTAGGTCTGGGTTAAGTCTGGTTTGGATCTGGGTTAGGTCTGGATTAAGTCTGGTTTGGATCTGGCTTAGGTCTGGGTTAGGTCTGAATTAAGCCTGGTTTAGATCTGGGTTAGGTCTGGATTAAGTCTGGTTTGGATCTGGGTTAGGTCTGGATTAAGTCTGGTTTGGATCTGGATTAGGTCTGGGTTAGGTCTGAATTAATCCTGGTTTAGATCTTGGTTAGGTCTGAATTAAGCCTGGTTTACATCTGGGTTAGGTCTGGATTAAGTCTGATTTGGATCTGGGTTAGGTCTAAATTAAGCCCGGTTTCGATCTTGGTTAGGTCTGGATTAAGTCCGGTCTGGATCTAAGTTAGGTCCTAAGAAAATTCAATTTCTCTCCCTCTGAAAAAAAAAGAAATCTTCGAAAATTGAACGTAGCAACACGATCGACCGTGTTCCCTTCGATCGTTCGCTTCGGTTTTAGTTACTGTATGCACGTGATCTCAGAAGGACGGAGATGTCGCGGAGCGTTGCAGTAACGCGAAACGTTGTGCAACTCACCGCAATCGAAGCGCCGGTGTCTGAATATTAATTAATTCGTCGCGAGTTCGTATTTTTCGCGCGCCGCTCGTGGGCTACTCTACCCGCAATCAAACATGGGGAAGGGGACCAGATAAAAACAAAATATTCCCAGGGCCAAGAAACGTGCGCGTAACGAGTCGGAACAAAAGTTTCTTCTTGGCTGTTTTCGTCGGTTAATTATCGTGGTTGGTCGTTTCGGCCGTGACTACGTACGAGTGTTCTCGTGGTTCTCGTTAAATTTCGTCATCGTTCGTTGTATTTACGTGAACGGTGTAACATAAACTGGTGGAATCGTCCCGATCGAGAAACGGAGGTTGGATTATTTTAATGGCCGTGCAGATCCAACAACGAGGAGTGGTAAGATTGACGTAACGTACACGACGAGATAAAATTTTCTAGAAAACGACGACGCCCGACCCATTATCTATCTATCGTGTTGGATCCCCACGTATTGGAACAATCTCGATGCGTCGTTGGATTACTCGCTCTTGTGAAACGCGAGAGCGGTACAAGACCAACGATGGAACATCGACCGTCTTATCGATCCCGTGATTTTAAATCGATCTTACGAATCGTTCTCATTAACCGCGTCGATTTAGGACAATTGATAAGTACAAGACCGACGAACTTCCGTACTTTACGGTTGAATCGAGCCACGCGCGTTTATATTAACCAATCGACAATTCGACGACCGTTTTGGACTTCTGGGTTCAACGATAGTAGTAATTGCATCTCAATTCGAAATTCGTTCACCGAATCGTTCGTTAATGTTGAAACGTGGAATAAAATTGAAGAAATATCGAATTTGAGAACGTGCAATCGAAACTGTCGATCGAAAGAATCATTCAACGCGTAAACGAAAAACGTAAACAAAACGATCAAAATGTTGGACAATGGAAGAGAATTCTCGAAACGATGTACGTGCGTGGAATTAAATATGAATTTTATCGATTTACATCGGTACACCCCGAGAACGATACGATGCATTTCAGATCGCGAATTTAGACCGAATTGCGAATTGTTGTTATCTGGCGCGAAATTTATGGGCTCGCCGAGGGCTGTTCGAACCGACTGACGTTTATGGGCCAAAGTGAGGCGAACGAAGAAGCTAGAAACACGATTACAAAGAACTATGTATAAATATAGAGACCATAACGAACGTGTACGTAAGACTCGAACCGAACCCAGGCCTGCTCGTCGATAAATAATGTAGAATCTTTCGACCGTGAAAATTAAACGCACAAAGCGTACATTTATCGGACGATTGATCGCACCGGGACTATTTTTCGCTCGTTTATACACGAAACTAAACCCGACATCGTGAACAATATTTTATTATCAAGTGCACAAACCTTTTACTCACGATTTCAACCTACACTATATTTTCCATACGTACTATATTTTCATTCTTAAATGTATTTCGTATTGATAAAAAAAAAAAACAATTGTTTCGACGCTATTTGACGATTCAAATTCCACGTTACTTTTAGTCAAACTTTCAAAGAGTTCCAATGTACTCACGATTTCAACGTACACACGGTGCTATATTTTCATTGTTAAATTTATTTCGTATCGATGAGGAAAAAAGAAAAAAACAATCGTTCCGATACTATTCGACGATTCAAATTCTACGTTACGTTTGCTCGAATTTTCAAAGAATGCCGATGTAACAATGGCCAGCAAATGGTCAACCCAAGACATCGAAAACGAAACCGCGCCACGATCCGTAGAGAATCTCGATCATCGTGAATTTCCATTGCACGCAATCGGTTTCGAATAATCGCGGATTTATCTTTCGGCTCGATAACAATGCAACGACGATCCGATACCCGATGACTACTATATATCCAAGCATCCGTGTACCCGAATTGCGAACTCGGTTCGCGATTCAAATTCTCGATCGATCGATCGATCGAGTTTCCTTTTTTTTTTTCTTCCCGCTTATCGCTTTTCAAGGTGATATTTACACGGAGCCTGGATCTTTGAACAAGGCCGAACAATAAGCTCGTGAAAAAACCGGACGAATCTCGTTTTTCGCTCATTCATTGGCCGCGAGTGGAAGGAAAACTGTGCAAGCCTACGCGAAAGTAAGCGAAATTGAATAAAACAAGACGCACAAAACGCAAGAGGCACATGACTAGTTCTTGATACGAGCAAACTCGTGACACGAGGACCGATAAACCACCAAGAATAATTTAATCGACCGCAACTTCCAGCAAACGTGTCCAGTCCTTCGCCAGACATGTCCAGGAACCGGAATTACGAGACGTTTACGAGCGAGTGTGTTATGCTCGACGAGTAAGTACCAAACGAAAATCTTTTTTACGCTTGTATCCGATGTCGAGCTCGTGAGTCCATCGAGTCATTTTTTTTTACCGAATCCATTGGTCGTTCGTTTCTACAAAGAATCACTCCTACGCGACGTGATTTCATTTCATTGGAATATACCCCGTTCGGGTATGATTCTCTCCGAGGTGAAAGATTAAATCGATCATCGGTACGGACAATGTTATCGATCTCGAACGATCGAGATACGGGTTACGAAAATATTTGAAAAATACGAATGCTCTCGAACGCGACGACGAACACCTAAACCTACGAGGAATAACGTGGTAAACGAACCACTTCGAGGACAATGGTTGTTCAGAAATTAATTGGAGAAAATATACGTAGTACGACTTATAGAATTGAAAATTTCTTGTTTCGATTGTTCAAATGTTTGGATGCCGTGAACGTTAATATTTTCCACGAATCGATTTAAACACGTTCGCGCCTCGACGACAGTCGCGGAATTCGTCGTTCTACTCTTTCGTCGAGCTGAATTTCAATTATTTTCGAACAATGTCGGAACAATTATTCGGTGTTGTTATTTTATCTTTCCACGACGTGTGTAAACACCTGATTTAGCACCTCGTGACCGTACCGGGTCGGTACGCTTTGTTAACTTCGATTAATTTTCACATAATTAGTGTTGAAGTGTCACCTTTTCCGATAAGTGATCCGCAAAGAAGATAAATAAGTGTACATTCTCCATCTGTTCAACGAATTTTCTTTGGCTATTAATAAACCTATTCGTAACAGATTCGATCGATAAACTATGTGCCTGCCGTATTGTGTCCTTAAACTCATATTCGTCCTCAAAGTTTCCACGAAATGTAATTATTTTCGGCGACCCGATTACGATTACGATGATTTCTCGTTCGACTTAGAGCGCGAACTTTGTTTCAATATTTTCGATCCGTCACACGGGATATTTCATCGAGGAAAAATCGGTTAAATTTATCATCGTTTCTTTCTAGATTCGTTAACGTTTACGAAACGAACTCGAAACACGTCGCGATCAGGTTCGAAATTTCAAACAATACTAAACGTCGCGATGCTAAATTTCCCTACCGAGTACTCGAGCTTGATAATAATGTTTGCCCCATCGGACAGTCTAATCGTTTCACTCGGCCATTTTCTACGCTTCCCAGGTGAACTAATCGATTACAAGCCTAGAAAGTTCAAGGACTATTTTCTATTTTCATAATTCTAACAATACCCGCGCGCCGACGAGAAACTCGAGCGATGCACGTTTTCGAATATCATCGAAGACCGCGTGTAGATTTTATCTGCTCTTTCGATATTATCGCGCTGAAAAGTGCACGATACTTAACGCGATCCGTTAATAACCGTCGATGAACGTCCGACGTTGTCCAATCACCGAAAATCTACTCGAATTTCAAATTTAATCTTCGAGGTACGAATTCGATATTAAAAAAAAAAGAAAGAAAAAAAAAAGAAACGAAATAACGTTTCTTTATACGAATCGTCGAGTTCCTCGAATGAAATTTCGAACGAAACCGTGCACTCGCGCGCGCGTTCTCGAATTCGTGCACGAGTCTTGTTTACAATCGGTCAGAAAGTTTGACGCTCTGTTTTCGTACAGATATCTCCGTGAAAGTTTATCGTGTTTCATTCAATGCGGTTGCACAAACGCGAAAAACGCCGGTTATCTCTGGAAGAGAATTAAAACGTATCGAGAGCGTGGCGGTTCTGTCTGCCGCGAAAACGTCATCCTCGGTGATTAAATTGTTTACGTAAGATGGGCTATTCGGCGAGTTTATCTGGCTTCGTACGGACCGATTGTTTCGCTACTTTGCGCGTGAGTCGTCATCCTGTACACAAATGAGCCGAACTACGAACGATAAAGTGTCACGCGGGCTGCGTTTCCTTTCGGATGACGTTCAACTTCCGGTGTTACTTTCCTATCAAATTTTACGCCCCTAAACAGAAGACACTATTTCGCCTTCACTCTCGTGCGAAGAGAAAAATAAACTGAAAGAATTCTCACGAGCGGTAAACGTGAATAAAGCGTAACGCGTGCAATTCAAATTGGCGGAAAAGTTAAAAAAAAAAAAACAAAAGAATTATATTAATTTTCGATTAGAAGTTATCCAAACAATTGCCACCGTACGGTTCACGAAAACTTCCAAGTAACGTCATTTTGTACGACCTTGGTAATTGACATTGATTACGATCTATGTCGATAAACAAAAGAGAAGCAAATTTGTTTTGATTTACGTGCAAACATGGTCGTCCAAGTGGCTTGTTTATTTTTCATCGAACCTCGTGATAAAACATCAGTTTTCGTGTCCCGTTATTGTTGGCAGACGAGTGATGGATGTTTTTTTTTTTTTTTTTTTTTTTGAAAAAATAAAGATTTACGCCCGTAAGTTCGCCCGTACTATCCACGGTCGAATTTACTGGCTCGCTAGGAACGAAGGGGACCGTAATTGCGCCATTGGTCGCGAACTCCATTTTCTCTGGGTTCCCATGAGTCGTTGAGTCACCGGCGTTTAAAAATATAATCGTGAAACGAAGCGCGTGCAACTTGAAAATCGCGGAAAAATTGAAAAAAAAAAAAAAAACAAAGAAAAACAACGTACACTTTGCGCGCTTCCCGTTCACTCCGCGCCGTAGTTGCTTCGTTTGTCGCGGAATTGTATTAATTTTCAATTAGAATTTATCCGTCGACGATCATCCGTCGAGCGCCACGGGAAACAATTACCACCGTTTTATATCTTTTATCTGGTTTCGCGGATTCAAAGTCACGTGGATAAGTCCAGCCCCTCGTCAATATCGCGTTACACGAGCAACAATCGTGACAAATTCAGTCACGAGTTGGTAGAACCGCCCAGCGATACGGTACTATTTTTCTGAGACAAACAAATGCTCAAATCCTCGTGATTGTTCTTATCGATTCGAATGTAGATTACGCGCCGCGCAACCTATATTTTCGATTTGGGGAAAAAAAAAAGAAGAAGAAAAAAAAATAAATCGGGAACGACCCGACGAACTTTTCTCCGTGACAGGGAAAACCTGTGCGCCGAATTAATTTCTCGGCGTGTATGTTTTTTTAATAATTACACTTGGAAACTTAGCGCGCAAGGATCAAGTAACGGGGTAAAGTATCTCGCAGAATTGGTCACGAAAGTCGAAAAGTTTACACGTCTGGTGTTTCCTTCGACTTGAGCATCTAGGATAATATTGCCACCAGCGTAAAGATTGAAAGTGGATAAAAACGATTCGATGCAATGTAATTCACTTCAATGAAAATATCAGGATACGATTAAAGGCAAGGCTCCGTTTGTCCCAATTAACAAGCCAACGTATGTATAGTTTTTCTTGTCCGAACGGCAGCGATGACACTCTTTTATTCTCACGTTCACCGAACAGCAACGTCACGTAATTCGGCTCCTGGTTCTCGCGTTATTAACAATCGATCGGAAAAACGTGAAAATAACCGGGAAATTGTTCCGTAAAGAACGATATATTGATCACGTCGAGAGATAATTTTAAATTAAGAAATAATGAGTAGTCGATAAATACATATTTGGAGTGCACGATAATTCTGTTCTCGAATTGTAATTCCGCGTATCGAAACGTTTTCAACGATCCGGTATCGTTGATTGTGTGTGCGCTGACATTTGAAATGCAAGCGAAATAATAAACCGATTTCATTATTTGACGAGGCTATTACTTCGAGCGAATGTTACTTCAATGTTACGTTTTATTTCAGGAAGTGTTATCGTAGCGATAAACGATATAAACGTTAGTTCAAATCGTTAATTTCTCACTTTATCGTCGATTAAAATTTTTCCGACTCCAGGGATAATGTCGTTTCGCGGCGAATTTTCGCAGGATCGCCGTAAGGGCGCATGCGCGGATCAACAAAATTTGCGCGCCCCTCCCCACCGTGTAGGTCGCAGACCGCTTTTGCTCATATAAATATCGCTGGCTCGTGTCATAAGTATATTCGCTCCGCGCGCGTCGGGACACAAACAGCTAATGTAAACGGTGTCGTTTTATTTTCCCGCGCTTGTGACTCCGTATTTAACCTGTACCATGATTTGACGTATCGTTCGATCTTCGTCGACGGAACCGTCGCAGAATAATAATCGAAAGAAACAAACACACAAAACGATCAGCGTGTAGGATCAATCGTCCATGGAAGAAGACGTCCGTTGGATTCTACGACACAGGACGCACGATTGGCGCATTGAGAATTTTCCGAGGGAAAAGGTCCAGTTTCCAGAAAATAGTGCGTAATTACGTTGATCGCCGTCAGGGTAAGGAGGGTGATAAGAGTAACGAAGACAGCGAAAGAACAAAGAAAGAGAGATACGAAGCGAGGAAAAAAGGAGAAAACGATGTTTCTTCGTGTAGTGATTATAATAACATTGTGATCGGCAGACTGTGATATACGTATACATAACCTGTACATATTTTATTTTACTTTGAAAACCGTCGCTTCGAGGGAAGCGGCAACGAAGAATCGATATGACAAACACCATGGCAGAGTAAGTAAATACGCGCGTTCTGTATTCCTCTTGTTTGTATTCCGTATTTTTGCGCGCACGATGCCCTCGCTTCTCGGTCGCACGTGGCCTACAACAGAACTGAGCGAATCTCATTTGTAATTGAAATAAGACACGACTATCGTAGATGAAAAACTTCGACTATTTCTTCAATGTTATACAAACTCCGCAGATTTATTCAAAGTGACAATAATTCTAAACAACGACACATTATTTGTAAACTATCAATGGAAAAACGGTAAAGTTGATAGCGTTTATATTTTATACGTACCTTATTGTTAGTTTAATAGCGGGTTCACATATGCATTTCGTGATAATAAGAGACACATATAAAAGAGCGACCGAATACATTAAATTGTAACACGTCCATGACATTTTCTCGTTAATGTTGAGCAATGTTTTCACCTTATTACCTTTATTATCTGATCGATCGTTTTCCGCGTCTACCATTAACTTTAGAACAACTTTGAGAAGTTCATGAATATAAATAACGTAAAACAAAACGAGAAACAATACAGATGAAGCCATTTTGACAGTTGTTCGAGATAAATTTAGATTCTTGACTTTGACGAAGACGATTGACAATCGATGTATCGGTGTAAAGTAAAATAGCAAAACCGTACTATAATTTGCAGCGGAAACTTTTTGTTCTATTTCTCAGTGCTAATTGTCACTAATTACGTTACCGATTTATTATTATACGTTCAATTCCCCTTTAATTCTAACGTACTATGGACGTGTTTACATGCTTAGCGGATTGAACTTTCAGAATATTTTGCATTATTCTTATATAATAATAGCACATAATTGAAAAATGTAATTTTATCGTTTATTTCGATAGTATTTTTTAAATATTTTCCATTTTCCGGGAAAAAGCAACAGAGGTCCGACAAATGGTAGTTCGTTGAAACTTACCGATATTATTCTTATTAAAAATTGTGAACTGTCTATTTCGCGAACTTTTTTTTAGGTTGTTTACCATTGACGCGAATCGACGAACTACACCATCTCTCCTGTAACATGTCGGTAACTTCATGTAAACGTTGTTCTTAGACACGAAAATCATTATTCGAATGAATTGCAGTTGAATCCTCGTGATTAGCACGTTGCAGATATAACAGCAGATAATAGTTGCCTATTTACCATAGCTTGAGTAATTAAATAATTGATCAATATATGCTGCTTAGTAGTGTCACTGATAAATAGCCAGACAATAGCCAGGTTATGTCACCGTATATACACAACTGGTATGACATTCGAGCGATTTATGTTGACAGTTGTTTTCAGATATTAAGTTAGAAAGAAAAATTACTAAATTTATATGTCACTCAATTGGTAGAAGAATCGTCTGGTAACAGAGATCCACAGAAGTCCCTACATTATCGATTACTAATTTATCGATTACAAAAATGAGCATAGTTTCGTTCGAACCATGAATACAACAATGGCTAGTGTTCGAAAATTAAAATACAGTAGACGATTATTTAGATTACAAGAACGTTAGACATTCGTATGTTCATTTCTTACACCTAAAGTAAGTGGCTGAAATTTATCTCTCACTATTTGGATATACGAATGTGGCTTTCTTTGCATTTTCCGTTGTTAAACATGGGTGATGTAATTGAACTATTAATATATCGCGACCAGGGACGATTGTGCTCTAGAGAATAGAGCGAAGTACGTATACTTCTGTATTTACACTTGACCCTTTCGTGTAATGCGTAGACGAATATAATTTAGTTGAACCGTGCCAAAATTTGTGAATCTTCGCTCGAGTGCACATGAATGGCAGTAACGTTCCATAGAAAACAAAACAAAGAAGATTTAAAATATGCGCTGATGTTTATCTTTACGCTTTGTGTTTTTACACTAATTATTTCTGTAAAGTAATTTGTCCTAGGGTATTTTTGACAAGTTTAATCATACATAAACACATATGAACGTTGCTGCAATTGAAAACATGGTCGAATCATAAATAAAACATCAACTCATTTTTTGGTAAACTTAAAATTATTTCTGGGCATGTTTACTAACCTTTTTGCACGTGCAATTTATTTTAACTTTTGAGATAAATCGCAGCAATATTCAAGTTAAGGCTGTTCAAGTGCGTCGCTTTGTTCGATATCAAGAAAAAGTATTCTTAGTTTCGAGTGACTACTGTTCGTGCTGTCGTTTCATAACAGTTCGATGATCGACTTAGTTCCGATGCATATATACACATGTTACACAAATATATGTATTACTTGTGTACATATACGTATGTAAAATCAAGCCTTGATTGATCACAGGTGAGATCGTAACGTTTACATTCAATTGCGTTTTATTAATAAGGAATTTGCATATGAAAGCAATCTCACCTGCGATATTTATCGTTTTATAGCATTAGATTATTGCATCATTATCTTGCTGACATCTTACTATCAAGATTCAACATTCACTGACGATGTTGTTTCTAACATTTGCTGAACTGATTGCAAAAATTAGTTTTATTCAAAAGTTGTAAATGTTTTCGTATTGAAATGGTACATTTTTGTTTTATTTAAAATAAAAAAAAATAAAAACTTTGTGTCATATAGAGAAAGGCATTCGTTCTAATAACATTTTATATCATTGTCAGAACGATTCGAACATATTTCTTGTCGTAACCTTTCGTATCGCATTACTAATAGTCAAAAAGGAAGAAAGATACGAAACAAAAAGCGCGCATATCATGAATCAGGGTCGGAACATAGTGTTCAACCATTGTTCCTGACAGTCACTATCATCTCAGACTACCTGACGTAAAAATTATAAAAATTTACTTCGTTGCAAAATAAAGTATTTACCAATATATGTGTATTAAATAGGAAAAAATGCATATCTCAGTAAAAATATCGACTCATAATCAAATTAATAGGTATTTTATTATTATTAATTACAAATGTATATGTTACATAAACGCTTATATGCATCTGTATATAATTTAGATAAATTCAATAATATAGATAACGTTACGGGAAAAAAAACGCATAAACTTATTTAATTAAAAAAATTATATGCCAAATGAAATAGCATAATACAAATGCACAAATATCAAAATCATTTTTCTTTTTCTTTGATTAAATAACATTCATTAATCGACAATGATGTCTTGATTTTCTTTTTATTAAAATAAACGAATGTTGATAGATCGTAATATTCTGCAAATATCGTGTATTATAAATGAATGTTATCCAGTTCACTGTGATTTCTTATCAAAAGTCTGGAAATTGTTAAACAAAGAAGAGATACTTACGTTTATACCAACATGTCCCGACAATGATTAGCACACGAGTTACAAAGTTCTTTGTAAGAAGTCCGTTATTTTCTTGATTTAACGATCACATTTTACGTTTGTTCGTAAATAGTAAAAAATGTAAGTATTTAGAACTACCTTTAGGATTTATTTTTGCTAATATAACCAATAATAAAGCTTGCTATTACCATTATTTTAATTAAAACAATAATAGAATTCCCTATTTTGGTACTTCTTAAAGATACTTTTCTATAAAGTAAATTATTTTGAATAACAACTATTTCTTATTAGTGAATGTATATATTTAACTTAAATGGACGTACATAATAAACAAATGTTTATAAATAATGATATTTTCCGTATTGAAATGATTAGCGATAAGATTGATTAAGTTTATGACTAATCAGTACAAGCAGAAACACCTGGTCATACTATGTATTATTCGTCGAAAAAATATCTTTCTAGAATCTAGAACATTTAAATTTCTGTATTTTTCGACCATGATATACATACAGTTGGGTCAAGAAACTTGAAACAATAAACAAAAGGTGTGATGTTATATCTTATTACACGCATCCTAAAAAATGTTACTTAATCGGGAATTTGTTTAAAAAAGTAACGTTGTCGTTTTCCATTTCTTCTTGTAATATGTTTCAACTAAATTTTTCTGCCCAACTTAACACGTATTTAAGGTTATATTTTCTGACACGTATAAACTTTCAATGACACGAAATGAATATATATGTAATTAAAATGATAAAGTAATGGATAATTTAACAAAATATTTAAAAAACTAATTTATAAATCAATTTCAAATATTAGTGCTCACAATTTAGGTCAAATTTTATTTTAATAGTGTTCAATTAGAGTCATATTTCTATGTTCTCTTGAGCACTTATAATATACATACTAGATAGCGACCATGCATCAGTATCAACAAATTATATGGAAAATATGTTCCATAAGCGAAAATTTTTTGTGTCTACAAAAAATTATTTCAAAATAAATATTAATATGCAGTCTCAAATTGTATATGCTTCTTTATCTGTATTGCATAAAAATAATTGTTATCTCTCAGTTGGTAGATAAACAGATGAATGTAAAATGTGTATGATATATACAGAAAAAATTTAATTCCATCTATTTGCCTTTACCAATTTTAATGATCTTAGCAACACAAAATGCATTTCGCAAATTATTTCATCATAATATATATATATTTATGAAACAAATATTAAATATGTGTATTTAAAAAAAAACTTTAGAAAAATAATGTTGTTTGATTTTTTGCTTTAATGGAATATATTTATGGAATAAGTATTAATTCAAATTTAAATTATTTGTTACAGAAAAAATGGTGATATTCGAAACTCTGAGAAATCTTCTTTGGTGGATTCAACAATACTTCCAAACATCCAATCACCTCTCCAATTGGAAGATGAAAAATCTGGTTTAGCATCAAATAGTGCGCACAATGACCCAGAGAGTGGTCAGAATATTAATGGAAGTGTCTTCAAACAAGTTCTTGCAGCAATAGTAGCACAGATTGGAACTATAAATACAGGCATGGCCTTTGGTTTTTCTGCTATTGCTCTTCCACAACTCCAAGAACCAAATAGTACTATTCCCATTGTTGAAGGATCTTCCGAAGAATCATGGATTGGTAAGATAGCATTTTTATCTAAAACAATGATATAGTTTCATACATATGTACATATATATAAATGTATAATAAATTGTCTTTTTCATACAGCTAGTATGTCCTCTATTGGTACACCTATTGGATGTCTAATTTCTGGATATATGATGGATGTAGTTGGAAGAAAAAGGTCTCTCATTATCACAGAGATTCCAGCATTACTTGGATGGCTTTTAATTGCATTTGCAACTGATATTCACATGATATATGCTGGAAGATTCTTTGTGGGACTTGGGTCAGGAATGGTAGGAGCCCCAGCACGTGTCTATACAGGAGAAGTAACTCAACCACATCTCAGGGGAATGTTGACTGCTTTTGCGAGCATTGGAGTTAGCACTGGAGTTCTGATTGAGTATGCTTTAGGAAGTGCACTTACTTGGAACATCTGTGCCGCCATTAGTGGAATTATACCTCTCACTGCTCTATTATCAATGTTCTTCTTTCCTGAAACACCGTCGTACCTCATATCTCGTAGTCGGCCAGAAAAGGCGCGGAAAGCGTTACAACAATTTCGCGGTAGTACATACAATATTAATCAGGAAATGGAAACACTTATTAATTTCTCTAATAAGAATAATATCAAACGTTTAACAGGATTCCGTGAAATACTGAGCGCCCTTTTAAAACCTAATGCTCTCAAACCGTTCATATTATTGTTTTTATATTTCTTAATATACCAGTGGTCCGGTACAAATGTTATAACTTTTTATGCTGTTGAAATCTTTAAAGATTCAGGGTCAACATTAAATAAGTACTTAGCTGCAGTGATTCTTGGTGTAGTAAGATTGATATCCACCATTGTAGCTTGTATCTTATGTAGAAGGAGTGGAAGAAGACCTCTTACAATGGTCTCTTCTATTGGTTGTGGACTTTCTATGCTGGGATTAGGAGGATACATGTGGTTAAAAGAATTTTGGACTTTAAATAATCTTCCTGTTATAGCTACATGGTTTCCTATTCTATGTATTTTTTCATACACTATAACTTGTACCCTTGGTTTTCTCGTTATACCTTGGGTAATGATAGGTGAAGTGTATCCAGTACAAGTACGTGGTATTATTGGCGGTTTGACTACAATGGCAGCTCACTCTTTCATTTTCACCGTAGTTAAAACGTATCCTTTCTTAGCCAGTGCACTTACTCGGCATGGTACTTTCATTCTTTATGGCTGTATATCTTTATTTGGTACAATATATTTTTACATATGCCTTCCTGAAACTAAAGGTAAAACTCTTCAAGAAATAGAGGACTACTTTTCTGGAAGGAATAATAACTTAACAACTGGCAGTATAGGTATTAATAAACCAAAGGTGTTAGAAGTGAAAAAGGGCCAGGTATTACCCTAAGACAATTTGTTGCATGATAACCTTTTAAGATAAATGCAAATAGATTAGAAAATCTGTCTTCCATTAAACCGAGACAAAAATTTGGATTTACCATATTTTATGATTAATTGCTAAAATGGATTTGTATATTTTTAACAGATAACAGTTATTTTAAAAAAAGCAGCATTCTAATTTCGACTTGTAGCAAAACAGTAAAGCTAATAATATGACCAAGAGACTTAGGTAATCGATTAAAGTCAATTGCACGATATTAAGACGCCACTATCGATACTCCTGACTTTTTCTCAGTTTTAGATAGGATAATTTTAATTTACAATGATACATATTTATTGACTAAAGACTATATAATTTAAATCGCGTACATCTCTCGAAGAAGCGAGGGAGTATATTTTTATAAAAACAATATTGCAAGCCATTCAAAAGTATCAAATATACTCGTAAATGAATATACTAGATTTTTCAGGAATTGCATAATAGACAATTGTGCCTTAATTATTTCTGAACATGTGCACAAGGAAATAAAGGGTGCTATTTATTGAATTATAGTATTACACCACTTGTACATATGTGATCAAAACGCAAGGCATAATTAATAAATAACTGTATAAGTAATATTTGTAAAAACATCATATAATAATGTACACAATTTTCCGCAACATAAAGTGTTTTATAAGTTTAAATTAAAAATTTTTAATACATTTATAGTGTACTTTCATATTGATATGTTTTCCACACACAAGATCTATGTTTTATAATTTCATTACATATTATGATTAATATTTTTTAAAGAAAGTAAATTCTTAAGTTATATGATGGTACACAAAGGGTCCATTCAATTCTTTAATTTAAAGAGAATTGGTCACAAACGTGATATAAAATAGATGGTTCATTCATTCTAAAATGAATAAAGTACATTGTGAATCATATTTCTAATTTGGATACAAACAGATGTAATTATTCCTTTATAAAAAATCTATAATATTTTTGTTGACATATAAATTTACAGTCCGTGACAATATTAATGTAATAGCTAATTGTTGAATTATTCCTTAAAAATTTGATCGTGAACCATTTCTACTTATTCTTTGATGAATAATAAGTCTCTGATGTTTCAATGTTTGTGATATTTATTGGATCCCCAAATGGATTTAGCATCCTTTAATTTCTTTTTCTGAAAACTATGAAAGAATAATACAATATATTGCATAAATTGAATTAAATATTCTTTCTGCAATTAAACAAATTTGTATTACTAACAGAATTAATCAACAATTTGAATTAGTACCTTTTCTTTCTTTCTTTTAAACATTTCCTTAAAATATATAATTCATTAAGTAAGAGTAAATATGGAATGAAGATTAGACTTAAAACTTGTACCAATATCCTAAAAATTATGATTTACGAAAATTTTTGGAAATAACTTCATAATGTCGAGAATAATGATAGTGATGATGATGATAATAATAATAATAATAATAATAATAATAATAGTTTTAGTAGTTAGTACTAGTAGTAGCTGTAGTCGAGTAGCAATAATAGAAGTAGTAACAGTAACTGAACAAAAAATTATATGTTTAATTCTACTTTTATTTCATATTTTTTGTATACTTTTGAGAAACATTCAAAACCTCTTGACAACACATATTTGAATTATTTACTTCTTTAATAAAGTAATTTTCGTAACGACACAAGCCGTCACTTACACATTTCAAAATAGTTTGAAGCGGTAGTAATATCAAGATGGCGATATGAAGGTAAGTCACATTCAGTTGTGATTGCTAGTAGTACTATCTACTGGTCCTATTATAACTGATAAGCAGCAGAAAAATAAGCTTACACAGGGGATTGATTCAGCTTGTTTTTTTTTGATACCTGAGACTGTAAAAGCAAACAAATCACATGCAATAAGGCTGTCGCAAGAGAATATTTCCTGAATATATAAATGCATAAAAAATTTATGGAAAGTACTGTTTTTATGTATATGAATAATAATACTGTTGTTTCGTTTTAAAGGCTCTAACTTTTACAACAATTTTTTAATAAAAGTTTTACAATTGATTTTTCAACCGTTTGTTATATCTTTTCGTGTTTCAATTCACCATGCGCTAAACCTACGAAACATTTCTAGACAAAATGTCATATTAACACAGTGGACCAATGAAATTTGTTAACAAATTAATCCTAAATGTAGTAAAGTAACCTAAGTATAGTAAAAACATAAAAATTAATTTGAAGAATAATTACTGCTTGTAAGAAAAGAATGACAATTTAAAAAATGTTTTAAACCACGATTTAAGAGTTACTGAAGAACTAATGCCGCCTTTTCAAGTATGCGATAGTTATAAATTGTTCTATAGATTTTAAAATCAGTGTATGGCTTCTCAAACAGCTATTGTTTGTGAAAAACACGTTGTCAGTTAAAATGATAAGATGGCGAATTAACGCATTGACATTTAATTAAAGATTGTTTTCAAAGTGAGTGTAGGAGGATTTCTTTTACTTTATTAAATCACCAATTGATTCGTGTATTTAGCATCTATTCAATTTACGTGCCATGAATAAACTTGATTCAATGATTGAACCCGTTCAAAATATTTCTACGTTTGACGGAGACCGCAATTGCACGGCTATTGACAAAACTATCGGAGAACTTTGTGGTGAAACGGATAGTCTAAAAATTATTGATGAGTTTCAAAAATTGTACGAGAATCGTATCGAGAATGTTGATCGAGAACTTGGAAGTGAATTTGATCAAGTCTGTGTAAGTTCTTAGTTTTGATTTAAGGCACAAAACTTTCTGAAACTTATATGTTACCAATAAAAACATTTACTATAGCGAGAGAATAACAAAATATTAAGAAAAAGATATATGTATTTTTAATACCATTTATTCTACTAAAATTTCAAATTATTTAAACTTGCTATGACTTTTATATAGGCACAACAATGATTGGATTATGAAAACATTAAATAAAATTGTTTAAAGCGAAATAAAAAAAAATAGTTATAAAGAATACAAATATTTAAGAAATGATTTTAATTTGTAATAATTATGTTTCAGCCAGTTTGAATTCAATTTTATAATAAAGATTTTAATTTTAACATTTACATTTCATTTGTTCGTTTTTTTTACTTATCATATGATGATGTTAATATTGTACTAAGCAAATTTAAAATTACATACTTATTACTTTAATATAGTCTTTTTACGTAATAAATACTTGAACTTTTAGATGAAATTAGAAATCTCAAGAGAATGGATCAGGAATTTAAGAGAACAAAACATTATGTTAGTACAGATAGTGGAGGATTTGGAACAAGCTGCATGTAGTAGAGTAAAATTGTTAGAACAGAAATTAAAACAGTCATCAATGTTAGTATTTGAAAATACAACAAAATCAAGTTACACAGAAAAGGCAAGATTTTTTAAATTTGTGTAAAAAATTTTATAATTCAGAAGAGAAATAAATATAATACAACAATACAATTAATAATTCAAATGTAATTATACAAATATATTTTGTCACAGACTATAAATACACTTTCAAATCGTATTAACGAATTAGAAAAAGATGATGAATATATGCAGCAAAAAATAGAGTTTCTTCAAAGTGATATTAGAGCTTTATTAGAATTGATACGACGTGCAGCGCAAGAAAAGCGTTGGGATTTAGATGGGATAAAGTTCTGTGCAATTGAACGTAGTAATGTACCTGTTCCTATTGAGTAAGTTTTCATTATTAATTATATTAACCCTCGCATGGCAGATCATAGACAGCTAAGTCTGGGTAACAAGTGTCCCACATAAAAGTGTCTCCAATGCATTCTAGATTAATATAATTAATGCCAGATTTTGATTTGTTTATGTTTTGGAAATTTTCTTCTTTAACACCTTGACGACAATCTCTGTATCTCATAGGAATTCTAAATTTATTTACATGTCTCGCGTCAATAAGAAAAAAAGACCTATGCAACTAACTGCTTATACTATCTCTGTGCCTATATAAACATTGATATAATACAGATTGTTTATGTTATTCATTTCAAGATATATCTGTATACAGTTTATGCAAGAATAGGTATCAGATCATGATTTATTTACAATAACAGAAGAATACTTCAAAAGTTTTCATCAGTCTTTGCCATAACTTCAAGAAGTAACTGGGAAACCTATAAATCAGTTGCAATTTAGAATTAGTATAATAGAAGGACTTTTTTTTAAATTTAGTGTCTTCGAAAATAGTGCTAGTCAACAAACAACTATTATGAACACAATTCCTCGATTGATGGAAAAGCATTTTATTCGGAAAATTACTCCAAAAGGAAAGAAATCAAATCCTCAAAGACGTTGTGTAGTGTGCACCAAAAAGGGTAGAAAAAAGGACACAAGATATTGCTGTGAAAGCTGTGATGTGGGATTGTGTATAGACGAGTGCTTTGAGATCTATCACACAAAACTTAATTTGTAAGGTAAGTTATTTGCCTCTGTTCGCACAGTGAAGTTTCTATTTTGTAGCTTTGGTCGTCAAGGGATTAAAGAAATTAAGTTTTATAAAACTTTCTATTTTCTGACAACATAAGAATTCCTGATAAAGAATTTTACTTTTAGGTACTGAGTATATATTACATAATGATAATTATCATTATTATTTTATTCATCTTTTATTGTATATCTAAAGGCAAGACTTTTGTTTATTGACTTTTCAAGTACTATAACATGATTTTTACTTCAAAATTTTTACAAAATGAATAATAAAATAATATTACTCGAATTTAATATATTTTAGATGAACGCGGATATACCCTTCCTTGCTGGTGACACACTGAATACTATTAAAAAATCATTTCTTCACCGCACTATCTTCTCTTTATTACTCTAACGTGATGTATCATATGTTGAGCAGTGAAGTCAAACTTTATAAGCTAGGGTCTGAAAAACCCAGCCTTAGCTGTGCGAGGGTTGAAATAAAAATGAAATTTAATTAAAATTATAATACTTGTATACATATTCAAATAGTCATTATCAATGTATTTATTTGTTTTTTGAAATTAGTAATAAGTTATTGAAAAATAACATAAATATTTCATACTATAATTACATAAAATTATTTTCTTTTTATACATTTACAGTTGTAGCTGTGACCAGGTAAATATAGGTTTAGATGCTGATAAAATATTTAAACTTATGATACAAATTTGTCATGATCATCTGAATAAATCAGAGCATCCATTAAGTGGTAGTATTTTTACAATGCATCCTTACATTTAACATCTCTTTAACTAAGCTGTACTTTTCTTACATATTTAATTAATGTATATTTTTTTTTTTTCATTTTGGTTTCTTACACTCACTTCAGTAAATTTTTTGTTAAAAGTATTTATTATACTAAATAAATGTTGGATGTATAAAATGGTTATGTAAAAATTGTTGTTTTTCTTATTCTAATACTTATTAGATTTAATAATAATGTCAATGTTAAATTAATTCTCCAATTCTAAAATTAGGAAGAGACAAATGACAAAAATATACAATCTTTAAAATTGCAAATTGAACATTTTCATAAAAATAAAAAAGAAATGATTGCGTAAGTATAAATAAAATAAATTTGAATAGTTATATTTTCTTGGTGCACCGTGTTCCTGCTACTAATTAAACTTCTACATATCTTCTAGATATCAAACAGAGCTGGAAAATAAAGTAGTTGATCTTAACAAGAAGTTAGAAACCAAGGAAGCTACTATAAAAAAATATGTTACTCAATTTCAAAGTTTTAATGATAATCTTAAAAAACGTGCTCAATTTACAAGCCAAATTTCATCCAATTCAGTTGTAACAAGTGACCAACAAATCTTTGATGTAAGTTAATGTTTAATTTTCAATGATATTTAAGGATATTACATACAAATTATTATTTGGGTACTATTTGTGTATACTATTTAAGAATGCTATTTGATCTATTGGTATCAATAGCTGTTTGAGAAATAGCTAGAACCGTCTTTCATTGAAATATTCATTAGTATATTTGTTGTCGAGCCCGCTTATACAGTGGACACGGGCTAAATTTTGTGGTTTTGCGTCCGTATGTTATTGACGTTTGCTTTTCGAATATTTTTATTCCTAGCTAAATGTTACACTTACTACATTGGTATTGTTTAAATTTCTCACATGTAAGGATCGTAAGTAGTATTCTAGTATCAAGGGCGTGTTACATTCTTAGTGAGAAACAACAAAAATTTTAAAACTTTTAAAATGCCGCAATGCATAAAGAAAGAACTCATTACGAAGGCGCGATAACAAACGTGTTATCAACGATCTCTTAAATAGTTACAATATCATTATTGTTTCTTAATTAATTCTGTTTCATTGTCAAGAAGTTACAATACATATTATATACTATTGATTATATAATGTATACAATCTTAGTTATAAAAGGATATAGGTTGATAAAAAAGTTACACATCTACACATTATTTTGTTAAAAATTAAAATGTCAATGGATTAAAAAGTATTTATAATAAAACCAAGTAATTGAAAATAAAACGTATTTAGTAATAGATACCAAGGCAATCATGTTGAAATTTTCTGAAAAAAACAATTAAGCTACTATAATTGCATATAGTAACAAATTATTTTTAAATTCTCTGTTGCTGTTCAGATTGTGTTAATGGCTGATGTTGTGGAAAATATGTTCATTGAAAAAGATCTAGAAACAAGAAACTTGCAACAGCGTTTGCGCGATGCCGAATCTACTTTGGCAATATTAACTCGCGATACTAATACAAATTTAAATAATTTGAAAGTGCACTTAAATGAAAAATACAAGACGACTCAAGAAATAGAACAACAGATGGCTAACTTCCAGAAAGTTTGTAATATTTGGTTGCATGTGTATATGTTTTCATGTATAATGATTTGAATATAATTCTACTTCTATCAACTGATAGGAGTGGCTAGAGAAGCAAGATGCTTTGACAGTGGAAGTGATAGAAAGAAATAAAATAATAATGTCTCTACAAAAACAAATGACTGTGTTACAAGAACAATATCGTTTTGCAAACATACAAATTCAGTTTAAAGATGATATTATTAAAGAAATGCAAAAAGAACTGAAACTAGCTATGACCAAGGTATAATTAGTAACTTATTCATTTGTATGCAGATGATAGTAATATTTTTTGTTTCCAGTGTCTATACTCCAGTCTCCCTTTTTCTATTCATAATAATTCTAACAGACTTGGTATTGATCCTCAAGAAATGGGATGTTTTTGTAAATCATATGAGAAAATAAATGCACCAAAAGTCTTCTATACATTTACAGAATACAAAGATTATATTCCCTTCCTGCATAATTGTAATGAGAATACTATAAATTATAAAAGAGAAACAGAAAGTCTGCCAGCAATGAGAACCAGCAATTTAATGACTAAGACAATAAATTATTCTCAGATGAAAGTTGACTTGTGTAAACATTGGCATAGTATTGATAAAAAGATTTTAAAGTACACTAAAAAATTATCCTCTACTAATAAAAACAGTAAATCCTTGATATATAAAAATAAATTCATGTAAATTAATCTTTAAAAATCTAACAGCTCCAATAGTGTTTAAATTAAGCACATCAATTAATGCATAAATCAAAAAGTCAAATCGTTATATTGAATGATATTTAATGATGTCAATTACTATACAATGTACATACAATTTAATAAATATTGGATATTGATAAATCGTATACATATTCACGTACTTAAAACTTTTAATAGTAAGACATTTCAGCATGATTGCCGCCTCTTTTCCCTCTTCCATTTTAACATTATATTATTATTAGAATTTGAGACATTATTGGAAACAACACACAGTCATCAAAACCGAAATAATTATGTTAAAACTGTCAATTGCTATAATTTTTTAATTCTTTAATATTTTTTAATATAATTCCAGGAAACATGTGCTATGCAGAATATTTTTGTTGGTACAAATACATATCAAGAGGTTGGTAAAAGCAGAAAATATATAAACATGCTTGTTGTGATAAATTTGATACTTTACATGTTAGTCTATTCTAAGTACCAAAAATTTAGACTTTCTTCGCAAAGTAAATATAAGAAAAGTAGTATCATTTTTAAATTTTGCTGTATAAATCAACTGACAATAAATTCATGTGGTAATATATATAATTATATGTAACATAATGTTAAGAACTAGATGCGGCAGTCCAACTATATGTGATATTATCACATATAGAGTAATTACAATTTTTCATATACGGTCGAAGATTTTTGTAATAGAAATATTAAATATTGTTTAATATGTATTTATATTTCTAGAATCAAATAATATCATACTTGGTTAAAGTAAAATCATGGATGGAGCAAGATAAAAAGGATCTACTGGAATTAAAAATAGAACTAGAGAAGACTTTTGAAAAATTACATCCTGAGAAAGATCAAGTTGGTAACTTCAATATAATTTATGAAATAATGTATTAAATGTATTGAGTTTTTATATATTTAGATCAATTTTCTGGTTAATTAATGAGAAAGGCACTATGGCTTATTTGTACAAATATTTCTTTGATATTTAATTTATATTTATTTTAATTCTTCATCAAATGAAGTTTTACCAGTTGAAAATCTTACCATTAATAAACATTTTTCAGTTGTCCGTAATATCACAAAGAAATCACAAGAATAATAATTGAATTTAATACGGAATTCCTGCAATTATAAAAATAGAAAACATTAATTAATTCCAAAAATAATACATTAATTAATTAACAAACATTAATTAATTCCATGCTAATACATTCTTTCGATTGTATCAAATGTTGAGAAATAAAAATTTATACAGTAATCCTCGGTTTCAAGGGAGGATTTTGTCCTTTGATTCATAGTGCAGTCATTCTCACTATTGCTTATGTTTCTAGAGCGTAAATACGGGCCGAGAGAAGTCGTGTATGTTCTTTATCGCACAATACATCGAATTTCATATTTTAATAAAGCTTTAAATTTTTCTATTTTTCGTTACATCTTCATGATGGTGTTATCAGTGGATTGACAAGGTTTTCTCAATGGAAATAAATCTAAACATTGATCTTATTTTTAATTACATATAAAATGAAACATGTACACACACTTTCGAAGAAGGTGTATGTTTAAACTCAATTTCATTAGAAGAACTTCGTCAAACCATTGACAATATTTTCGTTAAGATATAATAAAAAATATGAAAAATACATTGTATTAGTGTTAACACACTAATACACGTTTAATAGTTTTAAAGCTTTGGCTGTATAGAATCTAATTTTCAACTACCGAAACACATACGTGCCGGATCTGGTCTCTGTTGTTTTATACCTCTCGACGTTGTAATAAGTTGTTCAATAAGTTTTGTCGAACAACAAAACTTATTGAATAACCTAGTATCTCATTCATTAGCCTTTTCGAGCGACTTATACGAGATTAACCAATTGCTAGAACAAATTCTTGACTTGATCTTGATTTCAAGGGAGCTGGACTTGTTTCTTTTTCATGAAACCAAGTATTACTGTATATAGGTTTTATTTGTTTCCTTTTGGATAACAATATATTCTTCATTTCATCCATATTTTTCTGCTCACCCAGATATCACCATTCGATTGCTGTTGTGTTTAAATATTCTAACAGATGAGCAATTTGCGTTGCATTTCAATAATACCTTTAAAGATCAATGGTCCCGAATCATGGATCTCAAACAGAGGATCTCTGTGATCCGTTCCACCGTTGCTTTAACACATATGACAATTGAGAAAATCAAGATCCGTGTTTCGGAATCCTCGATCTTTGAAGGAATCGCCGAAATGCAATTCGAGCCGCTTGAATGCCAAGGCTCTAAATTTAAATGCTGCATGGTACTTCCTTCCAACTTTTTCCTATTCTCACACATCTCTTTATTCCAATACTTTTTTCATTCTTGCACTTCCTCTTTTCTTTTTTTTCTCTCTCTAGTCTTGAAAAACGTTATTGAAAATTACTTATTTTTTAAACCTTTATTTAAAAAGAAATTCTATATTGGTACATAATGATATTTGTCATTTTTAATTGTACAGGAATGTCATAAAACTAGAAGTGAATTTGATAAGAACAGTCATTATGAACTGATTAAAAATATTGATAAAGTAAACAAAATGTGTTCAAAAAAGGAAGAGTTATTCACAAATATTGATTCTATTATAGTATGTACAGCTTTTTTAATATTTTTTGTAAAATACAATTGTACATTCAAATACTACTTAATATATAGTACTTTATATTATTTTAGTTGAAATTGGAAAACAGTGATTCACTTTACATAGAAGGTATAAATTTATCAGTAAGTTTTATGGAATTTAAACTTGAATTCAGTACTTTCTTATTAATATTTACTAAATTATATGAGTACTAAATAATTGAAAAATAATAAATTTTTGACCATAAATTACAATGTAAAGTCATGTAATATTAATAATCAGACTAAATCTTTGTTTTAGTTATGTACAGATGATAATCAGCAATTTAAATTAATGGATGTACTTAGAGCATGTGCTATTGAAGCCCAGGTTACTACAGAAGATATAAAAAAAGAAATGAGTAAGATAGTTTCTACGTTTAAGTCTAAACATCAGAAAGTAAGTGTATATTGTAAAGTGTGTCAATTTTTTATTTATAATATTTGTTGTAATAAAATGGAATATTTTTAGTATATCGATTTGAACAAGGAGGTTACAAATGTACAAAATCAGCTAGTAAGAAATAGGGAAAAAATAGTAGAAGCAATTAATAGATTGCGATTACAAGTAAGATTGATCAACTTTTATCAATATTAATATCATCATTTTACTTACTAAATGAAAATCTGTGTTGAATATAGGAAGAAGAAAGAATTAGGCATAATGAAAGAATTAATTCAGGAAAATTCAAATTAAAAGATATCAAAAATGAAATAAATCATATTCAGGCTCAATTATCAGTTCACATTACTAAAATGCAAGCTAATGCAGAGGTGAAATTTGATTACATTCATAATACTATTATTATTATTATTATTACTATTTCGTAATTGTTCTATTTCTATTTAAATTGTAGGAAAATCTTGAATCTAATTATACAGAAATGTGTATGTGTAATAATTTGTTGCACTCTGTTATTGAGGAAATAGAACAAACATCTAACAGTTTACAGGTTTCAATTTTGTAAATTTTTTATTAAACAATATTATGTTGAAAATAAAGAATGAATAATAATATTTACATTTTTCAAGGGATGCTGTATAACATCAAACATGGAAGAACTAAAAGGTCAATTTTGTGAAATAGAGTTATCCATAAAAAAATTACAACAAAAAATAGATGAAGCAGTAAGTACACCTATTATTAAAAGTGTAATAAAATATTATTTACTTATTTCGCTTTTGAAAAACACTTTATTATTTGTAGTTGTTAGAACATGATATGGTAGAATCAACACTATCTCAAAAGGAGAAAAAGTTAGGAAGATTAGAAACAGAAATTGATGAGATTCACTCAAAAATACAACACATATTTGAAAAATGTATTTCCTTAAAGGATCAAGTAACTACTTTTTATTCGTAGTAAATTAGAGATATATCATTTTTATCAAATAATTTAATAATGATCATTCAATAGGTATGTGAGAGTAATGCTGCAGAGTCTCAACTATATACTCAGGTATATACTGATTAACTGTATCATTCTCTAGTTTCTGTGATTATTCTAATATAAAGTGTACTTCTATTAAACTTACATGTTAATGTTTTATTTTAGACGTTGAATGAAATACAACAAATCAGACAAGATTTATACAGGTTAAGAAAGGAACATGATGATCTAAAATGCAAACTATCGCAAGTAGGAAAATGATTAGAGATAATTTTTATTTCGTGTAAAGTAAACATATTTGTTTATGTATGATTCATTTTTTAAAGAAAACACTTTATGCAGAATGTGATGAGAATACATGTTTATGGAAATGCAAAGTGACTGATTTACAAGATCAAGTTAAAATATTGCAACATGAGGTATATAAAAACAATTTATATTTACTTTTTGTAATATAGTACTACTTTTAAACAAAAACAACATTAAAAGTGTATTTTTTACAAATATACATACTTCCTATTGTGATTTTTGGTATTTAAAAATAAGAAAATTTTATTTATTGTTTTACTGTTCAAGTACAGTTTTTTTATATTTTTTAGGCAAAGTGCAATCAAGAAACGAATAATTTTCTAAAACATAATATTAAGTCAATAGAAAAGGAACTTCGTACTGTACAAACAAAAGCACAAAATTACAGGCGGTCACATTCCATGGACAATATTGAACTGCAGAAAAAGATGATAAAATTAGAAAATACCGTAAATATTAATTAAACTTAAAATTATTGAACATTAAACATAAAATTAGTAATATGTATTTAAATTTCAGCTCAAGTTGCAAGAAGAAATTGTATGTAATCTTCGACAGCAATTAAATGACAGTGAAGTAGAATTGAAGAAGTCTAAAGAAGTGTTGAATTCTTTTGTAAGTTCAATTTCAACATGTTATTATATTGTCTATTTATATCTTTATTGCATTCTCTTCAATTTAGTATGGACAAAATTATTTAATAGAATACCTTAGTATATAAATTAAATTTTCAATATTTAATGTAACTATTCTAATAATTATATACTTTCTTTCCTAATAATTACATACTTTTTTTTTTAATACGTTTGATACTAATGTTTGTCTTGTTCAACATAAAGTACGCTGAACACAGTATTGAAGAAACACTACTGTATTGTGGATGTAATCAGTTTAAACATGATACAATGGTAAATATTCATAAATTATTTCATATAAGATACATACAAATATCTATTTGTCATGATAAATCGATTTGTATTCATAGATAATACCTCAACTATTGAAGACACTACAAGACACCATGCAGTCAACAAAAAGTGGCCTTCAAGAGCTTAAAGTAGAATTTAAAAAATTGGTTCGTATTATTTTCTTTGCTTTATAATGACGGCGATTACATTGCTCATATTTCGTTTCATTTCGTACAGATTTTAAATGTATTCAAACTAATACATTTACAGATTTGTGAAGATCAGTCTAACTTGTGCTCCTCTGCGAGATCGGTAATAAATCTAATGGGCACATTACAAAAATACGAAGATGAATTAGATAATTGTTCTCGAGAAATTGAGAAACTTAAAAATGCTTTATCTAAAAAAGATAAACTTGTAAGTATAATTTATTTATAATTAAATAAATTTTAAATAAATTTATTTTATAATTCAATTCTAAAAAAAAGAATCAATTTTTTTTTGTATCTGAAAATGTTAAGAATTCTGTTATAATGTCAAATTTTGAAAATAATTTGTAACTAAGTATAATTGTATTTACAGTTGGAAAATATGGATAAAATGATTAGAATTCAAAAGGATTCAATTTTATTGACACAAGCTGAAGTAAAGGAGCTTCATCAGAATCTACAAAAGAAGGTATGTTAAAAATCGCTTAATTTCTTTTGTCATAGAGGTAAATAATTTTACAATAATTAGTAATAGTAATAATAATAGTGGGATAACTTATTATGTATATTTAAAACTATTATTAATAATAAAAGTAAATTTTACGCAAAAAAGATAAATAAATAATTTGTTTAAATTTGTTAACTTCTGCAAGAACTTATACTTGTTATAAAAAAGAAATATGCTGTTTTATATATTATATACATTAAGATGTCACTATAATTTTGATATTGCGTATTGTTTATACATATTGTTTAATCAAGAAACTGTGATACTTAAAAACAAGAACTTTAAAGTATTATCAAGCTATTGTACTAAAGGTATGTGAATTATAAATATTAAAACTTTAACATCAGAATTTAAAATATACAATTTTAGATCGATAATCAGGATCAAATAATTTCCCACTATGAGAAAGAAAAACAAGACTTATTAAAACAGGTTTGTATTAAGTTTATTAACTTAATTTTATTAAGTTCAATGGAAGAAATATTATATTTAATGTATATTGTTCTTTGTCAAAATATCTTGTTTCTTAAATTTTTTATTTATTCTTATGCATGGTTCGATATAAATTGCATAGAATTCTCTTCATATCAATTGATCAAGAGATTTCTCATATTTTAGAATGAGCTTCAAATTCAAACTATCTGGCACTTACAAAATGCTGTCGTAGAAGCTAAAAGATGTATAGATCAAATGGGACATAGAACTATGAATGACGTGAGTGAACAGTGGTCCACAATTTCATCTTCCACATGCAATCATGGCAATGTGCATGATGTTTAAACTAATTTGTGAAGATGTGTGCAAATAACGTTTGAATCAATTTTCATAAAAAAAAGCAGTCATTTTTTGAAAAAGTAATAGAATAATCTTTAGTGCAATTTTAAAGTCATAGATATATTTTAAATAATTTAAAAATATTTAAAATAGTATTAATTATTTTGTAGATTTCTACTTTATAATCTTACCTTTTATGTCCAATACACCTTTCTATTTAGACTATTCAACTACTGTATGTGTATGCATACATTATTTGAAATGGTTGAATTTTTAAATTCTTATCATATTTAAATTTTGGAAATTAAATCAAGTAATATATATAGAGCTTTATATGTACATAGTACATTTGTGAATATCAATAGGTTTACTTCTGTAAATATTGTTGATAATTTTTGAAATTTTATTCTCCAAAAATATAATAGATGAATCTTTATTTATATACATAAGGAAATTGTAATTTTTAATAATAACAATATGTAATTTATTAAATATTCACTAAAAATTACTGATATAATAAATGACTAAATATGTAATATGCATGTATTTTATTTTATATTTTTACCATACCAAAGGTGTTAAACTAACATTTTTCCCTGTGATTCAAAATATAGTGCATTTTGATTAATAAAGTTGATGACAAATGATATATAAAACTAAAGTTTGTGTTTGAAATGTTGATGATATATTTATTCACTTTTAAGAATTGTGTACAGGAAAGCAATCGAATGGATTATCATTTACAGCTTCAAGAAAAATGTAAAACTATTCGTTTATTGACAGTGTGTGTGGAAGAAACTCAAAGTCAATACAATGAATGCTTTGCAGAGGTATGTTAAACATATTTCTCTTTATAATTAGTGTTAAAAGTACTCTTAAATATGAATTTTCGTTTAGAAACATATCTTTTTATATATAATTATTAAGAAGTATCTTTATTTTTTATACAAAGGCTGCTAAACAAGACAACTTATTGGAGCTACAACGAGATGTGATTTGTCATCTTCAAGAAAAGATTTGTTACCTGGAACATGATAATTGTTTAACTATTACTTCCATTCATGTTATGCATTACTCTATTCTAAGAACAATACAGGTAGTGAAACTTAAAATATTATTTTGAGCAACAGTATAAAATTGTTTTGCATATTCTATGATAATAAAGAAATTGTCTCCTTACAATCAGAGTTTTCTTACATTTTAATATTTAGTTGTAGCTATTAAAATAAATATAAATTAATGTTAATTCTTTAAACTATCGAAAATTATTAATATTCATTAATTGTGGTAAATATTTTTAGGGACAACTAGAAGCCCATGTAAATGATATCCAAGCTTTAAAATACAAGGTATGACAAAACATCATACAAAATAGCGAAACAGACATTTTGAATTTGAATTTTATTTTATGCAGATAGATACTCTAATACAGTTAAAATGCTGTTCAGAAAATAAATACTTATACATGAAGAAGTTGTGGCAAGAAGCAGAAGGAAAATTGCAGGAACTAAAGTAATATATTAATAAAAATTTATATTATATTAATAATATTATATTATTAAATATATTAATAATATTATATTATTAAATATTATATTAATAATATTATATTATTAAATATTATATTAATAATATTATATTATTAAATATTATATTAATAATAAATTTTAGCAAGATAATTCTACAACTTTTGAAACAATACTTTCTTAATAATTTATTTAGGAAATCGGCATTAAAATCTGAACAAGCGACGAAAAGTTATGAAGACAAAATATGCCAGTGTAAAATGGAAAACAGGGATAAAGACTATGTCAGTCAAGATATAGTTGATTTTAATCAGTTAATATGTAATGGCACAGAACAAGGTAAAAACTTATATGGATACGAGTTACAGTCAGAAATTGACATATTAACCAGAGAGAATAAAGATATGAAAAAACAATTACAAAAATGTAAATTGGACTTTGACATAATTAATAAAGAACTGAAAATAGAAAGAGAAAATGATAGTTACACTAAACAGATTTTATATGAATTTCAAGAAATAAGAGACACTGAGAATTGTTTACGTTATGAGGATGAGCAACTCCAGTCTGACTTAAACAACCAGACAAAGAAGACAGAAAATTTATCTGAAAAGTTGCAATTTATTAAAGAAAATGGTGTAGAATTTGAGAAATTGTTCAAAAAGTTAAAAGACAAACAGATGCAGGTATGTATGAATAAGTATATTTATGAGACAATAAATAATAAAAGTATTGATAATTTAATTTCAATTGTTTTAGATTAATTGTTTATACAATCAAATTACGAATAATGAAATTGCTATTAAAAAGCAAGTCAGTGTTACTGATAGACTTGAGAAAACCTTGGATATAAAAAACAAGGAAATCAAAGAGTATTTATCCGAGTTAAGTGATGCTGAAGAAGAGATGTCAACTTTGCATGATCGAATACAATTTTTGAAGAGCTTGCTAACAAAAAAATCAAATGACATGTCTAAATTACAAGCAGATTATGAAGTACTAAAGGTATATAAAAACTCAAAAAATATTTTGATATTATTCTTTAATATTTTAAATCTATTATCAAACAAATAATTCCCTTTCATTCTAGCACTTATTATTATAATTTGATATTTGTTAAAAGTATTTTATTACAGAATGACAATTGCATTCTCAGAATGGAAAACAGTGCCTTTGAAAACAAATCAAAAGAAGATGTTTGCCAATTGAAAAATATGGTATACATTTGCCAATAAACATAAATGTTGCAAATAGTTAAAAATATTACAAAAATTATTTCTGCTTCAGCTGAAAGATGTTCAAATGCAATTGTGCTTCACTGAAAAGAATTATCATAGTGTGGCAGAAGATTTTAATAAAACACAAGAACAATTGATAAAAATGACAAAACGTGAAGCGGATTTACAAGAATATTTGACAAATATGGTATCTATCAATTGCAGCATTGTTTTATCCAATTGCAAATTAGATTGTTTTCTTATCCAATTATTTTAGGAAAAAGATTATTGTTCGAAACTATCAAATATGGAAAAGGAAAAAACTAAACTTACAGATTGTTTAGATAGACTCAGAGATGAATTGGAAGAGATTGAAAAAAAATATTTGTCAAAAAGTGGCGAGCATTGCAAACTGCAAGACATTTGCAAATCTTATGCAGACCAATTAGACATTTTGCAAGAACATGTTAAATAAATTCATATAATTATGATATTTCAAACAAATGTATTTAGATGTTACATTACATAGTAATAATTATAAGTGTCTGTTATACTTTCAGGTTGAAAAAGAACAGGAGAAAACTAAGAAAATAGAAGAGTCAAAATGTTGCATGGTGCAACAACTACAAGAATGCATGGAACAAAATCGTATTCTTATTGAAGGAAAAGCCATGGTAGAACAAAATAATCGTGACATCATATTAGAGGTAAAATATTATTTAATAATTTTAAAAAAGAATCTTATAATTACAATGTTGTAGTAAATTATTTATTAGATTATTTCAATGAAAATTCTTTAATACTCAAATTTGTTCTAGTTGAAAGAGACACATATATCTTTATTAGAACTAAAAAAAGAATGCCAGTTAAAAAATAAATCTCTTGCTTGCATATCAGCAGAATTAACAGAAACAGCCATGAGTAGATCAGAACTTTGCAGTCAATCGCAATATGTTGTTTCCTGTATTCGTGCTTGGATGGAAGAGCAACGAGAATATGTAAACAATCTTAATTCAAAATTAAAGTTATATCAACAGCAATTACTACAACTTGGATTTGAGAAAAAGTGAGCATTTCTAAAATTCGTACAATCTTTATATTTTCTTTAATTATAATTTTCATTGACATATTAATGTTTACAAGTTTGTAAACTTACAGTTCTTTAAAAGCAAGTGAAAATTATTTTCCAGAACTCTCTTAGATGAAGCGAAAAAATATAAACGCAATAATCATTTACTCACTCAAAGACTCAAAAAAATATATAGACATGGTGGAAAAAATGTTAAAAATGTTTGTGTTGGATGTCATATGATACCATCGATTGTAGCACGAAGTGCTGACTTACTAATTCCCATGAGCTCCAAATACTCACCTTATCAAAAGGTTAGTACATTTTTATAAATTTATTTCATTATTCTAACATTTCTTCTTTCTAATTGTACCACAATTTAGAAACGCTATATAAATCTCCATTGAGTTTTTAATTTTTTTTTTTATTTAGAAATTACGCATTTCAACACATGGCAACGCTTGGTGGTTTCCTAAAATGAAATACTTGATAAATGAGCTACGAAAGGACAATCTGGAATATAACGAAAATGTGTCTAATGGCGAAAATACTGACAAAGCGTTAGAAGAAAGTCGTGATTGTGGTTATCAGTCGTCTACTAGCAAATGAGATCATTGCGGATTGTTTTGACTGATTAAATTTACATAATCGTTTTTCTCTTTTTACTATATCGGGTTTGTTTGCCCTATTATTCTACGTCATACAATTTTCTTTTTGTACTTACTAATAATGTGGATCAATCTTACAGAATAAATGTACGTAGAATAGGTTTATTTACTTTCTGTAACATTTTTATTAATCTTCCTTAGTTGAACTTGCTGGATTATTTATGTTCATAATTAAGTGATAATTTGTATGGTACAAAATGCGTAGTAATACAAGGTTTTCCATATATATTTCATGGAATGCTCTAAGTAGAAGATTACTTTGAGCTATAGTAAATACTTCTAGACTTTTTGGAGGATTCTAAAATTTTATATTAACATTTCTTAATCAAACCTTAATTATTAAATTATTAATACTCTTATAAAAATAAATGTCTGCCTTTCCTATATATTTTTACATAAACAAGAAAAAATAATATTTTGTCTTCAACTAAGAAAATAAAGTTATAAAGCAATTTAAAATAATTACAGATATCATATTTAATCTTAAACTTAATACAGTTTTAAAACATGAAATTTTTATATTAAGGAATCATAAAGAACAATAATAAATGAAAATACTCTAACAATAGGTCTACATCCATTATTATTATTTTAATTATAAAGAGAATCAATGAAAAATATTTTTTTGTAGGTAATAGTTTTTGTATAATTATAAGATATATAATACAAACCAATACAATATGCAGAGAAAGAGTTTCATAAAAAAACTTGAAAATTTCCTTAGCTGTCCACCATGGATGTGAAAGGAAAAATAAATGCATTAAGTATACAAGTCCCAGAACTACAGAAATGCCTTTCTCAGTAAATGAATGAAGTCTAAAAAATACAGTTAATACATAAATATTTATATTCATTAATTTTAATCGATTTTTTAAACGTTTTAATTAAAAAAGATATATTTAATTTAAAAAATATACATCCCCATTTCACATATAAATTAATGATATACTTTAAAAGTAGAATTCACTTCTTTAAATTTATATATACCTTGTAAACTTAAAAAATTCGTACAGCTCTTTTACAAGAATATCATTGCTCTTTCTTTTATTTTCATTTATAAATTTATTTTCTGAAAATAAAAGTATCTTATTTTGTTTTACAACAGATTGTAAATTATTTTGTTTTACATTAAACATTGTAAAATGTAGTTACCTACCAAAAAAAGAAGATATTATTTTCTTATTCATTTGGTACTTTTTTAAATAAATTACATCCTGTTCTGTAAAATACTGCCAAATGCATATACTTGGATTTGGTGGTTTAACATACCAACTATAAGCAGGGTTTTTCGAATAAATCCATGATCCGCATAAATCGTCATAATCCACGTCCGATTCGATTTGAATTTCTGAATAAGTTTTCCGAGATATTTGAATATTAGGTATCATACGTTCCGATAATTTGAACGATTTAATGTCAAGCGTCATTTTCGAATGATTTTGAACCTCGGCTTTAATGCGGTTATCTTTTATAACCAGTTTATCTGACATTATCAAAAATAATATTCTTTTACAGAAATAAGCAACTCTTTATAAATCATTAAAATGTTCTGTTTCGATAGTGTACATATATACGTGTAAAAACTAGAAACAATAGACTGAAAATTCAAATTCCTATAAAAAACCAGAATCGACAGATTGAACGCATTGATTAACCTTTTCACACCAGAATAAATTCATAAAAAAAGGTTTAAAAATATATTTTTTTTTTGTTTTAAATTACTTTTGATTATGACAAACAATTAAAAACATGTATCACATATAATTTGTTGGTAATTATTTATAATAATACGGACCAGATCGATTTTAATGGTCTTAAAATATATTCCTAAGTGTCTGGTGTAAAAAAAATTATCGTTTACTCCTAGTATATATAATTATTAAAAATCTTGGCCTATAATACAAATTCCCGTCTTCATGGATGTGAGGTAACGACTCACATGAACATGGGGTTGTCTGTTGCTAGAGGGCATTTAATTAAAACTAAACACAGAGGAATTATAGGTAGGTAACTATAATTTTCTTTGAACTTGTTTATTAAAAACGTATTGTTTCAAGTCATTTGTCATTTGTCAAATATCACACAGCCAAACCAAATTTTTATATTTAGATTTAAAAAAAATTTAGACATCATGGGGGGAAGATTCAAAATATATAAAAATAAAAATTTGATTACTTTGTTATTATAAAATCACTAAGTTACATTAAGGATAAATTGATCAGGAATGGTAATAAATAACATATTTGATTTTTAAATATATAGTAATTTATTAGCAACCAAGCTTTTCATTCGTAAAGATAGGCTCATACTTAAAAACCCAAAACTATTTTGTAATATAATATTCTTTCTTACTAGTTGACATTATTACTACTGAAGAAATAGTAAAATATATTGTACATATTCTTAACGAATAAAGAACGTAATTTTATAGGAAAAATTGAGTTCTTAAGAATAATTTTTTAGAAGTAAATAATCTGATACTCTTTTTAAGTGGTTTTAATTTCATTAAATTATTATCACAGTAAAACGTATATATTTTATTCATTATACATTATATCAACTAGTTTCTGTAAATTTCGAATTTGAGCCTATTTGAATAAGTAATAACAAATTTTATAGCTTTAGAACGCTATGAATGCTTAGGTGTCGACCACAAATTATATATATTTTACTGTTTTTATTATAGTCCACTTACTTCTCAGACGATCCAATTACAATTTTTATTTTCTAAAAATACTTTTTATCACGTTTTGCGAGCACATTACATTATATAATGAAGACTTATCTTTTAATATTAATCACAAAGTGAAACCATCAAAGCATATTGACCAATATTGCTTTTGAATATTGAAAAAGAGTATCTAAGAATTAAAAGTAGAATCATTACAAAATTCCATGTATGTGCAATCAATTAAAATTAAAGAAAAATAATTTCTAAGAGAACAATTACACTATTCGCTTAATTTAAAATTCTACGTGTTAAGAGAAAAGAAGAAGTTTAATAAAGCCTTTCACTCGAATAGCAATTGTTTGGGATTTTAAAAAAAGCAATAATTTTTCTGGCATTAACATGCAGTACATAAACACAGATTATTGACTTAATTATTCAAGAAGCAGAAATGAAATAATCATAAAGTTACATGCTAACATAATTATGAGTTTGCCTTTGTCGACCACACAAGTATGCAATTAAAACTAGAATTACTAATCCTGTCAGTATGCATCCCACTGCTATTGGTACACTGTCCGGTGTATCCACAGTGCAATCCTGAGCTGAAAATGAATACAAATTAAATTTTTAATTATAAAAGGATTTTTAAACTGTAATAATTTACATAAAAACTGGCAAACAAAAGTGCTAAACAAACCAAGTTGTATTGCTTTAAGCAATTTTTCTTCTCTAGCATTATGACACGTTTTTATATCGGTTCTTTGATCAAAGGATTCTTAGTCAATGTGTAATTAATATTTATTCATGATAATTTTCTAAAACTTACCTAAGCCAAAAACTGTGGAATTATTTGTTCTAAATGCTTGAAATTGTAAATTCGATACAGTCAAGTAGCCGGTAACATTATTGTCAACATTTTTGTTGAAGTATAGTGTTTGCTGTCTCATGCATCTATAGGAATCAGATAATGCAGTTGTAAAATTGGATGTTTCATGCACCAAGGTCACATTATTTTCTGTAAAAAATGGCGTGTAAAGTTAGATATTAAATTAATTAATAATTAAAATCATGTTATATACTCATATCAATGATTGAAATACTTATTAAACTTTATTAAATAAGAATACTTACTTAAAGTTGAATTTGGAAAATCTATTACTGGAAGAACGACCAATAAACGTTGAAGAAAATAATGATTCTGAGTTGCATTCTTTTTAAAGTGTAATGTCATACTGCCATTTGTATTATTTTTGGAGGGCCACATCAGTGTTAGTGTTTGCTCAAACTCACCACATGTTCCATATGCTTTTGTTGCATTTTTTACTGCATTGTCTGGAATATCAAACTCTTTGAAGGATATCTGAAATAATGCATCCGCTATTAGTACTAATTCATACACTATTAAATCTTTTGTTCTTTAATATTATTATTATTACTTATATATAATATATAATTATTATAACGTTCATATATATAATTTATTTTTAATTGTTTGTTATATTTAATATTGATCTAAAGAAAAAAAAGTATTTTTGAAATCTACTAATGATGTAAATAGATTAAATCCTTTTTGTTACTTTACTCTATTTATTTAGATTTCATTCAATATCTATCAATGCATTCTTTATTGATACCAACCTTGTTTTTAACAGTATTATATGAAACATTGAGGTGCACAGACATCTGTACCACAATGCAAATAGTATTATTGGTTCCATTGACTACCCATTTGTCAGAAGCCAGAGAAGATGCCATTACAGTGTTTACTATTGGACTCATTGTAGTGCTTGGAATTTGTTTAGCAGTTGATTCAATTATAGTTGTTGAAACAGTTGTAGGATTTGATGGTGAAATTGTAGTATGAAGTGAAGATATTTGAGAATTATCAATTGCAACTATATTTTCTTCTGATTTTGTCTTATTCTCCCCCATGGTTGAAGAAACCAATTCAGGAACTGCAGATTTTACTATTTTATTTGGCAAAGAATTTGCATCAGCATCCTGTCCAGAGCTATTTATTACAGGCATTACGATCGCAATAGGAAGAGAAGTATTACTTGTGGGTGTCGCATGTTCTTGTCCCTTACCTATTTTAAAAGGAAAATATATTATTAGAATATTTTTGTTATTACATGTTCATTGTTATTAACGTTCAAAGACCATGGGGCATGTTTTCTCATTATTCAATCAAGCTCAAATTTTACAGGGATTATTTTTTAATGAATTGAAACCACTCTGGAGACTAAGATAAGCCATCTGCCCAGAAGATGGCGTATTACTTCGCATTACTTAGGTATTACTTCGTATTATTTGAAGTAAATATAATTGCTGCTTAAAAATAAAATGCTTCATTGCCTAAACAAATGCAAGAATCTTGAAATCACATGAATCATACTGTGATTCATAGTGGAGCTGTTAGTAGACAGATAAATCGCATACACAGACACTTAAGAAATATCTGAGGAACACAAAAAATATCCGGGTATGCTATATTCGAGTACTTTAATCTCTTTTGTGTCAATTCACATTGCAATACAATGTATGAATAAAAATAAGTAAATGTAACGTTGATTCATTGACTTCCCGGAAGATTGATAGACTCTCGGGTGTCAGCAGCAATTTTCAGATAATATTAATATATGTACATTAAAGAAGAATTGCCTCTGACACTCGAGTATTAATTTTCTGGAAAACCCATGAATCATTCTCTTGAATATATTCAGATAGTACGTATATGTATGTATATATTATCTGAGAAAGACGGATCATATAACTTCTCCACCACAAATAACTTTTGAAGTATGATTTCTACAAAAAAATATTTTATATACAAATCGTACAGTATTAAAGGAACACATGATAATGAAACGATTGTTTAAAATAATTTATTCATATACGAGATATCAAGGCGACCTTGATTTTTTTACGGAATGCGTACCTTTCTGTATTAAAATTTAAAAAAGCAGTAAATTTTTTATAAAAAGGTATAGTAATATTTACATTATGACACACGTTATCAATTTTAATGAAATTGAAATATGTTGCAGAAACCAACATTCTAAACAACCTTATTCTATACATATATATACACATGTAATCGTCGCTCGGCCTTAATTTGCGAGATGTTCGCAAAACACTCCATACTATGCATTGAATTTTGTCTATACGTATGCATCATGACGGTCGGTAATCGATATATATTATTAACGGGTAACTATACAATGCCAAATATATGTTGTACTTTCAAAGTTACAAGTACTTACGTTCAAGACGAATCAGAATGAGTTTGGGTTACACTCTTTTAAGAGGACTCTCTGTCAAGAGTTCGAAACGTGAACAAGTGGTCTTCTTAAAAAAGTCTAGCTCAAACTCACTCTTATCCGTGTTGAATATAAATATCTAAAACTTTAGAAGTATGATATATGTATACTTTGTATTGCATAGTCATCCATTATACACATTGGTTGCCGACTGCCGTGCTATATTTATAGAAACAGTAGATAAACGGTAAAGCCAACATAACAGTAGAAGTTTATCCGGTAGAACATATTGGTGGCTGATTGCTTGAATGCGTCATATAAACAATAGACAAGCAGTAATCCCATTCTGACGCACACACTGCCACGGACACGTGCATAGCAGCATTCAATAATTAGTAATAAAAGTTGTTTGCAAATATCTCGAAAGGCCGAGTGGCGGTTATATGTATAAAAAAAAGTTGTTAAAAATCTCGTCTTCTACGACACATTCAAAGATCATTGAAATCAATGCCTCTTGACTTTCTCATAATGGTATAACTTATCAGCATCTGCCGAATGATTGAAATTTGCCTGCAGGTACTTAGGAAAAGAAAGTCGAAGATAACAAAAACCGATCGCAAAAAAAATATTGACAAAGCGCATTCTTTAAGAGGAAACATGCCGTAGTTTCAGACCGTGGTACTGTAATTTCTATATAAAACCTTTTTTGTAGAACACTTATACTTTTGAAATTATTCGTTGTAAACAAGTTATGTGATTCACCTTGTATATTAAAATTATACAATATATATTTATATGTCATATAGAATAACTTTATATTAAAGTTTTTTATTCAAGTAATCTATACACATTTATATTTCAAATGTCTCTACAAGTATCACTCACAGGAATGTGATGTATACATGTAATAAAGAATCGTAGGCTGTTGAGCGTGACATGTTATGACGACTTTCAATCTGTCTAAGGCTTAGTGAGGATTTAACGCAACAACTGCTAATATACCCAATTCGCAAAGACACGAATTCTGACGTCGACGACAATGTCGTTTTAAATGTACAGACTTTGCTCTTTCAACACAATTTAATTGTCTTATGAGCTGGGTATCGTCTGTTTGGACATCGCAGTGTGTACAGACGTGCTGCCTGTCGAAAAACACCTCCATTTACTTCTAAGCAATCACTCATATCTATAATTACAAATAACAAATATACTAATTCAAAAATGTCGAATTACATAAACTAAACGTATCATTAAAGAAAATGCTTCAGGCAAATGTCAATGTTAATGTAATTTACTAAGTTTTTTCGTTTTGTCTGACAAACGATTCAAAATAAAATGCAATGTGTTTAAAAACAATAGACGAGAGGTATTATTTCGATTTCTCTCGATATACATTGAATAACGCCTATGCTGACGTCATATCAACTTTGAGGGCTCATATCTTAGGAACAGCTTATGGTAAAAACACACTTAGGTAGTGTTTTGAAAACGTTTCAATGTCAGCTACAATAATATGTAATAAAAAATATAGGTTCCAATTAAAAAATTCGAAATTGACGTTTTATAGACGTTTTCAGTTATTGCAAGGCCAAATAAATGACAACACAATCTCTTATGTACAATCTAAGGATATCTTTAGTATAAGCTAATTTTCGTCCGACTGCCGATTCAAGAGTTATAATTTTTTGGAAAATGTATAGCATTATACTTCAAAAACCTGTAAAACCCATAATTTTCGAAATTTTTAAAAATCTTTCAAGTTACATTTAAATACCAGTAAAGGTTACAACATATTCAAATTTTAACAAAATTCAAAATGTTGCTTTATTTGATGATTTATTGGCCCAAAAATAGGATCCTTTATCAAGAATTCTTATTTGCAATTGTTAAAACATTGATTAATTATTTCTATAACATGACCCAGCCTTAGCATTCCTCAGCCTGAAAATTAAATTTTTCTACCTTGCAAATCGAAAATAATAATATATGATTTTGGAAACAAATGATTAATAGTTAATGAAATATTGAATGTTAAAGTTTCAGAGAGGTTAATCTCCTAATGTATGTGTCTAATTAAAATATGAGAGTACAATGTAGCTGATGAGGTATGCGTCCACTATACCAATATTCTTTTGAAACAAGTTCAAGACAAATAAATAAATAAATATAATTAAATGAAGATTGCAATGTTATTATTAATTATATGCAATACTAACAAAAAAGAAATTTTTTAATTTAAATGTAAATAGCAGAATACTCATACGATAATAAACTTATAAACTTATAAAAATTATACCAATAAGTGATCCTAATTGGACTTAAACCTATACCACAGAATATTGGTCTAGCAGATAAATGCCTTAGGAGCTTTGTTGTGCGCTCATCTTTCAATTAGTCATACTTCAGGAGATTAACACATTTGTAATCTGGACTTCAAGCAGTGGTTTCACTCATATGTCTAACAATTCTATCCTAGTAACAATATGCATGGACTTGACCTAGAGTCTATCACGAAAATAATCAGACACCAATTTAACAACATGTACAAACTTGACCTACAGTCTGTAACAAAAATAATCAGATACCAAGTTTAATCTTATGATCTTCTATAAACACCTGCATAAAATCCTATCAAAAGTTTATAATATGAATTGTGTCAAAACATTTGAAATACTACTATATTATTAAAATAAGAGATAAAAAACTGTTATTTTTATTTTAAAAGTTTAATTTGTATAATGCCCAAATATTTGTGACATCAAAATTGGTTACCTCATTAGCATTCATCCCTACAGAAGATTTAAGAAATTTATTATTAAAGTATTTTAATGAATTGCAAACATATACATAGGCAATTAAAAATGAACATATACATACAAATTAAAAAAAAAAATGAACAAACAAGTTTTTAAATAAGTAAAAATATGTAATGAAAGTAAAATAAATTATGTAAGAAACTATGTTAATTACATGTTAAACTATAGAAAAAAATTCAATTCTCATTGTCAAAATATAATTAAATACTTATTTTATATTGATCGTATTAAGATAATATTTCTAATTTACTTAATTTTACTATAAATGATTATACAAAATATATTAATTCGTTGTAGTTGACAAAAATCATACAGAGAATGTAAAGAATTTTCTCTATAAATTAACAGATACATTATTAAATTACTGTAATATGCATAATTTCTATAAACACTAAATATAACCTACAGCACCTACGGAAACAATATTGTATGCCTCTATTTTTTAAAAACAATGAGTCGCAAGCTTGTCCTTGTGCATTAACCATTGACTTATAGAGAACTCTTTACTTTCTAGTATTGTTCACATATAATACAAAGTGTTAAATACATTTATGATAATATATATTAATTAATGATAACGATACTATAAATAAATAATAAATAAGAACAAAGAAACAGTTGACAAAAATGAAATTGCATGAAAAAACCCTCTTTTATATATTTTGAACTACATATAAGTAAAAATGATATGATATCGCAATACGTCAAAAATTTTCAACTGCTACTTATAAGATAGATAAAAATTATAAACGTCGAGAAGTCATACCCAAAACGTGGAGCGATGTAAAGCAAAAGATTAGCAAAAACCTCGACATCATTTAGGATTGTGGTTTACTATAAGCGAAAATCACAAGTTCAAACTTTGTAATTACTAAGAAATAAACCACGATTATGGATTGAGAAAATATGTATAAATACGTCACGTGTGATATAAAACGTAAGAAAGTTCAATGAAACTCTGTGGACTCCTAAAATGTCGTTCACAAACACATTTTTGTCCAACTCAAACACAAGTATCCATTCTGGTTGATTCACATCGTTTTAACTTGGATACACCATAATTTAAAAAACTATACCAAATTGGCGATCAGTTTAATTTAAACATTAATGACTAGAAAACCTTATAAAAATTCAATATTTAAAAAGTATAAAATATCAATACGTTGTAGGCGTTTACACAATAATACAGATTATGCTGAATAAGAGAAAAGTTACTAGAAACTTCAGTTATGCTTTCTCCATCATGATGCGCATCTCAGTTTTGCGCGGTAAAGTATTTGATAGTTATGCGCAGAAGCATTACTACTGTTTTCATTAAATACTACCTTGATCAAAAAGTTCTAGGACTGTCCCCCCGTGAGTCGCTGTCAATTACCCGATTGTTTCTTTTTTTTTTTTGTTAGGTTACCATATCTGTCATTAACACTTCCTTCCAATTTCAGCATCATAGCTTGATATTTGTAAAAGTTACGTTGTACTGAGCACATCTCCTTTGTTCGTGTCTTCGATTTTGAAAATGGCATCATTTGGGCATCAACGAGTTTGCATTAAATTTTGTGTAAAAAACGGATTTAACGGTCCGCAGACCTTGGATATGTTGGAGAAGTGTTTCGGCAACGATACTCCTTCGAGATCAAATGTTTTTCGATGGCACGAACGCTTCAGAAGTGGTCGTGAGTCGGTCGAGGATGACAAACGCAGTGGCAGGCCGACAACGTCGAAAACCGATGAAAACATCGATAAAATTCAAGAAATGTTGTCCGAAAACCGCAAATTGACCATCAGAGAGCTGGCAGAGGACTTGAACATTGCTTATGGATCCGTTCAAGACGTTTTGGTTAGTGATTTGAGCCTCAGACGTGTCGCTGCAAAACTGGTGCCGAAAGACCTCAATTTCATGCAAAAAAAGGACCGCGTTGAAATCGCGAAAGACATGATTTCCAAGGCCGAATCCGACCTAACATTTATTAAACGTATCATCACTGGAGATGAGACGTGGATTTATGAGTATGACACACAATCCAGACATCAAGCGAGTGAATGGCGTGCACCGGAAGAGCCGAGACCGAAAAAACCACGTCGTTTTCAGTCAAGAAAGAAGGCGATGCTCACGGTTTTCATGGATTACAATGGTGTTGTGCATCAAGAATTCTTGCCAGAAAAACAGACAGTCAACAAAGAATATTATTTGGGCGTTTTGAGACGTTTGCGCAAAGCAATTCGTCAAAAAAGGCCAGATTTGTGGGCAAACAACTCGTGGATTTTGCACCACGATAACGCACCGGCGCACAATGCGATCCTTATCCGCGAGTTTTTGACGAAAAACAACACGAACACTATCCAGCAGCCTTCAAATTCACCAGATCTGGCTCCCTGCGACTTTTTTCTGTTCAACCGAATTAAAAAATCGCTTCGCGGAACGCGTTACAGTACCCGAGAGGAGGTCATGACAAAATCGAAGACGGCTCTGATGGACATACCGAAAATTGAGTACCAGCGGTGTTTCGAGGATTGGATCAAGCGCTGGCACAAGTGCATTGCAGTCAATGGGGACTACTTTGAAGGGGACCATATCGATTTGGACGAATAAATTTGTATTTTTGATTTTATGAATAAAGTCCTAAAACTTTTTGATCAAGGTAGTATATGTAGCCAAAATTAATCTTTCGCATTTATGTCACTGTCGTTATGCCCTTTGACAAGTGTATCGTGAAGGAGAAGAAAATGTGTTTGACGTGCTTTATTTACTTCAAACAACAAGTATTAATGCTAGTTAGTTTACAATTGTAAAAGTTTATATTTATGTTTGGATTTCATATGAGCAATTTCGTAAATAAGTACAGTTTTTATTTCTTTATTGTTGTGATAAATTATAATTTTATAATATTGCATTAATAATTTAAAATTAAGTAATATCTGTTACACTTATATTATATACATTGTACACATATATTACACTAATACCTATTCTGAAGTTTCATTTCACCTATCCAACTTAGAGTTTTTATGAAAGGTTTTAAAAATAAGTAAAAAGTCGTACCATCACCTCGGTTGTCATGTTCCACGGATATTAAAGCTCTAAAATCAGTTAAAAATTTCTAGCAAAAATTTGAAAACTTTACTTTGTAGAATTTTTTGGAAATCTGCACATTTATGCCACTTTTTTTACTTCTAATACCAAAGTTCCAATATCGGCAAAAATTGTGACGTCATTTTCAAGAAATTTTGTGAATTGAAATTTTCGAACTACTGTCGAGAATTTTTAGCCGACGTTAGAACTTTGGTATCAGGATAACATGATAGCTGAGAAAGTGGCACTATTTTGCAGATTCTTGGAAGTGTTGTCTTCAACTCTTCTTTGACTTCATTGATATCTGATCACAATGATGTCAAATTCGACTATTGATTATGTCAAGATTTCTTAGTCCCAGTGGTAATACCACACTCTGGACGAAACTGCACAGGGAGTCCAACCACTGTTGGAATTTGTAGTAGAAGTCACAAAAAATTATCCATTCCATCTAGTTTAGTGGTGGAGAGAACAATATATTAAAGCGGTCCATACATGTACAGAATTATTAAAGATCTACCAAGGGGTTTGAATGATCGCCTTTCTTGTTAATCTTTTTCATGGAAAAAGAATGGTCAAATCTATGGGTAAACCTACAAAATTTGACTATGTATAAACCTTTTCATGCATAAGCCCAGTTAATTGTTATAAAACCAAACTAGAAATAAAACAAATGAACTCTTTCACCAACATAACAAATAAATATTTTAAATAAGTTACAATTGTTTGTAATATATTTACCACGAAAAAAGGAATAAAAATAACGTTTGCTTGTTTTAATATAAAATACCTTTTTCTCTTTGTACGTTATTTTCTATATTCATACATTTAATACAAGATTTTTTTTTATACGCGACTTATAAATACAGAAGTTTTATTGTATACAAACCATTATATTAACATTCCTAGAGTTTTGCTTTGGGTATTCTAAATGTGGTACCTAAACAAAAATGATCGCTACCAACCACAAAATTCGGTATCGATTTTAAATTTGTGCACTCTTCTGTTGTTGGTAATCTATATTTTTCGAAAGGTTCCAAATTGCTATAAAAGATATAATCAACTGTAATCCACTCTCCCTGATTAGTCGTAGCTTCACGCTCTCCTCGATGGTTTTGGTGTGTATACACACTATTGAAATGGAATGGATGCGTAAGAGTACCAGAACTAAATTTTGCACAATAGCCACTTGTAACTTCTATTATTTGAAGATCAGTCGTATTTTCATTCACATTTTGATATATTGATGAAGCATTAGCTGACAAATTTTCCTTTGAGGTAACACAGTTGCTATTTTCTAGCTGTAAACAATATGAAAGTATTAATTTGAATAGAAGTGTAAAAATCACATTAACATTAAGAGAATTCATAACATAAAGTGAATTCAAAAATTGTTAAATACTCCATAATTCTTGATTAGAACAAAAAGTGCTATTACTAACATATGCTTTTATTATTATGTAGAAATACATAACTCTTATCATTTGCCTTTCTGCAGTTCAACAACTGTGAACAATTGCAACAATTAGCAAAAACTTAAAAAAATACAATCTATGTACATAAAGAGCAGTCCACAATGTGAATACATAATAAGATATCAATAAAGAATTGTTTCACATTTTTCTATGTTTATTTGTTATTAAAGAATCATACCATTACCATTGTAGTCCCCTTTTCAGATAACCTTTTCTTTAAAATATTCAAATGTTGACAATTGTCCGTAACGAAAAGATGAGGTGGAATTAAAAAATTTGAAAGGGACTGAAACCGTGTTTCTTTGAGGTCCTTTCCCTTTCCTTGGTATTCGAATGTTCCCTCCGTAATGAATTTATAAACTCCAGAATATGGTTCTAAATTAAAATCCCCTGTCAATATAATTGGTAGATATTTGGCACCCGTCCTAGATAACATTTAACAATTGTGGGTTAAACGGAACTTTACACATGAAAATTGATTAAAATTAAATACCTTTTGTCAATTAGTTGACCATTAAAATATTGCTTTATAAGATCTTATAATTTTTTAAAACAATATTTTTATAAAAAATTGTATTTTATAATAAAAGGAGTTTCAATATTGTGGGCAATGTAAGACAAATTCAATGAATAAAAGAATTTTTCAAATTTTCACAGGAAACAAATTTTGTATTATGACACACATACACACACGCGCGCGCGTTTTATATGTATATATATAAATGTGTTTTACAGACTAAATTAATCTCATTCCTACTGAACCCACATACATTATGCATCTAACAATAAAAGTACATAAACAATTTGAAATTATATAATTTTTGTCAAAGGTTCCTTTAAGATTTCCAATACACTTAAAGTAATTTTTTAAACTAAATTTTAATTGACTAAAATGATTACTTACATTGTGTTCTCTAAAAAAGCAATCCTCTCAATTTCTGCTAGAAGAAGTTGTGTTTGTCCAAGTCGTATATCATTTCGTTTAGGATTGTAAAGCAAATGTGTTGTGGCAATCACTAACTGTGTTTCTGGATTTTCCTTGATGGCTAATTTTGCAACAATTGCAACATTGTCTCTATTCAGGATGTCCATATTTGTTTGATGAAACTCAACCGTTGAATATTCAAGAAGAACAAACTGATCTGAGCGATAAAGAAATAACAAACCATCGTTTTTGTCGTTCGTTCTTTTCTTATATATAAAGTTATAACCCAGCTGTTTGAACGGAACTAAAAACTCCTGCAAATGTTCTTTTTGCATCTCTTGAAGACATATTACCTAATGAAACAGATAAAATTATTATCCAAATTAAATATATATACTATCCTATTTCTAATATAATGTAAATACTTTTATTGCAAAGTACAATTTTGAAATTACACATTTTTTTTTTCAGTACAGGTGTGAAAATGATGAAAACTTGCATTTTAAAATTATTTAGATATAATTTAAATTGTGTTCTTATTGACCAATTTAAAGTATTATTGCACTATCAGAATTATTTTAGTCTATGCTCGAATGCATTTATTTCCCTCACATGATTTCATATATTTTTTAATTGTATTTCAAATTAATATCATTACAAACGAGTTAATATGTTCTTGAAGCATAAAGTTAATCTCAATCGTTAAACAAGTGATCATTCTTAAAAAATATGTAATTTTATATACTTTATTATATTAAATTATAACATTATTCTGAATTGTATAAAATTTAGTATTTTGTTAAGAAAACTAACATTAGCTTGTGCTTCTAAAATCTCTTGTAAGAGAAATTGCTTCCTAGTTTTCCAAGGTAATGCCTGTTGGTTGTGTTTCTTATACAGATATGGATAAGATTCTAATAGGTACTGGGCCAAAATATTGAAGGAGAGTAGTCTTATAATAAAATAATCTTTGGAATTAGTGATCAGGTTCTCTGGAAAAATTAGATGAGTATTAATCCTTCTTCTTTAATAAGAATATACTAACTTTACCTTTCTGTATATATTTCCATTGTCTTATTGCTTTATACCTTTGTCTATCTGCCAGATACCTATCTTTGAAAAGTATTGATGTTTCAAGGGCAACTGTCTGAGAATTGCTTTCATATGCTGCATTTTCTGATGCAAAAGATAATGACGTCTCACAATTATTGTCGGGCTGATAATATGTTTCCAAGAAAGACTTCATCGATGCTTGATTGAATGTCTGTTGTGCTGGGGAATTTGTTACGGTTTTCATCAAATTCGAGTAAGTTGATATTAATCTTTGAAATATCAATGCACTTTTACAAAAATTTCTTAGAAATACTGGCTTCACTATTTCTCCTAACATACAAGGAGTTGAAAATGGAATAATATTATTATGACTCTGCAAATATAATAAAATTATAAATTAATCACATTTTCAAAAATTTTGTTTAAAGATTCCAATACATTCAATTACTTCTTTATTACTTTTCTCAGTTACTTAATTTTGGTTTTATTTTGATTATTTTTATAATTTAGACTGACTTCAATATATTAATAAATAATAAAAGCATTTATTAAAATAGATATTTTGAGTAGAAATAAACATATTGATAAATAATTCGATTATGTTAAATATTTATTTTCAACATTAACAAACAATTTAATGCTTTAAAAATAATAATTTTTAATTTTCAAAGTATACGATACTTGAGACGGCAATATGTAAAAAAGGCCGCAGGTTCTTCAACCCTGAGAATAAACCTTTAAATGCGACGCACTTTAATTGAAAGGAATAATGATGTGAAGTAAAATACACCAACTATATTGGCGGTGACAAAACATTTAAAGACGCTGTTGAATCAATACTATATGAAGGAAATATAAAAATAGTAATAAAGGAACATATTAATTGTGTTCAAAAATTTCGAGTTCGAAGCTACAAGAATGCACGGAAAAACAATGGTAAACCAAAGGATGAATGCACGCATATTGCCCTGAAAGTAAAAATTGTACATACTTGATAACGAGTTAGACATCGATGATGAGTTCTAGTATTAGAAAAATGTTTAAGCAGTTTCACTCAAACTAACAATGAAAGTTTCCACTCTTAAATGGAAATTCGTTTCGAATACAACGTTAAGCGGTGGCCCCCTTGTAGAAACTGCCACTAGACCTTCTTGCTCGCGTATTTAATGATAGAGCAAGATTAATATATTACTCATTACGCAAGCATTAAATATTAAAATTGGACAAATCATTGGCAGAATGCTGGGGGAACGAGGATCTTTGCTGTATCATTGTAATCGACCTTAAAGCGTAAAAATCGACCCGCGAAGTTAGAATGATTGTTAGAACAACAAATGAAGATTGCCAGTGAAGAAACTACATCTTCTTCAGAAGAATATTTACTGCGTGGCTCTGGAGCAGATAAGATATGATAAGCTGGCAACTTTGATCGTTATTCTAAATCGATTGTTCTAATACTTTTTTAAAGAGAAGCCCAAAAATCTGCCGATACTTAAATGCGAAATTTCGATTTTTCATTTTTAAAAATTCGTACGTATAACGACAGAGACATTCGTGTAATTTATACAAATTCTAATTTTACTCATTTCTGACTATTAATTTTTCTGTTGCTCAATGCTCGCAAACAATACGGATATTTTGAAATTATTACTTTCTACGTTATAACGAAAATGACTCTGTTCGTAATTTACTCACACTCTGCGCGAGATACGGAGTCCACGGACACGTACGATCGAAGAAGTCGTAAACTTTTACGATGTTTTTAATAATATACTGCCGGATCTTAGTTATTCTTCGAATGCCGAAAATTGCTAACGCTGCTGTAGAGAAATTTCGCGGTGCGGATCTCCGCTTTTAGAAGTACGAAAGGTAAGATGCAAATTTCGCTCGACTGATTCACGGTCAAAAGACCTTAACCCTGTATTGCATAATGTATCCGATTGGAAACTCAATGAAACCAATTTCTATAAAGTTCACCGAGAAAATTTTACGGGATTTGCACATCGTGTTTCCGAAGATGAAATAAAATTTATATAACAGAGGGTTAAGTAAAAAAGACAATTGATTGAGTACTGTCCGAAACCCGTAACAAGTTGAGTTTCGTGGACTTTTCTACGTTTATCAAAAAAATATGTTATCCTTGAAAAATATCTCGCTTGTGTAGAAATTATGCAAAATAATTTGTACAATAATGAAAATGTTCAATGAAACGATTCGAGTAAAAATGTCCCCGACACCAGAAACATCTTAAGTAAACCACAATACGAGAAAGTGTAAAGCATACATTTACTAGATTTCTATATTCTCCTGATCTGTTATTCATACATACATATATGTATATGTGTGCATCGAAACCAGTCATATTTAAATAATTTTTTTACGAAGGCGTTAGTCCATTATGAATCAAAGACTGCATCTTAATTAATGTTTCTAGCATATATATTAATATTCACGTTTGAATACATTAATAAGTCTGAAGAGTTACTTGCAAAATTCTTTAGAATCCATAACGTATCATTACAACAAACGGAATTTTATAAAAACTGATTACATAGCTGAATTCATTCTTTAAAAATACATAAGCTTTACTTTAAAATTTTTTCCCTACTCTTAATAGTTCAATTTTTTGTAAAAACTACTTGTAAAAGTTTTTTTAGAAATCAACGATTTATACTTCGACGCATTATTCCCTTGTTAGGGGATCAGGATACAAAAGCCGTACCTAGTGTTTCACCTGGCAATCGCGAAGATTCTTATCCCTCGAATTTTAACTTTAATGCCTTCAAAAGAACAGAAAATTGGATTTTTGGACAACGGGAGAGTATTCTTATTGTTTTTCACAGACCAGGTTCAGAAATTTCATATCAATACAAGAAAGGGAAAGTAAAAATAATATTCCCTCTCCCTATCCATTCCTCTCGAAATAGTTACACCCATAAAAAAACGTATTTACCCATCATCTACAAACACAACCACCTCCACCATGCCAGCCAATAACATGACATCAGCATTAACGTAAAGCACAAATTTGCACAGCAAAATCAGTATTGTTCGAAATTTTAAACGCTTAATCCGTTTTCCGGTGTATATTGTTATAATAATATTTGTGATCCGAAAAAATTACATTCAGGAAAGTATAAAAAGTACTTTCTAGTACCAAGAAAAAATCCATACAGCAAACTGATATTGATGACCTGAAGAAAGATTATTTTTTTTATAATTAATTTATAAAAATATCTGGTCGTTGTATTTGTGCTCATTAAGATGACAACTAGGACTGGACTGTATATCGATATCGAAAGGACTTCGAAAAATCGTGTTTAAATTTTATGATCGAATGATCGTACCGATGTATTGTTTTAGACGATTACATTTGTTATTTTATCGATCATTAAAAAATCATCGACAATTTTAAAATCTTTTAAAAAAAGGAACTTAAAAAAATTCTTGAGGAACTTTTTTAAACGAACGTAAATAATGAATAATAATTACTATTTACTACATGAATGGTTTATTGACTCTAGGTAATCTCTTAGACTATAAATAAGAGATTTTATATATTGCAAGATATTTTATAAGGTCACATTTTCATAATATCGTTACAGATAAAGGTACATAAAAAATTATGTTTAATATTGAAGCAGTATTATTTTAATATTAAACAATACATTTTATGTATTATAATTAATATTGATTCATTTAAAAACTGAATTATTATTGTAATTTCTCTAGTGTTAACTATTTGTGACTTGGTTCGAATATTTTGTATTTTTATATATAATATTATCTTCCAATGTTAGTTTATAGATGATAATAATTATTCTGTTAATATAGATATAATTAAGTTACTCTAAATGTATATACAAATTTTTATTAAAAACATGTAAGAAAATTGTTTGTATATAATTGTATTTTATAAAATACTGTATACACTATTCTTTTCAACAGCTTTTTACCATCTAACAAGTAAATTTATGATTCTGTCTCAGAAAAACTATTCACTTTTTAATGCAAAAAAGTGTTTCAAATAATGTTTGCAAATTTTTTAATATAAAAATTTGTTAATATGAGTTTCATAAAGGCAGAAACAAATGATAACTAATTTAAAACTATAAAATGTAGTTCATACATGAGGATGAATAAGATTAAAGCCAAATTTTAATCTTATTCATTCTCACTTGATACAAATGTATTATCTAACACTATTATGAAATGCTACCTGCTTACTTACTAGACAATTATGGATGTTTTTCTTCAATTACTGCAGTCTGTAATAACTTCGATTATTTCAGTTAATTGAATTGTTAACAATATTAATTCCATATTAATAATTATTAATAAATATTAATTTTATTTGGATATGACATTTTGAAACACTTTTAACCCAATTTTAAAGTAACAAAGCATCTAAAAGTATTAGAAAATATCAAAAGAAGGATTCTAACTATTTACAGAAGGGCTATTATAATCTTTAATTTAAAAATCACTCAAAAATTTATAACCTTGTGTTTGTATATTACTAAAATATTCCGTATATTCAATTTTGTATTAGAATAGTTTTATTTCAGTATTTAATTTTATATTCTAATTTTTAATTCCATTATTAATTATATTACTATTACTGTATTATTTTTATTTGATTCAGTTATAGATAAGGAAGTATTAATTTGTGTTGTGTATTACATTAATAATCATGATAAAATCTTGTAAAGTTGGAAAAATTATGGAAATAATACAGTACTCATACAGTACTCACATTACAACATAAATACGGAATTTAGAATTTACACCTCAAATTTTAAATCTGTACAAGATATAAAAGTAATCAAAGAAAATGAAATACAATCTTGTTGCGCAATGCAAAATCACACATAAATAAAAAAACAAAATAAGAATCGAATAATTAATAATTACCTTAGCTTCAAATTGGAAAAGTTTACAAGAGATCTCAATACACGTCATGTGAATTTTCCGTAACAACCTACTTGCTGCATTCATTTATTTACAAAGCAGTAGAAATATTAATACATGACTATGCGTAGGTGCATAGGTTAGGTTATGTCACTCGTTGTCAGTAAAAGTAGGAATATCCCTGTAGCAAAACAGACAATGTGGTCACCATGCACAATAGGCAATTCGCACAATGATCCGTTTTTAAATTCTATAATCATTGACTTGGGTTGAACGTTTATAATTTCACAAAACCCCTCACCAAATAAACTAGTAATGTGGATAACATTCTTGTACTATATATTATTATGGGTATTTGTTAAAAATATGATAATTTAGAGAGAAATTTATACATATACTAAATTAATTGTTAGAAAAATGTATTGATCATGATATTTTTATTTTGTTATTGTATTTTTCAATTAAATATTAAGTAACAAAATATAATATGTAGAACATTATAAACAATGATCCAGTTATGAATTTATTTATTTTTAAATTATTTCATTTTATAACATCTTATACTTGAGTTAGAAAATTCAAAAATATACACATAATTTGACAACAGAAAATACAAAATTTTGTAATCACATGGTCATGTTAGATAGAATTCTTAAAGCAATATGGTTATAACATGATCTAATACACAAAATAATGTTCTTCTTCAAGCCAGATTTTATATAAAATCCATTTGAAGAGTACACTTTTGAATAATAGTAAGAATCGGAGTGAGTTATCACAAAATTTTAATCCGTAAGTGAAACATCTGGGTCTTAAAGAACCAATGGAAATTATTTTTTATTGTTGTAAAGAAATAGATTATACATATATTGAACTGAGCTATTTGGTGTCAATCTTTTTTAAACTCTATCTTCTATTTTTATAATATCTGATTATTTTATTGTTCTTTTGACAACTATAGAACTACTATTATATCAAATGCAATACATGCAGGTTATTTTTTAAGCTACTTACTTTATTTCATTACATTTTTTAACTTTTATTATTTCAATCTTTCTTACACCTTTAATATTTCCTGTTAATTCTTTCTTTAGTTTGTTCATTAAGATTTTACTAAAGCTTTGTTATGTTAGAATTTAAAGTAACAATGTAGTTATTAAATATAAATATTATTGAATTTGATGCACATATAACTTATTTAAAAGCTATTACCATTCTTTTCCAATGTAAATTTCTTTAATTTAATAAACCCAAAATTAAGTTGCTTTTATTAATTACATTTTTTATTCACTGAATGCAACAAATTATTTAAAGAAAATTACTGGCTCAAATTAAATACTTGCAAAATGCTTATATTAATAAATAAAGTATATTTACTATATTGTAGTATATTGCAATTAATGTAATATACAGCGAAACATCACAAAAATCCAAGTACCATATTTGCACAATTTTTTTCAACTAAAATTTTGAAATGAAGACATTTATTAAATGAAATAAATGCTCTATATAACCTCTTCAAGGATACTGCTATATGACGTTCACGCAGGGTCGAGGCAATGCCGGGGCAGAAGAGGCACTTTTAAAAGTAAATAAAATTAAAGTAACTATTTTAACACTCTACCGTCCGCATAGTTCACGACAATGATTTTCACCTAATTTAATTTTTTTTACAAAAGTCAACATTGTTTTCGTCAACAATGTAAAATATTCGTATACATATATGCACCTAGCGTAAACAAATAAGCGAAGTGCGCCACATTCTATTCTTGCCTCGGGCATCAAAATAGCTACGTATGGCCCTGCACGTACGTTTTAAATTATTTTAAATTCTGTAACATGGAGGTGGTCTCTACATTTGTGAATAAATATTCATAATTAAATTTTCCAATGGTAAAACACGGGCAACACTGTCACAAGATTGATGGATGTATGAATCAATTATAGTTAGAATTTTAGTGTATTCTATACAAAACAATTCAAATGATACAAGAAAGAAGTAATTACGTACTTGATCGACGCCACTACCGATTTTAACGATCTTGAAGTATGTTGAAAGGGAAGGTCACTAAATGTACGGGACCAAAAAATATTTGTCGTTCACTCTTAGTTTTCAAGATATTATTATTAGACTTTGAGTTGTAGTTCAAATTCGCGCCTTATATACTTTACTGACACCACTACCGATTTCAAAGGTCTTGAAATATGATGGAGAGGGAAGGTCACTGAATGTTCTGAAGCAAAAACTATTTGTAGTTCACTCTTAGTTTTCATAATGTAATTATTACAAATCTAACTTGCTGTACAAATTTTTACGCTTGTATGGGCATGAGAATTTTGGGCATTTTGGAATTAGTGATGGTGTCAGTAAAATACGTAATTACTGACAATTTTTTGTATATTTTATTGGGAAAACTCATTCGGGATAATTTAAGAAACTTATTTTCAGTTATTAGAAACAAATAAAAATTATATTTACAAAAATATAGAAATTGTAATATTTGAATTGAATTACAGGTATTCATTTTACTATAAAATGGCGGTTATTTGGCGGTATTATATGTCTAGTGATTTTAAGAGAGCAAAGTTTCTAATCATTTATATCCTTTGTTTTTCTATTTGATTTTTCTGAAATTGTACGCGATTACGTACATACATTGTTTATAAAATAGATAGAAACGATAAATCGTTAATTTATTTGAGATAATCAAACAATAGAAGTAAGTAATTATTATCAAAGAATATTGTGAAGCTGTATATATTATAATCTAACCTAATTGTATAATCTGTTCATGAAAGGTATTGTTAGTATGTTTACATACTTAATCTTGTTTTTCTTTTTAAATTTTGTTTCATATTAAACTTGGATCTCTGTTTTAGAATTTAATACAAGTATGGAAAGTTTTATTAATAATTTATTAAGTCATAAATTTGATAATGTATACAGTATAAAATAGTTATGAAAAAGTAGGATTCCTTTATTTAAATTTGTTTTTCCAGGTTTTATCAATACATAAGAAAAATTTTGAGTAAAATTTTGATGAGATGATTGACGTAACCAATTGAATACTTTGAATTTGTTATTGTCTAAGTATATGTTAATAATACATGTCTCCTTCATGATTAAACAATATTAACAGTATTGAACGCACTCAGTTTCTTTCTTCATATTCTTGTATTAGTTATTTATTTAAATAAGACTTTTTTAAAATTAATAAATTATTTTTAGAAATAATGGAATCAGATTATGACGAAAATCATAGCGGTTGGACTGATGAAATGACAAGAACAACTGAAGATGGTGGAGGAGAAGATAGCTTTGATAATCCTCATAAAATACTAAATGAATGTTTAGACAAATTTAAAACACATGATTATATTATGGAGCCTGGTATCTTTATGCAACTTAAAAGGTATAATATATGTTAAAAACAATACGATTTAAATTATTATTTTTACAAAAGCACCTTTTCCGAAAAAGGTACATGGTTACTTTCTCTACTTATTAGATTGCATAATAAACGTTTTTCTGTATCTTATTTGTTTATTTAACAAAGTTTGTTATATTACTTTTGAGTTCCTCTAAGTCATGAGAATGTACAATCATTCAAGGGACTGCTTGTAGCATCTTGATAAACTGATATTTAAATTAATATATCTTAATGGTATTAACTTTCCAAAAAATCTATTACATATGTTATAATAATTTGTTACATATTTATTTTTTTGTTGTTCTATAGATATTTCTTAACTGGTGGAAATCCAGAACAAGTGATAGAATTATTGTCTAAAAATTATACTGCTTGTGCTCAAATGGCAAATCTTCTAGCAGAATGGCTTATTTTAGCTGGAGTTAAAGTTTCAGATGTTCAAGCAATGGTGGAAAATAATTTAAAAGACATGATACTGAAAACATTTGATCCTAAAAAAGCAGATAAAATCTTTACAGAAGAGGGTGAAGTAAATATTGTTAAACAGTGCATACATTTAGTGCTAGGTTTAAAATGAATATTTGATATACATTTAAAAATCAATTTGTTTTTCTTTAGACACCTGCCTGGTTAACAGAAATGATTCAACATCCTACTTGGAGATCTCTTATTTATAGGCTTGCAGAAGAGTATCCTGATTGTTTAATGTTGAATTTTACTATAAAGGTAAAAGTACCTTTTAAGTTTGAAATATACAGAATGGACTGAATATGATAAATGTCTAAAATGTGATTTTAAATAATTATTATTTTGAAAAATAGAAAGAGTAATTAAAACATCAATAACTGTTTCAAGATTAAACCAACCTATATGCAATTATTTATTTTTCAGAATAATGGTTATACTTTAAGTGATCATGATATATGAACTACTCTGTGTCGTATATCAGTTTTGTATTTCCTTAATTTTCTGTTTTTTATTTTTTTTACAGCTTATATCTGATGCAGGATTTCAAGGTGAAATTACAAGCATTTCAACAGCTGCACAACAAATTGAAGTATTTTCACGAGTTTTAAAAACTGCAATTGCTGGTTTCTTACAAAATACAGAGGATTGGCAGTCAAGTATACAGGAATGTGCAGTTAGTAATAGCAAAATATTAAAAGTATTCTATTAATAATAAATTATTTATGTAGGGCATTTCAAAGTCATGGTGTAAGCATAAACTTGAAAATTTCTTTTGTGAAAAGAAATCGAAAACATTAAAACTTTATGACTCTATATGTTACAATAAATATGTTATAATATTTACATATAATTTCTCTGTTAATAGAAAATGGTATGTCATGGACAACATACTTATGTTTATAGTCAAGTATTATTACAAATCCTTGCTCAAGAGTCTCGTGGCGGATTTATGATGAAAAGGCTTTCCCAGGAAATTACTAAATGCGCTCAACAAAAGTAAGAAAATATAATACTTTGATATGTTAATCAATATTATATCGAATGAGGTACATAACATTATCACGCAAAACGTCTTCATTCCTTTTGACAATACAAAAAAATGTTTGAGGAAGAAATTATTTAATTAGGAGAGGTAAATATTCTGATTGGCAGATAACTTTTTTGCGATTTCTATGTCATCCATGGTTTTTTTAATGGAACTATATGATTTTCTAAATATTAATACTTTTACTTACTGGAAGTGCACGCAATGGATATATTAATATGTTTGATTTCAATGAAATTGTTAAAATTACATGCTTCTCCTTCTATATTGGACTTATATTTTTAAATATTCGCTTATACTTTTTTAGTCATCATGATGTTACTCCAATTACAATGGCACTTAATGGAGCTTCAAGTAGTCCCAGTGCTTGTCAAGCATTGGCATCTATGTTGTCACGAAATACCTTAAATCCTGCTGATATTAGTGTACTGTTTCGAAATTATTCTACAATAGAACCACCTCCTATAGAATTACTTCGTAATCCACAGTTTTTAGGTAATAAGGTGCATCTATTTATAATGTTACAATATTATTATTCTTAGAAATGCAACGAATGCATACAAGTTTATAATTTATTAATCAATTGCAGAATTATTGGTTGATGCGCTTTTTAAACCAGGTGTAAAAATTAATCCTGAACATAAGTCAAAATACATATATTTATTAGCTTATGCAGCTAGTGTATGTGATATTCCAGCTAAAAAGGGACATCCACGTAAATTAAACAAAGATGAACTAAAAACAACTATTCAAGCCATAGAAAAAGTTCATAATATTTGTAATATTAATAAAGGATCTACTGAATTGATAGCTGAATTACATACTCTGTATCAATGTATAAGGTATGATTTATGGTAATTTATATTAGTAGACATGCTACTACATTATTGTAACAAGAGAGAAAGTTTATAATTTAATAATTTTTTTTAGATTTCCTGTTGTAAGCGTTGGAATAATTAGATGGGTAGAATGCACAGTAACAGAACCATCATATTTCAAATTATGTACAGAACATTGTCCTGTGCATCTTGCATTACTTGATGAAGTTGTAGTGTGTCATTCTTTATTACATCCAAAAGTGTTACAACTTCTTGTATATTTATTTGAAAGTAAACAGGACGAATTAGAAATACTTGTGCAGGTATGAGTAGTCAACACTTTTTAAAAAAATCTACTTCGTTTAATATATATATATCACATAATTCATAGAATCACATAATGATTCTAGCACTAGTGATAAATTTCAAGAGTCAAACCATAGTTACTGTATTTAGAGCACATTTTTAATTACAGAACATAAACAAAAGTACCATATTTGTCATACGTAATTCAATATAGCCTAGGTAATAATTACTATTAACTAATTGCATGTTTTCGTGGTGTACAGTTGGAAATGAAAAAAATGTTGATTGATAGAATGGTCAATTTATTGAGCAGAGGTTGTGTAGTACCAGTAGTTTGTTACATTAAACAATGTTGGCAACGTGGAGATACAGACGTATCTTTAATTAGATATTTCGTTACGGAGGTATAGTATAAATATTTTTTAAATTAATATAAATATACTAAATTATTAGAGCTACAAAAATATATTTATATGACTAGGTTTTAGAAGCAATTGCCCCACCATATACTGCTGACTTTGTTCATTTATTTCTACCTATGGTAGAAGACGAAGAAATCACAGGTACAATGCGCGGTGATAGCGATAATGATCTTGTTTCAGAATTTATTGGTAAGTGTCTTAGTTAATGTACAGATAATAGTTTTGAAAAAATTATATGTAATATTGAAATTATTATTTTTAGTACATTGTAAAGCACACTGTCCTACTGTGAGATGATGTTTCCAAAATTGATAAAGGTAGGTTAAATTAAAAAGAAATTGGTAACTTCGCAAAAGATATTTTTACTTCAGATGAACATATTGAGAAATTATCATATATACATTACTACTTTATTAAACTCTTATCTCTTCTGTCATGCATAATGTGTATGGACGCATATCTAGAAAAAGGATGACTTCCACTCATCTGTGATACCATGGTTTATTAATTTTCTGCAACAAAAACAGTTACTATTAACACAATGTAATCTACATAAATTACTAAATTTCTTGAATTTGTTAATAAACAAAAGTAAACCAATTTAACTTTTTAACAGTACAGTATATTATTAAGAATCATGCTATGATAAAATTATTAGTTTATATGCATATTTTGTCATATAAAAAACTCTTATTTCTTTGTTTTTTAGTAATATGAAAGAGTAATAATCATCTTGGTACATAATAAACATTCCAAAAACTGGTATTTTTAATACACTATTTTGTAAAATTATTACGATTTAGTAATGCTAAATTTTTTATAAAATTGTAGTTGCATAATGTTTAATACAATTACACGTATCAAACTAATAGTGCAATATTTTTAATTTATATATATTAATACAATATTATATATATGTATATACATAAAATACGAAATGCAAATAACTACGATTCTTTCTAGTTCACCTAACGTTATTTAAATTTGTTACGATTTTAGTGTTATATTAAACAATAAAAAAGTATTATTATCCATGCATCCTTACAAAAACAGTTAATTAGACATAGATTTCAAACAGTTGCTGTACGTTACTATAAACTTACAAATTGTTGTTACTAATCTCTTTCAGCTGTAATAAAAATATTTCTGTATGTAGTAAGTAATTTTTTATGTAGAGTAAAGTTATGACTATTCTCATTTTTAGGAATATTGGTCAATCATGGACACTTCCGTGCCAGCTAAGATTATTTTACTTCTCTTATGCTGTAACAGTGGGTTCAATATTCTTTTGTGACATAGGAAAACATATTTGAATTAATAGGATTGCACAAACATAGTCAAATTAATACAGTTACTGGTGAAATTTTAAATACACGAGTAAATATTTTTTTTTGCTAATTATTGCACAAATTTATTCCAAAGACTAAGGAATTCTTACAATATCTAATATGAAAAAAATGATTTCAATACGAATATTTCTATGTTCACAATATGCGTTTGAAGTATAATTTATAAATAAGTTTTTATATGAGGAAGATGTAAATATACTCTCATAGTTTGAAAGCAGCCCACTCTGATGATACTTAAATTATACTAGTGAAAATTACTACCAGAACAAAGGTAGAACTTACCGAAAAGTTAATTAGAATATGGCATGAAGATAATAATATTAAAGATACATGTTTAAGTATAAAAAGAAATATCCCTAATTGCATAAAATGTTTAATTAAAGCTAAGGGCAAGCGTACAAGATAATAATTAGATTATTATAATATATGTTTATAAAATAATAAACTATTTTATTGAAAAAAAATGTGATTTTGCTTGTGTTTAGCATTAATTAACTAATAGTATGAACACTTAGTGGTGATACTCTTTCACCCCAATCCCTACAAATATAAGTAGTTACATGGCACTAATGTTTTAATTAACTAACACTAGCAATGTTGTACATAAATTTTGTTTGTACTACAGTGTCACATTATTTATAGAATAATTATAAAAAATAATAAATGTATTAGTATAATAAATTATTCAAAGATGTTTACATTTAATAATGTGGAAAATTATATAATGATGTAAAGTTAAATCTACATAAATAAAGTACCAACTAGTAATCAGTGCAATATAAAATGAATAAAAGATAATAGTTTGCTACCACAATGTATTTTTTACTGACAAATCTTCCAAAAAAATATGAATGATAGGCCAATTATATTCTGGTAAAATTTTCATTCCATGTCCCAAACTCAAAATGAATGAATGAATGTATTGGAAGTATGTGTATGCAGAATGCGTAAGAGTTTGAAGACACAATAATTGTGTTACCAATACATAATTACTCCTAAAGCCATTATAGTTTTAATTATTTATTTTTATTCTTATATAGATCTTTTTAAAATACTAATATATATTTTATATACAATAAGAATAAATAAATATATGTAAAAAATACAGATAAATTAATTGAATAATATTGTTTAGTGTAATATTATTTATGAATGTACTTACTAGCAGGTTTACCATCTTTCCATTGAGTACACTTTACATTTGCTTCATTACGTTTTAAAGCTTCTGCTCTTAAATCAGACTTTAAAGCTTGCCTAACAAGTTTTGCAGCTATTTGCGAGTAATTAATGTAACTAAAAATATAAAATATTTTATTATGTGGATGTATACAAATTGTATTACTACATAAAAATTATGTAACATTTTTTTACTAATATTGATATACAATACTAGCAAGAATACTTTAAAAGAATTTTCTTACTTCAATCCAGCTTGCCTCCACCCAGACATTTCTATTATTACTTTTACTGTGAAAAGAGAGAAACGCGACTTAACTACAGTAGGTCGGATAAAACTGATCAATTCTCTTCCCAACCTTATATGAAATGCCTCACGTTCAAAAAATATGGATTCGGCATAGGTACTCTATTTACAAGGTAGGCAACGTTGTAAATTAATTTTTGTTCAGAATTTCAATATTTAGCGATTTTCAACCATTTTCAAATAATGGAAAAAACAACTGAAGTGATGAAAATGTTATAAGAATAGATTTGTATGGATTATTAAATACGATGAATTTATTATTGATATGGTAGATAAAAATCAAACTATGTAAAGAAAGATATTTACAGTATACTACGTTTTGTATTTCTAAAACGATAAATCAACCTTTCTGTATGATGAATTAAATAAATTACATTATGAATACAGAGTTAACAAATAATTAATAAGAATAGCAGGAAAATATTATTATGGCGTATACATAGTTCCATTTAAAACGAATGTATGTATTGCTAGGGAAATTTCAAGTAAGTTGATATAAAACTAAACTAAGCTTAACTTGAAGAAGTGTGGATAAATAAAACCTAGGAGGGCCTCTATACTTTGTCCAACGAGATAAGACACTTAAAAAAAAAGGACACGTGACTTCTACAGAATCTCATTACTTTGCTATGCCAACACGTCATTCTGATTAGGAATGTCTCATAGGTCCGACAGATAAGGTACGTTTGGTTTGGGCGCTCACGTGCTTACAAACATTATTTAGGTTGTTCGCTTTGGCACTGTTCGCGCTTATAAGAATAATAAAAACGTCACTGTGATGTCATAAACTCATGTTTACAATCGCTTATTTTATCGAGGTAAGACGACAAAAGCTTGAGTCCTTACAAACGTTTTTCCCGCTTAAACTTAAATGTAGAAGAAAAAATCAAATCTTGCATACAGGTATAGAAATTAGGTACCTAATACAGCATTGATGAGTGGCCAGATATGTAAGCGATGGTCATAAAATTGCCCATAAAGCGGCAAAATAACTTGAACTGTCTGAATTTAGAACCGTTCTGACATTTTTTGGATAGTTTCTTCTTCAAAAATGTTTATAGAATGTAATACAGCGTAGTAAATTCGAGCTAGGCAAAAAAGTTTTCGTAAAAATACAAAACTAATTGATAGTCATGACTTTTATAATCATTTATAGTTATTCAAAATGATAAAATTTAATAAAAATTTATATTAGTATATTCAGAAAACTCTCCTCCATTTCTCAAGATTAAACTAACTTTGTAGTGTTTTTAATTTTCACGAAAAAACTCATGTCTATCAAAAATTATGTATTTTTATAAAAACTTTTATTTTTAAAAAATTGAGAGCAGTAAAACAATTTTGCTTTGAGATTCATATTTCAAACATGAAACTTTAGAAAAATTACTTAGTGGATATTCTAAATTCGAAAGAAGTGTTTAGTTTTCTTGAGTTAAGAGACATTATTCTTATATCATAGACAATCGTAACATGTACCCAAAAGGTAATAAATATTTTTATTATTGCATTGATAAATTACTTGTACCTTTATGTAACAGAATATTGTTCTTATACGCATAGTAAATAATAAATATTAATTTAATCTTTGAATCAATAAGCTATAATAAACTTTAAATGTTATGATACTATTAGTAAAATATTGCTATGTCATAGCGATACGTTGCACATAGAATAGTCGTGTCGTGATTAGATGTTTTGTGAGCTTTCAGCTGCTTGCCGTGTGATCTGTGGCATAATGATTCTGCGCATACATCACATCGTTATAGTAACACCATCTGACGGTTCAGTTGCGCAATAATTAAAAGCATGAGAGCAAAGGGGTAGCTGGACTTGGTGACTTTTCCCTCACGCGGCCAAACTCTGAGTTACCGAGATTAAAGAAATATCTAGTAGCTGATTACTAACTTCTAGGAAGTTTCTCACAAGATGTCGGGGGGTGTTTTGCGTGACAGGTCGCTAGTATGCTTTCGGACGATATGACTTGCTTATTGTGGTGCATGTCTGCAAAATTCCGGCCTACATTAAATATTAAAGTATTATAATATTGCTGACATTAAGATTTACATTTCGATTACCCGTCACAACGTTAAAAATAGAAAAGCTAAAACTATTTGCAAAAACTGTGTCAGTGCGTGTATCATTGCTAAGACCAGTATTTAGGATACTTATTTTTCTTGTGATTACGAGGTACAATTTTCATATTGAACGAAAACTGTTTTAGAAAAATTGAAGTATAAAATATTGTCATTACTTAAAATTGGGATGGGAGCTAAAGCGAGCACTGTGGCACAATCTGCTGGAGGTAATGGACAATCCTCTACTGGAACAAATGAAACTACCATGCAAAGTTTTTCTGTGCTTCGCTCTCTGCCTGGAGCTGTTAACATGTTACCGCATCAACATCAGCAGGGTAATCAATCACAAACTTCTCAAGTATCAGGAGATAGTAGGCAGCGTGCTCGCTCTTTGAGTTCAGTGCCCGACCTTTCTTCTGGAGAACAAAGCACTCTTGCTTCCTCTGTTGGAGTTGGAGTTGGTCAAGCACTTGGTCTACCCCAACTCGATTCGGATGATGCTGACGAAGATACTGGACGGGTTTATGCTGCCCACAGCTTGCCTTCTCATATTTGGTCTCTTAATGGTGAGTTTATTGGTTCATAGCCAATATATTACTGGTACCAGTGCATTTATTAACACGTGCGCGCGCGCGCACATGTCACACACACTAATGTGTGATTGCCTCAAATATCATTTATAATGCTACATTTATATATAGGATAGATGAAGAAACAAACACTATGTTAAACAAAACATATTCCTTCAGGTAATTTATTTTCTACATTTCAAGGTCAGTAGATCTGTTTATATGGAATTATATATTTTTTTCCATGCCTTTCTAAACAATATAATGACAAATTCAATGACTTGTAACGATATGTTACTTTGATCATCTAATCTCAAGATTCTTAGATTTCATTAATACTTTAAGGACATAAAATATCGTATTACCATGAGATTGCAACCTATTACTAAATTGTTATTGAAATCTGTTTAGTAAAATTACATTACTATCTATAGATAAACAAATTGGTATGAGTATATTCTGAGTACAATGTCGATTAAAGATTTAAGTTAAAAATGTGACATCAATCGACTACTGTTGGCTAATTCATAAGGTGGTAACATATTCTAAAATTACAAACTGTTGATTATTAATATCATTGCAGAACTGAAGCTTGCTAACCCAGACATGTATAGATTTTTGACTTCCTGTGGCAAAATTGAAGCAATTTACAATAATTCTTTGCTTCATATCTTTTAACATTGTAAAGTTTTCATGGTAAGCAATACTTTTTAGTTTAGCTTCAAGATACCAACATATCCAATATTGTTCTTACAATTTTAGAATATTGTATTGAGCAATTATCATATTAAAACCACGTGCATTTTGTAATATTTAATATTTTGCAAAATATCCAATAGAATTCACTAGAAAAACAAAGTATATTGTTATCCTGTGAGTATTTTTTAAACGAAATAAGATATAATCTCTATAAAAATAAACTTTGCACAATGTTTATATTGGATATGAATCTATGAATTAATACATTTTCAATAACTTCAATTAACGTAGATATTATAAGATTAGATTATTGGAATGGATCATTGTTACAAACCATTGAATTTGACTTTCTATTATCACAAGAAAATAAGTAAAAAATACAAATTTATTTAAAAAAAATACCTATGACCTTGAAATCTTAAAAAAAAAAAAAAAAAAAAAAAAAAAAAGACCTTTAGGAAAATTTTGTTTTGTCACTGATTGTTTGCCCATTTAAATAGCTTAATTTTATTCTAAACAATTTTTCATGTGTTCATAAGCAACAGAAATATGTAGAAGTTCTTAATTAAATGTGTATATATTTATAACATACGTAAATTTATATTATTTTTAATATAGTGATATCATGAATTTTATCAGTGATTATGTAACATATTACGTGCGTGCGTGCAAGTGTACACATATACATAATTAGATCATCATTTTCAATACTTTCTCTTTAAGCACAAATAGTAGTTTATTAAATGCTTATCACTCATTTCTAAGAATATATTACTATTTTTGTAATAATCACAGTCTATTTTTAAATTAGTTACGTTCATAGAATTTGTTAAAGCATGAGGATACTTTTTAAATTATGACTCTGTCGATTTTTAAAAAACATACGTAGGTTATGTTGCGATCGCAACATTTTGTACAAACGGTTTAAATTAATTGCGAATGAAGCAGGGGACATTTGTTTGGCGTATGTTGTCGACATAGTTGTCCCGGTAACCACATGTAAATCAATTGTGATTTAACGTAGTTGCGTAAATTTTAAATCATGACCATAAAAAAGCCGAATTTTAAAGAATGAAGTTTAAGATCTTAAAAATGGTAGTCTGGGATGGATGAGTTCAAGTTGTGTCAAATTTATTATGGGAATTATAATAAGTTCATGTTTAAATGAGTCTGAGACTGAGGTTGTTCCAGTAAATCAAGTGAGAAGAATTTTTTATGGTACAGTTTTTGTTAACTTGACGATTTTTTCTTTCTGACTGTTTCTAAGGATTATTTATGTTCATAGATAATTCACTTACTTTGCTTTTAAGGTCTGAAGTGTCCCGTTTGCTCCAAATTTATTCTACCAGATGATATAGAATGTCACCTGGTCATGTGCCTGACCAAACCACATCTTAGTTACAATCGTGAGTTTATATTTTATACTATTGTCTAATTAAAATTGACATTAAAAAATTGCATATTTTTGTACACTAATAAATACTACTATGTAAGTGGAAATTATTTTTTTTATTTGGTTTATTAATTTCTGTCTGCAAATATGAAACTGCAATTAATGCATATATGTTATATATTTTAATTTTTTATTTGAATTTCATTGTCATTTTCAATTGTTATTGTAACATATTTTTTTTATCAATAATACATATCCTTCTGCAAATTTCACCTTGATACAGTGAAAAGGTTTACTACTAGTATAAAGTTCTTTTATTATTATTATAGTTTTTACAATATTTCCAGTTGTGGTGAAAATAGAATTTAATTATATTTAGTAAAATTATCTTAATATTTGATAAAAATTTATAAGGTTCTATTAACAAAAATATACAAAAAACTGAAGATGATAAGAATTACAATAAAAGTATCTAGTTCAAGTATGTTTGAATTAATTGCTAAAGAAAATTAACAATCACTCTATTAATAATAAAAATGATTAATCTTGTATTTTAGGTATATAAATAAAGAAAATTTATGGATAGATTTTTATCCAGAGTAGTCATTAATGTATTATTTTTCATGTTTTGTTATAGAAGATGTAATATCTGAAGACAAAGGCGAATGTGTTATCTGTCTTGAAGATTTAGAACCTGGTGATGTTATAGCTCGTTTACCTTGCCTTTGTATATATCACAAATAGTAAGCCTGCATTACAACCCTCAAATTTTTAAATTATATTAGATATATTGCACAAACTGTACTGTTTTTCTATATTAGTCATGTAATTATACATATGAAACAGTAAAATGTGATGGATTTATTTTAGTTGCATTGATGAGTGGTTTCAAGTAAACCGTACTTGCCCTGAACATCCTGGGGACTGATTTATATCCACTGAACATAGAAGAGCACAACGCAACTTGTTGCTGACCCAGAAGCCTCTCACATTGATGAGAATAAAATGGGAGGAAACAGCAAAAATTTGAAAAAAAGCTAGTCAAGATGGCTACTAGTCCACTGTGGTGGTTGGTGCGCGCGGTTGTTCCGACTGAATGATACATACTCAATTTGAATATGAGAACAGACATTTAATTAAATCCTTGATTATATTACTTATAAGCAGGGGACTTAAAAAATCGCCATAAGATTCAACGACACAATGCTATTACTTATATGTATCTGTAATTAATCTATTAGTACTCTATAGCTTATTATCAATTGTACCATATTTATAAATTTTACTTAGTTCTACATCTTGAAGTCGAATTAGAGTTAAGCGACATGATCTGTATTGTTATTGGTTATTACACCTTCTTTGGAAAAGGGGGTAGAATGAATCGTAGTCGCAAGGCCTGTATAATAATTAGGCAACTTCTATTTTAAATAAGTTAATTATACTTTAATGATTTAATTATAAATCTAATGTTTCATTTTTGTTGTCTGTTGGGGAATGAATACCAGAAAGGATATTTTTGATACTTTCATAAAAGGAAGAGTTGGATATATAAAAGTTTTAAGAAACGGACTTTTACTAGTAACGATGTTGAATCTGTAACAACAATAAAAGTATAGATTTAATTTCTTTATTAGAATTTAAAGTTTGTGATAAATTTCTTTTACTTTCTTAGAAAATCAACGTTCTTCAATCATGGAATGTAATTTACTATTAATTAAAATTAGTTATTTTATAATTACTATCTTTTTTACATGGTAAGCATTAACATAACTCATAGTAGTTTTTGTAACAGAAATAAACATGGTCTGTCAATTTTCCAGTAATGTACGTATTGTATATATCTGGATTAGACTTGTATTACAGAAGGTGAAAAGTCTAATAAAGTAAAAACTTCAAACCAAACTAACTACAAAAATGAATCAAACATTCAATATATTAGGTACAATGATATTATGAAATAAACATAAATTCTGTATTAAGAAAAATATAAAATTTACTACTGTTTTTAAAATTATGAATAGTGACTGGTATTGTTATATTTTTGTTTACAAGTAATTTGATTTATCAACATAATATTCCTACATAGTAAATTTGTAACAGTTTCCTCCCATAAGATTAAAAAAACATTAGTGATAGCAATAAACCTAAATCATACAAATATGTGTAACAATTTTTATATTGACATCTATTGCATTATGTTTCAATTGGTACAACAAAAATGGCTAATTGTTTAAACTGTTTTTTTTATAAACCATTATATTCATTTCCCATATTTGTTTGTAAAATGTATTGAAATAACATAGGAAAATCACATAGGAAAATATGTATTTTATATATATGTTTTAAAACTAAACAAGTTTAGAATTTAATAAAATACCCTTTTCATCTTATAATAAATCCCAAATTCAGGAATGTATTAAAAATAAGTTTTATTGATAATTTATATTATTTTGATATAGTTTGATATTTAGTTTAATGTTTATAAATTTTGTTTAAGTTGAAAGGTTCAGTTTAATTTTTCAACTTTCCTTCAAGTAGTTCTATGACTTTTATATAATTTACTATACATCTAAATCTTGTGATTAGGATACAATTTGTAAAACTATATAATTTTTTTAAATTCTTCACTTGGCTCAATAGTATATTTAATGTACAGATCATTATAGTAATGTGATGTGAGCATCATTATATTAAATTTTGACTAAAAATAATTTGCAAAAATTGTATCGTATAATTAACATTTGGCATGACTATGTTACTGCCAAACATTGTATGGCTATGAAAATTTTTTATGCAAAAGTTAATTTAATTTGACCAAAAAGTAAATATTGTCAAAATCAAAAATTTTTAAAGAAATTCAAAATTTTACCTGTGAAATTTTTCTATAATCAATACTTGGTCAAAGAAATTACAGTTAGGTTGGTGATGTTCTTTGTTTGATGATTACTAAAAACTGTAACCTTTTTGTACACTTGGCATTAGTAAAATCAAAGAAGTATCCCATTCTACTTCTTGGTAAGCTTTTAGACCTCCTTTGAATGAACTCAGAACTATTTAGTTTCAGCGGGGAAAATATGACCTTGACATCCATGCTGCTTCCAGACGAACATGCGAGAGATCGTACTAACGATAAATGCTGACGTCACTACATATATAAAGTACCATCTACGTCGTTACGTTATTTATATTATGCTACAAAATGGTGGATCAACATTCAACAGATTGCGCTGCAATCGATAGACGTTAAGTAACCTTTTGAGTTAGTGATTCCCTTAAGTAGGTGCGCGTTTTTGTATTTTTATGTAAGATATTTATTTTCATATATATTTTTGCAATAAAAAAAAATGCCATAACTTGGATTAAAACCCAAGATAATTACTTACTTTACTGATATAAAGTCTTCTACCTTATCGAACGAGTATATTCTTTCAATTTTCTATCACTATTTCTTTGAGATTTGTTTAAAAAATAAATATTTTTTTTCTTCTCAATATTGGGGTTAAGACAAGATATCCTTTTCGTCTTTGTCGTTTAATACCTGTACTAACCAAAATATTTTGTGTAGATAACCTTCATACTGTTTTAAAGATACTTAATACTGTGACTTTTAATTATAAATTTTGATAATTGATGAAATAAACTATTTCATACACCACAAATATCAACACAGTTTTTCGTAGATCACTGTTGCAAAATAGCGAACTACAGTTTAAATGAGATTTAGATTAAGTAAAACATGGATTATCGAAACTTTACTGTATATTGTAAAACATTTAAAATGTAAAACTTATTCGAGACAATATTATCTAAAGACTGACATTGTGTAATTGTATACAAGCTTTAACTTAAATAAGAAATGCACCTTAAAACCATTTTCGCTTATTATGCCGTTTAAGTGTTAACTCAGTCTCGTCTATATCTTTATCAACATCTTTTTTAGACGTTTTGTTTGATTTTTTCTCCTTCGTTTTCTTCTTTGTCTTGCCTTTCTTCATTTTTGAACAACAGGGATCATCTATTTCGTTGCTTGATGTCTCGTTTTTTTTCTTGGCTATTACAGAATAATTAATATAATTTTTGATTATATTCGAGAAAATTTATTTATCAAAAATTTATTTACCAGCAAAGAGATCCATGTGTTTATGTATACTTCTATCCTCTTCTATTTCTCGACGACGATCCATTTCCAAGCATTCAACAATTTCATTCCGTCTTTCAACAATTTCTACAAGTCTATTAATAAATATAAGTATATTAATAAAATTTATAGTAGTATTTATTTTGAAGTAAAAGTAAAACATATTAAGATTGATAGTGGATAAGTTTTTGGAAATAAATTGTATGAGAGATTTTGATACATTTATTTATTGATAAGAAAAAATCTTATAAAAAGCAAGGATGTCTGTTCTTCATAATGAACAGTACTATCTATATTAAGAACACGCATACCTTTGTATTAATACTTCTTCTTTTTGTTTATCAAAGTCCGTTTTAGTTGATTCGTGTTGCGACATCAAACATCGAATTTGATATTCCACTTCAACATGTTCCTCCTCCAATCTCTGTTGTCTTCTAAGTAACATTAATTCGGCTTGCCGCCTGAATAATTCATTTTTCTCGTTTACTAAAGCAAATAATTCTAAAACTAATTCCTCTACATCGGTTCCAGGAAATACATCTGAAATGTTTACAAAATCATGTTGTAATGACGTTTCTCTACAGGAATTAGACATACCCAGAGTCGCTCAGGATAATGTCTAAAGCCGAAATGTGCAAATTTTTTATTTCAAAACAAATTTTAATTTATTTGAGCACTAAAATATGCAATTGTGACATACATACATATTATTTGGTCTTTATAAGTTACAAATGTAATTACCATCAGTACTAGGCCCAGATTCGCATTTATTTCTAATTAATTGTTCCAATCGCACACCTTGTTTTTCCAAGCCCTGTTGTTGTAATTCAATTTCATCTAATTCCAGTTTAACGTCCTTTAGGGACATTATTTTTACCTGAAATGCATGACAGAGAGTAAAATTAATTGTTCAGAGTAGGCTAGAATGTGTTGAGAAATGTAAACAGCCTTAATAGTTGTGCACTATATTAATTATAATAATAGTTGAAATCTTATGTATATATGTTGTATATTTAACATAGGTTTTCTCATGGTCTATGAATACCTATCCCTTGTCTATAAAGTCTTATATACAGAACAAGTGGAAACTTACTTTTCTTTTATGAAGCATTGGACAGGTTGGGGCTGGGCCCTTCTTTCTTTTCCATTTTCCTTGGGTGCTTTTATCTAAGAATGATTTGTAATCGAAATTGTCTCCACATGGAATGTGCATCAAACTTTGTTTGCTTCTGTTTTCTTCATCCTTATTAGTTTTTTTATCGTCCGATGTATTCTGATATTGATCCATATTACGTGACTGTACTATTGGAGATTCATCAAAATTCAAAGTGGCAGCAATAGATGTATTGCATGGACTGCTGCTTCGCATTGGTGGAGGTGGTGCAGGTTTTGTTTTGTGCCTTTTAATTGTTGTGCGTAGACATGGATCCTAATATTAAAGATATTAAATACAATAAAACACCCATTAAGTCATACACACACACACACGCGCGCGCGCGCACGTGCGCGTGTAAATAAAGTAAATTTGGAAATGGTGTATAATTTGTACATAAATTAAGTTTTGAAATGGTGTATAATTTGTGTGAACGCTACCACTCTAATATTATAGTATAATAGTAACAAATTACTGTGTATAAACAGAAACATTTTTGATAAGTTACGTGATTATCGGAAGAATTATTGTGCGATTGAAGCGTTACAGATGTACGTTGATTAGAAGGACATAATTCCTTCATGTTCGGTGGTAATGGTGCTGGTTTTTTTTTTCGAGGAGTTGCTCCAAGCGTTACTCCTGATTCTAAACTTGTTAAGGAACCGTTGGATGTCGACAAAATACTGTGAATCAGATTCAATATGCGTTCATTTATTCTTAATTGTTATATATGTCTAGAAGTTAAAAAATTGTTTATTAAAACAACAGAATCTTTTTATCTGTATACATACCTAAGATTACGCGGTTTAGGAACAGGCACATTCTTCAATCTTTCCTCTTGACTCTCTAAGTCCATGCCGTGATCATCTTCGTCGCTCGAAAAAGAGTTCAAATTAATTTTTGGTGCAGCCAGGAGTCGTTTACTAATAAGAAGCTGTTGCTTGTGTTTGTTGTTGTTAAAATTGCTTCTTGTGGTTGGTGTTGGTGGCACAACTTTCTTTGTCTTATCTTCCTCCTGTTCCACAGATTCTTCACTATCAAAAGGATTTGTTAAATTTCTCGTCCCTTCAAAACTGTCTACTTTTGTTTGACCTTTATCAATGTCTTCGTCATCGTCACTTTTAAAAGGATTCAAATCTTCTGGATAGTCTTTCTTTATGCGTGGGTTAGCATTTGATACATGGATTTGGCTGGTTTCTTTTTCAACAGCAACAAATGCATTATCTTCGATACTCTCTTTATTTATCTCAACCGGCATCGACGGTTCAGTCATTTTTTTAAAAAGTGATGACGATACCTCAGGTATAGCAACAGTATTTGCATGTTTTTTATCCGATTCCGCATCAAAATTCTTAATACTGCTCGGCAATGAGCTTGCTTCATTATCAGCTGCTTCATTAATTTTTGAACTCGATTTACCGCTATTTGTTCGATTCCAGCTTAATGAACTTTCAGCAGCACTATTTATTGTATTATTCTTTACGTTACTTTTTTGCAGATCAATTATTGAATTCTTATGACTGTTGTTTACTATTTCTATATGCTGCTTGTTCTGAGTTTTGGAATCTAATACTTCGACACTTTGCTGTTCATTCCTTTTTCTTTCGGCATGATCTACCTTATCTTGAGATTCAAACAGTTTCAGCCTTCTTTGAACCAGAGAAAGGCAGTTATCGGCATCTTCGCGTTCATCGGAATGATCTAATAGCTCTTTGGTATTATTTATTTTAGTAACTAAATTAACAGACTTATCCTTAAGTACGGCTCGGATTGTAGTGTTAGTTAATTTGTGTTCCTCTTCTCTTGCGTTACTATTTACATTATCATGTACATGATCGTTCGTTTCCATGGAATCTCCACAAGCTTCTTCAATCGTGTTTTCGTTACACTGAGATTCAGGTTTCGAGTACGCGATAGCAGAATTATATTCCTTTTCTATTTTGTTCCGTTGATCATATTTGTCGTTAACAACTGAGAATACCGAATCTATTCTGTTTGTCGTTTGCAAATCGTCATTCACCGGAGAGTCAATAACAACACGTGTTTCATTGTCTTCTTCTGAGAGCAGATGGTTCGATATAAAATTCAACCTTAATCGAGAAGTTTGTGCAACTACGTCGAGAACAGAAGAATTCTCAAGTTCCAAGCTTTTAATAGAATTATGACTAAGCACTCTTCCGTCTGTGTCCTCTTCGTCGCTGAAAGATTCTTGATAGCTCGAATCCGTAACGATGTCGTTCTTTTCGGACGTTTCGCTGAGTACCGTGGCCTCGTTTAATTGTTGTATCGCGGACGACGAAGCGTCTTCGTCGGGACATGTTTCACAACAGAATTGGCCTTCTTCTGTCTCGTAATAGTTACCAAGGGTCAACTGATTGTTGCAGCGTGCACAGCGAAAACAAGTACGATGATAGGCAACGTGAGCGACGACCAACTTCTCAGCCAGGAAGACCGGAAGTCCACAAGCAATGCATGGATCCCTCCGCATGCTCAGACGCGATGTCACCTGTATCATTGAAATCAGTGTTAAATTTTTCTGCTCACCATACATATACCAGTTTTTGTCTACTTGTATTTGCAACTTTACCAACATACAAATGGAACATTTGATACTGTCTAAGACGTGAACTTTGAAGAAGTATGGGATACAGGAATAGTTATGACGTTCGAGAACAGTACAATAGCAGGTGTTTTACAAACTGAAATGCATTTTGTCAAAACACGTGGACAAATAAGATATATACTAGATTCGAGATCTAGACTAGAAATATTTTAAACAGGCGTGGCCAACTCGTTGCCCGCATGGATAGCTAGAGCAGATTGCGGTGTCACATGCTCGTAGCTTAGCCCACGAGCAACAGCGCGTGAACGCGAGATACCTAGTTGACCAAGCCTGATTAACAATGAGGTAGAGGGCACCGGATGTTGGTGTTTCCGGGTACGGGGAATGCTACACTTCGTCTTGTGCTATTGTCGAAGCACCGTTATTTCATAGCGATTTGTGTGATGCGTACAATACGGTTGAATATTTCGGAAGATTAAAGTCATTTCGTAATACGATCAACTGTACAGTAGTTCTGCACATGCATGTCGTGTGTTTTCGTACGCGAGACCGTACTACGCGTCATGAAAGAAATGGGGTAGTCGAAGATCAATGATTTTCCTCTCAAACGCCTCTAATAAGAGGTGTAACTCAATACGATGTATTATTTGCTTCTACGTAAAATCCGGCACTGCTCATACAATACCTCCCTGGCCACTTTTCGGCATAAATTTCGAAGCAGACACGAATATCCTTCTAAAAGTTAAACGGAACTTCTAGCAGTCAGTATTATTTCGGCGATGAAAACGAAAAGAATTCTTTTCAAAATATATCCTATTAATTTCTTACCGTTACATTAAGTCAAAGAATGAAAGATTTCGCGAAATGAAATGCATTTACATTAAAGGTCTTTGATACGTGATCAAAAATCCAAAAACCAAACGTTGTATAAGTCGAATGGATTATTAACAGTAATAGCATACAGATTCTGAAACAATGGCAAGGGAGTGCTCAAGTGGCAGACGAGCCATAGGCGTGGAAGTGGAGTGAGAGAAGGGGTACTTGGTTGACAACGTAGATCAACCTGTCGGTAAGTCAGAGCACTATTCTACAATAGAATGATCTGCATTCTACCTAGCCGACCAATAGTTCTTACCCGTGCAAACCCTTGTTGATTTAGAATCTGTACGTAATTACTATTATTATTATCGTTTCTCTTTCGTACATTTAATTCTACAAGGACCAAGACAAACATCCATACCATATGTATTATGTGCAAACAGTATAATTCATCGATGTGTGAAGAAAAAGTATATTCTTTTGGGTGAAATTTCATAACATTAAAGATTTCTTCCACTATGGTCGAAAGGTAGACTGTTTTGTGCAATTGCATTATAAACGTGTTTAAAATCATAAAATACACGGTGCGCGCAAAGAATAAATAAAAACTATACAAAAATACATTGAAATTCACGGACGTGCATTCGAAACAATATTGTGTGTGTGGGGGGGGGGGATACGACGTGTATGTATTGTAGGGAGAATAAAAATAAAGAAACCCTTCCGTGAGCAGGTGGACTTTTCATATCGAATCACAATATTCGATATCGCCTTTGTTACGCCAACGTTGAGTGACAACCACGAACAGTGCCACTTATTGGCCGATGGCTGTCTTGTTTCACAGACGGTCTACTTCAATCTGTTCTTGAAACACAATTACTAACAAGCGAACATCGTGAACTGTCAAACGCCGATTTTTAAGAAACTTTGCAGAAATGTTCGTTAGTCGAATCTAAGAATTATGCCATAGTTAGTTGCTGCTACTTTTCGACTTTAAGGGAGAAACCACCCCTCGTATCAGAACCACCCCATTTTATTTCTTCCTGTATAATTCTCAAATTACAAAAGATATTGAAAAATGTTTTAAACAAGTGTTGTACTGTTTCTGGAGGTCTGTAAATTGGTAGAAGAAAATGTTCGAAAATGATCTCTTTTTTCGAAACATTGAGAGAAAAAAAATAGATAAATAAATATAAATAAATGAATAAATAAATAAATAAATAAATAAATAAACTGCAGGAAAAAGTGAAATACATAGAATGAAAAGTTACCTGTAGCATCGATCACGCAAATAAATTTAAAAATGTTTTCGTTTTGCTTGACGTTTGTATGTTGCATCCTCGATATCCTTCATAAGCGTCTAGCAATAGTCTGCAAGCGTTGCAAAAATCTTCTCTCCCCGGTATCGTTTTTCCATTGTGAAAATGCTTAGTGGAAACGTTCTCCATGTTCATCACTGACGTCACTAAGGTTTGGAGGAAAAAAGTCCAAATGTGAATGTAGAAAGTGTATCTGTAGGGATATATTACAGCCAAGTACTTTACATCATTCCAAAAGTTCATTCAGGATAGAAATACAATCCTTCTTAAAAGAAAGTCATGCTCTTCCTTCCGAATTATTTACTTTTTCTGTGAAACTTTCGTCTTTCATCGAATCCCTGATTCGAGGATCGACAAATATGCCTTTTATTTTAGCATCGGAGACGAACGGGAATTTTTGTTTTTAAACATGCAAAACGAGGTCCTGATTTATCCACCAGCGCATTTACAAAACTTTTCGTGATCCCTAATCTTTTGCGTACATTTTACGTTATTATATTTTATGTTTTCTCTCCGAGAATTATTTGTCGTCTTTCTGGTCGATCTTTTTTCTTTTTTTTTTACTATGATGTTGATCTCTCGTACCGCGTTCCATTCGCAAAGGAAACAGCAACATTTAGTACGACTCGTTCGGGGAGTAAATAATTTTGCAATTACTTCCAAGTCGTTCTTTTGGATTACGTTCGGAACCTATTTTTTTTTTTTTTTTTTCATTAACGAATTTATACCGGTACAAATACAAAGTTCCTCGTGCACAATGAAAATACTACTGTAATTGCCAGTTTATAATATACACCACTTTTGGCTGCGCAATCGAGTGAATTTTACCCTCGCAGCCTGAATCTTAAAAGTTTTCCCTCGACTTCGACAATTGTAAATCTTACATCGTTGAGGACGAATAACAGATATTAGATGCGGCTCCTTCGATGATGATGGAGTTTCTGTTTCGTAACTTTCGTTCTCTTCGTCCGTGAAGCCAGAAAGTACTTTTTCTCGAAATCGACGAAATCCCTCATCTCCTTCCATGGAGATGAACGTTGTTTGCATCGATGAACGCCCTCGAGATCAAACGTAAAACCGTGTGCATTCTTGATCGTCGTTTCGATTAAATTCGTTCTCCCTCTCTCGCAAGACGTCTACTCTCGAATTGATTTTACAACGAAACAGTTTATCGTTCGACTCGCTCGATCCGATACGTAACAAGGTACAAAACTTGTCGATCGACCGTAACTGGAACTGGTCTTAATTTATAATAAGAATAAAGTCTATCGTGCCTTAAACAACGGTAAAACAACGTGTCTATATTTTTATAACCTTCCCGAAATAAGCCATCGCCCCCCCTTTTACGTTTCAATTGGCGTCATAGTACGTATTTATTAAACAAATAAATATAATACTCTAAAATGTATTAAATGCATTCGGTTACGCCTATGCGTCTCAGAACGTACGCTCTGCGTATGCGCATCAATATACAGCGCCAAAATTAAATAATATATAAATGAGTCACGACTGTTCGAACACCAAGAAGCGTTCACAACCGCGCTCCAAGTTATGGGCATTGACCAACGTTTTGGCAGTGATCAGAAAACTCTACCAAAATACAAAACTATGCTCTTTCGATCGAAACAGCAATGATCGTCGATCTGGATTTTATGACAAATTTTTTTTAAAAAGAAAATAAAAATATTGAAACATTTTTCTCCACGATTCTTTATTGTACATATGGTATTCTTACGAGCACTATTAGTCGTGAAAATATTTCAGACAAGAAACGTATAGAATGAATACATAGGCAGTCGTTTGAAACAATTACTAAATAGTATTTAGGTAGATGAGTGGATGGGTAGATAGAAGTGTTGTGAATAATGCGATCTATATATTAAATGATCGCAGAGGAATGTGTTTGAATATTTTTGTTTGGTTTATAGAACCATTCAATATTGGAAGAAATGACAGAACATTGATTGAATATTTGTCAGTTTTGTATTTATGTACTTACGGAGTTTCATTAAAATCGGTGCGTAATACTTTATGTGATCCCCTTGTTAATCTTTCTACAATTTAATGTACAGTAGAAAGAGGAAAGCCAACAATTTGTTCAATTTATTTAGTCGCTGTGCTCCAATGCTTCATTTGTGTATGGTAGCATTTTAACGAAAACGGATTTTGTTCCTTCGGAATATCGTTAAAATTTTGGTTCGAGTATCGATTTAACAGTAACAAGATGCACGGAAATGTTTTTACGATAGTTCTTTTCAGTTTTGTTGTCGAAGTAATACTGACTTTCATAACATGGAAAACGTGGAAAGTTGTGAATAAATATGTCGAAAAAAGAAAAAAAAATCAAATATTCTCAGTATAAGAAAGTCTACATTAAAATATTTATAAAAATAGATCTTAACGTTTTTACTTAATATCAAGGTGTCTCATTGTTTCTTTCTATCTCAAATATTCTGACTTATCCTTATGATACTTAATATTGCACACTAGTCATTTATATAATTGATCACATTTACTCATCGTGGGAAATATTTCAACAAATGCAAAAATGTTTAAGTGGCTCCAGTAAATGACTGTTACCTAACACTCTGCAAATACCATTTAGTAGGTCAATTTGTAGATTCACTTACGGTAGCGTAATTTTAGTTACGGAAATATTTGCAGTTGTCTCGAATGCCGAAAAACCTCTAAACGTTATTGAAAATCCGGAACGAGAAATAATTAATAATGTGTAACAACGAATGCGAACAATTCACAAGCGGTGTTTCGTATTACACTAAATCTTACACGGTGGTGGACTTCGTTGTGTACATTTTCTATAGAATGATTCTTTTGTTTCGAACAAGTCACTGTTCTTATGGGAGCAACGATATCCTTTTTTTTTTTCTTTTCAAGTTCGACAAGACGAGGACATTACTTTACACGATATTATACAATAGGAGAAGGAAACAGAAATTAATTGTGTGCGTAATTAATGATCGTGTGGTGATCTCAAAGGTGCCTCGCTATAGTAGATACAGAAATTAAGTGAGATTCAAAGGTATAGTCGTTGGCTCTCTACATTTCGTACAACAAAAATTTTCGTACCTTTTGTTTCGGAGAACCGGACGTTGGGACGATTCTATCACCTTTGGCTTCCGTTGTTCTGTTCACTGCGAGCCGGCTGGGCGAAGAACCTGTAACAGTTGTAAAAATGAATGAAAAAAAATTGAATAATATGTAAATACATTCTTATAAATTCTATCAAACTGAGAATTTAAAAGTTTTGAAGCTTGTGAGATCATTGTTCTAAACAGGAGTCGATATCTATCATATGTTGGCATTCTTGAAATTAATAAATCGATCTTTAGCTAAAACTAGCTAAATTTGGACATTAATTACGAAAGAAATTTTTATTACAAAGAAAAACAATGATTGTTATTGTTGCTTCGTGTCAATACGCAAACCGAATTATTACACTAAACATTATTTGCTCCTACAACTTTTAAACTAACTGTTTCCCAACAAATTGTTCTAAAACGAAAGTTGCACGATATCTATACGTTTGTGAGTGTATGCAAAGACCTTGTCCACATCCTATTTCCGACGCCAATGTTGCGCATTTCCTCGCTTGACACTACTTATATTGCTCAATAACACGCACGTGCATAAAACACATGAATTAACAGTTTCAACGACAAACGGAATATTTAACTGGTAACGATAACAATAAACATTATCGGGAATTGCTGGCTTCTCGGTCGAATTCCAATGTGAATCTACCTGTAACTTGATTGTAAAATTTAATGCACGTCGACTAGTACAAAATAAAGGCAGCCTTTAATATGATTCAACAGTAGACTTGCAACTCTTTTCAAATAAAAGATTCGCAATGCCATTTAACTGTTAAACTCCTGTCGATTAATTCGTAGGAGTATTGGAAAAGTCTTGAGTGTAAATTGCACCGAATTAAAAACTTAACAAATCGTATCAAATTGGAACCGAAAGTACCTGTAGTCTCACTTTAGACTCGCTTCGAAATAGAACGGCTCATAATACGTAGATGCATTGACTTACCACCGAAGGTTTGATAGAATTGTGAAAGGTAAGTTAAAATTGACAACCGATCTGGCACAGAGCACGAGGTCATGTCTTCGGCATCCAAAAGTGCTGGAATCCCAAGATGTTGTTCCGCTGTTTTGAAGGCCAGCTCGTTGTTTCCGTACACGTCGTTCTTATCCAAGCTGTCGAAGTCTCTGCAACCAAAGAACGGATTATTGTTTTGAGATTTACGATGTGTTGTATAGATTTTGTAAATACAATTTTTCGATAAAAGTGTCAACAGCTGTTCCACAAGGTAATTGCACGTAAATAGTGGTGTACATTTCGCTTAATTAAAAATAGTTCGATAGTCTGAAAGTTTGCTGTTTCGCTCGATCTCATCCTCTGTAGCACTTTTTCAACGGGGTTGGTATCGACCTAAACGTGATCTCAACTCGAGCCATTTCTAGAAAAGAATCTTATCACATACTTGATAATTACGTATCTCTGAACCCAAATCACACGCACTTGACGAGTTTTAAAGTTTTCGCGGTATCGTGTATTTGTTCATATTTATTACTTTTTTAGCATATTAGCAAACAACTATCGAAAAGTCACAACTTCACGGAATACGGAATGTTATTTTAGTCCACGACCCGTAACAATTCAATAGTAGTTGAATCTGTAACGTACTTACAGTCTTCTCTAAAAGAAATACTCTTCACGACGATAAAACCTTTGTCCGACTCTGAGTAAATAAAATAATAGACGGATAAAATAATACCTTTTATATTCAAGAATGAAACATGAAAGAGATTAGTTATCTGTATTCTAGAATGAAGCAAACAATATTATTTGTCAATATTCGAGAAAGTGTCGTAAAAATGATTGTTCATCAATTTTCGAGAATGAAGCGTGGAAAGGATTATCTATCAATATCTGAAAACGAGACGTATAGATTATTTATCAATATTCGATAATAAGATGCACAAAAGAAATATTTGGCAATATTCGATAACAAGACCGTAGAAGAGATTACCTATCTAAGAATGACTTACATAAGGTCTGACCGGAAGTGATGAATCATCGCGCAAAAAGCGAGGCCGTCTCTCCAAGAGGTCGTCATGTTTTGCACATCTACACCAGGGTAACCCGCGGTTATTCGCTTGCACCAGAGTTCCAACGCCTTTGTACCCCGTTTTTCGCTCATTTTGAATGTTCACCTTTTTGAAACAATTTTCACTTTCACTATTATCTTTAGTTCCTCCACGAATAAGAACAAGGATCCTACTTTTTTATTCTTCAATGTCCAAACACGAGATTCTCTGAAACAGACCGTAATTAGATAAATAAATTTTAAGTGTATTTACACCTGCGATTCGAATTCTTAAAAAATGTTACGCGTTATTTATCACGATTGTTAACAACCATCGTGGAACAATAGTTTGAATAATTATTGACACGTATCCTAGTACAAATAATAGTTTAAAATATTATTTTGTCGAAATATTCTTTATTCGCGAAGCGCTTTTTCGATTAAATCGAACAAAGGAAATCGAAGTAACTGTAAGTCCGTGAGGTCACAGACACCTGGTGGTACAAGCAGACCTCCCGATTACAGAATGTTTCATTCCCCCGGGAGCTTCCGAGGCGGACGAATGTCTCGATTTTATCATTCTCTAATTCTTTTTTCCTCGATCGTTCCATTTACTCACCGATTTTAATTTATACTTCTTCCCCATGTTTATTTATTTTTTAACTGTTTCGTTTATTTCCTTTGTTACCAGACACCTGTACTTACTTACTGATTTTAATTTGTAATTGTTCTCCCATATTTATTTCTTTTGTGACTGCTTCGTTTATTTTGTTTGTTTCTACATGAATGGATTCAACCATTAACCCACGTATATTGTGTTAATTTTTCTATTGTACCTTAACTTGTTTAATATTTAACTTAGAACGAAGAGGACTTTTTCATTGCATTCTTCGCGAGATCTTTGGTTTAGTTTCAAGCTTAGGCTAAGTCTAAAGTCACCATATACGAATATCTGTACTCTACCAAGTAATTATGGAATAAGTAGCTTATTTTTGCTCGCTTCCTCGTTTCTCAGTTCGGTCACCTCTGCTTGTTGCATAAGCAAGTGACCGACCGCGTAGCTGGTCCGAACGTTCAGTTACCATCTCTTCTGACGCGTCCGCTTCTAAAGGAAGATGTTGCGAACACAACGGAACATTTTTTATCTTTGTTTCTGGGGAAAACATCAATTCTGAGATGAAAACCCTCCCTTTGTTATTCCTCGTAAGTCGTGTCCACGATTGCATCGCTTACGGCACGAAGTTGGGAAAAATGGAACACTCCTTTCGAGCAGTGGAGGCGTCAATGTATTTCCTCTTCAATTAGGCTCACTAAGAGGAAACGGAACGAATCTAGAAGAGCTTTGCAGTTTGCATCGCGTTTCTCCTAATTTTGTCTCATTTCTTTGGATTAATGTAATTGTTTGGCAAAAGTAAACGAGGAGATTGAAAGAACTTTAATTTCTTCCATCTCCTTCATTTAGTAATCTTGATTGTAATGTGTGTAAAAGAAGATCGGTGGAACTTTGAACCATCTGGGTGCCTTTGACAACCTTTTGTCTCCTCTTTTGACAACCTTCTCGTGATGAGACCTGGTAATCAGTGTTACAAGAGGGTAACACCGAGCTAATCGGATGGGAACTTAGAATAGCTTCTTAAGATATACGAATAAATAGAATATTATAACGTATAACATTTATGTAACATGTACGAAAGTCTACGTATTTGAACAAAACGTAAAAATGCGAATGAAATTCTGATATACTTTAATAAATTCATTTTCAGCAATATGAAAAGCTTTCCTTCTTTTCCTTCTTTCATTCCACTTCCTTATCCCGATCCTAGATAAATTATGAGTCAAAGGAATAGATACGAAGGTTTCAAGCGTTGTTCTATTTTTCCTCTCTATAATGTAACGGAAGAGGAATCTGAGAATAAATGAGACTTGGTAAATTTTATCGAGTTATTAGGATTACTGTAATTTTGACAATATTCTCATTTTCATTTTGCTAATACTGATTGCATTAATTAGAAAGACAAAATTTATTAACACCCGGATAATTTCCATTTATCTTGATTACAGAACCATTTGAGAGAACCTAGTATTTCTTGTACATCTACAGAATGCTTACATAAGTTGCAAGGCAATTAATAATTGCAGAAAGTATAGCAAATGGGGAATGATATTCCATCAGTTTACCCAAAATTAGATTCAATCTTGAATAGTAGAATGTTGGATGCCAGAGAATTCAATATGCAAACTTTCTGCAGTTAAAGTTAAGTAGAGCAGTTACATTTAAAGAATTTGTGATTTAAATTTTAATTGTTTGTAAAAAATGTGTATTGATACGAAATATTCTGTAGAATGTAATTGTATGCAATGAATTGTATTTGTACAAATTCAAAAATTTCATCAGAATTCCTATAAGAAACCACATATATGATGTCCTTGTTAGATAGAATTAATATAAATCTTATTAATATGTTAATTTATAAAGTAAAATATTTAAATAAAGTTTATTTTACATGTTTTCTATACTTGTTTCTTACATAATAGAGTATGAGAAAACAAAAGAAATGTGTATATTTTAATAACAAGTGAAAAAGAAGAAATTTGATCATTTTGAATATTGTTTCATATTAAGCAAAAATAATTTGCATTATGCATTGAAACCATAAATTAAATAATGGTATTATATTGTGTGACAAGAATAATATCTAAATTATCGGTGAAATAATATAATATTAAATAGGGAAATTTAAAATCACTACCTATATATTTTTTCATTGTAATATTGCTTCAATGACGACATATTCAAAGATCCAAAATATTTAATAACACACTATCTTTTTATATGCAATTGTTTGCCATAGTTTTATAATAATAAATGGTGTATGTTTGACAAAACAGAAATTTATTTACATTATACAATAAAGGTCTGTTAAAAAAGTAAAAAAGTTTTATCGTTAAACATAAAAAGTAATTACATACATTAAAATGCAGTGGTAGGGATATTATTTATACAATAATAAATTCTTTCCTTTTTTTCTTTTGTTTATCCCGCTTTTCTTTTCTATAAGTTATTTATCTGTAAAAAGATCTATTACCTTATGTCATTCGCATGACCTGTCGTTTTGTTGCTTCACCGCCAATGTGGGTTCCAATGTCCGCCAGTAAGGCTATAGCTTCGTGTTTTCCTTTCAGGTGAACATAAATAACAGCATACTTTCTTGATTCTTTATAGTTTCTTGTGATTGCATTACAAACACATTTTAACTACCTGCTTCTTAACAATCTGTGCGCGGGCACGATATAAAGAACTATGTCACCTCTTTCCTAACCTCAATCTTATAGTTAACTAGTACAAATACACTTGTGAAACAATATAAAAAAAAAAAAGCGGAAATTTGTTTTTGAATCATAAAATGTACCAAATTAAAAACGGAAAAACGAAGTTTAGGTCGCTTTAGTTGTATATTTTGATTTTTATATTAAAGAACACTGACAAAAAACTGATCGAGTCCTGTTGAATCATTCAAAACAACATTCACACCACGCGTGTAATCCTGCGACTGAAATGTTACGAATGCCATATACTTAAATTTATACCACCACTTCTCATTCCCTCCTTTCCTTCTTTCATCTTACTCATATATTTTATGATTTGCCTGTTAAGTTTGTCTGTTTCTTTTCATTTTGAACGATATATATTTTTTCGTCTCTGTTTTTCTTTCTCATGTCGAGAGCCTATCTCTCACTATTCGTGAAAGGTGTATGGTTCCCTAGATTATTGTTGCATTGACGTAGATTAAATGTACGATACACTCATTTTTTTTCTGATTTACCGTATAACTAATTCACATAAAATCAATATTGTGCTTATGTATATGCGAAATCAAGAAACACAATACGTAATTCCACATTTAATTTTCTTAATCATAAACCCTCTTAAATTTTTGAATTTCAATGTTGTTTACTAAAAATAAGTATATTTAGACATTCTTTATTTTCTCTTGATAATCTTCTGGTACTTATTGTATTGTTATTATACTGTGTGTCGTCTAAAAACTCTTGTCAACTAATTTCATTAAGAAATGTATATACATGAACTTATACACACAGTAAACTAGAATATTGATAAAAAATAATTTTTATTTGAACTTTCTATTAAAGATTTCACATTTTTATCACTTATGTGTTATATACTAGTAATGCAATTTTGTTTTTTCTTTACTTGTTTATACAAGTGTGTATAAAAGCAAGATTGATTTTTAGAGACAAAAATATAAACCATACAAATAAAATTCGAAATTTAGTTACCACTGGACTCGCCAGTAAGATTGATCTCGCAATTAGAACAAAACGCCCTTTTAGCGAAAACCATCTGTTTCCGATAAGGGAGTTTTCTAGTCTAAAACACAGAGACAATTCTTCATGAATTTTGTTGTCAAATACTTTTGTATTTGATTTCCTAAACAAATATGTGATTAAACTATTGTAATTCAAATTTCTTCGTTTGCATGTCTAGTAAAGTTTAAGAAATTTAACGATAATGACAAGTGGATAAAGATTAATCACGATGAAGGTGGATGTTGCAGCGCCTTCTGTCGAATGATGTGTCAATGTCATTTACCTATATAAGTTATCGATAATTCACCGTCATTTATCCAACTTATCTACATATGGGTTACCGACGATCACACTAGCGATAAACAACAGTTTTGTTCTCAAACCTCGCAACCGTTTCAAGTATTGGCATAGCCATACGTACATCAAGTAAACATTGTAAACTATTTTTTTGTATCATACACGAGCTCCTTTGCTATTTTGATTATAAATGAGATATTGATAGACGCTTCATTTTACGAAAGGTGGTGTCACAAACGAAATATAGAATAGCATCTTATCTTCCATTATGTATTTACGTTGGTATTGATTGATATGACACTTCTCTGTAACAGTAGAAACTGGTAGAGACAGGTAGAAATATGTGATACCTGGTGAAATAATGAATTACACACTTACAAGGATGATATAGACGGTCAAAATATAAGATTTAGTATGAAAATAAAATTAAAAAACTGATCAAAAGTGTGTAGTATTTTTATCTAAATGAAATGTGGTTGATTGCACAATATAACCTATGTATAAATAAAAACTAATATTTATACATAAAGTATCAGTTTGTAATATAAAACATTAAGGAAAATATCAATTAAAAAATTCTAAAATGGGTATTTCAGGTTTAACAACTTACATAAACAATCGCTCAGATCGTTATTTAGAATATTTTGAATTACATGATACATATTTAGTAGTTGATGGTAACAGCGTTTGTTGTCAAATATATAATTTGTACGCAAAATGTAATTGTAGCTTTGGCGGCGATTACGATAGATTTGCCCAATATGTGTTGGATTTCTTCGATGATTTATTAAAATGCAATATAACACCATTAGTTTTGATTGATGGTGGTTATGAAGATAAAAAACTAAGAACAACTATAAATAGAACCAAAAATAAGATCCATATAGCCTCACAATTTTCTCCTAGTAAACAGAGAATGAAATTTTTCCCTTTAATGAGTAAGGAAATTTTCAAAGATGTTATGAAAGAAAAGAATATTCGACATGTGCAATGTTTATTTGAAGCTGATAATGCTATAGCTGCAGTAGCAAGAATGTTAAACTGTCCTGTACTGAGTTATGATTCAGACTTTTATGTATATGGAACATTATACATACCGTTTGATACATTAGATTATTATATAGTCAAGAGTTCAACTGGAAAAGGTTACATGAAGCGTTGTAAAATTTATAGAATTGAATACTTATTAAATTCATTTAAGGGATTAAACCAATCAATGTTGCCATTAGCTGCAATATTATTAGGCAATGATTATATAAAATGTGGTACATTTAAATATTTCTTACGTTATTTGAAATTGCGACATGTAGCAAAAAAGAGATATAATAATCAACAAAATCTTATAGAAGCAACTTTTATTTGGCTGAGTAGATATACTCTGGACAAAGCTGTCATTGAAATTTTATGTAGATTACCAAAATCTATGAGACAAAGAATATTAAACATAATAGAAACTAATATAAACAGTTACACAAATGTACATACAGATGTACTTGTTCCATTGGGTTTTTCAAAAAGATATGCTGCTCAAATGACTATACCTTCTGTCAACAAAATTTTTAAATTTGATATAGATATTAATAATCTAACATACATAGAAGAAACCAGTAAAGAAGGAGAGTTTGAAACAAGCAAAGAAGATGAGGAAGAAAATGAAATAGAAATATTGGACACATTCAAAGGATCAGAATCTGCTTCCAGGAATGCACTTGTTAATAATTTGCCTGTGTGGTTTGTGAATGAGTTCCTTATGGGCAATTATCCTTCATACTTTATGGACTTGTTAGTTCGACGTTTATATGTTTGTCCTGTACAGATAGAGGATTATTCTTATCCTTCAAGCAATGTAATAAGTTTGAAAATGATTAGTGTTATATTTGCACTTTTAAAATCAATGGTAGGTGAAAAGATAGGTTCTATGAAATGTATGATTAGAGACTGTGAAAAAAATCTTGTAAGTTATAAATTAGAAGCCACTGATACTATGTTTTCTTCTATACTTCCATCTCCATCTAATTTTAGAGAAGTTCCATTAATTGTGCGAAAAGAAATTTTAAATAATACATTAGAGATTATGAATATGGAGTGTATAAATGAACTTTTACCAGAATGGATGTTGTATATTATTTGTGCTAATTATTGGATAAAACAACATCAATTATACGAATTGCATAAATATTATGTATATTCTGTACTTGTCTGCTTATTGTTTAATATAATAGATTTGAAGATTGGAAAACATAGAATTATGCATAGTTTTCAAAATAAATATGGTACAATAATTCAAAATATACAACAGAAAAGAAAAGAAAGTAATTATAAATCTCATTATTCAATGAATGTTACAATTATTGAAGCCTGTGATGAAATTAATCTTGATGATTGTTTAATAGCAGCACCATTTTTTATTTCTCATTTTCAGATGGATCAAAAATTGTATTCAAATCCAAAAAAATTTAATAGATCTATTGTTCATGCATTTGCAGAATTTCAGAGTTGTTTAAGACATAGTATGAATTTAAATGCACTTTTAGGCTGTCCTTATCAACAGATTAAAATTGCTAATTTATTCAATGGTACTCTATTGTACAATTTATCTAATAATTTTAAAACGCGGTTTGATATTGAAGAATACATAAATATTATTCTCCAGAATTCTCCAAGCCTCTGGAGGGTGTTTCATATACTTTTATTGAAAGTAAGATCTCTGTTTACACCATTGCTTCAAAATGGAACCAATTCCCACAAAAAACGAAAAACAAAGAGCAAGTATACAAAGACTAATTGAAATGTAGATGATAGTAACGAAAAATATTTTGGTGTGGATAAAAGTTTTTGCGATTTAAAATTGTATAATGCAAATAATTTTTTTGCTTTTACTTAATTTTGTACAATAATTGAATGTATTTTACGATTTATAAAAAAAGTAGGTTGAACTTTCTTATACATATATATGACTATATAAATACATGTACTTAATTTGTAAAATTATAATTAAAGCACAAGTATAAAGTAATAATAAACTGATGATGCATGAAGATGTAATTTCTTTTTTACTTATTTGTAATCACTGCATTCTTTTAATTCCTTTTAAAAGTACACTTTTTATTTTGATTTCTATTCTTTGAAACAGAGGATTTATTATGCTGAAAAAATAAATAAGAAATGTTGAGAATTGGAAAATAAATACAAAGAATTTAGAATAAAATATTTATAGTTACATTTGTGTACATTTCCCAGAATTTAGCAAATGCTGATGAAAGTCTATTTGCTTCTTGTCGTAAAGTAGGCAAATAATATGCATCTTCTGCGTGTTTCATTATTAATCCAACGTAAACTGCACAATCTAATTTTTTATTCAATTCCTCTTTAAATGCTTTTATGTTACTATTAACTGGATAACTATGACGTAAATATTCACTGATGAGATTTGCATTGACATAAACTCTACGCAGTTGCAATCTCTTTATTGCTAGACGGATCATCTGTGGTGTTATTGAGATATGATTCCTAGCTAATAGATTTTGAAATAACATGTTACAATAAAATAATATATTTAATTTAGTATATTTAAGAGTACGCATTTTATAGTGATGTACTGTATACAAATTTTTATATAGATAGATGTAATCAAATTTAAAAACGATCGTAAATATCAGTTTAGATATGACAGAATAAAATAGGAAAGTAGGTATGCTTTGACAAAAAATATTCAATTTACATTTTTGAATGTACGGAAAATGCAGACGATAACCTTACAACAAATTTATAATGTGCATCTTACGTGATGTAGGCGAGTTATCATCATCATCTGTATATTTCATGTTATGAGAATTATGGTTACTTCCTGAGAAATATTATCAAAATGAGCATGTATTGTTTCTATTGAATTTAGAAATCGTCGAACGGTCACTGAAATGTCTAAGTACTAATAAAAATCAATTTTATTTTTGTATTTCTTTTTATAGAAAAAGTTTCAATAAAAATATGAATAGTTTCGCTATTACAAACTTGTCAATTTCGAATGAAGAATATCAAACATTTCGGAATTACTTTTAATGTTATTTATTTGTCATAGCATTACATGTTACTTACAATATTTATCAGCTTTTAGTGTAAACAATCAACCGAACAATGCAAACATTTAAAAAGATATATATGTATTAATATAGCTACAATGTAATATATTGTTAAGAATCACTTATATAATTCCTTTAATTATACAAAATGTGTATATTTAAAATTTATAACATATTTCAATAACTATCTACTTCCTGATATTTTACATCTAACTTTGATAGTTTTAATAAATTACAAATTTTTAAGCATGTTAATAAACCATAATCAAGCAATAATGATTCAGAAATAATTATTAAAGAAATTAATAACATAAAAATAGTGAACTATGAATAGTATGAATAAAATTTCAAGAAATTTCCTAACATTTTAAATCATAAAAAGATATAAGACTTAAATAAATTATAATACAAATATATCAGGTACTCTACAGAAAATATCTTAGATTATGGTAAATATTACAAAAAATAATCTATTTCATAGTACACAGCACCACATGTGAAATGTGATAAGAGTTAAATAACAATACACTTGTTTGTATTGCTTGTAACTCTTTAAACTCTTTTAATTCTGATTCCCTTTCCAAATTACTTATAAATAATAATAATTAGGTACACTGAGAAAAGGATAAGTAATAAGAATAATATAAACTGGAAGCTATTATAAATATTTGTGCAAAATATGATAAATATTGATTAAAAGAACCATGCTTTATCATGAATAATTTTAGAAGTACCACAACTGTAAATTTTATCAGTAATTTCAGTTGTAAAAAGCTATACAAATTAAATTCATTAAACTTATATTTCCATACCCATCATTATTTAAATTATATAAAACATTTACAAGACAGTTTATAGCTAATTGCAGTGTTCTAAGAAGCAAAAAACTATATATTACAATGTGGGAGTAAAAGATCAAATTTTTCACAAATAAAGATTCCAACCTCTAACGAATATTTTATCACCATATGGTGCCTTAAAAGTTAAAATATAACATGAATAAAACAATACATTAACTTTGATCCTAAATGTTAGTCATTAGTAAATTATATAACGTCTGCAGTTAATTTTTAATATCGATGAAAAAATGCTTATTATTTGTTAATGTACATGTATTATATGCACGAAAGAACAAATAATTGCAATTGAAAAATTGTTATACAAAAAATAACATAATATTCCACTTGTATGTAATGGTCGTCCGTACTAATGTTTCATTTCACGCAAACACTAGATCTACAGTACTAAATGCATTGTTATTTATAAAAACATTCTGCTGTTTCTTATTTTATTACAATGTGCACATTGTATTTCTTTGAACTTTGAAAAAAATTTTGAAATTTGAATAGGATTCATAATTAAATTTCATTCTCCGTTATTTTACTAAAAGTCAATTGTATTTATTACTGAATTATCCAATATTGACGAATATTTTATCCCCATGTACCACCATAAAAATCAACATAGGATATTTTGATTGATATACTATTATAAATACCAATTGTTCAATTTGTCTATTGTTGAAACTTGATATAGCATATCAAGATTGAAATTAAAATTAGTTATATTTAATTGTTCATTTCAACAAAATTACTACTGTTCTTGTGTTTCAAGAACTATATAATAAATTTAAAAATTGTAAGAAATATATAATAAATTTTAGGACTATTGTAATTCATAGGCATCCTGTTTTAATTTGCTGAAATACAAAACAGCATTATCGATACAGATCTTCCTAAATATTGAAATGTAGTGATGCAACTCTTATTAAATATGTTGCAATAAATTCAGCAATACAAAAATATGAATGATACAAAACAAATTCATTGCTTAAGTTATCTTCCAAAAATTTGGACAAAGTTTTCATTCACTTGATTTTATATTAAGAATTATCTAATCAATAACAATACTGGTGACCAGTTAATAATATTTTCAAATTATCATTTCTTGATAACCACTGTAAAATTTATATTATATTTAACTTGGAACTGCAATTAGCTTTTCCTCTTTTATGTTCTTTGTAGTTTAGGATAATATAATCAAATTTATAGAAGTATGTTATTATATCTATACAATGATCTTATTATTATCAATATATTTTACTATTGAGCGACTGCAGTAAAGACTACAACATCGTTAGAATCTCTGAATAAATATAATTACTTCCCGTGCACTATTGTATAAAATATTATATATACGATAAGCTCAAAGAAAATGTAAAGTTGCAATCTCTTTACATTTTATAGTTTTCTGCTGCTGTGAGGACCGTTTAATGAAAATTATAAATCTTATACTAATCACTAGAAAAGAAGCCCTACATTTGTACACTCAAAAGAATTATTCAACGTAACATTAACTAAAGCTTTTAAAACTGTAAGTAAATCAAGATTGCACTATCATTATAGATATTTCTTAAAAGTTCTGAATTCTTTATTCTATTTTTTAGCAACATTCTACCAAACCAACGTGCTTTATTACCTTCACCAAAAACACGTATAAATTAGGTACTTTAAATGTTAGGATTTCTTCTTGTAAGGCTTTTTAGATAAAAGCTGATAATTCGAATCGAGAGAAGATAAATAACATATAAAATGTATACTGTGATCTTACCAGGTTCTTCAACCTCCACTGGGTTCTTTACTCCATATTTTTACAAAGTATTGTACAAAAAAAACAATTACAATAACAAGAATTGTATCTATGAAGTTTTTTAACATACTTATACTATGATTTTGATCACCTTGTTCTCTTTGTCTTATAGCAAGTTGCTCTATTATATACTGTATACGATTGAGCTTCTCACCATATTCCACCATTTGACGTTCTACTTCTTTAATAATATCTATTATTCTGAAAAAAATTATGTTTGACCGATTTTAAAGTCGCTATAAAGAAATTCATTGTCGTTATTTTGTGATTGTAACTATAATTAGCAATGTTGTAATTTTTACCTCGTAGTAGGACGCTTTCTTTTGCTTATTGACTGACTAGAATCTGAATGTACCTCTGCTGATGAACTTCCAGAATCATGAACTGTCTCTGTTAATGGTAAATTGTTGGACAATTGCCTTTTTGAAGATTTTAACACAGAGAGCGAAGAACGAGATTCAGCTTGAAGAAGTGGAACCTACAATATAAACAATAAACTTTTTAGATAGAATGAATGATACTTTTTTCTTGTATATATGAGTGATTAAAATCACTTTTTATTATAATAACTATGTAATATATACTATTTATAATATATATATATATATATATATATATATATATCTTTTGTTGTAGTATAATTACTACAATAAAATATAAATCTTGTTAGTATTTTGTGTATGTGAACACTTGATTCCAATCAATAAATTTGGTTTATTATTTTTTTTTTTACTTACAATTTTGATAAAATTGCAATCAACTGCACTTTAACATTATTAGTACCTCATCACAATACAAACATACATTTAGTTGAATAATTTTTACATTTCTTTACCTGTGTTTGTGGATCAGCTGAAACGATACTACCAGCACGCATAATTGGAGTCTTGTGTCTGGTCTTAGTACGCACGATATAATCTTGTTCATATTGCACGACATCATTTCTAGGATCCCACGGTCGGACGTCTGCATGTCGATAAACCCAATTACCCGTTATAATATCCTGTTAACAATAGTAAGTAACTTCTTAAAAAGTTTAAGAATTAAGAATCATCTAAACATTAACAAAAGTCATTCCTTTAAAATATAGAATTTCAAAATTAATGTTATTTATTATTAATACCTGAACGAAATATTTAGGAATCCATTCCTGTTCCTTTAGTTTTCGTTCTCTAGCACGTTCTCTTTGAGCTTCTTCCAATTGGGTTTTTGCATCAGTAGCAGCAACCTGATCATCTCGATTGATTGCTTGTGTAACATCATACCATAATTTTTCACTTTCCCATCGACCTTGATGTTCCAGAGGTACAGTGTATTTCTTCAACCGTTTTCTACGAACTTCTGGAGTTGGATTGAAGAATACACTTTCTTGCTGCAAGATTAATTCAATGTATGTATATTATATTAAAAGTATTTGTATGCTACATACCCCTGTCCTCTTATCAGTAATTAAAATTTGGCCATCCCAGTATCCTGATATAGTGGCAAGAGTTTCCTTTCCAAGACGTATTGATCCTACAACTTGATTCATTTGTTCTGCACCACCAATGAATGGCTGTTAAAGAGGTAACATTATTTTTATAATTATATTTACAATTTTGATTTTATATAATGTTGTACATTACCTTGAGTTTAAATTCTATTTCAGTATGATAGCCTGTTTTCTCACAATTTATGTGAACTTTTCCTCCTAGTTCCATAGATAATGTACCCATAAGGATACCTTTGCAATGAGCATAAGGTATAGTCATTGTATAATCTTCTCCTCTAGGTAACATTGTCAATATCGCAACACCATCTAACACTGCTGCTATCGAATTTCCTAAGAAATCAAATATGTATTTTTCTTCAATGGGTTTTATACAAACAGAAATCGGATGTTTTTCATTTATATCATTATATATGTTATTACATTAAAGCATGAAATTTGTTGTTATTTTTTATATACTCACCATAAAATTTAGATTTAGCAATAATTGTACCACTAATAGTATATCCATCTTGACGATTTGTAACATAAAACCCTGATATAGGTGGATGATGAGACAACTATAAAAGCAAGTTACAAGTAGTCAAAGCAATTTTTAAGTTAAAAGCACTTATAACTGGCAATTATTAATAAAGATTATGCAGTAATGGAAATTATATGCATGAGAAATGATGAAACTTCGAAAAATAAAAAATCTTACTTGTTCAGCTATATAGAATGTTCTTGAACCATTAAGGTGCTGCCAATAGCACCGGAAAGTTTCACCCAAAAGTGGGTTATATGGTTTTTTCAAACCTTGAGGTTTCTTATAGAAACCAGATAAATACCACTTAACAACTCCTTTCATTCGTGTAAATGCATCATCTTCTAGTACTGCTCTGTAAAAACAAATAATAATGCATATATACTTCGAATTGCATATGAATATTTCTCAAAATCTATAGATTTATATATATTTACTGAGACAATAAGTCTGCATGATAATAAGAATCAGCCAACTTTTCTAAAAACGAACGAGGTTCTAAAATAAAGGTTGGTAGAACCACTTTTGATAAGTCCATGCCTGGTCGAACTTGTTTCATCAAAAACCATATTAATGATTTTTGTTCTTCCTGTAATTCTGTAACGACTTCCCCTGCCTACATGTCAAATTAAAGTTATGTGTATAAATATTTTATGTAGAATAACTTAAATTACAAATATAAAATATATGAGACACTATAATTTATCTTACGGCTCCAAGAACTTCTTGTTCGTTTGCAACATATGGAATTTCATTAATTGTTTCAGGCTGATCTTCTTTAGCTGATCCTTCAGATTCACTGTCTGAAGCACTAATTTCTGCATCCGCTACTACTCCATTTTCTGGTTGACTAATGTCGTCCAAATCTGTATGTGAGGAGTGCACAGGATCTAGCGTTACTACTTGTGGAGTGTCATACTGAAGGACATGTATAGAAGGAACAGTCATACGCCGAGTGGAAGAGGGAACAGGTTTTAAAGTAACAGATTCAAAGTGGGATATGTCAGAATAAACATCTCCACCACCTAATGCATCCACAGAATTTGAGAGTGCAATCTCTGGATGTGTAGCAGGTGTTGGAGATCTACCACGAAATTGTTTATCCCAATGCAATCGCATAACTGCGTGATATAATTGTTGAAACATTGGAGTTGGTGAAGGACAATCACTTTTAGGAGTATCTATTACAGAAGGTGAAAATGACTGTGGACATGATAATAAATATCTTTGGGGTGTTGTAGGTAATTGAAGAGCATAATCAGATAAACATACTTTGGATATCAAAAGCAAGTGTTTAAGGTGACAAACGCCAGGGAAGGAGTGATAATAATGATAAGATTAATATTATTAATCTTCAAAAACAAAACTTAAAAATATATTTATCTGAACACAATCCTCTTTCGATTAGGATTAATCATGTGTAAAATTTAGGAATGTTTGGAATTAACACGTTTATACTTAATTTTTATAATACAAATAAATTCAACATTTTTCAAGTATTATAAATCACATATTTGACTTAGTAAAATACCAAAAAACTTTAATATAAAAAAAAAAAAAAAAAAAAAAAAAAACAGTTTAACACAAATTTAAGTACTTATTGAACTAAAAATTGATTTCATATATCACATAAATTATTTTGTAAAACTCACCATGTTCATCAAAATGTTTTTCATAATCTGCTTCACTCCACTGAGTTTCATGAGTTGTTGTAGTATCATGTGGTAGAGTACGTGGTAATGCACTTGTAGATCGTACTATTAACGAGGAACAACGTAAAAACAGTTCAAGTGCATCCAGCCAACATTTACCAGCTGCCTGTGAAGGAGCTCTAAAGATTAAATAAGAAGTTGGCAAAGGTAGTACAACAGCTCCTGCAAACGTACTTTATGTTTTTATATAATTTTATAAAATATTTAATTTCATAATTAACCCCTTTATGTACAACGACGAATCTGACTCGTGGTTACAATTGTGGGCTAAACGTAAACATCGCGAGTCAGATGCTGTTGTGATTACATATAATATATAAAAATGTATATATTCATAAAAAAGGAAAAACAAACTAAATTACTGGTTAAAAGTTTTTTCATTCAAGTACATTTGACTTCCATATAATTGGTATTGCATAAGGTGAAGGTAACAGGGTATGGTTACTTGACATGTAATTGCAAGATGTTACTTTGGCGGATTTTGCGAGCGTCTTTCCCTACCAATTAACTTAGAATGGAAGGGGTTAATTTATGGAAACTTTCTTATTTACCAATAGCCTCTTTTTCGGGTCCTCTTGGAGCCCATATTGACTGTTCCAAGGGATGAAATAGTTTAAAACAAAACCCATCCTTTTTACTTGGGCGCTCTATCACTTGACATGTATTAAGTAAGACTGTTCCCACCCAATGACTACTCTGCAATAATTATGTGGACGTAACTTTGAATGAAACAGAAAAATATTAAATTAAAAATAATATAGATGAGCACTTTTGTTTTTGGACTTTTGTATAGTAATAATAAACCAGGTTTCAGAATACACCACAGTTTTGTCCAACTCTTCAATGTTCCACGAACTTTAAGCCAATCACTCATTACAATGACAGTTGGATCCTTAAATGATCTTAAAAGTTCATTAGCAACTCTTTTTTTTTCCATTCGATAATTCTTTCTTTGAGCTTTATATGATTCCTTTCTTGTTAATTTACAGGAATCTAAGGACTAAAAATTATATAAAAATTATGGAAAAGTCACTTTACTTTTTTACAAAAACAAGCTGATTACTTTGAACTCATTAATTATATACCTTATCAGATGCATTATCTGTCTTCTGATTAGCATCACCCATTGTAGTTAACCCTATAACAAATAAATTACTTAAATTAAATAAATATTAACAATATCATAATATACAAAAAAATAATTATATTCATGAAATTTATCAATATTAATCTGCTAAACGAATTATTGACAAAATCATTAAATAATTATTACTAAGAACATAATTTTACTTACGTATTAAAGAAATTATTGTACACTGATAAATATTATACTTATAATTTAGTACTTAATGATTTAATATTTCATATGAGGACATTCTTCCCTGTTTTTTTTTTGCATTAAAGTGTGTTTTATACAATGACTATTATATGGAGATGACAATATTTATTAAAAGTTGATAAATGATATTATGAATTATTGCATGAAAAATTATTTTATAATCATATCTTGATGTATTCTAAATAAATTATATTGTTATCATAACAAGTTTAGCAAGTCCAATCCTGATATTTTTATGACAAAACAATCTTATCATGCTATGAAAACAGCACATAGTTTTAGAATTTCTGAAAATTATAAAACTAGATAGTGTAATTTGGATGTTATAAAATACAATATAAATTTTGTACTTTATAAAAATAAAATTATTATATATAACATAATTTTATTAACATAACCCATTATGCAGTTAGCATGTTTTACATTAGAATTTTTAATTTTGATCATTTTTTTATACCTATAGTGATTTCTATTGAAGAACTATATTCCATACAGTATATGAGTTCTATTTAGCTTAATCATAGCTCAAATAGAAATCAATAAATAAAACAATATATTCTATTAGTATAGTAAATGTAAATCATAAATTTTGTATATAATAATTATAATAGAATATTATTTGTTTACTTATACCTTGTATTTATTATGATCTATTTAATACATATAACACAAAATATTCAACACAAAATTAGACAATTTTTTTAGTAACATTTCAAATTTTATTGAAATATGGATATATTATTTCAAGTATTAAAATATATATGTCTAAATTTTAATAAAATCTGAAATACTATTTCCGAAAGTGTCAGATTTTGTATGAAACGAGTATATTTAATAGTATATCAAATAGGAATATATAATGTACAAAGATTACATCATAAAGATTATGGATTCCACTATATGCATAATATATAGGTAAATGTTGTAAGCCAAACAAGAAATGAAAGAAGGCAGTTTCTTACAGCTAATCGACTACTTTAAAACGTAAAAAAGAGTATTTATTTCACACAAAAATTAAAAAGCATCTGGCAAATTTTTAATTACTATCAATGATGGAATTAACATAACTTTGTATTTATACCTGGAGATAGTGGAGGTGCAGCAGTTGTTAAATTTACACTTGTTGATAGGGACTCTGTTGACGGAAGTTTAGATAACGTTGCAATTTGTACTTGAGCACTGCTCCGTCGTTGTTGTTGATCCACTGGTTCTATATATTTAGTTTATTTTCAGTCATAATTACTTTTTATTCATATTTGTATAATAATTTACGAAATTACATCTTTCAAGTGTATACATGTATTTTTTAAAATCACAAACTCTTTGATCTCTTACGCTATAAACTATCTAACAATTAACTAATACAATGAAGACCAAAATCAAGTTATAAAGTGTAAATTTGTTTTTACAACATTAGTTGTGAACTGCTGATAACATCAATTTTTAAAAACAGAATTTACGATAACATATAGTTATATTGAATACAGCTTTAAATTTGAATTGAATTTATTTAATCAAAAAAGTATAGAAATTTCAGCATTAAAAAATTTATATACATGCTACAACAAAAATATGTAATTTTGCTATATATCTAGGTTGCATGCATTAGAGAAAAATTATATTGTAATACTATAGAAATGCATAGTCTTACACTATATATATTGGAAACTATATGTTCACATTCGATTAAGGAGAACATTATTAAATACTATTAAATGCTAAACACATGCAATAGGTGCACTATGTTTAAATATTATAAAATGTTTATGTTTAACATTATAAATGCTTCATGCATTAGGTATATTTACAACTTTTAAAAAATATAGTTTTTTCTAATTTACACACAATATTCTTTTAACAAATTTATGAATAATTCTACATGTTGCATAATGTATTCTCATATACTCGAAAGTGAAAGATGTGCTAACAGCATGAATGTATTATGTTAATCCATTACATCTGATAAAAATAATACTTTAATGTTTCTACAAATGTATTTTATTATTGTACTCAATGTAATATTTATATGATATTAATGACACCACATACTATAATATTACTGGAGATTATATTCAAATAGTAAATGTCTCCAATTTGTATGACATAGCTATTACATATAAATTATGTAATGATGCAAAACAATGATACAACAAATTATGTAAAATAACGAAACACTAATAATATGAGTAATTTGAAATATATACATATGTATATGTATATATACATATGTATATATATATATGCATCTACTTATTGATTTCCATGATTCTAATACTGAGGCTTACAAATGTATACACACAATCCATATGAATAAGCCTACCTAGCTTACTTGGTAATGTATAACATCCATGGTCACTAATACCTTTAAATGATAATCATTTTTGCTATCAATCTTTAATGAATACATATCAAATTTACTAAACGAATACCCATTACTAATAAAACCCTATAGATATAAATGAATACTTCTAAGATATTTCCGAAAGATGTTGGACAATCTACTAATAAGTATAAATGATTTGAATCAGTTCAAGAATATATATAATATAAAAGTAAACTAAATTTTAGCAAATTATTATGATAGATAAAAAATTATTGTGTAGCATGTATTTGTTTTTGAGTGTATAGTATATAACTACTATGAAATTCATATCTAATAATATTATATTACAATTGTTACCACTATCAACTGAAAGATTTTCCTTAAACTCTCATGGGACATCTATTTTTAATGACACAAGAGCAACATTTAAAAGTTATATGATATAAATCATACTTACGATTACTAAGAGATCGGTTAACATTTGGTGATGTCATAGTTTTGGAAGAATCAGAAGCACTTCCAACAGCCACAGAATGAGTTTCTGATTGAGATCGATGATCACTACCAGGTACCACAATTGGTTGGGAACTCATTATGGATCTGTTAAACATTTAAATATTACAAACATTAAAACAACTTATTTCATAGTCATGATAAGTGCAACAAATAATAATTAATAGTACAATTTTTAATATACAAAGAATACCTAATTACCCAACATATTATTAGAATTAAAAGAATGACAGATATCACAACTACAGTGGACATAACGTATAATGCATGTCATTGTAAAGTGTTGTGTAATGATAATTAATATCTACACCATTTTATGTTTTATAGACGACCAATAGAGTTAAGTACATTTCTTTACAAAACAACTATTTCAACGAGTGAAAAAAATTAGTAAGTGTAACGAAAATAATATGTAAAACCAGTTTATAGATTTATTTGGCTTCTTAGATTGCTATTAAAATCACAAATATCGATAATTTTGCCGTAATAGATGGTAATTTGTTACGAAACGAAAAAAAATATTATATAAAGTATCCGCGACTTACCTGATTTTGAACAACTATTCAACCAGTCAATACTTGTATATCACAACGATTAATTAAACGAGGAACGAGTATTAAAACACAAAGAATGAAGTAAATGTTGAGTTCATCATTATGAACAATTTTAATTCTTGAGTACAACGCACTTTGTAAATTGATCTATTTTTCACTGATGTAATTACAAACATTCAAAGCAAGAAAGCGACATACACAGACGTCAGCAGTACGACGGCGCGAGCGCAAAGTCTGATGTTCCATTGATCACTAGCTGTTATAGCTTAACTATAAACATATGGACTGTTAAGTTATTCAAAACGAAAACGTATGACGCATAATATGATGCAGTTATTATTGATGTAAAAGTTATAAAAAGAAACTTTTTAAATAATAGATGAAAATCGTTTTTTATACAATGTGATCCTTTAGCTGCAGCAATGAAACAATTATACGCATTAATAAGATTCAGTCAAATTCATTATTCAATCGATTAACAAAGCATTTAACAATAGTAAAAAGATAATGTTTTAGGATTAATGTTTAAGAATGTCCTTTAATTGATTTCTATATACAATGATAAAATAATTTATATTGTAACTCTTTTAGAAATTTGTGTTTGAATAATGCTTTGATGGATCAAGATTATTAATGAAAGTACGTACTGTGCACATATTGCCGGTAGTATTTTTAGGAAATAGAAAAACAGAAAGAAACAAACATTTATATTTGCTTAAGAGCAAAGTTTTGAAGATAGTGTAATTACGTTAATCATTAATTCAAGAACCGTATTTGCGAATTTATTTACCGGAACTTATTAATATTGATGCCCATGTGTATCTTTCACATGTGTTGCACTCAACCAAAATATATAAATATCAAATATCGGAGAAACAGCTTTCGTATGAGATACGATTTTAAGATTAAGAATTACTAATCAGATAACTGAACGATATGTTATAGCGTTCAAAACCAAACTAAGTAAAATCCAAATAAAACGCTACCTCCATGTATTATAGATTGTACATACATACTGAAGATTGGTTAATCATTACGTCATAACCGACGTCACAATAATGGCTGTCTTTTCCTTTTTTGCAGTAATTTAATAAACTCAGCAAATCGATTCAATTAGATTTTTTATTTAACAATATAACTAAAATTAATTATTGATATTTTTACGCTTGATAGTTTATCTATAATAATCACATTTTAGTTTAATTCTATCCGATCGTATCATGCAGTTAGTATCAGTTTATCAGTGGTTTACTTACTTATCAGGAAAAATGTATGTAATGTTTTATGTTCTGCTAAAAGTGTATAGGTCCGTAAATTATAAATTATTAAATTGAGAATTCAAAATTTGAGAAATTGACTGATAAACACAGAAATTTGATTACAATATATTAGTTTATGCTTAAGTTAGGGCGCAACATTTTGAAGAAACATGAATCGTCATCCAAATCCAGATTATAAGAACCGCAGTGAGCCTCAAGCAGAATTAGAAAGTCAATTCATTTTACGCTTACCACCGGTAATTTTATTTTCTATTAAATTAGTAAATCCAAATTAGTATCCAAATTGTTTGAGGTTATGAAAGAAGAATAACATGTTGGCTACATTTACCAAAAGAAATGTTTTTCTTAGGAACCAGCACGAGTTTTGCGAGAAATTCTACGTAATGGATTGCCTTTAAAAGATAGGCTGTGTATAAAATTGGAGAATGATATGCGTTATGGTGAAGTTAGATTTGATCATTGGTTACTTCATGCCAAGGTAAAGTTTGAATTGTTATTTGTTTATTCGTTTCTATTTGAATATTGTTACTTGATTGCCTGCTGATAGTTCTATTTAATTAATGTATTGTACTATACAAATTTATATGTTGATATATTAATCATTAAAAGTATCATTGGTTATTATCTGAAAAGATTTTTAAGATTATTGCTTACAAAATGCAAAGTGTAATAATATAAGAGATATAAAATATATGTATTAACTGTTCATATTATCTAAGATAATGTATCTAAAAGCATACCATAAACTTAGGTTGTCGATTTGCCAACAGTTGTGGAGTCATTGAAAACTATTGACAATAAAAGTTTTTATAAAACTGCAGACGTTTGTCAGGTAAAAGAATTTATAATCAATAACCTAAGAGCAAGGTATACATAGCAGTTTTTGTTTATAGTTATTAATTTGCAAAGAAGAAGATGATCATACTACAACAGATGAAGAATCTCCTGTACGACAAAAGAAGAAAGATCCAAATAAAGTAGACAAAAAGTTTTTATGGCCACATGGTATAACCCCTCCTACTAAAAATGTGAGACGTAGAAGGTTTAGGAAAACCTTAAAAAAGAAGTATGTAGAAGCTCCAGAAATTGAGAAGGAAGTAAAGCGTTTATTAAGAGTTGATAATGATGCTGTTAATGTTAAATGGGAGGTAATATGTGAAGATGAAGATCAATCAAAACCAAGTAAAGTATCATCGTCCGGTACTGTAAAAACTAAAAGAGAAAGTATTAATGGTAATACTTCTCAAAGTCTTGATGTCGGTAAGCAGTCTAAATAAAAATATAAATATAATTAATGAATATAATATGTAGTTCAGGTTTGTGCATTTATGTTATGTTCAAATATAGCGGAACATGATATATTTGGTGAGCCTGTAAGTGATAGTGAAGATGATGATGAAGAAGCAAACATAAATGTTATGGAACTGGATGAAAATAGTCGACTTTCGGCAGACAGTAGAGTTTCAGATTCTAATTCTATGCAAGCTACATATTCGGAAAGATCTAACCATAACACAACAAATAACACTCTTGTTACGGAGTTCAAAAAAGAAATGTTTCAGAATGATAATAATTGTGAAACAGAAGGAGAAAAACCAGCAGATACAATACCTACAAAAATACCTAAAATTGAACAATTTCATTCAGAATATATTATTCCAGATGATTTCTCAGAATTACCATCAGCTTCAGTATCAAAAGGTATTGTATATGATTCATAATATATATTCTATCTATTAAGTGGTAGATTTGTACTATAAGTATGTATACAGACAAAAGTTTTTTGCCTTTATATTATAGATTCGTTACAAACGCGTCTTGCAACATTACATGCAGAATTAGCTGAATTGCGACAACGAAGACAACAACAAGAACTTGAAATTGCTAATATTGAAAATGTTAAATTAAGACAAAGATTTCAAGAAATATTGGATAATTTATTGACACAAGAAATGCAAAAAGTTCAAGAGGTATATACTCCTACTATTTACATAATTGTAATATTGTTTTCTATAAAAGTTGCTACATTATTTTAGAATAAAATTTTTACTTACACAACATAGATTTTGTTTCATATAAAATAATTATGGTATTTCAGATTCAAAATTTGGAGTTGGAATAATATTTAAAATGTGTTATATCAACCAATTAAATACTGTGATCAGAACATCGAGATTCGTTATGTTCCTTATAACAAAATATATGTGAATTATTATTTGCACTTTTTTTTGTAATATACTTTTACCTTAATATAATTTTTATTTAAAAGTGTGATTGCAAGTCAAATGCTGTATAACATTCTCAATATGTATCTAACACATGAATAAAAAAATAATGTTGCAATCGATATAAAATGATAACTGTGGTTTTAAATTAAGACTGTGAAGTGAACACCATATTTAGAAATAAAGTAACCAACTTACTATTTGAATAATATTTTATCCAGGTGTAATCTAAAGAAATGCATTATAAGTTTCAAAACATTGCGCGTTATGCATGATGCAACGATTTGTAACTCGACAATTGGTCGTTTCTGCACCAATGAGAACTCAGTGTGTATATTCGACTATGCTTTCGATATAAGGGCGACAAGCGTAATAGTTGGCTCGTGACAAATGTAAATACGGTGCGGATCTTTATTTCCTTATAGTGTGGAACATTAACTCGTTAAAAAGGTAATTACTCTCGTTTGCATATTCTTTCAGTTCTGTAGTTTTGACTCGGGTAAGTGAAGCTATTTTTACGGAAGCTCTTTGTTTTCCACTACTGGCATCTGTTGATGTGCTGTCCTCCTTTCTATGCGGCGGTAATGTCAACGAATTATAAGCGAGTATCGAGCCTTAAATCGTTCATCGATTGTAGCTCTGTTCGGTGTTCATGCGATTAGATTTATTAGCATTCAAATATCTGTTAATGTATACTGTTTTCATAATATTAGCCCATCCATACTGTATTCTAAATTCACATTACGCAACTATACTTCATTCGATCACATTAAACGATCAAAATATTTTGTTTTACTATATATACGCATTTGTTCTACATGTTGTGTTGATATAATTATTAAATTGTTGTATAAACATTGCCGCTTAAAGTAAAGTACTACATTTTGTAAAAAACGTAAAGAATCTTTTGTATAAATTTTAATAGTTTATATTGAACATCTTAATATATGTTGTAAAAGTGTACCACAAGTTTTTCATTTGTGGTACGCGACGTTTTCAGTGGTTTTCAGTAAATTATACAAAAAGTATATATCACTGTAAATTTCGCGAATACATAATATATCACCGACAAATTTTGCGCAATTGTAAATGTAAAATTTTCTTCCACCTTGCTCATCGCCATTAGTGTATCATTGTAATACAACAACTAATATTACATTATAACTAATTTATAATTATCATAAATACACATACACGTATTTCCTTTCGAGGAAAAGTGACCGTAGTATTCTACACATATAATTATATTGGCTATATGGCACGATTTGACACTTTACAGGGATTCGTAGCCATCCAATTAGACAGCATACGATAGCATACCGACAGGTGGAGTCCCTTACTTAGCTAGTGCCTTTTCCATACGTTGATGTCAAAAAACAAAGAAATCAACAAAATCATGGGTTTCCGCTTCTACTAAATATTTCTCTCATAAGACAAAAGATGATACACTAATTTTTATAGGATCATTTACATCGAATGTGCATCATATAATCTAGATCAAGTGGAGTAGTACGACATTTCTAGATTACCCGGGTTTTTTTACGCATGCGCAGTCTGATGACGTTGAAACCGAGATGCATAACGAATGTATGGACGTTAAAATGCAGTAGGCTGTAACAAATATTTCGCGATAAATTTCGAGTTGAGCATTCTTTAGTTTTGGATTTTATAAATATTTACACATTTTTTTAAAACAGCAAAACAGGATACGATATTCGTTTTTATTCGATTAAGGTAGTGTACTGATGCTGTTTTCAACACATATGCGTAAAAAAACTCAATCCATCTGGGAATATTTGTGTGTATGAGTAACATTTCAATGGGGGAAGGTGCCTAAGCTCTGAAGTTAGTTAGGTATGGCTGACGCGCGCGCGCACAACTGGACAATTTATGCTTTCATATTCGTTTAGAATAGTTATGATATATGTCTAATTATGATTGTAGTTTGTATTAATATATGTTTTTTTTAATATAGCATACAAGCTAAATCACAATCATTAATTCGGTTTCAGGCACAGATTCTACGACCAAACGAAATACATCTGTAACGATGGCTGACGAAAAATTTAATCCTTGTGAATGCATATGGAACCATGAAATAGTTATGCAGCGACTGCTTGCTATTGTGAGTGACGACAACTGAATTTTTTGTTCAGAATAATCAGCTATTGTACGTCTGATGAAAATGTATTGAATACATGCGTTGTACAACTTAAAAAAAAAATAAATTCCACTTTTCACATAATCAAGTTTGAAAATATATAGAACATATAAAACCATAATAGTATGTTTTTAATATTTTTGCTAGGAAAACAATTTTTTCTGTTATAAATTACTATTTCTGTATAATGTACATATATTTTGGGGGTATTCTGTATGTTGGAGCTCTTAAACTTTTATATAGCGCAAACAAGCATTGCAGACTTGTGTTAATTAATGATGGTAGTAAGCGTTTATTCAGAAATCGTTGTTGTTTACATTACGCACGGGAAAAACGATACTACGAACGTCAACAAGTTTACTTTTATTACCACATTATTTGTTTCATTTGACATTTATTTTTTAAATATTAAATCATTAAAACAGGAATTGACCAAATTTCGAAATTGTCTAGCAACATATCAATTAAAGAGACGCAATATACATAAATAATGACTTTCACGAACATATAGAGTGATTTTTATAAAATAATCAATGTCTTCAAAGTTGAAGGACGTACAGAAGAATTATAATGATCGTCATATTACGTATTACTTGCATGAAAAATGTTTCCAAAATATTGAAGATGACCTTGAAATGTTCTTCATGTTCTCATTTAAAAATAATTGTTTAGAATGACGTTTCTCATCTAATTGAATAATTTTAGTATGAATAGTTATTTAATATATCTTTGAACTTTAGAGACAATCGAATTGATCACTTTATAGGAATCATCTTACCTAATTACTAGAATATTTTATTCATGCTTGACCTTGCAAAAATTTTGTTACCATAAGCAGATTTATAAGAATACATTGTATGTTATTGTCTCTCTTGTTAGCATTTTGTAAATAAAATCTGAATGGAAGAGTTATGCTGTATATGTTATAAAGGAAATTTTGTGTATGAATATTTTATGAATAATATTTTTATTGCTTCAGTTACGGCAGAGCCAAGATTATTGTACCGATACGGAATGTTTCAGCATGCCGCAACGTATGTATTGTTGAATCATGTAGCGTTCTAACGTCCTCAGAGTTTCTCATGACTTGCTTACTTATTGCATTTGGGGTCTTGTATGCTCAGACCAAATTCACTTCATCGAGTGAGAAACGATAATGCTAAAGATCAAGATAATGGACGCGTAAGCATTGTCATTTAAACTATTCCCGTTAATTTTTATTTGTCTAAATATGTATTCCACTTAAATTATATTAATATTTTTCATGTTGTGATATATTATTTTTCTAGGACTCAAATGATGACCCTCCTACACCACTGCCAACAGCGCTTTAAAAGTGTAATTTGATAACGCGACATATTTTCGTGTGAATTTTTGTGGTAGAATCTATCGAGCTTATGAAGAAAAGCAGAAGTAGAAAAAGGAGAATACCTAACAATTTGTCCAATTTATATAATATTAGAATACAGTTAATCTGCCGCTAAGGAATGTAATTTCTTATACACTGTTAAAAGTTATGTATTCTTTCTCTCTCTCTCTCTGTCTTTTTCTCTTCAATCTTTAATCTTTATCATACTACCTTGATCAAAAAGTTTTAGGACTTTATTCATAAAATCAAAAATACAAATTTATTCGTCCAAATCGATATGGTCCCCTTCAAAGTAGTCCCCATTGACTGCAATGCACTTGTGCCAGCGCTTGATCCAATCCTCGAAACACCGCTGGTACTCAATTTTCGGTATGTCCATCAGAGCCGTCTTCGATTTTGTCATGACCTCCTCTCGGGTACTGTAACGCGTTCCGCGAAGCGATTTTTTAATTCGGTTGAACAGAAAAAAGTCGCAGGGAGCCAGATCTGGTGAATTTGAAGGCTGCTGGATAGTGTTCGTGTTGTTTTTCGTCAAAAACTCGCGGATAAGGATCGCATTGTGCGCCGGTGCGTTATCGTGGTGCAAAATCCACGAGTTGTTTGCCCACAAATCTGGCCTTTTTTGACGAATTGCTTTGCGCAAACGTCTCAAAACGCCCAAATAATATTCTTTGTTGACTGTCTGTTTTTCTGGCAAGAATTCTTGATGCACAACACCATTGTAATCCATGAAAACCGTGAGCATCGCCTTCTTTCTTGACTGAAAACGACGTGGTTTTTTCGGTCTCGGCTCTTCCGGTGCACGCCATTCACTCGCTTGATGTCTGGATTGTGTGTCATACTCATAAATCCACGTCTCATCTCCAGTGATGATACGTTTAATAAATGTTAGGTCGGATTCGGCCTTGGAAATCATGTCTTTCGCGATTTCAACACGGTCCTTTTTTTGCATGAAATTGAGGTCTTTCGGCACCAGTTTTGCAGCGACACGTCTGAGGCCCAAATCACTAACCAAAACGTCTTGAACGGATCCATAAGCAATGTTCAAGTCCTCTGCCAGCTCTCTGATGGTCAATTTGCGGTTTTCGGACAACATTTCTTGAATTTTATCGATGTTTTCATCGGTTTTCGACGTTGTCGGCCTGCCACTGCGTTTGTCATCCTCGACCGACTCACGACCACTTCTGAAGCGTTCGTGCCATCGAAAAACATTTGATCTCGAAGGAGTATCGTTGCCGAAACACTTCTCCAACATATCCAAGGTCTGCGGACCGTTAAATCCGTTTTTTACACAAAATTTAATGCAAACTCGTTGATGCCCAAATGATGCCATTTTCAAAATCGAAGACACGAACAAAGGAGATGTGCTCAGTACAACGTAACTTTTACAAATATCAAGCTATGATGCTGAAATTGGAAGGAAGTGTTAATGACAGATATGGTAACCTAACAAAAAAAAAAAAGAAACAATCGGGTGATTGACAGCGACACACGGGGGGACAGTCCTAGAACTTTTTGATCAAGGTAGTATACCAGGAGTATGTGTAAAAAGGTAAGAATGAAGAAAAAATTGAATTTCTAATACTGCACTATAGGTGTATTAAAAATCGACTTTTAGGAGTGCATACATTTAAAAAATGGATAAAATTATAATGGTAAAGCTAAAATAACAAGGCATTACAAAATGTGTTGAATGTACTTGATATCTGATGTTATTGTAAATAGCCTGGGTACTTGTAATCCAATAATAATGTTGTATTACAGTACTTATGTTAGTATCGATAAAACTTTATTGGAGACATGTAAATTAAATTTTATGATAAATTTAAATAATTTAAGATGAAATTTAAGCGAATTGTTCTTATTTCTATTTTTTGGCTAGTGCTTTTGAAATGTTTTAAAGATTTGTTGTTTGAGCATAATAACACGGCAGAAATATGTATTAAAACATTTTTATTTCATTTTATGTTAATTATATGTAACATGATAATATTCTTAAAAGGGAATGGTGCGATTGGGATAGAAAACTAGGTACAAATATAGCAGTATTACAGATAATTCATTCAAAATGAATAAAGAAAATTAAGTATTCAAGAAACATTTTTAATAAGCTGCGAAATTATTAATTTACTCCTTTTTCAAACTAGTACATATAGTGTTCTATGGAATTGAAAGATAAGATTTTTCATGAGAGGATTTTAACATGTAAATTTAAACTGTGAGGACTTTTCTGTACAAAAATGTAGTTTAAAATTAGAACTTAACGATTCTCTGTGTTGAGTTAGAAATGAGGCATTTATAATATAAATGAATTTATCTCTCACACTGTTGTACATTCCCATATCATATTTTTGACAATAAAATAAGTATCGTGCATTATACATTATACAGTTTTCATTTTTCTGCATTATTGTGTGAAAATAGGCTAACATTTTATGGAAACAACTACTGGTAAAGTTTTAATTACTTGCATTTGAAAAATACAGTATCGTCTTTGTTCAATCAAACAACAGTATACACTTTCTTTTGCTTAACAATTATTTTTAATGCTTATCTTCGAAAAAAGTAGACATTACATTATGCTTAATGATCAATGGAACCAATATTTACAAACATGTTACGCACATATATTGAATATTATTTACGCCTTGTAAAATAAAAATACGTATAATTAAGAATCTGTAAGTAACCACATACACCTTTTGTTTCGTTTTGAAAAATAATATGTACATTAATAAAAATAAAAATTTTTAAATTATTTTCTTCGCTCAATTTTGCGATTATTTCGTAATTTTATTATCAATTTCATGTTGTGAGAAATAGATAATGTAATTATATTATACGGTGGCATATCCGATTTTGACGTTGACGAGTTATATTTTGCAACATCAGAATTCGAGTGTAAACTTAATTCTTGAAGTTCTACGAGTAATCGCTTTTTAGAGATGAAATAACAAGAGGTGTACATTTCCAATGTATCGTTGAAATGTTTCTATTATTATTTTATTATTATTATTACAAAACATACATTTGTATTTTATTTACATACGTACAATGTTCTTTAGAATTGGTGAATGTTTTGCTACTGTTGATCTTTCTGTTACAAACAGAAATTAAAGTTTTTATACGAGAAAAGTGTAAGTTTTTTATGAAATGGTAACTTCAGTTCACAACTTACAATATATTTAGTACATATGTTCATATATATATGTATAATATATTAAGATGTAATTTTAAATAAACGGAACATCAAATATTTTCAAGTAATTTTTCAGTGATATTCACAACTACCACATAATTTCAGCGACGAATGCTTTAAATGCACGTACTTAATTTATTGTCTTTTATTTGAAATTATTTGTTACTTATACTAACAAAGATATTCGCCAATTCTGAAATGAACCATACTTATGAATAAATAAAAACTATACGACGTGAAATAAAAAAATTAATGGATTATGATAACGTTCAAAGTTGGATAATAAAATGAAATTTAAAAATTCTGTGTTGTTTATCAAGTGTCCTTATATTCATATACATACATTCATATACATCGTACGAAAAATGCCACTAGTCAATAGAAAAATACTATACATTTGTACTTTTCAAAAGTGAGACATTCCGAAATTCGGTTAAAACTTATTAAATTTTTTTCTTTTTTCGTGGCATAATTAGGAAGACCAATTATACGGACAATTGCACTTAATTTTAAGTTTCCGCTTGCCACATATACTTATGTGAAAAATGTAATTATATTACCTTTTATAAAATATCCTATAAGTTTTAATATGCTAATTATAATGATTTAAAAAGATTCGATTCAATGAGTTTAAAACTTCAATTAAAAACATATCTTAGATATTTTTTTATATGAAAGATAATGAATAACAATAAATACATTGTTTTTGCTGTTTTTAGTTCCAAAAAAAAAACATTTCTATTTACAAATGAGTTATAGTCTAAATTAAAATGTTTTTTTTTTTCAAATTAAAAGAATGTTACAATGAATCTTATTTATCTTTTTAGACACTCATAAATAATTGAAATTATTGCTTATTTTGCTATATTCAAAATCTGTACTCATGAAATATGATGATGATCTACTCTAAATTACGAATCTAACTGAACAATTGAAATCATTCTTGCCGAAGTTGTGCTAATGTGTTTCTTACTCTTTGTAAAACCCCAGTTATTTGTTCATACCTACCCATTGAATCTGGCAAGTTCTCATAGTTGATTACATCGCAAATATCTTTCGAAAATTTTTCATGTGATGGTAATTTGCTATATGGAGATGCACTTTGTAAAACAGGTGTACCAAGATCAACTGATTTTATACTTCCGCAACTTGTATTCAAGGTACTTCGGCGGGTTCGGTTTGATTCTGGTGTCACTTCATTACTAGGCGGTGGCATATCCGACTTTGACGTTGACGAGTTATTTTTTGCAACATTAGAATTCGAGTGTGAACTTGATTCTTGAAGTTCTACGAGTAATCGCTTTTTCATGTTTTCTAAGTCAAATAATGATGGTGAATTTGTTCGAGAAGATGGTGATGTACTGTTATCCTGTAACATTTTAGATAACTAAAGATTCTATTTCAATCTTTTGACACAATGTAAACAATATTCTGTTTAAATCACAAATATTTTAAATAGTACCGGTGATTCAGAAAATTGTAATTCTTGTGAATGATAATCTGAATCTTCGGATGCTGGTTGTACTGCGGGTAGCGGTGGTTCTGGTGGCTTTTTAATGGATTCTCGAGGCAATGGTGGTACAAAAAGTCCATTAATAGGTACACATTCTACTATACTTTCTATTTCAGAGAAGGTAAAATGTCTTTTCATTACAGGTTTATTTATAATAATAATACCTACATGGTATAAGTATGTATGAATATATACCTTCCACATCTTCAATTTCCATTGCAATAGATTCTGGTGCTAGACTATCTTTCAGTCCAGTATTAGTCATTTTGAGCTTTTTTCTTTTATATCCATCATATGCTTTTTTCTTTTTCAACAACAACAACATTGTTTGTTTGTTATAAGCATTCTCCATCTGTGATACCCATTGTTCATATTCCTATTATTTATAATGAGTTTTCAGCATATGAAGTTTATGAAAATACATTATTTTTAATTTATTATCTATTAAGTTCCTTACACAATGTGTACCAAGTGGAGGTGGTACATTAAAACCAGGAAAATCATGTATTTTTGTCATGTCATACTGGTCTCTATCACCATCTTCAAAAATTGCTCCTGGTTCTTCATTAGGATCATCTTCTGCGACACCATCAGAATTGAATAACATCAAACCAGAATGTTGTAAACATGCTTCCTCCAACCAGCCTGGAGGGTAGCCAAGTACTCTCATTCTAAGAAAAATATTTTAACATACGAAAACAATAAAAATGATTTGTCCTTTTGCATTCAAAATCTTGTTGCATATCTTTACTTTTATACTGTCGATACTTCGAAATTGGATACTTTCTTAAATGTACTTACAAATATCTAACAGTAGATATTTTATTATCCACTTCTTGAACAGAAGTAACATAAGTATAACATAAACAATAAGAACATCAAATTCTACAAAACAAATGAAAATAAATACCTGTATATATGTCTAGGTAATTCGTGATCTCTGAGACCTAATGCTTCACGTAAACTATTACTTAATTGACCAGGAATTATATGGTCAAATTTTTTCTCATCGTCTAAATGATATCTTACAGTTTTCCAATTTCCTTTGACTTTGAAATTTTTTTTATTTTTTTTAATAGTAGCTTGATTGTGTGGTTGTGGACAGTCTCGTAAACTATGATTTTCCAAACAATTAAAACACTTTATTTTTAATGAATAATCCATTGCTTGCTCTAGGTTTTGTTCAGGCTCATTATTTTCAAATACATTTTCATATTTCTAAAATAATATAAATCATGATATTAAATAATTAATTAAATATTGTTATTCTACATATAAATATGCAAGATTATGATAAAATTATACTTTTCCATATGTTGGAACATCAAGATCATCTTTAAGTTTTGGTTGGGTATCTATTATGAACATTGTATCACATATTATATCTTGACTATCATCAATTTCTGTTGTAGTTTCATTGTCCCAAATTTCTAACGTTAAACTGTCATTACTTTCTTGACTACTAACTGTGGAAGGTATTAATTCTTCTAGAAATTCTTTTATTTGTTTACTATATTGCCTAAAAATTGGATGAAGATTATAAAAGCATAAATTAATATAAAATAACTTAAAAGATTAGAAAAGAATTCAGAAATTACCTTAATATATATATATATATTAACACAAATATTTCGTTATGACGCATACTATTAAATATGTAAACAACTAGTACCGCTCAACCAATTAACATAGAAATATGTTAAAAATAATAATATGTGCTATAAATGAGATTATTCCTAATTAAGCACAATGTGTACACTGTTAAAAAGTAAACAAAATAATTTCTCACCGTGAAATACTTTTGTCCCGAAACATAACCTTAAAAAGTGGTTTTGAAGTGTATATCGTATTGTCACAAGTTTGCGATGTAGACGCAGGTGTCTTATACTCCACATTTTCACTAATAGCATCCGTCCAGTTCGCAGTGTTCGATAATTTGTTTTTTTCAGTAGAACATTCACTTTGACCATTGTTAGCATCGCTGGTTGTATCTTGGCTCGATTCCAAATCAATCACCTCTTCGTCGGTGTCTCCGATAGTGATAGTTGAATTCATGGAAAAACTATCGACACTGATACGAGGGCATAGATAAGTTTGCTTTTCGAGGACTTGAAGGTTTATCACGTGAAAATTTTCCTTTGAGTTTTTCGTTTTGAAGAAAACAACACTTTGGCCCAAGTTTCACGAATGCGACGAAACTTTTCGATAGAGGCGCTCCAAACTGGTATGTAGAAAGTAGTTAAATATGACGTATATTTTTCAAATTTTTATCAATAAGGTAAGAGAGAAAATATGAAGTTTGATTATCTTATATTTAATTTTGTTGTACTTATTACTAGTTTTAAACATAAATTTCATACTATGTTATACTTGTTTGTGGAATTTAATAATATAGTAAAAATATTTCATTTGCTCTTGATTGAAAATTTATCCGTCTGTGTACTATAAAATATTTAAGTTTGACATTTAAGGATCATAAAAATCGTACATTACAACGTAAATTCAACGATTATAAATTATATGACATTGTTGACTTCAGCAGATGGCACTAGCAGCTTAGATTCATGCCACTTAAATTTGGATGATCTAATACTTCAAGTTAACTTTGACTTTTTAAACCAATATTTATAATATTTCATTTAGAAATAGGTGTATTAATAATTGCAGAGAATAATTTCAGTGTTAGGTGTCGATAACACTCCTAAGTAGTCATTATTTCCAATTAATTTTTACAATAATAACATAAATTAAGATAGAACGATTACTAAAAAGTGTGTTGTGTTGTCGACAGCTTCAATGTTTATTGAAAACGACAAAAAATGATAAGTCTTTGAATTCAAGAACAACAGCTCTACTTCTGAAGAATTTGTAATGTCTATTTCAAAGTCTATTCGAGAGTCGTATACCAAATGTAAAATAGAGAATCCTAAAAGGAATGGTTGGCGGCACGCGATTTTTAGTCCTCAGACTAAACAACTTACCAAAGGTTATTACAAAGGAGAATGGAAAAATGATAAAAAAGAGGGCAAGGGTAATGAGTTAGATAGGTATATAATTTTGTAATTGCCATGATTATCGTAAGCGGTATTAGTAAAATAACCAAGTTTCAACCATCTTTTTTTATTCTCGCTTTTGAAATATTATTTTTAATGCTTTTGAAATGTCCGTAAACAAAAATGTTATTTAGTACTGTAAAATAACGATATTTGTCGATTTGAAATTTCATAGAAACGGATGGATGTACGAAGGCGATTGGCTTGATGGTAAAAGACACGGTTTTTGGAGTTTTAAGCAAAATTTCAGAAAATGGAAGTCTTCGTCAACGTTATACCGGTGACTGGGTGGCTGGGAAGAAGAACGGATTTGGACGCAGTTGGTACGAAGATGGCAGTTATTACGAAGGTGATTTTTGTCAAAACAAACGGCAATGTTATGGTCGTATTTGGTATTGCAACGGCGACTACTATGAGGGCACTTGGTTTAACAATCTCTACGATGGCATGGGAATGTTCGTTAAAGGTTTTTCAATCTTATTTCACCTGTTAATGACACTTCATATGATCAATAATACTACTTTCGAATCGAAATATCGTGGATCGTAATATACAAAAAGAGATCGACGATGCACTTTACATTTTTGATGCAGAAATGAAAAGCTAGACAGTTTTAATGAAATATTTTACAGCTAACGGGAATAGATACGAGGGTCAATTTGTCAAGGGCAAGAAAGAAGGTCGCGGCACGTTTTATCATATAATCACCGGCCAGGAGCAACGACACATGCACAAGCGGGACAATATCAGATTTATATTGGCGTCAGTCTGCTCCACGTCCGACGCCATATCCTATTCCACGGGTACACGCGACGATGATAATAACAATAATAAGTAAAATCCTCATGACTGTTCGTTTGCTTACTGTACATATTTTTGCATGTTCGGTTGGTAGAATGAACTGGCAAAGGATGACGATGAAACCGAAATTACGTACAAAACCAACGATGATAACAAAGAGACAGATCCTGTGTATCACGAGCACACTTGCAAGAAGCCACCGAAGTGTATAATCACGAACGAATACGTATCCGTAAGCACGTGTTCTTCTTTAGATTTTGCTTTATAAACAAATTTACCTTTCGAAGCACACTTTTTTGCGATGAAATGTAACAATATGAAAGATAACACACACAAGATGAATCGACATTATTTGTATAATTTATTCTGGCAAAAGCGCCGCTATTATATATTTATATATTAACGCGATGTACGTATGAACCGTCCGTTTGTATTTAATGCAAATTATGAACAATTAAATTGCCGCTTCTTATGAACTCGTTACTTTTTTTTTCTCTCTTAACGACGGCAGTATGTTTACCAAGTACAAACGCAAAAGAGACAATATATAGCTACGTAATACAACAGAAACTGTAACCAGCCGTATTGTTTGCAATTTCCCTTGCATTAGATTGTTCTATATAATAATCCGCTTCAGTCTCAGTCATTTTGGGCCTTTTTCTTCTAAATTCTTCAAATTCTTCTTTCCTTTTCAACAACAACAACTTCGTTTGGTAGTTAGTAGCATGCTCCATCATTGATACCCATTGTTCATATTCCTATTATTTATAACGAGTTTTCAGCATATGAGGTTTATAAAAATACATTATTTTTAATTTATTATCTATTAAGTTGCTTACACAATTTGTACCACGTAGAGGTGGTACATTAAAACCAGGAAAACCATGTATTTTTGCTACGTCACAATAGTCTCTCGCATCACCTCCACAAATTTGTGCTTGTACTTCAATAGGATCATCTTCTGCTACACCATCAGAGTTGAATAACATCAAACCAGAATGTCATACACGTGCTTCCTCCAACCAGCCTCGAGGGTAGCCAAGCATTCTCATGCTAAGAAAAATATTTCAACATACGAAAACAATAAAAATTATTTGCCCTTTTGCATTCAAAATCTTGTTGCATATCTGTATTTTTATACTGTAGATACTTCGAAATTGGATACTTTCTTAAATGTACTTACAAATATCTAACAGTAGATATTTCATTATCTACTTTTTCAACAGAAGTAACATAAGTATAACATAAACAATAAAAACATCAAATTCTACAAAACAAATGAAAATAAATACCTGTATATATGTCTAGGTAATTCGTAATCTGTGAGATCTAATGCTTCACGCAAAGTCTTACTTAATTGACCAGGAATTATATGGTCAAATTTTGTATCATCCTCTAAATAATATCTTACAGTTTTCCAATTTCCTTTGACTTTGAAATTTTCTTTATTTTTATTAATAGTAACTTGAATGTGTGGTTGTGGACAGTCTCGTAAACTATGATTTTCCAAACAATTAAAACACTTTATTTTTGATGAATAATCCATTGCTTGCTCCAGGTTTTGTTCAGGCTCATTATTTTCCAATACATTTTCATATTTCTAAAATAATATAAATCATGATATTAAATAATTAATTAAATATTACTATTCTACATATAAATATGCAAGATTATGATAAAATTATACTTTTTCATATGTTGGAACATCAAGATCATCTTTAAGTTTTGGTTGGGTATCTATTATGAACATTGTATCACATATTATATCTTGACTATCATCAATTTCTGTTGTAGTTTCATTGTCCCAAATTTCTAACGTTAAACTGTCATTACTTTCTTGACTACTAACTGTGGAAGGTATTAATTCTTCTAGAAATTCTTTTATTTGTTTACTATATTGCCTAAAAATTGGATGAAGATTATAAAAGCATAAATTAATATAAAATAACTTAAAAGATTAGAAAAGAATTCAGAAATTACCTTAATATATATATATATATTAACGCAAATATTTCGTTATGACGCATACTATTAAATATGTAAACAACTAGTACCGCTCAACCAATTAACATAGAAATATGTTAAAAATAATAATATGTGCTATAAATGAGATTATTCCTAATTAAGCACAATGTGTACACTGTTAAAAAGTAAACAAAATAATTTCTCACCGTGAAATACTTTTGTCCCGAAACATAACCTTAAAAAATGGTTTTGAAGTGTATATCGTATTGTCACAAGTTTGCGGTGTAGACGCAGGTGTCTTATACTTCACATTTTCACTAATAGCATCCGTCCAGTTCGCAGTGTTCGATAATTTGTTTTTTTCAGTAGAACATTCACTTTGACCATTGTTAGCATCGTTGGTTGTATCTTGGCTCGATTCCAAATCAATCACCTCTTCGTCGGTGTCTCCGATAGTGATAGTTGAATTCATGGAAAAACTATCGACACTGATACGAGGGCATAGATAAGTTTGCTTTTCGAGGACTTGAAGGTTTATCACGTGAAAATTTTCCTTTGAGTTTTTCGTTTTGAAGAAAACAACACTTTGGCCCAAGTTTCACGAATGCGACGAAACTTTTCGATAGAGGCGCTCCAAACTGGTATGTAGAAAGTAGTTAAATATGACGTATATTTTTCAAATTTTTATCAATAAGGTAAGAGAGAAAATATGAAGTTTGATTATCTTATATTTAATTTTGTTGTACTTATTACTAGTTTTAAACATAAATTTCATACTATGTTATACTTGTTTGTGGAATTTAATAATATAGTAAAAATATTTCATTTGCTCTTGATTGAAAATTTATCCGTCTGTGTACTATAAAATATTTAAGTTTGACATTTAAGGATCATAAAAATCGTACATTACAACGTAAATTCAACGATTATAAATTATATGACATTGTTGACTTCAGCAGATGGCACTAGCAGCTTAGATTCATGCCGCTTAAATTTGGATGATCTAATACTTCAAGTTAACTTTGACTTTTTAAACCAATATTTATAATATTTCATTTAGAAATAGGTGTATTAATAATTGCAGAGAATAATTTCAGTGTTAGGTGTCGATAACACTCCTAAGTAGTCATTATTTCCAATTAATTTTTACAATAATAACATAAATTAAGATAGAACGATTACTAAAAAGTGTGTTGTGTTGTCGACAGCTTCAATGTTTATTGAAAACGACAAAAAATGATAAGTCTTTGAATTCAAGAACAACAGCTCTACTTCTGAAGAATTTGTAATGTCTATTTCAAAGTCTATTCGAGAGTCGTATACCAAATGTAAAATAGAGAATTCTAAAAGGAATGGTTGGCGGCACGCGATTTTTAGTCCTCAGACTAAACAACTTACCAAAGGTTATTACAAAGGAGAATGGAAAAATGATAAAAAAGAGGGCAAGGGTAATGAGTTAGATAGGTATATAATTTTGTAATTGCCATGATTATCGTAAGCGGTATTAGTAAAATAACCAAGTTTCAACCATCTTTTTTTATTCTCGCTTTTGAAATATTATTTTTAATGCTTTTGAAATGTCCGTAAACAAAAATGTTATATAGTACTGTAAAATAACGATATTTGTCGATTTGAAATTTCATAGAAACGGATGGATGTACGAAGGCGATTGGCTTGATGGTAAAAGACACGGTTTTGGAGTTTTAAGCAAAATTTCAGAAAATGGAACTCTTCGTCAACGTTATACCGGTGACTGGGTGGCTGGGAAGAAGAACGGATTTGGACGCAGTTGGTACGAAGATGGCAGTTATTACGAAGGTGATTTTTGTCAAAACAAACGGCAAGGTTATGGTCGTATTTGGTATTGCAACGGCGACTACTATGAGGGCACTTGGTTTAACAATCTCTACGATGGCATGGGAATGTTCGTTAAAGGTTTTTCAATCTTATTTCACCTGTTAATGACATTTCATATGATCAATAATACTACTTTCGAATCGAAATGTCGTGAATCGTAATATACAAAAAGAACTCGACGATGTACTTTACATTTTTGATGCAGAAACGAAAAGCTAGACAGTTTTAATGAAATATTTTACAGCTAACGGGAATAGATACGAGGGTCAATTTGTCAAGGGCAAGAAAGAAGGTCGCGGCACGTTTTATCATATAATCACCGGCCAGGAGCAACGTGGTTTCTGGAGCAACGACACATGCACAAACGGGACAATATCAGATTTATATTGGCGTCAGTCTGCTCCACGTCCGACGCCATATCCTATTCCACGGGTACACGCGACGATGATAATAACAATAATAAGTAAAATCCTCATGACTGTTCGTTTGCTTACTGTACATATTTTTGCATGTTCGGTTGGTAGAATGAACTGGCAAAGGATGACGATGAAACCGAAATTACGTACAAAACCAACGATGATAACAAAGAGACAGATCCTGTGTATCACGAGCACACTTGCAAGAAGCCACCGAAGTGTATAATCACGAACGAATACGTATCCGTAAGCACGTGTTCTTCTTTAGATTTTGCTTTATAAACAAATTTACCTTTCGAAGCACACTTTTTTGCGATGAAATGTAACAATATGAAAGATAACACACACAAGATGAATCGACATTATTTGTATAATTTATTCTGGCAAAAGCGCCGCTATTATATATTTATATATTAACGCGATGTACGTATGAACCGTCCGTTTGTATTTAATGCAAATTATGTACAATTAAATTGCCGCTTCTTATGAACTCGTTACTTTTTTTTCTCTCTCTTAATGACGGCAGTATGTTTACCAAGTACAAACGCAAGAGAGACAATATATAGCTACGTAATACAACAGAAAACGTAACCAGCCGTATTGTTTGCTTTGCTTCCGCACAAAGAGCTTGAAAAACCGCTTGAGCATAAGGTTGTCGCGCGAGACAACGCGATTAAATGAAACTGAAAGTGTTGAGGACTAATGTCGCGCGATATAGGTACGTTTCCAAAAGAGATAAGTACATTCAACGCAGTTGAGTCACGCATATTCGACAAACCATAAACTTTCATTCAGGATCGTTGGTTTTTCGAGCTGCTACACACGATATATCTGCGAATGATATTACACACCTAATGTGTATCGTTTAACTGTAACATTTAAGTCGCTACGCGAGAAAGGGAATGTTTCAGAGCTCTTCGTCGAACGTTTGCTCTTTGGTAACCGAAGAATAATAATCGTAATAATAACAATATTAATAATAATAATAATAATAATAATAATAATAATAATAATAATAACAATAATAATAGTAATAGTAATAATAATAATAATAAATAATAATAATAATAATAGTAGTAGTAGTAGTAATAGTAATAGTAATAATAATAATAGGAATTCACCTACTTTTTTCCTCCGAAAGGAACAGACGTTCCATTTTAAAATTGCACGTAAGCGAGTTCCAAAGTTGCGAGAAAAAAAGAGCAAGACCGAGAACGAAAGAGAGAAAGAGAAAGAGAAAGAGAAAGAATAAAGTCTTCCTTCTTGTGTCACAGAGACATTAGCGACAACGTGAACAAGACAGTGGTGTTTAGTACAGTTTAGGCGAAATGTATGTCAACGATTGTTCATGTTTTTCTCCGTTTTTCAGTTACTTCGATATGTACACAACTCTCTCTGCGCAGTAGCCGCGTTATCGGAGATTCTCACCCCTCCCCTGATTCCTTCGCGAGAGGTTATCACATTTGATGGGTAACACGGTTCGTTGCAAGGCGTTTCACCTTGCATTCACACAACGTGCGTCACTCCTGTTTGCAACAGGTTCACGCCGTTTCTACCCTCGACGTCGGTCGATTCGATCTGCTCTTTAAGTAACTCCAGTTCCCTTATACCGGACACTGTCACTTCGTATTTGTGAGCGACCAAGCTCCGATAGAAGTGTATCGCGAAAGCGAGGAAAATTACCAACACCGGTATCAGTACGATGCACGCGGACCAAGCTGCCACTTGAGAGAAATCGTAGAACTTGACCCAACATAATATGGCAATTTCAAGCAAAAACAACAACAGTCCCAGTAGTGTGGAGAACGCCCATGCCACTTCGATGTACCAATGTAAACGTTCGTGGGGCGACTCGTGCACCAGGCTGATGCTGTGTAGATTACAGACAGCCTCTATGTTCGGCAAGATGCACGTCGATATCATCAGGGCCAGCATGTGAACCGCCACCAATAACGTCGTGCACACGGCGAATGCGATTAGCATCTCCGACGGTACCTTTGTGTCGGAGTTCAACTGTACCTCCACCATGGCAACCTGCGACAAGAAAACCAACGTTAGTGGACGCGTAATCCGTAACCCTGAATACGATAATCTAATCAGATCATCCCATAGATAGCGCGAGTTACGCGTTTTCAGGAACCGAGGCGGAATGACACATCGTTTCCTGTATTTAACAATTTATCGATTACTCTCTGAGACAATATTGCGGTCTAGAACCTCGTTTCTCCCCCGTCTTTCATTCGACCGAGAGAAATGAATTCTTCACAGTCGAGACAAAATTAATTGTTCTTTAGAAGGTTACAGAATGTGTGCTTACAGGTTGCGCGAAAACGCCGGAACGTAGCGCCGCAAACCAGCCAAAGCGTACGATGGTGAAACTACCACGTCTAAGTGGCCTTTAGCGGTCAATTAATTTTGCATCCGACTATCAAAAGTTAGATTCCTCCAAGTTCTACAACGTTTCGTTTCCACGTACGAGTAATTGATACAATTGGCGAACGGGTCTCGCTCGGACACGTAAACGTCTCTAACTCGTGTCTGCGTAAACTTTCTTTCGTCGATGTCTCGCTGCCGAATCCATTCCCGCAACGGGTCCATTTGAAACGATACAACCTGCGTGTACCGAACGACCGTCTTGCCCGGTATTTCGAGACTTTATCGCTTTGCGGCTGGCTCGATCTGAAAATTTTCATTACTTATGGGATGATCCGATACTCGACGATGAACCATGTGTTGGAAGGTGATCGATCGATCGTTCGTTCGTTCTTTCTACGTTTTTTTCTAGCACCGTCTACCGAGCGATAGAGGATAGTAACAGAGGTGGAGACAATTGTGTAAAAATGATGTGTACCATGGCAAAACCGGAAAGTAGGGCAGACGTCTTGCTCGACGCTTTAAGTTTCGCTCGGCTGAGCTGCAGTTTCCTCCAGGAGAGATAACCCGGTGTGTGAAGGCCATCTCCCGACTGCGACATCTTCGACTGGCGAACAAAAAGAAGAAAAGAGGGGCAAATTATTCGGTGGCGTGTAAGAGGCCGATCGAGCCGACCGATCTTGTACAGCCGCGTTTAATCGAAAAGATACTCGCGCTAACCCGTGGCAGTGGCTCGGCTTCCCGCGAGCACAGTGGCCAATTATACGATCCAATTTAAGCTTCACTGATTCAGATTATCAAGCGGTGCGATACAACAACGTTAACTAATCCAACCACCGAGTCAATAAAACAATTTCGAACATGCTTACGACCGCTCGAACCGGGCGATCGGATTACACGCGAAACTATCAAATTATCGCACGCACGATTCACTGACCTGTAGATACTTAAATCGTCGTATTTCTTTTTTCTCCATTCGTACGGTGAGACCGGTTAATATTCGTACATCGTACTCTATATTTACACTGCTTCATCTACTAAGAAATCTATCGAAGCGATAAATTAATACGCCCATACTGTATCGAGTTTCGTAAATTTACTTTACATTGTAACATATCTCACAATCACTACTTCCAACGTCTAAGAATGTTCCAAAGAAGTCGTTAAGCGGCAAGACTATAATTCTGTTAGAGTAAGAGAGCTACTACATTGCTTCAGTAATTATGTTAATGCGTAATGCAGTAAATTTAGAAGCACCGGTGTGACATCCAAATATTAATGGCAGTAACGATCCTTTTCTCTACTATGTGTAATTTTTCTACTTTGAAATATTTTGCTCGTGCAACTTCCTTTGTCGACGGTTCGAAGCAACGATTACGCAACTCGGGAATTCTTCCGGATTTTTACCTTCGGTGAGGATTGCGTTGGAGTGTGTTTTATGTTCGATTGAGAAAAAGAAAAAAAAAAAAAAGAAAAGAAAAAAAAATTCACATGCATACATTTTCTCTGCAACTTGCGGCACGATGCAACGATAACAACGGTGCCCGTACAGAATTTCAGGGAACACCGTCCGATCGTAAGATTGTCGTTAAAAAATTGTATCCGGATAATTGCACGTCCGGTGATAATCAGCGTTCGGATAATTGGCGCTCAACTGTACAAGCACGTAAGAATGAAAGACACGTACCGAGTGTGGATGGCAATGTCGGTGCCAACGGGAGAACTTGCCAAAAGTCCCGTGTAGGACAAAAAACCAATGGGTACTGAACGGAACAAATCACATGGAGAATTAATAAAAAATCTAGCAGTCAAAGTGGGCGAGATCCAGTATCGATGGATCGATATACTTGCGGGAGATTTGGCAAGCGGGACCAAAAAAAAAAGAAAAAAAAAAGCATATTGAATTGCTCGATCGATCGATGGATACAATGTAATCGCAAATTGTGAGTAATACGATGATTTCATTTTACAGATCTACGTCCCGACTACGGTAAATTAATTTTCAATTAAGAGTCTCTGTTCGAGGAGCGTAGAAAACAGTTGTCAAATATAGTAGAAGATAACTATCGTTCCGACAGCGGTGGAGAAAAATATTTTTCAAAGTTTCTCATTTCGTTACTTTTCTTTGTACTTTTGTGTTATCGAAACAAAAACATGGCGTTCCATTTAGCAAAGCTTATTTTAAAATAACCCCGAAGTAGCGAATATATGCCCTATTTCATACCTTTCGTCTACAATAGAAACATTCTATAGGGAATTACTGTGGTGTTAGGAAAGATCTACCGTTGTTTTATACATTGCTAATATTTTTCAAGTAAGGCCGTGTACACAGTATATGCGACAAATGAATTTCTCTGGATTCGAAAAGCAATGGGAATTTACCAAAAAGGATATTACTAATTTTGTTCCGTTGTAAGCGATGCTAAATACTTGGCGTAGACGCCCTGCGAAAGTTAAAGAGCTCTAATATTTCTCGGGTGTCTGCTTTATGTTAGTGAAATTCACAGACAAGTACGGAACAGAAGTTGTTAAAGCGTGAATAATTAACCGGCGCGTAATTGTGGGAGAGATATTGTATTATGTCATTAACGGAGGCGGTGGCGCGGTTTAAACAATTCCGATTGATTTTATCCGCGATTTTCAAGGATTCCAGGGAAGAAGATAAATTCCATTTGTTCCTGTTCGGTGCATCTACCGTCCGGTAATTAATATGAACGCGCAATTCTTCCGGGTAGTGATAAATAAATAACCCCGTAGATTCTTAGTACCTCTACGCTTTGTTGTTTCTCGATCGCGAATCACTTGCATCGATCGTTCTGTAATAAACGGCACGATCTACCGAATAAAAGTAACGGACAAGCTAATTGATCCCTGTCGTTGAGTTTCAATTGAGAGGCAACGATATCCGATACACCGTTGCTTATATTCTGAAACAATTATTGATCTTGCATTTGAAATATTCGTGTACTCTGTAAAAAAAAAAAAGAAAAAGAAATTTATTTTCTAAAAATTCGACGACAAATTGTCAAACCGAAATTGATTGAAATTTTTAAATCTTGTATTTCAATCTTGTATTATATATTTCTCATATTTCTCGAAAAAGAATTGGAAAACATTTTAGAACACTGAACAGATAATGACTCAATTACAGTATTGTTAAGCGTGGTTGAAACCGATCGCAGGTGGCAAAAGTGTACACGTGACAAAAAAAGAATGACAAAATGTATGTACCGTTCAACATAGAACGCGGAGATAAAGAGGAAATGAACTGCGACGAGATCAAAGGGAGACAAGGGGAGAAGACTACCGACCTGACAGTCGTGGAATCGTTTGTGGAAGCAGTGGCCGTCAGCGTTGCGTAGATGTGTGCGCGCCACGTGTACGTGGATCGGTAGTTGCGTGGAGGGGAGTACCGCTCCGCCTTCCGCGCCAAACAGTGAATTGCGTCCAGTGCTTGTCGACCATATGGACATCAGGCTCGATTCCTGCGTGTTTCTGACCAGCGCTAAAACAAAGAAAAAGAGAACCATGAATTTATATTACACCGTCCCGACGATTTGTTTACAGAAGAAAATAAAAGTAAACGTGGAGATTCGTCGCGATCAGGGTTAACCGGATTCCTTGACTAGGGGTGCCACCTTTCGACGTCACAAGGCTTGAAGATCACTGGTAACAAAACCGGTGAGTTGGTAACGAAGGGCAGTGGATCGACCACATGCTTATACTTTTGTGTTTTTTTCCAACGACTGTTGTAGCGTTAGCTTATTCGATACTTTGAGTTTTCAGTACCAGGTGGCGTTGGAAATATTCATTAAAATCATCTAGAGACGAAATTCGAAAAAAAAAAAAAAAAAAAACAAACAGCAACCTTAATCGAAGAGTAGAGATAAGCGATTCGAACTGGAGCAATTACATCCTCGATTCACAACTTTCGATTCTTTCATAATCGTAACTTTCGACTTTGAGTGATCGCTCGACTTCATTGCACTTGATAATATAATATATTTATATATTCATAAACGGGGCTACTCTCGCTGCTTATAAATGTAACAACAGAAATGTTGGGGCAAATGCATGGTTCGTAGGTATAATTTTCAAAATTGATTATCACGTTCGATTTATTTTTACTTTTTCGGCTGTAATTGTGTGTTACTTATTTTTACGCATCCCCTGTATGCACTATGTATGTTTACGAGTAAACAATTAATTTGTTGCGAACAAAATGTGTTCGTCGATTACGTTTTCAAAAGAATATCCGGAATAAAGGACTTGCAACGTTAAAGAAACACACATGTGAATTGATTTTAATAGAGTGTGAACTGTATCCCTATTACTCTTAGCGATGGTGGCAACCGTTGACAGTATTCGAATAATGGGAGCGTTGCACGCATGGCGTTCTATTTCATTTATGCGCGCTATTACGCAAATCAAATGTTTCCCGCAATCCTTAATTTAATCTGGCGGACCAGAATATCGAGATATACGCGGAAATAATGTGTTTCTCCTTCACTGTCTCAAAACAAACATTGATTTGTAGTAATTCACGAATTCGTATTTTTGTTATGGATCATAGGTTATTGTACTAGGAAAGAGTCACATACGGTGCGTAGAGTACTTTTCTACAAAAAGTGAGACAATATTTTAATAATAGTTGGATTTGAAATTATCTATGGAAAGCAAACAATACGACGGAGAATTTTAATAAATATTGATAACATCACCGATTATCTTACGGAACATCGGATTTCAAATTAAACTTTGCGATTCACTTCATATAGAAATTAAAAATGGTATTTCAACGAGTTTCAACGAGTTTCAACCGAATAAACCAGTTTTTTTGTATACCTGTTTGTCTCGATCTGACCTCGATAGATTCACGTTGTAAATAAAACCGGTGGAGATAGTTTCGCGTGGGATTGAACGAAAATAAACCTAGGACCGAAAAACGAAGACACTTTCCTAAATCACCACTTTGATGATACTCTTTTATCTCGGAACGTAGTCAGAATTTACTAAAGTGTCCTCGTGTCCTCGTGACAATCGTAAGGCAAATTTAATAATAAATTATTATATTAAACGTTTGAATATTACCACTATTATGTTGTGTAAATATGCTAATCGGAAATGACCATCGCATATATACGAACGATCATTTAAGACGACAATTAAAAATCGTTTCCATTATAACGAATTGCATCTGATAAAAGAATACATTAGGTATGCAAAGCGAACACGATAGTTAACAAGTTGAAAATCAGGTGTGTTAGACAAGTATAACTAATTATTTAATAATCGATATTCTTTAAAAATAAAGATTATTCAAATTAATTAATTTTTGTACAATCAATGGTCCTTAACAAAACTTGCTTTAATTATCCATTCTAAAAATTACATAAAAATAAACCCAATTTTAATTAGATACGTTGAAATAATCATAAATTACTGTCAAAATAATGTGGTCCAATAATTGTACAAAAATAGAAAGAAAAAAGTTGTTTTAGGTATTGTTAAGTATATATGTCGATTCCGTGTGGAAACGTGACTCGTGCGCGGCATCGTTTTCCACTTTCTGTAAAAGCGCAACGGTTTGTCTACATTACCGCGGTCGTTGCAGCTAATATCGTTTAGAGATACGTGCCAATATCACTAAAAATACAGAGACCACAGAATGCGTAGAGGTCTCCGTTGCGGCTCGCGTACGAAATTAAATCGCGATTAAAGCGGTCGAAGAACAACGAAAGTGGTTACCGGTGACAAACACGATTACATTTGTCCGGTATGCTTGATGAACACATCGCGTCATTATGGACGAGGATAATAAATTGCTTGAAAATCTTGCGTCTCCACGTTTATGTCAGTTATGAATGCAACAAGGAAAAAAAAAATATTTGCTATCACTGAGCTGTAATTATTGAAGAACATAATGTGAATAACGATAGGAAAAATCCACAAACCCAGAATAAACATAATAAAACAATGCGAAATTTCAATGGTTCTAGTTGGTAATACTTTCAACGAATATAGTATAAGATTAGTTATATACTTCGAAAGAAATAGAAGAGTATGATGCAAACAATAAAAAGCAGATATTGCTGTGTGATTGCAAACGTGCAATTATATTTACCATTTTGAGGGCGCTCAGAGGAACGGGCACACGAACGCGCGAACTCATGATGAAGATCAACGCTGCGTGCACTGCTCGCGATTTATGAAAACGAAGACGTTAAGAATGAGCAAAAATGCTTGTCAAGAGGCTCGAACTCATATTAATCCAACATCGCGTTGTCAAAAAATCCAAATAATGAAATCACTTTACGCAGGATCAAATTGCTTTAAATGACAGCGATGAGAGACAGTAGCGTACTGAATAAGACGCCACGATACAACCTCGACGAATAGTAACGACCGATGTCGAATTCGCCCGACATTTGCCGACCGCCTTCGGCCATCTGTGGGTAAGTTGGACCGACAGACTGAATTTGCAATCAAATGACGTAAGTTTGATCTTTTTCCTTCCGTAATTTTTTTTAAATACACCATGACTATTAATAGTACACGTGTATATATGTTAAAAGTATTATTAAATTTTAAATAATTGTTTTTAATCTCCTACATGTTCTAAGTAAATCAAAAACTTCGTTAAACAAGTTATTAAAATTTTTGCTTCTTTTGATGAAGAATACCAATGAGATCTATACTACATACATGTAATAATCTGCTATGTACACTTTATAAGAGCATTATTTACATACATCGTTGATTTTACAATTATTACTTTGTATGTACAAATATTTAAAATAAAAATGAATAATAAATGTCTTGTTTGATTTTAAAACACATCATATTCAATGCGTGCAGAAAAAATGATGAATTAGTCTCTTCGTGACAGTCGTTGTTTTTAGCTTCACAACGCGGAGAATGCAATTAATCTGACCGCATACACGTAATGCATATCTTTAAACATTTTACTACACATTCTTTACTTTGTTAACGAGTTTGAAATATTTCTTTTTATTTCTTGTAACGATGGAGTATATCACACAGCTTATTTTAACGCAAATGTAGCCAATTTGAGGATTGAGGAAAACATACTTAAGACAGTATGTATCTATTTGTTATAGAGGATTACTATTCTTGATGTTAGGAGCAAATCAGCGTAACGGGAACGGGAGCTTCATTAGTCACTACGGGTCAGTAGTGAGATACACATATTGTGCTTCCTCTTTTGTATTTTCAAATACATATCTACGATATTGTGTTTGTATATGGTAATAGTTTATAGCGCTCATAATTATAATCAAACAATATAAAGTTCCAATCATATTTATATTTTTGTATTAACAACGAATAATATAGATTTCTAATTTTAATATGAATATCATTGTTCAATTCAAAGCATTCAAAGCAATTAAAAGTGCAAATAACATTGATATCTTGAATACATTTTGCTTTTATCGTTTTTACGTTACTTCTGAGAATAACACGGTTGTAAAATGTCGACAAGTATCCAACTACACGTGTTCATTGAATAATGGATGAAAATATCGACCGGTGTTTGGGTTGTGCCGAAATAAATTTATCGTCTATTTAACAGCTTCATTCAAGCAACTAATTTTCTTTCTTACAACTGTGTGCTCTACCACCGTGTCTACACATTTCGCGGTGTTATATTGTTGACTATTCAAAGTTATCCATTAGAGTACATTCGACGCCATCTAGTAAATGCTCTCGGCAATTTTTGAGCATTCCCTTCGTTCGATAGCCGTGCAGTTTAAAGACGTGCGATATAAAAATTTCCAAATATCTGTTCCAACAATACGAGATCCTAGCATAGAAGTCGTAAAGTTTCGCAAACGTAAGAATTTTCGCCAGGGCGAGCCGGGACGCAAAGTGGTCGGCTAGTAGATAATTTTACTTAGGCTTTTCCTCATGGCAAGCATCCAGGACGCAACCACTTTTATCGTGAAGAGATGCCGACGTCTGTTACCGCAGTCATGGTCAGGGCACCCCTAGCCTACTTGATGATGGTACCGTCTGATCTATTTAAATCTCGATTTCTACGGTGAAGATTCGCTTTGAGAGTCCGTCGGCTTATTTTCTACGGATCGCCACTGTCGCTTCGATATTAGTCGGGCGGATCATAAGCGTGTAATATAATTGGGATGATCACACATCGTAAATAAAATCCGCTCGCTTCGAACGGTGACTGTTTTCTTTGAACATCCTCGTGATCTCGTGTCAATAAACCGGTGAATCGTAAAATACTTCTGCGGTTGTATGTATACCGAATCTCGGAGAATTCGAAGCATCTTAGACGGGCAACAGAGAGAAACGTATGCGCGGTGGAAATGTATCGGGTTCGTGGAAAGACCGAACTCAATTTATTGTAGATCGGGTTGTGTATAAACGCGTGATCGTTTCGACCGAAAAAACTGATCGCCACCGATGAAACCTCGAGCCGAGTTTTATTTACGTGACCTTAACAAAGTCACGCACGAAATCGAAGAGTTGTTTGCGTCGTTGGAGGCTTCGGCGGGCATTGTGTTTCGCAGAATACATTCGACGCGAGTGCGGTTGGTAGGTTAAAGGGTCAATTTGTCTGTTACACGTATACCTCGTGCATTTCGTCACGAATAGGAAATAGTACACGCCGAGAAAAAGGAATCGGTAATATGTTTTCGCGAATACGAAACAGTATTCGATGTGACAAAAATCCGTGTATTTTCTCGTAGCCTTGTAACGTTTCTAATTAATCGGGACTGCACGGTGAAAAAATAAGTGTGTTGCGCGACGAGTTAATCGCTATAAATCGCATCGCGCCGTTAAACCCATTACACCTCCGGGCAACGGTGTCCTAGAATCTCAATTAAGAACCGTCATTCGTTCGCGAGACGTTTTTTTCAACGAGAAACTTTTACGAACGTCCTGGAACACCAACGGTCTCTTCAGTATTCCGCATTCTCGAGATCAAAGGAACCCATAATATGAGAAGTCCTCATTATCGGGATCTGTGTTCTTGTAACTGGCTATTCGCGGTATCCTGTTATTATCCGAGTAGTCGTCGTCTACCGTACAGATCGTTTTACGCGTTTTGCGATCCATGAAAATAATAGATCCGATCCCCTGGATGATTCCAACTTGATGATTCTGTCTTATGTAAACCGGATTATTCACGTTGTATAATATTAAGGGCAACTGAGCCAAATCGGTAATAATATGAAATAAACGTGGATCTGCTTGTTTAAAATATCCAAAAGGACGTATATCGAATGAGGCGACTGATTCGGGAAATAGTTCGAGATACATCGACATCGTTCAAATTTTTCATGGACCCTTCCAAGTAGAATTCGATTACTATTTCGTTATTTATGTTTCTTGTTTATGTAAGTTTTTTAATATTACTTAACGATAAATCTCGCAATAAAATTTGAAACGATATAAATGTTTCAAGTAAATAGAATTGCGATCTTGCGGCAACATCGAGATAACGTAGTAGAAAAATATTTCAGACGTTTCAACTGTTACATATAAGCACCGCGTCTGAAAATGTACGCTTGTAGTAGAGTATTCGAACATTTCAGTTGAGGTTTTCCGTGTAATTTCCTTTATTAGAGCTACTCGAAACTATGGCACTCGAGAAACATTTGTGTATGTACTTGGAATATTCCAGTCCGGTTTTACTAGATCGTTTTTAACTATTTCTGTACCACGACTTAATAAGAATATCGGTTCAACGAATTTTCCACTTACAAGTACCAGTTTCAGGACAACGATGAGTTTCCATTTTCGCCGGTGGGGCGCATTAGTCGACACTTCAACCTCCAATATGTTACTTCGACAAACAATAGCGGTTCAATACTCCTTCCGTAAAGTGAAAAAAAGGTAATAGAACGTAAGCGTCGTCCGCGTTTCCTTCTTACATCGCCGGGTCATTATCGTTCAATAATTAACTTTTATCTATGAGCAAGGCATTGATAAGTTGACATTCAAATGGCGCACTCGCGATACGAAACTTCCGGGGCGTCTCCACAGAAACAAACGTGTACTGTTTCTGCTGCTCGAATTATTTCGCGGTCGTCGAAACTGGAGCATGCGATTGAGATTCCTGATTCTTGGCAAACAGCGAACTCGGAAAAGCTGGACACGCGCATGCGGCACCGCGAGTCTATCAACAATTGCTTCGATAAATGATATTTATTGTCCTTGATTCGAGCGATTATCCCCCACCCTTTCATCTGATAACTCGAAGACACTTTCCTACGCGTCGCGAGGATCGTCCACGAAAATCACGTACAGACGAACGTAAGCTTGAAATCTATGGGATGCGGCATTGTTACGTTTTATCGTGCTTAGCTTGCCACGGTGCAACGTGAAGTATTCCATTCGAACGAGGCCGAGAGAAAGGTACCTTAGGAACCAGAATTTCCTACCTAGTAATATTCCCTCTCGGCCTCAGTGTTTCTCAACGTTGTTTTCTTTCTGGAAACTATGCTTTCTACGGAAAGTTTCGAACACTACATTCCGAAAACAGTATATGGCGTTTGTTAACGTCACTGGTCTCATCAAATATCCGAATACTTGAACACTTGTTAACCGATTGTGTGATTTAGCATTTGATTTTGCAGCTGTTTACGTTAATATTAGGACAATATCGTTACTTTAGTGCTTTTGGTAGTATACGGTAGCTTAATATTTTAATATTTTAGTATTATAATTTTTAAAAGATTGAATACACCGCATTGCATAAAATATGTTTTGATACTATGTAGTGGCACTCTTTAAGCTTAGTTTAAATGTGTTGATGTTGTTGTCCATGAAGCGAGCGTATGTAATTAATTTTGTTATTTACATAGTTTTTAGCGTTAAGGACATTAAATCATTTTTCGAATGCAATGTAAGAACCACTGTTTCGGGTCATTGCCTTCAAGGTATCAACACAAACGTGCTCAGGTTAATTTCCGCGTAGAACCTTGACTTAATTCTTCGCACTTAACAACACAGGTTCTTTACGTAATTAATAGTAGGAAGGTATTGTCTCGATTAATTTTACGCTCCGTAAATTCTAGGATAAAAATAGTTTCGCGATAAATTATTCGGTAATGTGGAAATGAACGAACATTCACACGCACGCGTATAATTTAACTACGTTCGAAAGTTTCAGGATAAACTGGTGCACGATATGATAAGTATACTGTATTTTTAATTTGGACCCATGTTAAACAGATATGAAACAATGTAAACCTAACATGTCATAAATGAATCAGCATATTGAAGTACGATGTAATTACTAAGTACGAGTCAAGAATGTAATGAACATGGATGACGCAAATAAACGAAATTAGTGGACCAAATAGTATAAAGTACATGTTTCTAGATGTTGTGATCGAAATAATTTAAACGTTAATCTTTGCACTTTAAATACTACACCTTGCATAATAAAATTGATGCACTTATACGCCACAATGATACGACAGAGGGAGAAAAATAATTGAAAATGAAAAGGACAAAGCGTACAGCATAACGAAAAGATGACACGACAAAGTCTCGTCTATGTTTGTTAGATGTTTCCTTTGATATAATGGCAATTCTCGTAACGTAATAAGAGGTACAATCAAGATGTAATCAATTTCGATGAATTTATGTCGCTTAAACTACAAAATAATCATGAAGAATATTACTTACTTGACACGTTCTCGATAATCGAAGAATTCGATCAACTTCGATACCGGTGAATAAAATCCGTTATATGATGTGCTTTTTTCCCAAAATCTACGCCGGCACAGGACGCCGATAATGTATCGTTCACAATGGATCTGCATTCTTCGATGCAGCTGCAACCGACGGTTACAGTTGCATGAGTCACGTGTTTTCCTCAAATTTTGTACACTAATTAATCGAAAAAATGTTCTAAATACCAAGTAAATCTTCTATTTTCTAACGAAGAAGCACACACGAGGCAACGTACACTTATCATCCTACGCCATGACTAGGCGCGCGACGACTCGAGCGAGAGATCGATCGAGGTTGAATACGCGTGACAGTCAATATTCGCCAGGTAACAGCGAAACCCTTAGCTAGATGGCGCTGCTAGTGCCTCGAAACTGGCGGTAGAGCATTTAATTTCAGAATCTCCCCTCCACAAAGGAACCAGCAAACTTCTTATAATAGAATTATGGATCTATATTAATAAATCCGGTGTGCACGAACTCTCGAGTTACCGAGGTTACAAAGATATCGACTTGCTTTGAAAAAAAAGGTTCCCAACCGATAAATTCGTCACAACCTTCGTACACGTTCTTCGATACCAAGTAGCGAGAGGTTACATTTTGCAGTCGTGTTTACGATCTCGAGTGAGTGACGGCACGGGGTTCTAACTACGCATAATAACGCAAATTAAGTTGTGAAGCTGAATAGCAATGCCACGCTGTAAATTTACTTACAAACTCGCGTGCATTTGACGTTGTTCAATCCTATATTGCATCGTTCCCAATGCAAGTTGCACTCCGCGGAAGATGAGGAGCTCATCTCGTGAAGCGCGAAACGCGATCAAATATCTACGGTTCGATCGTCAACGAAGACAATCGAGTTGATATTTCCGATCGATTTCCGTTCCCCTGCGGTGAACCTGTGCGTGATCGAAGAAGTGGTGGGGTGTCGTGATACGTAGCGCCGGCATCAAGAACAGCGGAGAACAGAACAGTGCCATTCTTTGGGCGCCGGTCAACGCGGAGCATTCATTTTTATTGAAGAATTGGCTCTTGAATTGGAGCGCGGTCGCGGCGACCACAGGAGACACCTGTTGCACCATAAAGTAAGCCGGTAGGCGCACAGCATGCGCCCTTCGAATGTGCCGCTCGCGCAACAATTTTATTTGAGAAGTGAAACGATATCGCGTTTGTTTGCAAAGTGAAACGGTCGTTCGCGGGGCCATGGTTCGTTTGCGAAGTGAAACAATCGTGGATAGTTATTGACGAAGTGAAAGAGGTTTGATGAACGAACCGCTTCGAAGACTCTCCTTGGTAATATCGTACTCGTAGATCGATAAGTGTTTTACGGTCGATGCGCTCTCGAACCGACCGTTAGAATATCTGTTCGATTGCAACACACTTTACGCCTATCCGTTTTCGCGCGGAAAGCGCTGAAGAAATTCGTCGATTGTACTCGTTACAACACGCGATACAAATCGCTTATTTTTTTTGTTCAAACTTCCGAACGTGTGTAAGTACTATTAATTTCGATGAATGAAACGTGACCCGTATGATGTTACATCGTTAATGTCCTGCGGTCGTTTTGCGGTTGTTGCTCTTTCGAGTTATTGAACTTGAGGTTACTTTTTTATGTACATTCTTTAAATGCCGTTTCCCTGAAACTATACCAATAAATTATAAAGCGTTGATTATACCGATCTTTCTTATTTTAACGTTTCAATTTATCTCAGAAGATCATAGTCATAACTTCTAATGTAATAGTAATTTCGTGCCACTTATAAATGATTATATTTCGATAATTGAGACATATTATTTCTCATTGATGTGTATTGCTCGGAACACTGATAAACATTGTTGTTGGATCGCATATTCGATATTTTTGTACCGTCCTAGAGATATTCGTTGGAACATTTCCGTCGTATCTTACGAGGTTAACTTTCATTTATACAAGGTGTTCTTACATATTTCGATATAAGCGTGAAAAATATTTCCTCGTCTAAAAACCGAAGCGAGCGTAAATTATTCGAAATATATTCGTTAATTTTGCGCGCTGAACCCATCGCGTTAAAAGTATCGAGTATCTCGGAAACGATTAGTTTTCGATCGTATCCTCGTCAGAATTTTTTCGTCTCGTTTTGCGAACACTATCGTTCGGCAACGTTTCCATCCACGATTGCCCACGGGTTTACTTCATTGGAAAATGCAACTTCGATCGCTCGCGCACCATAATAAGCGGTCGTTATCGTACGGGTAACGTCACGGAACATCTATTACGTCGAACCGATAACACTGGCGCGTGTACACGACCAATTACTTCGTTACTTCACTTTCTAATGTGCATTTTGAATTTACTTGTTCCCAGCCAGAGCCCGCGGAAACAGAGAAAGAAAAAAAGGAGGAAGGAAAGGTGTGCGCGATACGGTGCCTCGAGCGTGAAAGACGCCGTGTTCTAAAACCTGATATCGCATCGATTTTAGAGTTGCGAAATAGGAGACAGCTATCGACACACGAGGTGGAAACGTTAGACGAGTGCGGCGAGTGTGCGGAAAGGACGATCGATCGAAGGAGAACTCAACCGTCGGAGAGCTACACCGGAAGTGAGAATGTCGAGATCGTTGAATTTGGCGGACGACCAACGATTCGCCTTGATGAAAGTAAGTCGTTTAGCGTTCGATCTTAAAAGATGCGTGACCGTAGCCAGAAGGTCGGGGTCAACGGAATTGGTATTCAGAGGAGGAAAAAAAAAAAAAAAAAACGAGGATCGGTCTCATTGAATTCTTTCTCTCGTAGCGGCTGAAACGAACGATGCAGCGTGATAATGTACAACGAAGTGGACTGCGTACGAAACTAGAATCGTTTCATTCTCAATGGAGATCGAATGCTAGATACATTACTCATAGAAAATAGAACCGAGTCACCGAGGATAAATCAGAAGGTGGCTGACTGTGGTATTACTTTTCATCGAATGTATAATTTGTGTGGTATATTCGAAGCTTTTTACATGTTTTAGCGAGGGATGTGAAGATCGAGTTGATCTTTACGTCGAGTACTGTACACTTTGAGCTCCGTCATTTAGGGTATTACGGGATCGATCGACGTATCGAATACCAGGATCTTCTAGGATCAAGCGGAGGAATGATTATTTTATCGAAAGATGAATTTATTTGAGTAGGTGATCTCCTAATATTTAACCGAAAGATGAATCTATTCGAGTAGGCGATCTTCTAATACTTTATTGAAAAATGAACTCATTTGATTAGGTGATCTTCTAATTTGAGCGTTGTATACGTTTGTACAACATCGACTAGGATCTTCTAGAGCATGAATCACTGAACACCTGAAGTATCGAATACCAGGATCTTCTAGGATCGAGCGGAGAAATGAACATTTTATCGAAAGATGAATTTATTTGAGTAGGTGATCTCCAAATATTTAACTGGGAGATGAACCTATTCGAGTAGGTGATCTTCTAATACTTTATTGAAAATTGAACTCATTTGAGTAGGTGATCTAATTTGAGTGTTGTATACGTTTGTACAACATCTTCTAGGGTATAAATCACTGAATACCTTATCTAGAGACGAATTTTCTCGAGTAGACGATTTTGTAATTATTCGAAGGATAGTACAATATTGTAAACTCTTCCAAGACCGACCAAAGTAGTAAAGTATTTTGTCGAGAAAACTGAAATCTCCAGAAACGTATTATAGCGTCCCGAAGAACTTAGTCGGGTAGGCGATCTTCTAATTAGGTCGGGTATTTTGGTGCCGTGCGACGTAAGTAATCGAATCGATTAGTTTCGTCCACCAAGGGTCCCACGTAATGAATTTCCCCTCGCTTTTGAAAGTGTATCGATGGAAAGATACGGGCAACACGTACATTCTTTTCACGTTCTCGATAGTATCGACGAGTTTTCATTTCTTTTCGTAAATTAATAACGATCGGCAACGATTCGCAGATCGCGCGAAACACACGAGCGCCGCGTTCCGTAACTTCGTAAACAGAAAGCACAAGATCGCGCTACGCAGCGAGCATCTCAGACACGGTTTACGAGCAATTCGAATAAATGACGCGAATCCCTCCGTGTGCAGAAGCCACGTGTTTTACATAGCGAACGATCATCGCGATACGAAACGATGGGTATTCCATCGGGAACGGGAAGAGAAAATTCGCGATTCGTACTTCGGACAGGGAAATTGAATCGCGGTTACGCGGTAGCGTACAATTCTTTTTTTTTACCCCGATACGTTGTAAATATAACAAGAAACGCGGAAACATCTCCGTTTCACCTCGACATTTTAACGAGGAAGTTTTCAAAGATGTTTTCGCGATACGATTGTCCTTACTCGTGTCGTATGCATCGGGACCCCCGGATTACTTCTTTCCCTTTCTTTTATTCGCGTCGCGTCCTCGTTGTTGCGTTCGAATTCGTTCAGATAGTAATTAAACGTGCACGTCGACGAACACCGATACTTGGACACAAACTAGTCGGGATTAACGTCGAGCGAGCGTTGCTTTTTATCGCGATTCTCGTCATTGGAAACGTGTTATTATCTGCGGGATGGATTTCTCTTCGGATGAAAATCACTTCTCGTTTTCGCGACGCGATTTCTTTCGCGTAGAGTTAGCTAGCTCTACGTCTGTCCGCAGTTAAACTTCTTCTTCCCTCGTTAAAAACGCGAAACACAGTCCCCCCCCCCCCCCCCCCCCTCTACACGGATATTTCTTCTCGTCGACGTTCTTCTGGTCCGGGACGATCGAGAGAGTACACGCGCGCGGCCTTTTGCCGGTAAAACGGCACTTTCTTTACCCCGGTCGCTCGAACGCACGCCTCGGGACGACGCCGAAGATTAGGCTCGGGCATCGACACACTTAGTGGATTTCGAATTCCATCGATCGAATGTATTATACCGGCTTCGTACGGTACGCGAACGATTTCGATGAAAATTTTCAGATCGCGCCGAACACGAGAACATCGTCGATTCGAGCGGATCGCGTTTTTTTTTTCCTTCCTTTTTCGGCGATCCTCGATGGAGGAGGGTTTGATGTAAGTCGCGAAGTGTGTTCAAAGTTCTGTTAAAAGAGTGCACGATCACGTATGCACATTTTTTATCGCTTCGTGTAACGCCGTGCGCTTATCGGAAGAAGTCCGAGGGAATTTAATTGACCTTTGCGAACAATGAGTAACGTCACCGATCGAAGACCGTGTCTTTTCTTCGTGGCTCGCGAAAACTTCGATTCTTAGATTCTTTTTCAATCGAGTAGATGTTTCCGATCGCAGCCACCTTATCGCGTAAATTCGTTTAATCGTTTTCGAAGTTACTCGATCGAAGAATCGTTCCAGATTGGATCGTAATATCTCTTTTTATTGTGGAAATTTGTTTACACGTTGAATACCATTAATCGATTAGTCGATCGAAAATATACGCGTTCAATGTCCCTTCCAGCGTCACTCGACAAGCTGTCACTCGAATGAAAACGATTCTTAGATATCAGCGATCCAGTTTGTGTAACATATATACACCTGTATAGTAAAATTATCGTCTTTCGCTACGTTACGATAATTTCTCTACTTTCTATTTACAATGGTTGGGTTCTTCTATTCTCGGTTCACCTTCTAATATTTATCTTCAATTACAAAGTTTAAACGAGTAGGCAACGTCTACGAATCGTTAGCTGAAAACGAAGTCCAAATTTCATACTAAAATTCTTCTATTCACGATTCGTCGTACATTGTTCCGTACTTAAATAAAATAATTTAAATGGTAGATACAGAATGTTAGTTATCGAGACATTTACCATGTACTAGGAACATTTTGCACCGAATTTACGTTCGAGTTTGCAAGCGTTCTCGGTACTATTCAATACGCACGGTATTGCATATTGTACGGCCAATTTAGCGCGACACAGAAGCGAGCAATTTCGTTGCTCCCAAGAATGGAAACGATCGCAAGGATGTTTCGCAATTACCGTGATTGGAAAGATTCTGCGAGCAACGAGTCCGCGTAGCATAGATTTACCTGCGTCTCCCGTGGCGCGTAGCGAGTATATTTTTTTTTTTTTTTTCATAAAAAAGAACCGGTTCGATGGAAGTGAAGTAATCATTGGATACGTATCGTTTGATCGTCTCTCACCTTTGAATTTTTTACACCTTCCTCTGGTATCGAACCCGCGATCACGCCCGCGCGTGTCTCTTTTACTTCACTGCGGACGACAAAGTTCGTTGCTCTGATTCGCGCATTGGAAGTGAAATGTTCCGAGTTACGATATCCGTTCGTGAATGAGAATCAATTGCGAAAGGAAGAGAAATTGTCCGCGCGACCAACGAGTCCGTTAATTGTTCGATAAGAGTTACGGAAAGTTAACGCGAAAGAAACTCTCGAAACTGGGAAAGCAACATGGTACGTGCCGTCGTTTCGAATTTTCGAGGAAACTAGTCGAGATTGTGTTACCGTTTCCAAGGCATCAATCACTTTCGAATCGACCCAATTCTTTCACCATGGATGCTGGCGACGTACATTTCGGTACACACGATACTTATTTCGGGCCGACCTAACCGGACTAGAGCAATCTGGCGAAAATTCCCGTGAAAGTAAACCCGAGAGGTTTTTCGTACCGTTCGAAAAGAAACGACCGATCTTTTTTCCCGCCAGTTATCCATAAAAACCTTCTAACCGTTTCTCGGAATAACAGTTAACCGTCATTGGTCTTAGACGGGAGATTCAAGTGTCTATGGGACCAATCGTGCAACGTCATCGAAGAATTTAGCGTGACGGCGGCTCCTTGATGTCTAAAATCACACGCACGCATTTGTAACAGAATATAGTATAATAACGAATAATATTTACCATCGTTACGGTAAAGTCATTGCAAAGCCCCGACAACTATAACACCGTTGATACAATTAATGTATCAACACGCGCGTTACGAACGCACGCTGTCAATGTTCTGTTGCTATAGCTCTAGTTGTTAGAGCTAAATTATAATGCACTATACTACAAGTTGGTAACTATATAAATTCTCTAACAGAATATACCGTACGGTGTACAATTATAGTTGTTACGTGTACAAACCCCGTGTTATAATTATATATTAATTACCTATCACGGCGATTAATTATAATACCGTGCGGTACGGTGCAGAAAACAAACAGTACAATTATGAATAAGTGCGTAAGCGATTGCGACGCACGCGCGTTTCAATAGGATATCAGGTTACATAAACGAGTGGTAATCCGTACGAATTTCTGGTTTCAGTTTAGGCGGTCAGTTCAAAACATTTTGCAACCGCATCACGACGATTACTTTCTACTGCGTTGGCTCAGAGGTATGAATTCCTGAAATTTACTGCAACCGTTCGTACAGTTTCTCAACGTTCGCACTCGTGGTGCGCGTACTTTGACGAAACTGCCGCTTTGGATCACTATTAGTTACCGGTGTCCACGTATTGCTATAATATCGAGTTGTTCCGAAAGTCATTTCGTTCTTTTCTCCGGTGAAAACGAAACACGATTCTTTTAGAGCGTGTCAACGTTCGATTAAATTATATATTCTCCATTTTGGAAAACTTTCCACTTCTTTTGGTGAAAATGAAACACGATTTTTTTAGAGCGTATAAACGTTCGATTAAATTATGTATACTCTATTTTGGAAAACATTCCTCTTCTTTTGGTGAAAATGAAACACGATTTTTTTAGAGCGTGTAAACATTTGATTAAATTACATACTCCCCATTTTGGAAAACGAAATGACTTTCCGAACAAGCCGATACTTCACTGCTATCGAGTGTTATTACCAAACACGTGCACTCTACGTCGAAACGTCACGATTGAAAGTCCACCGTGCACATATCTTACCGAATTTTTTATCTATTTAGTATCAGTGCTTAGTCAATGTTAGCGGACTTGCTTTCTCGAGACTTCCAAAACTGATTTCATCGGAAGACGAACAACTTATTCGAGCCACGCTACAATCTATGAAAAATCTTTCAATTATGTATATTTACTCGCTACGGATCGTGTTCAACGAGTTATCGGTATACAATACGATACATAAGACGTGGAAAAACTCGTTACACAATGCCGTACAATGTTTCGTGTCCTAGATTCAGCTTAGGCTCGCAGAAATTTGAATATAGTATATTTTAATAAGGTACCGTGATCTTCTACGACGAGAATAATACCCACGTTTCTCGGAACGAGACGATCTAGAAAAATAAAATGTCACGATGCAAAAAATGTTCATCTTGTTGAGACCAGTAGAAAATACGCGCGACGCGATCGATAAACCGGTATCAGAACGTACTCACTTATACGCTTATTATGAACAAACTGTTAACGATGTTGACGTTCATCTTTCCGTAGAATCGGACGTTGAATGTTAAAAGATCAACAAGATCGAGGGTAATGAAACATTGGGTTGTTCGGAGTCATTTCGTTTTCCAAAATGAAGAATATATAAGTTGATAAAACGTTTATACACTCTGAAAAAATCGTGTTTCATTTTCACCGAAAAAAAACGAAATAACTTTTCGAATAATCTAGTACAATATTGGCACAATATTTTTCACTGTCTCAAAATGATCAATTTCGAATACTTATTTTTATCCTTCGTGAACGAAGGGTCGCATCGAAATTGAGGGTCATTGTCTGTCTCACATTGGCTAATCTAAGATGTAAAACTGAATATTTTTCCGATTTTATCGAGACATCGATTATTCACGATTACGGAACAGCGTTCGACGAAATTGTAAATTTCGAACGCGCGAGGAATGTCGTTGAATTCCTCGATGTCTCGTGGGAAGAATAATATTGAACGTGTATAATCTTTTCAGCAAGAAAATGGGATCCAGACGCCGCAGAGAAGATGCTACGAGACGTAAGTATGTTTTTGATTTTCAATTATACATTCGAGCTGCGTTTCTGCTTCCAGTTTCATAATAATTACACAGACAAACCGTGTACATTATGTATTCGGTTTGTACAGTCGAGCAAAATGGGGACTCGGTACACGTTAACAGCCTCCGCTTTCCAAAAAAAATCTTACGACAAACGGGGACATGTCGCAGAAAGTTGATAATGGTATGCAAATAGAACTATTCGATGTGACTGAGAACGAAAGAAGAAAAAAAAAACGCGAAACTAAATTTTATACAAGAATATGTAACTCTCGTTCATCAACTTGTTACACTCGACTTTCTACGATAAACGGTTCACGGGGTAACTTTGAAAGTGGACGATATAAAAAATTGAATGGAAACGAAAATAAAACGAAAGTTTAACGATGGCATTAATAAACAGGTTTCGCAATAGTATTTCAACTTTTTGACGATAAACGACCGTCTTTTGTTGCTTTTACTGATCAATTCCACGCGTAGTTTCTAGTATTTAAATCGGTGACTAATATATTGGAACAGAAAATATCGATATAGTATCGATAGATTTTCCAGTTACTTCGGGACATTACCCTAAAAAAATAGGCGTACGAAAATACCGGTATATGGTAATTGATCTCTATATTATTTCTAAGCGTTATCCAGAAAGTGATATTTATATTATACGTGCATTTTTAGAAGTTACGGCAAATGAAAGTCAGAAAAAGTGGCGGTAAAATTGAAAATATATCGTGACCCGATAAATGATTGAAAAATGTTTCAAAAAATCCTGCTTTGAAACGTGTCCATCAAACGTACGAAATACACTCTGTACGACGATCGTTGCCCAATTAGCGTGCTCGTCGATAAAAAAAAAATGTTGCACCGAGTAAAAACTCCCTAGAACCACAGCGCGCTCTTTCCTCGTGAAAGAGCCTTTATCGCGAAATCTACAGCCGCAACATAATTGGCGTAAGCTGTATGTAGGAGCGTCGACTATTACGTTGTGATCAGTCATCGACCTTTCTCGCGCTTCTACGAATACAAACACACCGACAGCGGTGAATTTGGTCGAGAAAGTTTTGACAAGCAGACGTTCACGATGCATTCACGCGTCGGTCTTCTAAATTTCGCCGGTCCGGATGATTACTAGCGAGGACGGTTAAACATCTACAAAAACTCATTCTCCGTGGTTCGACGAGTGAGCGAGCGAGCGAGCAGGTGATTCATTTCACTGCCCCGTGCGCTCTACATGTAACGGCCGTTTCCCAATCCTATTCCTCGCGACTCGTTCGTCACGTGGAAAAGAAAAAGAAGAGAACAAAAACCTCGACAAGCATCTTCGTAATCAACCATTACATCAATCATCGAGATTTTTTTTATTAACGAGCGGAAGACTCAATGTGAAAGGTAGATCGCAATCGGTCAGAAAATTGCTACCAGAGGCAGCGCGTAGACGTTCAATTTACGCTTCGTTCTAAAGAGGAGAGAGTCCCGCGGAATGATTGTTTGACGTATAAACAACGATGCTGTGTTTTATGGTTTTGCACGGTGTACTCGCTTTCGTTTCGACGGGAGTTTTCTTCTCGGTACACCGAGGACCCGAGAAATGCAAATAAAGAATAACGTGCTGCTCAAAAGTTTATTCGATTCGTGATCAATTGCATTACGAATGAATTACAGCAAACGAGAATCGGTGTTGAATACGGTACGATTAACCTAAATTGTCGATCTTACAATTAAAGAAGACTGTACCATCGGAAGTGCGTAATTATTTACCGTTAAACGGAACCATACTGTAACGTAGTATATAAATAAAACTGAGTGGCTTTGTTCGTATTAGAGATTCATAAACAGTAATTGAAACGTTACGTTTCGGTTTATACGCAATTACACCTATGAGGAAACATTCAAAAGTTGTTCTAGTGAAGTTACTCCGCGCGTAACGTTCCCGTTCCATTTGAACTCGCGTTACACGAATAATATAATGGTTTCCTTTTTATTCCGTTCAGTTGTATTTAAATCGGGCATACCGAATACACGACGGTATACGTACACAAATCAAAGCATCGTGTTTTACTCGATCTATTTACCGCTAAAGAGAATTATTAACTCGTACAAATCTATTTTTCTTTCACTACTTTATTTACGACGCGCTCGACAATACTTTCTTTTCTTTTCCTTATTGTATAATATAGTAAATACTTATCGTATTCAATTTATCACTCCACCGTTCATATTGTTATTGTAAACGAATCGTATTCATCAATATTCTCGTAACTTCGAACACAATTTATATAAACATATTTACATCGAGAAAAACACTCGTATCGCAAAATCGGATAGAGAGTTTACAATCCAACGACAACGATGGTTCTGTTACAGTGAAACAATTTATTTTCAATCATAACACGATGCGATAATCGTCGCGGTTAAGTTTCGTGCGGTTGAATAATCGAAATCGCGGGTATGGTTTTTCGTTTCGCGCTTATATATCCGCATATTGCAAAAGTATAGAATCTGATACTCTTACCACGGTGTTGTAATATTATCCGCGACGTGTCATTTTGTATGTTATTGGTGTCCACGATTAACGCACCGCGCGAAAATACGAAACGTTTCGGACACGTGACATAATATTAAAAATTTCCAGTATCGATGCTTTCTTTTTCGACGAAACGACGGATATTGCGATTTATTAGTCGCGATCGCGTTCCCTTTCTCTACGGAAAGCGAAGTGGAAATTAAATTTCCCAACTCCGCGGATGATTACCTTTGCGGGTCGAATTTTAAACGAAATTTTTAGAAAACGAGGGAAAACGAGCTCGGTTTGTTGTCCGGCAGTGCGAACTTTGCGCAATAATGTTTTCCAAAATATGGCGCGCGAAAGAATATTTTTGACGTAGAAAAATATGAATTACATTTTATTGGTATTTTTTTTTTTTTTTTTTAGCAAAGGGATACCTTCCGAAAAGTTTCAAGGCGAGTCGTTTGATACGCTCATCTTGGACAACTTGTAAATTATACGTTACACGAAAAACTGTTTCCTACAAAAGTTGCGCGTTTCGAGGGAGGGAGGGAGGTACACCGCAGCGCGTATATTTTGTTATAAGTGGGAAGGTTTCGAAAATCGAAGGTCGTCTTTTTTTAAACGTATGTAAAATATTTAAATTTTGTTCACAATCTCTACCGTATTGATCCTTTTAAACCGGATTGAATAATGAAAAAAAAAAAAGAAAAGTACCAAAATTGACCTTGAAACGCTCTCGACGTCCTTCGATACTCACGTTCAATTTTTTTTTTTTTATTAATAATAACGAATTCTTTTTAATTCGTATTTCTGAATTTTATTCCAAATTCATTGTTACAGTCTATGGAATGGCGGAAACAATGGGAAGTCGACAAATTACCTGAATGGGACCCGCCTCAAATTTTGAAAGATTCTCTGCCCCATGGACTGTGTGGTTTCGATAAAGACGGAGCCCCGGGTAAAGTTTCTCTTATTTTTTGGAAAAAAAAAAAAAAACAGATCAATTAATAACATCGATATTTTTTGCAGTTATCGTTGTGTATTTCGACGCATTGGACATGTACGGTATTTTGCACGTTGTCTCGCGAAGGGATATGATAAAAATCACAGTAAAATATTTGGAAGAGTATCTCGATTTGTGTCGAAAACAAATGGAGAAACACGGCCTCGATGCCAGTCAAGTGGTTGTGATTTTCGACATGCAAGGGTTTAATTTGAGACAATATCTATGGAGACCAGGTAGGATCGTACGAATGGCAACTTTACGTAACCATGTCGATCTATTTTTATCAAAAGATAGAAATCCTTTTCGAACGATCGTGTTTCCATGGTGCAGAAAAACTGACCGTTAACAAGCGAAATTATTATATAACCCGATGAAATTTTTTGCTCAAAAAATTTATATCGCGAGTAATGGTTGAATACTTTATATTTCTGTCCAACTGGATAATATTCCTTTCACGTTTACTTCCGTATACCTTCTACTTTACAATATCAAGAGAACTGTGTAATTACTTTAAACAAAAGTTCAAAGGAAATTGTTGAGGGTTGTGTTGCTCAATGATTGCACTTCGAATTAAGTGTAGTTGAATTTAAAGGATCGATGAATCGCGAACAAAATGTTTAATGTTAAAACTAGGATACGTTGAACGTAACGAGAAGGAGAGTTTTCTCGAAGGTCTGCCTCGTCGATGAAGGTTCGGTCTCGTCGATGTTCGCCTGTAATTAGTTAAATCGGTCGATATTGGGGTGTCGAGGGCGAATATTTGCAAAAGGGGTCTTGCCAATGAGAAAATTTTCAATTTTCTGGTGGCGGTGGAATGCAACATTTAAACCATTAAAAGATTAAGTGTGACGAAGGGCAAGGATAACGCGCGGATGCTCGGTTTACGACAGGACCTGCCATAATTGGCAGGCAGATGCTCGCCAGATTTTTCGCGACCTAGGTTCTTTGTCTTTACGAGGGGCAATGAAAATTTGGCCCTCGATATTTGCGACGCAATGGAAATGTTTTTGCTGTTAACGATGATCGGAATATTCTTTGCTGAATATTAGAATACCAGGTTGTTCAATAAGTTTTGTCGTTTGTTGAAACTTATCGAACAGTATAGTACTAGGTTGCTCAATAAGTTTCATCGAATGACGAAACTTATTGAACAACCTATTACAAAGTTTTAATCGTAGATTACGATAATTATTATTATTAATTTTCTGCAATTTCACTTTTCAGCTGGAGAGGTTGTCATCACTTTAATTCAAATGTACGAAGCTAATTATCCCGAGATCTTGAAAACCTGTTACATTATCAATGGTGATTATCGACGCGTACAACTTGAATGTTAAAACGTTGCTTGATTACCCTTTGTTTGATTTCTAGCGCCCAAAGTGTTCGCGTTTGCGTTCACCATTGCGAAAAAATTTATGAACGAGTACACGTTGTCGAAGATTCAGATATACAAGGCTGATCCGCAAAAATGGCAATCGGCGATATTTAGTAAAATTGCGAGGGATCAGGTACCTGCCTTCTTCGGAGGTACACTTGCAGATCCAGATGGCAATCCAAAACTTGGAACGAAGGTAAAGGGTGGGTTTAATTGAATTTTCAGCGACGAATAGAATAGGTCTATCGACCTTCAAATTTGTCGTTAACATATTCTAAGAATACCGAACGCGTGCAAAAGATTCGTAATTTTTAACGAGTTTGTCAAATCTTCCGTAATTAATTGAAAATTTGTATTGTATTCAGATTTGTCTGGGCGGTAAGATTCCAAAAGAGATGTACGTAAATAACATGGAGAAGGATAAGCAGCAGAATGATTTTACGACTGTGACAATTCGTAAGGGTGGGAAACTGGTGCTCGATATGTCCGCATCAGAGATGGGATCCTTACTGAGGTATATAAATTATTTACGATAGAATGATTTCAATGTTTCTAATCCTGAATACTTTCAGTTGGGAATTTCGGACCGAGGACCACGACATTAAATTTGGTATATTGAAAAATGACACTAACGGGACGAAAAAGGAAATCATACCAGTAAGACGAGTAGCTGCCCATCAACTGGATGAAATTGGAATTTTAACGTGTGATGTACCTGCCACGTGTGAGTATACGTACCAAATGGATGAACCGGCACAATATTAATGATAACGTGTTGATAATTTTATCTATTTCAGATTCGGTCGTTTTTGATAACACTTACAGTGTTTTGAGAAACAAGAAAATTCATTACTCTGTAAGAGTTATACCGCCAGCGGAATCACAAGAAATCACACCCGCTACTTCATAATGAACGCACTGAAGTAAAAGAGAGATGATTGTTTTCAACAAATACATTCCTTATTGTATTATTCGCGCATCAAGAAAACAAGGGTCTCTTATTATTGTTAATGTTTTTTTTATTTATATTTTATCTAAGTACCAAAAATCATTCTATTAAAGTATATTTTTGTTACATCAGAAAATTTAAAAAATTTTATATATGTAAGATTTCTCTTTAATGGTCTGTATGTGCCGGAAATATTTATACAACATACGAATACTATACGACAACAACGCTATCCCAAATAGGTAAAACTTCTCGGGGTGAAATCTATTAAACCGTATCTAGAGTAAGCAATATTTCTCTAGATACTTCGCAATTAACCGTACGCTAAACTCAACGTCCTTTTGTACGTAGTAATGCGCGTTTACAATAGTCCCCGTTCAGGGGGGACAACCTTTCATATCCTCCAGAACTTGTGGTCTACGTAATTGGGGGGGGGGGGGGGGGGGGTCTACGCGACGGCGACCAAGCGATGGGTCTTTATTGTGTTCGTGTGGCGAAAAATTTCACGGTTTCACAGGCTACCGGTCAGTTACAACCCCCTGGAGAGGGTTGCTCCTACCTTTGCTCGCCTCTATGTTCTCTCTCGCATGCATACACACACACATATACACACCATTCACTGACATCCTACATATAAATAACTCATTTGTTCCTTTTTTAAGACACTCTTTTGTACGTACAATTACTTGATTCTTCAATCATATTAAATATGTAATATTTTATTTCTAGCAGCTATAATTATTACTATATTATAAATGTAGAAATTTTATACATGCATTGTAATTAAGTATGTACATGTTTGTAAAAAGAAGATAGGAGGTTCTAACAAGGTTTTATCAATAAAACAATCTCATAGGAAGCAATTTTAAACATGATATTTATCACAATAGACTTACAGAGTTGCTCGTCTTGAATTTCATTAGCACAGCGTGCAAAATTGAATTACTTAATCATCAGTCACTAACATTTCAATGAGGTTAGTTTCTAGACACTGATCACCCTCTAGACGCTTCTGTGTACCCCATCTTGCTAACGTGGGTAGAACTCTTAATTGTGTAGTAGAATCTGTTCGAAATGGACACTGTAGATCTTTCCAACTGAAAAAGAAACAGTTATTTTAATAATAATTAAATTATACGTTGGTTTAATAATCATGTTAATACGATTTCTGCCAATATTTACTATGGTCGATCGCCAACTTCGACTACAACTAAATGTGCTGATTCTGGAGCTTCCTTAAATCCTTCTTCTATAAAAGGTTCCGCTGAAAAAAAAAATGAAATTCTCTTTTTTACTATGTTAAACAATTGTTGATTTGTTAACATGTATATTCTAATTGATATTAGTAATTTTATCCTAGCCGTCAAATTAAATTGGTATGTGAAAATCACAAAGAATATATCAATACAACTTTACCTATTTAAGAACAAATGATGCACAACATAAAAAATTAGGTTATGTATTAAATAAACGATTGTATTAAGAAATTCATACCTTCGACACAGTTAGGGCACCAACTTTTACCATTAGGAAGTTTTGTACCGCTATAAAGTACATAAACCGGCTGGTCAGATTTAAAATTTTCAATAAATTTGAAGAAATTTTCGTATCCTTGAACATGATGACGCAGAACCATTTTTTGTTCTCTTATTTAATTTTACTACGATATCAAAATAATATTACTTTCTTGGTATGATGTAGTTACTCTTTTTAATATGTACTGGCTTCTTATCGATTCTGAAATGGCAACGCCCTCTGTATGAGATATTTTTAATCGTTTAATATCAATTCAACTGATAAGAAAAGGCTTCTTCACTAATTCAAATACTCTACATCAAGTATTTCAAATAATCTACATCGATTCAATCGATATATTATTGACACAAAATTTAAAAACTCGTACATTAACAATTATTCATGGATATAATTGTATAATATACAGGATAAATCACATTATTTATTCAATCTGTTAATTTTTTTATTTGAAGTTCTGAAATGTTTGACCTTGAATATTTACCGTTCAGAAGGGTTTACAGGTAATCGTATTACAGTTTTTTATATATGTACGTCACACAAGATACTAAGGTGACCTTGACAATGTCAAAATGAAAAAGACCAATAAAAAATGTAATATGTAAATCTTTCTAAATTGAATTAACGAAATTAAACGAAATTCCAAGCGTATCACTAATAACAAAGGCAATAACACATACTGAACAAATTATATAGTTCGCTCTATATAGTAATACCAGTTCTTACAAAGTAGCATCACTATCTATCTATATTTTCAAAACTATGTTTGCATACGCGTGAGAAATATTTCAATTTCCACGAACAGAAATATATATTGTTTGCAGTTCTAATAATACACAATATCAACAATGTCGTGCATCGTCATCTTTTTGTATTAGTAAAATTGCGATGTTTAAACGGACCGCGGAACATGTCGAACGAAGACTTGGCAATAGCGCGTTGGAATTCCGTAGTTGTCGATTTCTCGTTGAATTTCGATCGCGTGCTCCGATTGGTCGAGAACGCCTACCCTCCCACTCCTATAACCACGCGATGACGAGTTTGTACAACCAATCGGAAAGTACGCAAGGCGAGGGTGTTTGGTATGCCCTGGGACGGGGCAGCTTGTTCACAGTAATTCAAGGTTTTGACCGTGTGACAATATTGTCGTACCATCGTCACTTGTTAGAGAAGAAGTAATTCGCCTTCTCGTCGGCCGCGAAATCTTGTCGGATTTAAGCTTGCTGTGCGTAGAATGGCCGCGGTTTTCGATATTGAATTGCACGACGTGGACACGGTAAATAGGGACGAGTCTGACGACGATGTTATCGAGATCGGCGAGGTAATTCTCCATCTGCACGCGATCAGCACACCAGTTTCTCCTTATCGTCATACATATTTTTTTTTCATTCCACGTTCCATAACATTTTCCTGTCCGTTTTTCTTTTTACGTAGGAAGAGTACGATGCGAATCCAAACGTGAACGAGATAAGCGAGTGAGTAAACCTTTTCCTGGTTGGCATATGACCGTCGTATTCAGCTTCGTGGTAATGACAATGTTACATTTGATAGATCGGAAGGTGTCGAAACGGTACCCATATCGGAACAGAATGTCAATCGCGGACGAGAAAGGGTCGGACCTCAGGATTTCGAACTTTGTAAAGTTATTGGGAAGGGTGGTTATGGCAAGGTCTTTCAAGTGCGAAAAATAACGGGCAATGACAGCGGCACGATCTTCGCAATGAAGGTAAGAAAGAAACGTCGATTTATTCTCTTTGTTTTTTAATTGATTTATGATTGATGTCATAATGTCTATAGTAGAATATATTGAACAAATTTTAATTTTAATTCTTGTAAAATTTCAGTTTAATGTTATGCTCAGAATTATGTAAGTTCTTTGTTTCCCTTTGTCTCTTAATGCATCCTTGAAAGTAATTGCAATTTTTTATTGATTTTTGTTTTAAATATAGTTTAATTGATTTTCTATTTTCACCTTTATGAATTTCATAAAGTAGAAGATACAATGTTTAATGAAGAATCTATTATTTAAGGTATTGCATTATTTATTGAGTCCTAATTTGAGAGTTGAAAGAATATTTAAAGTGTAGTTGTTATTTTTTTTTCATAGTTATTTGTCATTAGTTATTTATACTTAAGAAAAAGTATATTAAGACAATGTATTAAGAATTAAATGAAATATATTTGTCTTTCATTTAGTGTTTAATGTACTAAAATGAAAATATACTTAGAATATTAATTTTTTACATAATATATCATTTGTAATTTTACTATTAGTTTATACATTTCTTTAATTTATCTTAATGCATTTATTTAAAAAATAGGTATTACGTAAAGCCTCTATTATAAGGAACCAGAAAGACACTGCACATACTAAAGCTGAGAGAAATATTTTGGAAGCTGTAAAGGTAAGTTTAAATAACACAGATTTAAATCTATGATATTTAAAAAAATCAGACGATATTTATAATTTTTTGCCGTCTGATTCTTTACGTTACATCATTTTAATTAGTAATGTAAATTAATAGTGGTACTAGTCAAGGAAATATCTATACTTGTAATGGTATTTAAGAAATGTCAAGCATATTCTTCTTCCTTTTTCATCAGTAGTGATTATATTGTTATTGTAATTCTTGAGCTATTATTTTATTGAGTAAAGTAAAACAAAAAATACATTCAAACATATGTATATTTGTATATGGCAGCACCCGTTTATAGTGGACCTTATGTACGCTTTTCAAACGGGAGGCAAATTATACTTGATCTTGGAATATATGTGTGGTGGTGAATTGTTTCGACATTTAAATGCTGAAGGCATTTTCCTTGAAGAAACTGCATGGTGAGTAAAACAATAGTTACTATAATTTGAACTGTAATATGGTACCTAACAAAAGAACTGTATATCTATTTTATTTGTGCAGTTTCTACATATCGGAAATAATATTGGCTTTACAACATCTCCATATACAAGGAATTATTTATAGGTATTTTGATCTTTTTCTAAATATGAATTTAATGTTGAAGTATATCACTGTTATGCTTTTGATCTGATAGTTGATCTATTATTAACAAATTTTCAGAGATTTGAAACCAGAAAACATATTATTAGATGCAGATGGACATATAAAATTAACCGATTTTGGTTTGTGCAAAGAACACATACAAGATGGTACTGTTACACATACATTTTGTGGTACCATAGAATATATGTAAGAAAATTTCAATTAATATAATTGTAATTAAAATTCTTTAGTATATTAATATTTGTATTAATGTTATGTATTTCAATAAAAGGGCTCCAGAAATTCTTACACGAAGTGGTCATGGTAAAGCAGTTGATTGGTGGAGCCTTGGTACTTTAATGTATGATATGCTTACAGGTTCGGTAAGTATCATTGAAAACATTTATATAAATTAATGTACTTAATAACTTATACATTTTTTATATTAAATTTATAGCCACCATTTACATCTGATAATAGAAAGAAAACCATTGAAAAAATCTTGCGTGGTAAGCTAACTCTTCCACAGTATCTAACACCTGATTCCAGGGATCTCATCCGGAAATTGTTGAAGGTTAATTTTGCAAATTATACAAGTTACAATTCTTTAAAGTATTCATTGACATAGGACACATATTCATATTCATTTTTTTATAGAGACAAGTTGCACAAAGATTAGGATCTGGTCCATCAGATGCAGAACAAGTAAAGGGTCACCAATTTTTCAAGCATATCAATTGGAACGATGTTATTTCTCGAAAATTAGAACCACCTTTTAGACCAATGTTAGCAAGTGATGATGATGTGTCTCAATTTGATAAAAAGTTCACGACATCCGCACCTATAGACTCTCCCGCAGAATATACGTTAAGTGAATCTGCTAACAGAGTATTTCAAGTGCGTTCTTATGTATCTTTTGTTTTAATTAATTCACAACAAAGATTCATTTTATCATCAGCTAACAAAGTTTGGTTTATTTCAGGGTTTTACATATGTGGCACCTAGTATACTAGAGGATATGTATTCACAACCGCGAGTTATAAATGCTAGAAGTCCACGTAGAAGCAATATACGTGGTTTTTCGCCGAGGGGAACACACTTTAATTTACATAATACACACTTACAAAATTATAGGTAAGTGTACTTTTTTATACTAATAATACGTCATAATATCGTGTGTTGGACATTTACGATCATGAAAATTTATAGACATAATGGAGTTGGACATGGCAACATGGAAGATACAGAAATGATCGAAATAGGCTAACTGCCACTTCTTTCATAGTGGAAAATGCTTAGCATTTCGGCCTAACTGCTGAATATCCATGACCAATCCTTGTGTCTCAGGGAGGGATTTTATAAAGATATAGATGGAGTAGCAAAAGGATAGGTCCAATATCCAGTACTTCATTGGATGTTCAGCAGTTAAATTTAGCTAATTTTTTTTTTAAATCAAATTAATTATAATAAAGGTACTAATTAAGATTATGCTTTAAGAGAACAGCGACGCAGCAGTTATTTGGTAGCACGTAATAAAGTATATATATGTATATATATATGTATACATACATATACATATATGTAGTGTGTGTGTATGTACGCATTTGTATATACATACACTGTATGCACTACATATTTGTGAGTGAAAAATTTGGATGGTAAATAATCAAGAAGGAAAGATTTTATTTACTTATTTGTCGTTGGTTACGATGTACTGAACATTCTAACAAGATCCATTATTCGCATACATTATAGTCAAAATATTGCACACGTTTCATTAACCTGTTAATATGTAATGACCTATTATGTTTTGTACATAAGATCTGCAGGTTGGTTGGATATTCATATATAGATACAAACGTCATTTATGCTAAGTGCGACAGACTGAAAAATTCCAGCACTTTTAGAGACACATAAATTATGCTGTTAATACAAGTTTGAGGTTCAACCATCCTGTTACACATGTATATTTAACAATCTGTACACGGCGTATGCAATTTTACCGCAGTGTACGTAGTGCTTAAATGTGATGGATTAAAATGGACAAAAGACAAATAGACTTAATGACAAGACTCACAGCTGCCACAACCGCTCCGCCGCTCAAAATTCCATATCCGGTCATTCATTTAAAAAAAATATTTTCAGCAGTAATAACGTTTCCATGGCAATAATGTAAACAATAATGAGTCTGCATGATAGTCATAGACAGTATTTATGTAATACTGCAACGGAATTGCATTTGTACAATTGAAAGTTCCTAAGAAGTGTGAGTTTAACTGCAACATACTCCGTTCTTCAAGTATAAAAATATTTTTTGGTAGAAGTACTCGTTTATCCATATATATAAAAGTTACCTTTATTTAACCATTTATGCCTTCTAGGAAAAAAAAACAAATCTTTATTGTGGTTCCATGTAATAAACAAAAGATTTAGTGTGTAAACAAGTTACCATGGTAACAATGTTACTGCGAAACGTTCACTTTCCACTAATACGAGAATACATTTCACATTTACGCTCGTGTTCACACGCTGTTCAGTGTGTCATCATATTGTCACAATTTATTTAAATAATATCTATTCGTTACGTATATTTGTACATTATTAAACACTAATATATATATTGGTTTGACGTACACACGATATAGTAAAGATAAAATAGTGTAAAGGATAAGTGTTTAGAGTGACTATTGGTCACTCACCGGAAAACTACCCAAGTGTTCACAGGCCATGCTAGCCGGCATTACAATTTTAACTATTTACAGCGAATACCATGGTCGAAATGTTAAATCGGTAAATAGAATTTTCTCTCGCGAGTATCCAGCGTTTATCGAAAGATCTCTCTGCTGCGAATTTGATATATTGCATTTCGACTATGCATAAACGAAACAAATGCGTACGATATACGCATCTGATTATACTATTTGCAATAGTATTGTATTATAAAGAGGTGTGTATTCGGAGAGGATAATTTATAAAACACATTTTCTGTATGTATCGAAACGTATTTTCGATGTTGAAACGAGAATCTGTCTACAGAGTGGTTCTAGTACTGTTCATCGTGTTTACCGTTCAAGGAGATTTCAGTCATAGAATATCAGAACTTGCCATGTAAACGATGTTAATATTTTGTTACATCGTTAAATCAGGTTTAGAGAGAATGAAATTAGTATTTAATTAAGAACGATGAAAGAGACAATTACGTAAATAGTAATGTCACAGTGTATTACCATATCTATTTAATGTACGATAATTTTTTATTCGTTTTTTAATAACTAATAACATTATACAAGTTCAGTATCGTTTTGAAACGTATTACCGTTTACGAGGAACTTCATCGTTTATATAATGAACTTTGTAGGTAGATTCTGCTAATCAACCTTGGTGCTGATACTCATTAATTTGATTCGATTCTAAATGGCCTGAATACCATAAATTCATTTTTATACCTTAAAAGAAACAGTTATTACAGCATGTAATGTTCTATTTAGATCTTGTATATTGTGTTTTCTCGTAGCGTTCGAAAGCGTACGAACGAATTTAGCGGAAATTAAGATTTATTTTTCACGTTTTTCTTTTCCATTGTATAATATGAAAAGAAGCGTTATGGTTACCCGAGGCACAAGATATGTTAGTTAAGTGCTTAAAGAATATTATCGAATGATGTGTAAACAAAACTAGCCATTGGCCAGAAGTGATAAATGGTTTAATGCTTCCAATTAAAAGAAATATAGATTCTTCAATTGACTTTCTGCTATCATGGTTTGTATCCTTTAAATCGTATTTACAAATAAATATAATGATTTGTGACGTAGTTTTGTCGTATGTGTTGACCGTCATCTTATTCTTATTCCACAGAAAATCGAATAAATTAAAAAATTTTGAACTTGGTGCTATTTAAATGTCCCGCCAACATCATCATAATGGTAGGTATTATGTACACCGCCTATTTGCATTCTCAGAAAATTCTTATATCTATTCGATTCAACGGAATTCTTTCAAGTTAAAAAGTAATGTTGCTATATATAGAGAATAAAATTGTTCTTCGCATAACTTTTTAAAGATTAACCTACAATTCGTATTACCATATGTTTACAGTTTCACAAAAGTCTACCAGGGTGGCGTTAGTGCTGATCCTTGAGGATTAATGTCACGATTACCGATTAATTATTATAAGCAGCGCTACTACCAATTACTGGTGTTTGATTGATCTAACGATAACGGAGGTATTTCAAGAAATGTTTCCCAACGACTTTAACGAAACTTCACGGTAGATAGACAATCGAAAGATATTAAGAAATTACATTCCATTGAAAAGAAAGGAATTTTACGAAATATCCATAACGGACGTAATACTGATTTTTTAAGGGTTACGTTTTAATTCGTACTGTCCCCCATTAAAGTTTCGCGAATGTGATTATACATTAGACGTGGTAATTGTATTTACCATTGAGAGCATTCACCGTTGGTTGCAAACAGCTAATTTCGCCCAAAGAACGTTTAGTTTTCGCATAATGTGTCATTCTAATGCCTCGTTGTGCGCACGTGTATGCAACGAGAATGAAGAAACATCGTAATTTGCGTGGGCGCGATGGTGCGTGGTTGAGAATTTACGGACAGTCGAACGGATCGCAGATGATCCAGCTTGATCGTCGTCGCTCGCCTGGTCTATGGTCACGACATGTGAGCGCGTAAATGGCATCGCCTTGCGAGATCGTGCATCCTTCCGTTCGCGGCGACTGATAGCTATCCAAAGGCGTAAACGCGTAACATACGAACGCGCATTAAGATCGCGAAGGCGTGTAGCTGCAATTCCAGGCCATCGAGCATTCGCATCGATGTTGGCCTCGAGAGTCGATCGTTTCGAAGTCGTGCCACGAAAAGTGATTTCGAGGAAATGTTCGAAGTGTCGATAACGTTAAAATCGAACAATTATTAGAATAATTTTTTGCGAGTGTGGTCGACATCAGGTACGAATCGAGTTTATACTTAGTGATATACGAGTCGTTAATATTAATCGAGATTAGAGTAAAGGGTTTAATATACCAGGAGTGTGTACTGAATCGATATCAATCGACAAAGACGAATTTCGATTCGGCGTCTGAACGGTGTCTTTGCTTTCTCGATGTTACGGTCGGATTATACTAGAGTTCCTTTGAAAATAAGTGGATCTAAATTTCAATTGGACCAACGTTAACTGCCAGGTTTGAAGATTTAAATTAGGCCTTGGTTATGTGGGGCCTATCTTTGGCCCCGCTAATACAGAGGGTCTAGGGCACGTAATTTGGGAAACTTTGCATGTCACGAATAAAAACGTGAAAACTCTTATATACAAATGTTTTTACAATATAAAAAAGTATAATATTGTTAATATTTTCTGTAAAGTACTATCCAATTCTTTTGGTTAAAAAATTTGTATTATATTTAGGTTAACGTTTCGGGTGTAGTCAACTTTTTGCTTCTTTTTTTTAATATTATAATCTAAGGAATAATAGAAACGGTCGGATTTAGATTATGAATGCGTCGTAGCTGAATTTTAAGATTAAACCTAGGATGGGTGTACAATCGTCAACAAACGACACGGTGGGTGATTCATCGCGATAATTTGAATACAGGTTCGCGGTCGTCTTGAATCGGTTGATCGAGTGCCAGCATCGAGAACGACGTTAGTGTCGCGGCTCACTTCCGGTCCTCAACGCCGGTAAAACGAAACTGCAATCGAACGAACGATTATTTCGAATCTTTTCAACGAATCCACGAGTATATTGGAGATTTTTCAAATTCGAAGTGATTTCCACGAAATTTCCCGTAACTTTGCCATGTACTGGAAGAAAGGTTAGTCAAAACTGGTCGTGATCTCATCGATTAACCCCATCGATAATTTTATACGCCATTATTGACACGTGAGTCCATATTGGAAACGTAAACGTAATTTTGATTGGTCGAATCTTAACGTACAATAAATCGAAACATCAATTTGAATTTTTTTGCTTAACGTAGATGGCTCGTTTCTCGAGTTACACGCTTTGCTAACCGATTTAATCGGGATTTATTGTTCGAGGATTTAAATGATAATCACAGCCTGTCTGTTTATTAGAATACGCAGTATAATTGAGGTTGTGCGATTGGTGCAGTGGTTCGACGATCTCTTCAACGGATTTTAACGATACTTTTAATCGGATAATAACCGTTCAAGATGGTCCGCGTTGCACGCTTGTCTCATACGAAGGAAGAAGCGTCCAAGGTGAGTTAATTAACGTAGCTAGCGATACAATAGAAAACACGTAGTTCGAAACGAAGATCGGTCTACCGTAAACTTCGTTTACCAAGAACGATGAATACATTTGCATGATATTGTGTTAGTCATAGATATTTGAGACTCGAACGAAAGCGGAACTGGGAGCCAAAACTGTCGCAGATTTTGACTCGACTTTCACCGGATGTTAATTTCATTTCTCTTATCGTTCACTTTCGATTGAACTCGATAATAATAATACGAATACAAGATATAAATCAAAAGGCTGTAAACGGAGAAAATGAAAGTAGCTAGGCATCGTGACAATAATCGCACCGGTATGGAATTAATCGTTGTCACGAAATCTCGTCCGAGTGTTAAAAATTAATTCGTCGATACTTGGGAAAGTTGAGTTCCGGAAATACGATTCAAGGTTATGATTTTTTTTTCACCAAGAAAACGACTCGCGTCGTTAAGTTTTATTTCCATTGTCGACGTGTTTTATATTTCGTGTTTTCGAAAACTGGTTGTTCAATGACACCGACACGGTCACGGATTTCAACGATGTCTGTGCATAATGCTACCATTACTACTTCCGTTAGCTAAGGTAGATTAAACATCGTACCACCGTCACGGGTCGCAGCGTTATCGTGTTCGATAAATAAAAGTTTATTGTTCCAAAGGGCAATTGATCTTGGTTTCAACGATTTACAGAAGATTTTCATTAATCTCGATGCATTAATTCGGAGCACGCTTACAAATTTTCCAAAAGCGTCTTCAAACTCACCTCGCGGATCACTCGGGGTAAAGTATATTCAATCTCGATCGATACGTTGGTTCGCGATGTAAAAAAATACTCATTTTAAATTTAGATTCTAGGAGCGAACGATCGATGGAACCGATCGTCGTCGAAGTCTCGATTGCCTCGAATTTGGTCCTCGTGGGAAGAGCTATACATTACACTTAACGGAAGGCGATCGATACACGTTGGATCCACTTCTCGTATACGCATCTCTTTACGACGACTCAGGATCGAATCGACCATCATCAACCACTCCAACCGAGATCTCATCGCCTCTAATCAAAATTCACCTCTGGTCCATCGTCAGAGACTCGATTGCCTTAAATTTACTTCCCGCGAGAAGAGCTGTACAAACAGTGCTCTCGATGGAAGAAAATCGATACACGTCGAATCTATTTCTCTGCACTCGCATACTTTTAACGAATTCAACACCTCGAATCGATCGAACTCTCAATCGTCACAAATTGATCTCTCCCGTTAGATCTACGTAGATAAACACTCGACGAAAGACAATCGTCTCACGGATATACTCTAATCGATAACTCGTACGATCGAATCGATCACCACGAATTCGTTAATTGTTCCCCGACACGGTTCTCCTTCGCGTTATCGAGTCGGTTACATTTCGAGCGCTTTCTCAGCGATCAAGGGAGCGACCCAACCGCGGGAATCGCGTTCGAAATCATCGTTAGAGGGAGGGTAGGTGGGGGTGGGGGGTGGGGGGAGGGGATGTAACACGCCCGTGTCGGACAATTTTCGGATCTACCACTGAAAGCGTGTTTCGGCGACACCCGAGGATGACTCCCGTCGGATATTTCAGTCCACTGTTAGCGCGGTGCAGCGCGCATTAATACGTATGTAAGCTGGTATCGTGTGGCTCTGTATATTCGCGTTCGTTTCGCTCGCTCGCTCGCTCGCTCGCTCGTGGCCGTGCCGTCTATTATTAGTCGACAGTCATCGGAGTCGGCTCTAACGTGCGCCGCGAGCCACAACGCGGAAAAAGCTGGAAGAAAATTCGACGAGAAAACACCGAACCCGCGAGATTTTCGTGCGAGCACGTGCCACCGACACACCGTACCACGAGCGTGGACCGTTCGGCTACCTCGCCGTACGTGTTGCCACCGCCACCCACACCGGAACGTGGATTTCCATCCGATAGATTCTCAAGGCCCTTGGAAACGATGATTCTCGCACGCTTTTCACTGTGAGTCCGCTCCCGTTGTCTGGTTACTGCGTCTTTTGGCCTCTGCGACCCCTCTGGCGATCAAGGTCCCTTTGTTAGGAGCACATTATACGAACAGCTTCGCTCGTCGCCGGGAACGACTCTCAGACCGTCGCGGGAGGCTCACCGTGGCACGTTATCATCGCGGGTGATTGATACCCCGAACGATTCCGTTTCAATTCGTGAACGATTGTATCGCTGTGGTAGGTCGTGAGAAGGAACGGTTATCGGCACCGAGTGGATGCGTTTCGAGTATTTACGTTTCGTTCGAGGGACACCACCGTCCGGGATCTCATTGATCGACGATTATCCCCTACGTTGAATTATCGGTACTTTGAATCGATACTTGCTCGAAAGTGTATATACGTATGTATAGATTTAGGAGTTCGTCTCAAGGACTCGATTGATAAAAGGATTCGTTGGTATCGTTGGACGATTATTTGTACACGGAGATCGTACGGATAGTTTAAATTCGATATTTTGTGGAAACTCGATACGTGGAGCTGGTCGTATGTTCGAATCGTTAGATGCAAACGAGTATCGAACCTCGTTGAAAACTCGTGAAACGGTTGATTGTATTAATCGAAGTCGGGGCTCGAAGAAATATTGTATATTCAAGATAGTGATATTTTTATCGTATATTCGGCTTATATAGCGCGTCAAAGCGTTTAAAATATTCGACAAGTCATTCGAGTTAATAATACTTGAATTAGTTTCCGCGGTGTTTTAAATATAAAGTTATTCGGACGAATTGTATCGTACGGATACGTATCGTTACAAATTTTTACATCTTTTCCATTCTTTCGTTTCAGATGAGGGATGCTGTTCCGCATAAAGGAAACAACAACAACAACAATAATAATAATACTAATAATAATAACAACAACGTGACTACCTTGAAAAGCAAGCCCTCCTTGGAAATTTATCGACCCCCAGGTTTGTATTTTCTTTTGTTTCTGGTTCGGGTACTGAGATTCGCGATCGATACGAAACATGAGAAAATTAAATACAAGAATCGATTGTTCTTTTAGGCGGAAGAACGGAAGGAACCACGGCGAACGTCACTAATCCGCGACTAAACGTACACGCCAAGGAGTTCACTATGAAGCAGAACGATTCGCATCCTTCTAAGTGAGTATAAACTACTTACGAAATAGTTGAGACTCGGTCGACGTATCGGGAACGTTCCGAGGAATGCCTAGAAAGCCAGCGAATATGAAATTCTTGTAAATGGGATTGATTTTGAAGAGTTTCCTCCAGGTGGAAGCACGGAAAAGGATACACGTTTCCGTAACACGATTTCTCGCAAGCCCTCGATGCTGTTGTTTCGCAGCTTTAGAATCTCGAAACCCGATACGATCGGGTTCTAGTTTCTTCGATTCGATTTAATCCCCAAGTCGCCGCTCTTCGATAATATTTTTCCATAAAGTTGCCGAGAGATTTCCACCGAGACATCGAGCAGTAAATTACACTCCCGTTCGTGTTAATAACTCCGTGCTCCGTTATGCTTCTCAATACACGTATATCGTAATGGACCGGCATCGATAAAATTGTAAAAAATTAATCGCAATTGTATCAATGTCAATAATACGTTCGTGTAACGGTTTGAAAAGCAATCTCTGCTCCATGGAATAAAATTTGAATATATTTCAAGACCATGGTCGATAAATCGTTACCCCGTTGGTACGGAATATACGCTAAAATAAAAAGATAAAGAGGTATCAATGCAAATGAAAATACCTCCACACGGAGAGAGAAGAGAGGACGACCGTAATGTCGAAACCAGATTCATTTTTTTTAAGTCCCTTGCGCAACCTCGATGTTACAGATTAGCATTCGCATCGGCGCGCGAAGTGAAAGATAGTGTGCAGGATTAGGTCAACGTGTATTGCAACGGGCCACTTTAATAAGCTGTTGATCCTTAGCGTTAAATGGTGTTGCGTCAGGAATACAAAACGAGCTTTGCATCCACGTAATAAGCTCCCGACGTTTTATGGTCACGATAAAAGAGAAAATGAACCACCGTTCGCGATTCACCTTGCATCCGAAGTAATCGGTTCTTAATGAGCTTACTTGATTCCAGGTCTCGGACGAATGCTTCAGAGCGATCCCCGTATTATTTGCAACACAGCAAATCGAGCGGCAATGTGCACCGGTATCTGTACGCGCAGCAACAGCAACAGATCCAGCACACCCTTCAGCAGCAACAGCATCATCAAACGTCTCGTCACTCCCAAAGCAGTCATCACTCGACGAGTTCGTCACTGCGACAATCGCATCCGCTCGACACGTCCGCGTCGAGTGGCAATATTTTACATGTAAGCACCGGCTACTAAAAACTACGATCCTAGATGGAGAGTGGGAGCTGGACAAAACTCGTACACAACTTTCAAAGTTGGAAAAAGTTGTCTAGCGAAAGCTACGCTCTTTTTCTATCGAATGAAATGTAAGAAAGTCGAACCGAGAACGAAAGATAAGATAAATTATCTATTGGCTATTTACCTGCACCTTGCCGATTAAAATAGCATAAACTGTTGATCCTTTGTCCGATGATTATGAATCGATTAATTTAAATATACGATCAATATAAGGTATCGACAAATTAAATTTGGAAAAGGGATAATTTTTTCATATTGAAAACTTAGCGTCTTTGATTCTTTGTAACACGAACATGTGTATGCGATTTGTCGAACAATTTATGTATCTCGAATTTATATTGTAAAACAGGGCTCAGGAAGGGTCCACTTCAACATGGATCAGAACGAAGTTAAACCGAATGCCATGAAACCTGGCAGACTCACCAAATCGTTATCCTTCGTCTCCACGTATAGCCTGAAACGATCGAAGAGCCTAAACGCAGCCGACGTGTTGGCTGCGAAGGCAGTGAATATCTCAGACGCGTCCGAATTGGGAAAATTCCCCTCAGCGATTCAGGACACGCTCTTGAGAGCCATTGAAGGTACAAAGAACCGTCCAAACCAGAAATTTTGCATCCCAGAGCCTCACTCGCATACAAACGCAACGTTTAAATAGAATATTAATTGATCGTAACATTTTTCCATAGATCCAAATCTGTTGAACGCGAGAGCCTTGATGGAATTGGTGAGACACATCCTGGAGAGGGTCGTCGAGAACCGCAAATACGCTGAACCGGCGGCGAAAATATGTATCACGATTATAGAGGTTACTATTTGTTGATTAGTGTTGTAAGCTCGATCGCAATCCTGTATCTAATTGTCGCGAAATCTTTGTATACAGAAAGAAGCCAAGGAAACTTTCCTGGAATCCTTGTTGAACACGTGTCAACAATGGTACCAGGATCGCGTGAAGATACTCTACGACGGGTCCAGTTATCATCGTTACTCGGCCTTCATGACGTTTCTGAACGAGATGTACTGTCAGGTAGGACGTGTTCATCCGGGTGTGGTTTTTACCTTGTAGAGACCACTCTCTGTCGGACGGATGCTTAACAATGTTGAGTCACAAAAGCCCGTGGGTACTGTTAGGCCATCTTTAATTGATCCCGCAATCGATCATCGCGTTCCGCAACGTTACCTCCTTTACAGGCCATTCAATTTTTTGCACAAACGAGATTCGAAACGATCCACGCATCCGTCTTCATACATATGCATGATTATGGTTACAGTTAAAGCGGAGGCAGCTTCAGTTGAAGACACAACAGGAGGGCGTTCCTCCCGGACGTGTCCTTCTCACGTTGCTTTGGAAGTGCTGCCAGGATTGTTTGCAGCCTCCGGTTGTAAATTCTCTGGCCGAGGTGGGTCGAGCCTGACACCCGTAAAATTGAAATACTTTCAAGCGTGAAAGGCGTTTTTTACCGTTTAAAGGAATTCGAGGAATCGAGTTTAAGGTCATTCCGTGTAAACGTAAACCTTTCCAGTCCTGCACGAAGGTGGATTCGACATTGTATTCCGCTCTACTCGATCTTGTGTTTATTCTCTTACGCTACGATAGCGCACTTAATTCGATACAAATATATTATTATAAATGTGTCGTTAGACGTTACATTATAAAAATATACTCTGTATAATAATTTTACTCACAAACGGGTGGAGAAAAATATTTGTCACATCCATGTTAAAAATGAGTATTTTGTTTAATTCCACGTATTCTACCCGATGAAAGTACAAAAGTTTCGTGAGGAACCGTACGTTGCGGACGAATCATTTACTTACAAATAATTGCTGTAATTATGGTCAACTAGATTGGGTGGAGAAGCTTCTGGGAGTAAAACGCTGTCCCCACTTCGTCTCGCTGCACACGCATTGACATCAACTTACACAGAGTACATGTTGCACGTACACAATATGGCGCACAAGGGGGGGAAAGAGGCAGCGGGTCCCTATCTGTGTATAACGGGAGTCTCTGCCCAATTTAATTGCTCGAAACATGAACTGTTTGGAATTAAACGCTTTATTTAGCACACACGATTCCTTCTGATGTTTTCATCGCCTGGAATATGTAGATGTAAAAAAACAATACCTTGGAATTTCGAGACCAAGAATAATTCTCCGACAAATTATTGTTTCTATACAAATCAGTTCTATACATTCGGATGCGTAGACTCGTTTACAAAAGCTACGATTATTCTTTTTACACACAGTGATAACATTTATTTTGTTCGAATTAACATTCCACGTGTTTTTCTATCAATTTTAACACCCGTTATTTTTCCCGATTTTAAAGACGGACTGTCTCTTCTTCATCCTGACGTGCATCGGCAAGGATCTGGACACCGAATTGCCGGCCCAGTTGCAACAGCTGCTCGGGAGCTTGAGGGATGCATTCCTCGCGGAGGACACGATCCTACCGTCGGTCAGAAAGACTCTGCTGCAACTGATCGAGCTTCACGCCGCTCATTGGCAGCTTCCGGCACCGGCGGTCGTCTACTACTATCCCGGATCGACCTCGAAGTGATTCTCCACCTTTTCGGTTCCTCCGTCCATTCGTCGGTTCTGTGCGCGCGCGTGTCTGGTACGTGTGGACTTAAGTGAGTGTACGCTAATTGACAGGATTCTTTGTACTTGAATGCGCCGAGAGTGCGGATCATGCGAATAACAATGAAACGAACGCCGTTGGCAATGGCTCCGGGCAAAATGAGTCGCTCGAAGGTAATCGATAGCCCGGAGCGACTCGCGCGTTAAACCCGTGAACACTTACCGAGAGTGAGATGCACTCGGACGCATCCTTCGCGCGCCTATGTTATCTTCGAATGTTCATTTGTAACCGTGTCTCGCTGTATAGAGTCAAGGAGTACATCTCACTCGGGCTAGTTTAGATACGAGAGCTTTCCTGTATTGGAAAAATACAATTAATCGTCTCACGAGTGTTTATTCTTATATCTTTGTAATAACGGGAAATCTACGAATAGAGTAAGAATGATTGTACAACATCAATGGTACTTGGTCGACGTATCTTTTTTCTTTTTTTTTTAAATTGAACGATCGTATCCCTGCTACGAAACGACTGGCCGAAGGTACTTAATACTCCGCGGTTTGTTTATACTGGTGCGCAATGTTTGGCCAAATACCATTAATGTCGCAATGTTTGTTTGTACTCGTCTATAATTGGCCAATGTTTCGAACAGCCAATGTTTATACTTGCACATTTCTACAATCGACGTCCAATTCCCGCCGAAATTTGTCGTTTCGGCGATTATACGAGCGGCGTATAAAAACTTTCGCGCGGATCTAATAAAAACGTCTTCGTTTCGATTTTGCATGATCTCACGTTCGCTGATGTCGATTCGTACGTGTCGTTGAATCTCGATGACGAACGCCACTCGCGAAACTTTTGCTCGACCGAACGACTCGCGACACCGAGCGACCGTGATCTCGGGCTTACCGCGAAGAACGATCGTACAGAACGAGACGATGATTTTACGGACGATCGACGACGAGCCTGATCGCGAGGGATCGTTGAAAGGCTCGCGGTCGATCCCGAATCCGTTTCGTCCCCGATCGATGTCCGTTCTGGTCGCTCCGTGGCCCGTTGACACCAAGAATTTCGCATGTTTTTTCTTTTTTCGCGGTTTCGAATTAGAAATTATTTCGTTAGTAAGTCAATGGGTTAGGAAATCGGGACACACGGAACCGGTTCGTTGTTTGTCCTGGCCGCCGAATTATCGCGTCACGGCGAAGAATACACGTCGAGTGTGTTCACCTCACGACGAGGATTACAGGTTCACGGTTATAGGCATACATTAACGTTTGTACGCCGTGTGGAACGGAACGACGAGTGACCGAAGAACCTATTTATGCCTAAAGTAAACGTATTTCTTTTTTACATACCTTTGAAAGTTCGATCGCTCGGATTGCCTCCGGTAACAATACCGATTAATTTATCCGTAAAGGCTCTCTATACGTACGAAGATTTATTCTACCGACCCGTTTCTTTTCTTTTCCGCGAAAGAAAATTTTCCCTCGACAGAAATCGATCAAACTGTACATACGGAGAGCAACGCAAGGCATAAATGGGTCAGAGGAGCGTTCGTAGAAATCATCGTCGGAGGATCGATGAACCCCGAAAGATCGAGAACCTCGACAGAGACCAAACCTCGAATTTTCCTCGGCTTTTTCCGTGAGCAATACTGTGCTGCGAAGCATCGAAATTGAGTAAAAAAAAAAAAAAAAAAAAAATGAAACAAAAAAGATTAAAGAAAAAAGAAGAAAAGAGAAAAGAAGAAAAAAAAAAAAAGAATCGAAACTGTACTGAAATCGAATCGAATGAGAGCACGAGCGATCACTTGTCGAACGACGAACGTTGAATGAGTAACGACCCTTACGTGGAACGAACCGAATCTATATTTTACTCGCGACGATTTCTGTCTCGTTTACTTGACGAAACGCGGCGAAGTATGGCGACGGACGAAAGTCAACTTAATTCTCTCACTGTACCTATCGGTGTGACCTGGCTGCGTTAAACACGAAACGGAGGACAACGTCCTCCTTGAACGTCTTCCGTACGATATTCGAGCGGATTAGTAACGAATGTGAACGACTCGAATTAAAAAGAAATACAAGGTGCAAGAATTTTGTTTTAACTGATCGCTGGTGAATCGTTGTTACCGGTTAACGTTGATTTTCTTTCAGGTACGGGGAAACGGTGGTCGTTTCGTGAACGATACGCGGACGATTAACGAGGACTGTTGGCAAACGTCGATGATTCATAATAGAAAAGATGAAGAGGCTCGCTGGACGGGAGCGTGCGTAACCGTGTAGAAAAACGCGACAGATACTCTTAATAAGGAATATGCCCCGTCTGATCTCGAAATGCAATCGCCTTTGCCGATTCGTGCCAAGGGCGATAAAAATCGCCCGATAGCCGCGATCTCTCCGTCTTTCTTTCACCGGGTGAGCCTCAATCGCGGTGAGCGCGTCTCGAACGCGGTGAACGTTCGCGGTTCTTCGTCGTGGACGGTGCCAAATTTTTCAAATTCCCCGCGCATCGACACCCTCATCGAACGGAGCTGGTCCCAGCGGAGAACGATACGTCGCGCGCCAATTGAAAAATTCATTTTCTTCGTCGTTCTTCTTCGACGGATCGACGCGATCGAACGACAATCGAACAGAAATGAATGTATCGAATGATTGAAAAAACGATGAAATTTTTCAAATCGATACAGCTCGAGAATAAACTCAACGATGGTTTCGATCGTCCCGAAGATTTCAGGTTTCGTTACCGAGGGATATTATCGTTCCACGACTATCTGTAGCTTGCTACGCAGTAGGTGCAATTCAGAGTGACTTGGAATTTTAAATAATCTTTTTACTCTTTAAGTAAAAGTATGTTACAGAGGAGACACGTTTGTTTGGTGGTCCGAAATTCGTTGAAGAAACTTCTTAACATTTTTCAGACGTACCGGTGTTCAATAAATCGGATAACATACAGCGGAGATAATTTTTATCCGAAGGATAGAGGAAGTGTGCGCAATATCGTAAGGTCTCCTCGAGACCTTGATCGACCCTCAACCGGCGAGGTGGAGTAATTGCTCCATATCTGGTGAGACGAACCCTGATAAAACATCGGACATACGTTTCGTCCAACGCGTGATTGTGTTCCGCGCGTCGAGGTCGAATCGTTGTAAAATTAACGCGCAAAGTTCTTTCTAGACGATGGCTGCGACTCGTCGATTCGATCGACGATTTTCTTCGAAAGATTTCCATTGCTCGAGTTTCAGTGCTTTCCCAGTCTTCGGTGTCGATTCGAACACGCCATGATCCAGCGGAGGGTGAAGGAGCAAAATTCACGAGGAAAGCGAAACGTTCGCGATATCTCGTACCCGATTCGACCCAGCCACCACGTGTCGCAATCGCGACGTTTCGCGTCAAGGTTACATCCTTTCGTCCAGTTTCCAGGCAAACTCCATCGCCGCGAGATCTACGATAAACGCGATAAGCCGCGATGTTCCAACGACGAACGTCCTCATTTTCGTCCGATTGAACGTGCCTCGACACGAAGCGCGCAAAACTTTCCTGGGGCCCCGATCGCTGCAACTTCGAAAGGCCCCCGAGACGTGACTCACCTCGTCTCGCATCTAAGGTTAAGGTATTTAACCCCTAGCACGCGTTCCACGGATCCTTTTCGACCGGTCGGGACAACATAATGTTTTTCTCGGATCGATCCTCGTCGTTTCGATCGACACCGTGACGATACCATCGATTTTGTTTCAATAAGCGAAACAATTTCGCAAATGGTACCCAACGAATCGATTGCAACGGACCAACGTGCGCTGTGTATACTTTCATCGAGATCTGATATGAATTTACTTTTGCAGATGTGAAAACGGTTCCCTTTTTTTTCCATCGTTTACGTCGGATAAAATGATAAACAATGCTCCACGAGGTAGCCAACGAGCACACCCGAAGCGTAACGATGGACATCGACCATGCCCGACGAGCACACTCGGATCGAGGAGGGTTCGAGCGTACGCGACCGATGCTCCCGTATTTCCACGGTCCTCTCGTCGTAACGTACACGAGTTCCACGCATTCGGGACATTCTCGACCCGAGCACCGAGTTCGTACGCGAGCGGTACGATCGAACGGAAGAACGCATTAAGGTCGAACGGACCGCGACGAAAGAAAAGAAAAGAAAAGAAAAAAAAAAGAAGAAGAAAAGAAGGATATTACGAACCGTCACCGAGGCCCGACAAATCGAAGCTCTCGCGTCAAGGTCGCGCAGTTTTTATTCCTGCCCCTCGCCCGGGGCACACCGTGGTGGTTCTCGTCCCGTACGCGGAACGGATTTCCAGCGTTCCGTCGGTCCGCGACGTCGACCCGGGGCCACGGGACGTTTCGACGTTCGTCGCGGGTAGGTGCGTAGAGAGACGTCCGACGTCGACCTTGAAACACCCAGGTCGGAGAACCGAGAGAGGTTTCGCCTTGGGTAATCGGTGCCGCGGACTCGAAAACTAGGCCTGCGCCTGCGGTGACGTCGCCACCGCGGCGGCCGCCGGTGCGTCCCGTCGTCGATGTACACTCGCGAACGAGGATACCGAGACGGTGGACGGAGGGGGATAGAGAACGCCGAAGCACGGTGAGGAGCGCCGCGAACGACCCTGGTGGGGATAACTTGGAGAGGTGAGGAGGGGAGGGGAGAGCCGAGCAAGGGGGAGAGGGGGCGAGGTGCGTTCGCGGTAACGAAACAAATAGGCCGGCGACTTTCACCGGCGTATAGCCGTTCTCGGGCTACGACACACAGCCCCGACAATCGAGGCGCGCGCTCGCGCTCTTGGCCCAAACCGACTCGACGGTGTAGAGGGGCTACCCCTCGCTTCGTTCTCGTCGTCCTCGCGAGCAAACGGGTGGGGGGGAATCCTGGTCGGTGGCACCAGGGAGCGGAGACACACGAGGCATACCCGTGAGCGAACAGGGCCCACGATTCTTTTTCATTCGTTTGCCGCGTTGCGTCCACGTGTGTCGTCTCTCCGTACTCTGACGGTTGCGTCTCGCCTACGGTGGACTCCCTTGCGCTTCTCCGGTGGCGCGTTTATCCTCCACAGGGACTCCCAGTGGTCCCCCGACTGTGTGTCTCTCCTCCACCGGTCTCCCCGTAGTTCCATCTCGGTGCGTCCTATCTCCAGTGGACTCTCTGTCGTTCCCTGACGATGTGTCTCTCCTCCAGTGAACTCTCTGCTGTTCCCTGACGGTGTGTCTCTCCTTTACAGACTCTCGGTGCTTACCTGGCGGTGTGTCTCCCCTTCAAAGGACTCTCCACGATCCCCTGGCGACTCGTCTCTCCTGTAACGGACTCTCGGTGGTTCCCTGGCGGTGTGTCTCTCCTTCGGTGGACACTCCATTCTTTTTCTACCCCAACGGATCCTCCACGATTCCCTAGCTGCGTGTCTCCTCTTTAACGGACTCTCGTTGGTAACCTCGCGGTGTGTCTCTTCACCGTTACATTGTCCCACGATTTTCTAACAGCGTGTCTCTCCTCCATCGCATTGTCCCACGATTTTCTAACAGTGTGTCTCTCCTTCGCAGACTCTCCACGGTTCCTTGGCGTTGTGTCTCTCCTCCGACGGACCCTCGGTGATTCCCTGCCGGTGTGTCTCTCCTCCATCGGACTTCCTACACTTCCCTGCCGGAGTGTCTCTCCTCTATCGGACTTCCTACACTTCCCTGCCGGTGTGTCTCACCTCCATCGGACTTCCCACACTTCCCTGCCAGTGTGTCTCACCTCCATCGGACTTTCCACATTTCTCTGCCCGTGTGTCTTTCCTCCATCGTACTTCCCAGATTTCCCTGTCGGTGTGTCTCACCTCCAGCGGACTTTCCGCGGTCCCCCCGACGGTGTCTTTCCTCCGCGGACTCGTCAACCGAGCAGCGGTGTCTCTCCTCCACCGGACTCTCCCCAGTCGGTCCTCTCGGCGCACGTTCGTTCGTTCGTTCGCTCGCTCGCTCGCTCGCCCTGTTGGCTGAAATATCGCGCGGTGTTCGTTTCACCTTGCACGCCTCCGTGTGCCGTTCCACGGCACGTCGTGCCACGCCGTGCCCCCTCGTCCAGTCGACGTCGTTCCGCGCGGACGGACAGGATGCGTACACGCGCCCGCTGTTGCTGCTGCTGACTCGGACCCGTGCCACGCGACACCCCCGTAAGTCTACGACCGGGACATCCTATCAGGGTGGTGCCGTACACGCTGATAACTGATCGTGAAGAAATGCACGGGCTGGTGGTGTACTCGCGACGACGATGATGCGACGACGACCACCGCCGCCGGGACGGATGCTGCCGCGGCTCTACGCGTTTACCTGGCTGCTCTGGTGTGTCTTGCCTGCTGGGACCGGTACGCGATCACTCCTTACACCTAGACGAACGGCGTGACCCCCCTCCGGGCCCCCTTTGGTTCTTCAGCGCGACGAAAGTGTAACGAAAGTGAAAATATGGAGCGATCGCGTTCCGCTCAGGCGATTCCCGGTTTCCTCCGTCTTCCACTCGTTTGGAACCTCTTCACCGGGTCTTTCAACGCGATTGCCCTTGGATTCGAATTTTTTCGGGGATCTTCGACGTCGATCGGTACCTCGTGCACACGATTCAACGATCGTAGTGTCGTTGGTAATTTTATTTCGAGAACGAATCGTAGAAAGTACCGTCTTGAAAATTAGTCCTGGAACGTGTCGTCTTGAAAATTAATCCTAGAACATGTCGCCTTGAAAATTAGTCCTAGAACGTACCGTCTTGATAATTAGTCTTAGGGCGTATCGTCTCGAAAATTAATCCTAGAATCTATCGTCTTGAGAATCAATCTTGGTACACATCTCCTTAAAAATTAGTCCTGGAAAGTACCGTTTTGAAAATTAATGTTAGAACGTATCGTCTCGAAAATTAATCCTAGAACCTATCGTCTTGGGAATTAATCCTAGAACGTATCGTCTCGAAAATGAATCTTGGAATCCATCGTCTCGAAAATTAGTCTTAGGGCGTATCGTCTTGAAAATTAATCCTAGAATCTATCGACTTGAGAGTCAATCTTAGAACACATCTCCTTAAAAATTAGTCCTGGAACGTATTGTCTTCAAAATTAATCCTGGAACGTATCGTCTCGAAAATTAATTCTAGAATCTATCGTCTTGAGAATTAATCCTGGAACGTAATGCCTTGAAAATTAGTCCTGGAACGTACTGTCTTCAAAATTAATCCTGGAACGTATTGCCTTGAAAATTAGTCCTGGAACGTACCGTCTTCAAAAATTAATCCTGGAACGTATCGTCTCGAAAATGAATCCTAGAATCTCTCGTCTCGAGAATTAATCTTGGAATATATCGTCTAGAAAATGAATCCTGGAATCTATCGTCCCGAAACTGAATCCTGGAAGCAAGAGTTAATTCGTCGCACGGTGTGTTTCTATTCCGATGTTAAAAAATTGTCCCGGGTTAGATCCAGAGAACAAAGTAGCGGTTATTCGAGACCCGGTGTGAATGTCGCGCGTTTGGTCACGGATCGTTCGAAAAAGTAGCGATTTCTCTCACGTTGTGAGACAATCACGTGCATACTTGGTAAGGTCTCACCCACAGTGGTGGTATCGCGAACGCGGCCAGAACGTGTTCGCAGGTGGATTTTTGTTCGATAACGTCGAGTCCCCGTGTGCAGTGCAACCAGCGCACTGTCGTTGTTAGACGCGTGTTGCAACTTACGTACACCGAGGAGACGCGTGTACGTGTTCAGCGCGATAGGTTGCGGTGGGCATGGCTCCGAGGATGGTATGTCCGGAGGAGCTTGCTCACCGGGTGAGAAAGTTGTAGCTTCGACGAAAATCGAATTTCGAAGCGAACTGGCTCCGGTCAGATCGAGATTTACGGAACGATCACCGCTCGAAACTCACCGTACTGGGAAACCTAGATCGGTGACGAGTTCGCTTCTGTTCGCCTCAGTTGCTCGTTCTCGGTGTACGCGAGATCGTGTGACGGTTACGGGACAAGTAGGATCTTGAACGCTGCGTGGCGAAGGTATTCGCGTTCCATTCCCGTTGCTTCATTCGTCTCCGAGTTGTGAACCGTGTACTTGAATGGGCCTCAGGGTTGCTCGATGGAACGTGGTAGGGGATATGCAAATCCGAGGATTTAATTGCGGTGCATGAAACGTTCCTTTTTTTCTCTTTATTTCGTTCTTGGAAGGTTTACGAGCGAAATGTACGTTTTCCATTCTTTCTCGAACGTTAACATTCTACACTCGACCCTTATACAACTACGGTTAATTTGTTGCTTGTATCGAAACCGTGTCGAGCGAAATCTAGGTTTTGTAGTGGAAATATTCGCGATGTACAAAAATCGTACGAATCTTAGTGTTGTATACGTACAAGTTCGAAAGTCATAGGACACTGTTCAAAATGTCGCAAAGATTTAAAAATTAAGGAAAATCCTTGAAACAATCTCTTCTTATATTTCACATAGTTAATGCTATGTCTGGTGTAAAGAATACAAGTCCGAATGATACGCATTGTGTAATCAGAATTTGTTAAAACGTCCCATGACTTCTCAGCAGATGTGTACAAAGAGGGTGTGTTCCATTCGATCGATGATTAATTGAAAATTTGGTCCGGAAATCTTACATTTGAAGTCGCGCGACAGCTGTCGGTGTTTCAACTCGGTTGGATCGTTCCCTCGTATCGAAGTTAGCGTAACAAGTAGCCCCCATTAGCGCTTCAACAAGTAACTTCTGTTTCGCGACAGACGAACACCGTGCTCGACAGCCGGATCTCTTCGGTTATCTCGGCTACAATCGCCTCTGTAGTTAATAATTTATGCGCATAACGGATCTCGGGAAGAATTATCATTGCCCCACGGTATGTCGGGCTCGCGGAGTCGATCGATCGCTCCCTCGACGAATGATTAATTTAAGGTAGCGCGATCGAACGGTGATCGATGGGTCTACGAATACGTAGCGCGAACAAATTCTGAGACAGAGCTCGCGAACGCTACACCTCGCGTATAATTCGTTACGGGCCGTTCGATTTGCTCGATTAAAGATTTCCACCTAATTAACAGCCGCGGACGAGGACGATCCTTGAAATCCTTTCGTTCACTTTCGATTTTAGAAAAGCGTCTCTTCGTTCCCTCGGTGTACCAACGGTATGGAAATCGCGGTTGTTCCCGCGCGTGAAACGTTCCAGATCTCATCGGTCACTTTTTCTCCATCTCTTTCAGGAGTGCTTCACAGCTACGCGGACAAACAGAGGTACGATGGATGGTACAACAATCTGGCGCATCCGGATTGGGGATCGATCGGCAAGTACAACGAACAGTTCGCTTGTTTTGTCATCGTCGCGGTGTCGACGTGCACGATTACCACTCTGTGACTTCGTTACGTTTAACACGGAACGATCCTTGTTCGTGGATGGAAGATACGGAACAGCGGAGGGACATTTTTCGAAAATTGAGAACGACGAGAAGATCGCGAAGAAAGGATTTTTTCGGGAATTTTTTTATTTCTTCGGGAATTTTTTCATTTCTTCGGGAATTTTTTTATTTCTTCTAGAATTTGTTTTATTTCTTCGGGAATTTTTTTATTTCTTCTACAATTTGTTTTATTTCTTCGGGAATTTTTTTATTTCTTCTAGAATTTGTTTTATTTTTTCGGGAATTTTTTCATTTCTTTGGGAATTTTTTTATTTCTTCGAGAATTTTGTTACTTCTTCTAGAATTTGTTCTATTTCTTCTAGAATTTGTTTCATTTCTTCGGGAATTTTTTTATTTCTTCTAGAATTTGTTTTATTTCTTCGGGAATTTTTTCATTTCTTCGGGAATTATTTTACTTCTTTGGGAATTTTTTTATTTCTTTGGGAATTTTTTTATTTCTTCGGGATTTTTTTTATTTTTTCGGGAATTTTTTTACTGCTTTGGGAATTTTTTTATTTCTTTGGGAATCTTTTCATTTCTTCGGGAATTTTTTTATTTCTTCGGAAATTTTTTCATTTTTTCGGGAATTTTGTTATTTCTTCGTGAATTTTTTAATTTTCAAACAGTTACCGTATCAAGGGCCGTTATTATATAAGCAGCACCGACACGAGGCGATCTTTCCATTCGCGCGAAGATTATCAAAGAACGATTTCGTCGCGAATTTCTTATTCGTGGAGAGTTTCGAAATTGTAAACGCAACACGTGAAAGCGAATGAAAAAAAAGCGACGATGAATCGGAAGATTCGAGCGACGAGAAAGAGGAACCGATTAGTTACGCGAATTTTTTAACGACAGAGGATTTCGGAATCGTCGTTATAAATCATAAAGGGAAGTGAAAAAAGTGTCGATGAGACGACGTTCATTTCCCGGCAAATTAATTATACTTTTTGCTGGAAATTATAATCAACGATCGTTGATTAATCATCCGCGAATCGAAGTCTGGAAATAATGAATATTACGCAGCGTTATCAATGAAACGATCGACGTGTCTCGTAATTGTATATTCGTTAAGAGAGTTTACGGTTTCTCTTACGAGCGTTATTGGCCAAGTTCGTACTCTCGAGACCGAATTATTCGGTGCAGTAACATTACGCACCGAATAATTATTTATCGTAAATTGTGAATATATTTATTGCCACTTAACACCGTATACGGAGCAATACAGACGTAACCGGTGAAAGATGAAAGAAGTTACGATTTGGTTTCAATGCGAGAGTAAAGAAACGAGCAACAAGAACGTACATGCGTGAAAAAACGTAATCAGCTCGGCTAACAGAGTGTTATGGTGTTATGGTTCTTTAAACAAGAAAATTGTAGCCTTTCGATTGTACTGACACGGACAAGCGTGTGTAACAGAAACGACAAAATTAATGACAAGTTAAAGTAATCATATACCGAAAAAAAACGATGGAGTAATACATTGTCGTAAAATGGTGTGCAATCAACTACTTAGATTTCGGTCAAATGGATGAAATTATGCGACAGGACTGACGGAGAAGTTTCATTATCCTTTTGCAATAGTAATTATCAACCTTGATCTCGGTTAGTAGATAATTGTTCGTTTTACTGGATACACAAAATATCTAGTATTACCAGTATTACCAGTACTACTATATACTTTGCTTACTTCACTTGTTACCAAAGGACACAGTATTGCTATATAATTATACAAATAATATTTTACAGTTAAACAGTCGCATAGATAGCTGATTCAAAGATCACCTATGTAAGGTCAGAAACTATCGAGTGTCGTCGTTTCGTTTTTTTTTGGTGAAAATGAAACACGATTTCATTTACAATGTACAAACGTTTGATTAAATTACATATCCTCCGTTTTGGAAAACGAAATGACTTACCGAACGAGCCAATATTTCCCCAGTGGCTTTGCAAATAGTTTATTATTAAATTTCTTATCAACTGTCGCTCGTATCGTGCCCGATAATTCAATCGATTTTTACATCGTGGACTGAAATACGATGACAATAAAAATTCCAATGGTTTTAGAAAGTAACCGCCGGATCGATACGGCCGAAAGTGCACGTCGACGGTGCGTCATAACAAATAATGGGGAGAATTTATTAAATTATGATAATCTTTACGCGGTTCGTAACTCCGTAGACAGCAGGCTGATACGAAAGATGCCAGCAGCGTATTCCGATGGAGTTTACATGCTGGCTGGACAGGATAGGCCCTCACCGAGGAAGCTCAGTCAACTGTTCATGCAGGGTGACGATGGATTGCCATCGGTCAAGAACAGGACAGCGTTATTCGCCTTCTTTGGTAAGCATCAGTCATCGCGAACGATCTAAGACACTTTCGAATATCGTATTTTAATTAGAACGCATCACTCCAAGTAATTAATCAGAGGACAAAATTCCAAAGGGGTCACGTTTTGTAAGATAAAAATTCCCGATGGCCGGCGTGTCGAGAATTCAGAGCTTTCGAAATTCTAGAAACGAAAATGTATTAAATATATTCAGGAATTTAGCAATTTATTCAAATATAATTTATCGTACGAAATAAGTTGAGATATACCAGTATATTTAAACAAAATTTCACGTACAAATTATATAGATAGACTAGTGTATTAAAATATATATAATCTAACGTACAAATTATATAGATATACTGGTATATTAAATTATATATATAATCTAACGTACAAATTATATAGATATACTGGTATATTAAAATATATATATAATCTAACGTACAAATTATATAGATATACTGGTATATTAAAATATGTAGATAATTTAACGTACAAATTATATAGATATACCGATATATTAAAATATATATATATACAATCTATCGTACAAATATATATTCAAACGTATCGATTAACGGTATAAATTCACCAATGCGAAACGTATTGAACGAAAACGATATATTAATATCCTTTCTGTATTTGGAAAGGCTCGGTAAGCGTAGACAGTTCGTACAAGTGCGAAGTAGAAATAAATAGGCTCGAAGATTGGAGAGATTCCAACTTGGCAGCTCTGACAGATACGTTCGAAACGTAGGTGGCAATTCGGTAACGTCGTACGAAAGAATTAATTTCGTTGCACGTTTCGAGATTCGCTCGTGTCTCGAAACAATTACCCTGGAAAGATCCCGGCGAAATCGATTTTCTCACGCGGAGTGAACCGTTCGTTCGAAATCACGCCTTCCGGGACAAATTTTTCCTCCTCTCGTATTTACGAACGAGAGAGGCAAAAAAAAAATTGTTTCTCGAGAACCGTGTTGCATCGTTTTCGTTCCGTATCGCGACCTATCAATTTTCATTCCAATTCGATCGTTTCATTCGCGGGGAAAACAACTGTGATAAATAAAAAAAAAAACAATTTAAAATATCAGATTCCCCGCTATAGAATCCGACAGAAATGATTTAGAAAGGTGTCGAGACAAATTAACGAAGTTTTACGAGAATTTTATTTCGTGTATTTCGAAGCCCGATAAGAAAAAAAAAAAAAGAAACCAATAATTCGACAGTTTCGACATTGGACGGATAATTCATCGTGTCGGTGTTTTTTCGAGGTTTTCCCCGTTGCTTTGGAACATTCTTATCCTTCGTCCGATCGGTGATTTGTGACGATGAAACTCGCTAACTCGTCGGGCTGAAAAACACCATTTCAAATTCCACGGAGTAACGTGGATCGTTTTATTCGATCGTCTCGCTTAACACGTTCAACACTGTTTTGTTTTCTTAAAACGCTTACCAAGGAACAAACCTTGATACTTGTAAACCTTTGAGTACTTTTAAGTAACTTTTAAGAAGTTACTACACGATAAGAAGCGTATCGATGAATCGTTAAATATTTCTATTTTTCGGATTACGATTCGAACGTCCTTGAGTACGAAAAATTAATATAGATTACGATCCACGTGTCGAGAAACGAGAATATACCATTGTTCGATAAGCGGTTTACTAACGCGTGCATTCCCAAGGAAGGATCGCGGTATACGTGCACCAGGATATCGATTTATCCGGGAACGGTATTCGTCATTCACGAATATCAGATAATCGTGCAACCGCGCGCGGAATGGTTGCTGACTGACGCCGGTATTCGAGTATCCGTATCGCTTGTTGTCCGTTGCGCAAATCGCGAGGTGTCCGGGATAGAAACGAGCACCGCGAGCCGACTGACTTGGTACTTTTCGATCCACTTTTCACCGTGAAACGTTTCGTGTTAACGCGGTCGGTTTCGTGTCACGCCGCACGCCACAATTGGGGGATCGCTCGGACACTAAATCCGGCCGCGATCGATCGAGAGACACCACGATTCGAAAATAATCGAACGATTTGAGAAATCTCGCGCACGGTTAGGGGGAAAGTTACATCGTGAAACGAGAAGGTTGTTCGTTAGGTCTTTCGAGTTCTAGATAGTATAAAAATTGTCTTATGGTTTTTTACCGTGTGTTTTATACTTTTTCCCTGGAGACTTAAACAACACAAATTTTGTGTATAAGAAAGTACAAGAGTTTCAATTGACTTTGAAACGGGGAAAATCAACCATGTTCCTCTGTTTTGGTTTAGAACCTTACAAATTGAGCTATATTCAAGAATTCTTTTTTAATTCTAATCTACGAGGAACTAGGTCTCGAATCCTAGTCTTAATTTTAAACTACACCGTGAAAGTTGAAGCTTACCTAGAAGGTCTTTCAAGTTCTAGAAATTATAAAAGTTGTCTTCTGTTTTTATTATATATTTTATACTTTTCCCCAGAGACTTAAACAACACGAATTCGGTCTATAAGAAAGTACAAGAGGGAATCTTGATAGTACAATATCTTGCTACCATTTAAATTGACTTTGAAACTAGAAAAATCAATCATAAACATTCCTCTGCTCTATTTTGGATCCTCACAAATTGTGCTCTATTCAAGATTTCTCCTCTAAAGAAAATTCATCTACACAAAACCACCAAAAATTACATTCCAACTCTTCGAATCCACGAAGAACCCTTCCCAAATCCCAGTCCAAGTTTTCTCCACGAGGAAACATACACCAATTGAAAGTTTCCTACACAAGTACCACCGATTCCAATTCCTAGATCTTCGAACCCTCAAAGAAAATTCACGTAAATTCATTTCCAAGTAAACGTTCGTCAATTTCGAACTTACCCATACCGATTCTTACGATCCGTGTTCTCGGTTCTCTTCAGTTCCGCGACTGATTATTCGTAGAACGGTGAGAACGCACGGTTTGCATACGAGGAGAGGAGAGGGAGGGGGCGAAAAACTCGCGACCTCTTAATTATTTGGAGCGGCGGTAAACGGTTTTCGGTTGCACGCTTTCCTGTCGAAACCTCCGCGCGGCCATGTTGAAACCTCGAGAGCGAGGCGCGCGTGGAGAGGAAAGCGTGTCCTCGAAAAAGAAAGTAAAAACTGGGACGGTCGTCCAAATTCCATTCGCGTAAGCTCTCTGTACCGAGTCGAGGAAGCGATCGCGGGAAAAGTCGTACGATCTTGGAACCGGTCGACGTCGTTGTCGTTATCGTCGTCGACGTCGACGCGTGGCCCTCTTCTTCCTCGCTTGGAGGACCGTCTTCACCGCAGCTTCGTTTCAGGGCAACTGGTCACGTCAGAAATAATCATGGCCAGCGAAAGTGGCTGCCCTATAGAGTACCATCGGATCGACGTAGACAAATGCGACCCGGTTTTCGACAAGGAGTGCCAAGGTAACAAGTACATTCCCTTCCGTCGGGCGGATTACGATCGTCGAACCGGACGCAGCCCAAATAGCCCCCGTGAACAGGTAATTCCTTGCTTTCCACCGATTTCATTTTTTTTTTTTTTTTTTCGCCACCTGATCGGTCCAGGTGGGTAATCTCGATTCGAAAATTTCTACGACCGGAGTACACGCGAATAGGTATTATTCTCGTCAAGGTCAAGTCGATGCTGCCAATTGCGCAACGAGTGTTCGAAACGATCGAACAATCGTCGAGACTCGTCGATGAGAATCGATCGTTTGGACACCATTTGTAAATATTTGAACACCGATTTGATATTCGAGTATTCGTGGATTTTTCGAACAGATTGTAAATTCTCTACACCCCTCGAGATTATCGAAACGTATTTTGAGTAGATATTACGCAGAACGAAACTCGAACTTGTTCAAAGTACCATGGATATCGAATTACAATAGAACAGCATTCGTGCAATCATTTCGGGCATTGTACATTTCATCTCGCCGGTTAAGGACTCCCGTATCTCGTGTAACGATAATTGGGTTTTGACTCATTACGCGGTATTATTATCCTTATTAACGATCGGCAGAGTTAACGAGAATTAAGAGCTCCATAAAGCGTTTTTCTTACGTGTCTGGCATCACGGTACACATCATAATTGCGCTACTAAATACGATCTCGCGAACGGTTTTAACGAGAACCGGAATTCTCCTCGATAAGGAACTCTAAACTTCTGGTTTTCTAATTGCAATTGGATCGAATCTCGCGTTTGCTTCCTGATGATTATTTAGCGTCGGTTATAAATAACTTTCCCCTCGCTACGTGATTGACCGTTTCGGGACTCGGTTTTTCTTTTAGGGAGAGGATTTAAAAACGATACACGTGATTTTTCTATACGGGAAAATAAGTCGCGAGAAATTACGTTTCTTTTAGGGAGAGGGGAGAGAGTTTAGAAACGAGACACGTGATTTTTTTTATAAGGGAAAATAAGTCGCGAGAAATTCTTCTTTTAGAGAGAAGGGAGAGGGTTTAGATACGAGACACGTGATTTTTTTTATAAGGGAAAATAAGTGGCGAGAAATTTTTCTTTTAGTGAGAAGGGACAAGGTTTAAATTACGTTACACGTGAGTTTTGTATACTGGAAAATAAGTCGCGAGAAATTTTTCTTTTAGATACGTTACACGTGATTTTTGTATACGGGAAAATAAGTCGCGAGAAATTCTTCTTTTAGAGAGAAGAGAGAAGGTTTAGATACGTTACACGTGATTTTTGTATACTGGAAAATAAGTCGCGAGAAATTTTTCTTTTGGATACGTTACACGTGATTTTTGTATATGAGCAAATAAGTCGCGAAAAATGTTTCTTTGAAAGAGGGGAAGGTTTAGAAACGATATACATGATTTTTGTATACTGGAAAATAAGTCGCGAGAAATGTTTCTTTTGGAGAGAAGGAAGAGGGTTTAGATTACGTTACACGTGATTTTTGTATACTGGAAAATAAGTCGCGAGAAATTTTTCTTTTAGATACGTTACACGTGATTTTTTTATACGGGAAAATAAGTCGCGAGAAATGTTTCTTTGAAGGTACGTTTGTTGTTGAAGGTTTCTTTGTAGAAAAAGATATACATGATTTTTGTATACTGGAAAATAAGTCGCGAGAAATGTTTCTTTTGGAGAGAAGGGAGAGGGTTTAGATTACGTTACACGTGATTTTTGTATACGGGAAAATAAGTCGCGAGAAATAGCTCTGAATACGTGAGGTTGCAGATAAACAAAGTGACGAGCTGGATAGACGGTAGCTTCATCTATTCGAGCAGCGAGGCATGGGCGAACACAATGAGATCGTTCAAGAACGGTAGCCTTCTCATGGAGCCCACGAGAAAATTCCCGGTGAGAAACACCATGCGTGCCCCGCTCTTCAATCACGCGGTCCCACACGTCATGAGGATGCTCAGCCCGGAACGTCTCTACCGTGAGGACAATTTTTTATTTCGTCTCGAAACGCGTCGATTCCGAAACACACTACTCCGGAATGTGAAATTATTCAGTTCTCGGTGATCCGCGAACGAATCAACATCCACCTATGCTTGCCCTGGGGATATTGTTCTATCGATGGCACAACGTTGTCGCGGCACGGATACAACTGGAACATCCGAACATGACCGACGAGGACGTCTTTCAGAAAACGCGAAGCATCGTCGTGGGGACGTTACAGGTAATTTCATTCGACACTGTTCGAGAAGATCTCCAGTCGTTTCTTTTTTAAGTATTCAATATTTTAGTAGGTCCTGGAGAACTTTCCAACTAACTCTAAAATATTGAATCAAAAGGATAATTTAGCCAAATTTATTTTTATCCTAGATTGGTCAATACTTTGGTACATTGTAGAGAATCTTAATCTTCAAATCTTAATAACGTCACTGGAATTATTTTTTTTTTCAAGTATTCAATATTTTAGTAGGTCCTGGAGAACTTTCCAACTAACTGCTCAAAAGGATAATTTACTCAAATTATTTTTTTGTATTTATCCTAGATTGTTCAATACTTTGGTAGATTGTAGAGAATCTTAATAACATCACTGGAATTATTTTCTTTTTAAGTATTTAATATTTTAATAGGTGCTGGAGAACTTTTTAACTAATGCTCGATAGGATAATTTATTCAAATAATTTTTTTCTTAGATTGTTCAATACTTTAGTAGATTGTAGAGAATCTTAATCTTAAAATTTTAATAACGTCACTGGAATTATTTTTTTTTTAAGTATTTAATATTTTAGTAGGTGCTAGATTGTTTATCACTTCAATAGATCTTAGAAAACATTTCGTAGGCTTCTCGAAAGGATCTCGAGTTATTTTCTCCCGGATTAATTAACGTACTATTGGCATCGAGATATTTAATGTACCAATAGATGTGACAAAGTACTCGAAACGAAGAATATCTCCTTCGCGAACGAGATCTCATTGTGGTATTCAATATTTTAGAGTGACCTAGAAATTGTGGTAGTGAAATGAGGTCACCCACTCGAATGAGGTCAGCTCTCATTAACTCGCCACGTATATCGGTATCTTATTAATATGTCTTTCGGTGGAAAGATTCTTATCGGTGTTAAAATTGAAATTCGAGTATCGCGCCGTTGTTGTGCCGAACTTCGTAGAAACAATTCGACTTGGAGATCCTCCGCGCGTAGTATAATACATCGACGTACGTATCCGTCGTTAACATTAGTTACATCGTTGTAACGCAATTACAACATAACGAATACATCATTTCTATATTGCATGAGCTGTCAACTCGGTACTCTTCCATGTAATTCTATAGCGTACACATGTAACTGTATATCGTCACAGTAACACGATATACTAATTTTATGCTACGCAAAGAATTAATATGAAATCACGGAGCGTGATCCTTTGTGGAGCCCCGTGACGCCATCTTATGTCCAGCGGTGCAACGCGATTAACAATTATTTTTCTTTCGTAATTCCGTTTCGATTTCAGAATATCATTTTATACGAATACATTCCCATGCTATTGAACGAAGATCCGCCACCTTACGCAGGTTACAAACCGGATCTCCATCCAGGGATCAGTCACATATTCCAAAGCGCCGCTTTTCGATTTGGTCACACGCTCGTGCCACCCGGTATATATCGTCGTGACGAAAGTTGCGAGTACAGAAGAACCAACACCGATCAACCAGCCATCAGACTTTGTTCTACATGGTGGGACTCGAACGTGAGCACGATAAATTTCACAAATGTTTCGAGAGGACGATTCGGAACCTCTTAAACGCACCATTGAATTTTCAAATAAAATTACAAAATAATTATTCGGCTCGTAGCGAGTCTCGATCGGGAAACAAATTTCAAAATCAACAGTAGAAACAGGTCCCTGATGTCTAATAAAATCTATATAAATGAAAGATACACCGATCAACCAGCCATCAGACTTTTTTCTACGTGATGGGACTCGAACGTGAGCACCATAAATTTCGCAAATGTTTCAAGAGGACGATTCGAAACCTCTTAAACGAACCATTGAATTTTCGAATAAAATTACAAAATAATTATTCGGCTCGTAGTGAATCTCGATCGAGAAACGAATTAAATTATTTTTCGAAGAAACGCAACACTAGAAACAGGTCCCTTGTGTCTAAATAAAATCTATACAAATGAAAGATAAATACGTTGCAAATGTAATTATTCAGCTCGTAGCGAGTCTCGATCGAGAAACGAATTAAATTATTTCTCGTAGAAATGTAACACTAGAAACAAATCCTTGGTGTCTAAATAAAATCTATTTATTTATGTATTTATCTATCTATTTATGTATTTATCTACATAAATGAAAGATAAATACGTTGCAATTGTATGCGTTTCGAAAGTTAACGAATTCGTTTGATATTTTCCAGGAAGTTTTAACGAACAGTACCATCGAAGAGCTGATAATGGGCCTGACATCTCAAATAGCCGAAAAGGAGGACAATCTCCTCGGCACCGATATCAGGAACAACCTCTTCGGGCCCATGGAATTCTCTCGCAGAGATCTGGGTGCCCTGAACATTATGCGTGGGAGAGACAACGGGCTTCCGGACTACAACACAGCCAGATCTCACTTGAAATTGCCACGCAGGAAGACCTGGAACGAGATCAATCCGGAATTGTTTAACAAGAATCCATCCTTGCTGCGCACGCTGGTCGAGATCCACTCGAACAATTTGAACAACGTCGACGTCTACGTGGGCGGAATGCTGGAGTCCAGCGCCGGTCCCGGAGAACTTTTCTCCGCGGTGATCAGAGAACAGTTTCTTCGTTTGAGGGACTCGGATAGGTTCTGGTTCGAGAACGAGGAGAACGGGTGCGTTCGATGGAGAACACGAGCAAACCCTCGGCGACGATCGAACGAAAAGAAAACTCGAGCTTTGAACAATAGTATAGATAATAGTACACTTCGTGGTAGATGTAGGATCAGATTTCATGGTTTAACCCTTTGCACTCGAGGCTTCTTTGCTACTAGAAACCAACGTCTCGAGAAAATCCTTTAAGTTGTAAAATTCTGAAATGGAACATTTTTGTATACTTTGCCTACGTACGTTTACGCTCTACAAGAACGTGATATTTCAATTCCAATTTGAATTCCAAACCATCAAGTGTTTGTTTCCCGGATCAGAAATAATACACTGAATTAAGTGGCGAGCGAGGGTCTCCTCTCGAGTCCAAAGGGTTAGAACGAGACGAAAATGTAGAACGAAAAGTAGATTGTACAGTTGATTTCGTTTTCGAGGAAAGTGTAATTAAAGATCGATCTAGTACGCGTGCATTTACCTATGGATTATACAAATGGTATCAGAGACTCGACTCTGTGGTTCCATGACTCGAGATAAGACGAAAGTCTACAATATTAAAATTGCATTGTGGAAAGACTAATATTTAACACCACAGACGATTAAATTGTCCCTCTGACACCATTTGTACCACGAACTTCGACCCACGGTGTAGAACCACGGAATATCCCCCGTCGCTGAGGAGTTAGAGTTCCCTGTACCGTTGAAGAATTAATCCAACGTGTTTCTACTTCACCTAGGATTTTCACGAAGAGCGAAATCGAGGAGATCAGTCGCGTGACTCTATGGGATGTGATAGTAAACGCTACCGGGATCTCATCGGACGCCATACAGAAGAGCGTGTTCGTTTGGGAGGAGGGAGATCCTTGTCCTCAACCGTACCAACTGAACTCGACGATGTTGGAACCGTGCGTTCCATTGCAGCGTTACGATTACTTCGAGGTGATTGGAGGATTCAATTACGGTCCATCGAGTAGATTAAACCTGGTGTACGCTGTACATGAATGTTTATTCATCCAGGCGGCTTTTCGCGAAATTCGTAATCACTCTAACCATCATCGCTCGTAACTTCTTCTACGAGTAGTGAAGAAACGCGAGTGACGAAGCGATGAATCTCTTTTTTAAATCGCTAACCTCTGAAATGCTCGAAAGAAAAAAAATCGAGAAAAAATAACTCTGCACGAAACGCGTTAATTGTATACAATAGTTTCCTGTAACGATTATCCACTTGTTGGTTAATCCGACCGTGTGTCGGAACAACGATGATCGAAAGGTATGTTTTTACAGGGAAGCGAGCTGGTGTACATATACGCTTGCGTGTTCCTCGGTTTCGTGCCGATCTTGTGCGCCGGTGTCGGTTACGGGCTGGTGAAGCTGCAGAATCGACGCAGGAGGCGATTGAAGATCCTCCAGGAGGAGATACAGAAGCGAAACGACGGGAAGATATGCGTGGACAAGATGATCGTCCGCGAGTGGCTGCACGCGAACCATCGTCGTCTGGTCAAGGTGAAATTCGGGCCGGAGGCGGCGCTCCATATCGTCGACCGCAAGGGGGAGAAACTCCGCACCTTCGATTTCAGCGAGGTTAACACCGTTACCATGGAGGAGTCCCAGGTGATTGCAGCAACCGGTCGTCGCTTTTACGTTTTATGAAATTCCGGAATCTGGCCAGGAAATCTCGAACGGAACCTCGGTTGGGCAACCGAGAGATACCCAGCGAGGAAACGCGTGAAAATTCGTTCAGCCTCGCGAGCCCGCCATTCTTTGGCAACCGAATTCGAACGGACCCGTTGAGCAAAACGCGAAACGCTCAACTCTACGCTTTCGCGAGCACTTGAAATTCTTGCCTCAACGCGAGAGGATTGCTCAAAATAATTATTGTACCGTCTACACGCGTTCACCGAGTTCGTTGTAACGGTTCAGTAGGTAATGGATTGTTCGGGGAAAGATCCAGTCGAGGTAACGAAAATTCCTTCACCTTTCGAAAACAATCGCGGTAAGATCTACCGAAGGGGTAATGCTTCAGGAATGTTCTAGTTAAGGTGGTGAAAATTTCCACACTTTCCAAACCAGTCGTGCAACGTGTCTACCTACGAACTGTTCACTAATAAGGCAATACTTCGATAGACACATTGAACGCGAGGTAGTGAAAATTTGTAGATTTCTCGTACCGAACTTTGTTACTCGATAATCGTACTTCGTTCCTTGATGATGTACCCAATTGTTCAGAGGCACGATCGCATTGTACGGAAGATCATTGTACGCGTTTAAATTCGGTCCACCGATGTAATTGCCGCGCGTGACCCGTAATACCGCCCCGTAACAATGAAATCGACTTTCAGGAAAACGAGAACGGGCATCGAAAAGCCTTGGTACTGCTACGTATACCGCGGGACTACGACCTTGTCCTTGAACTGGATTCTCTGGCCTCGCGTAGAAAGTTCACCGCGAAACTGGAGGCATTTCTGGCGTCCCATAAGAAGCATTTCACGCTGTCCCAAGTGAGCCGGGACATTATGCTCGCGAAAGCGGAAACGAAGGAACGACGACAAAAGAAACTCGAACAGGTTACCACCTATTCACGTATATGCGTTCCGTTCGCACGATTAAGAACGATTCGATGTAATTCTCGTTTGCTGGATGCCTGATCGAAGCGTTCTCTTCGTTTTTAGTTCTTCAGGGAGGCCTATGCACTGACATTCGGGCTACGACCTGGCGAAAGGCGACGCCGATCCGAGGACAGCGATAGCGGTGAGGTCGTCACCGTGATGCGAACCTCGCTTTCTAAAAGCGAGTTCGCAAGCGCGCTCGGGATGCGGGCGGATGCCGTGTTCGTGAAGAAAATGTTCAACATCGTGGACAAGGACAGAGACGGTCGTATCTCGTTCCAGGTACTTGATGTTTCTTATTTCTACAAAAGCGAGCTCTCTCACCGGGAACCTCGATAAGGAGATTGTTCCGGATTGTTTACCTTAAGGACTTAAGGACTTAAGTATCTTGGTTACCTTAACCAGATAACCAGATTGTTCGTACGTTACAGGAATTCTTGGACACGGTGTTGTTGTTCTCGCGCGGCAAGACCGAGGACAAACTGAGGATCATATTCGACATGTGCGACAAGGACAGCAACGGGGTGATCGACAAGGAGGAACTGTCCGAGATGCTCAGATCGTTGGTGGAGATCGCTCGAACGACCAGTCTCTCGGACGATCATGTCACCGAGCTGATAGATGGAATGTTCCAAGTAATCAAGGCCACTGTTTTCAAATTATTATTCGTACCGTGGAATCGACGGAGAGCTTAAATCGTACGTTTCCAGGACGCCGGGCTCGAGAGAAAGGATTACCTCACCTACAACGATTTCAAGCTGATGATGAAAGAGTACAAAGGGGATTTCGTGGCGATCGGTCTCGATTGCAAAGGCGCTAAACAGAATTTCCTGGACACGTCGACGAACGTTGCTCGTATGACCAGTTTCCATATCGATCAGCTTCCGTCGGAGGACACGAAGAGCTGGGCGCGAAAACAGTGGGACGCGATGTCGACGTTCCTCGAGGAAAACCGACAGAATATATTCTATCTGTTCGTTTTCTACGTTACCACCATAGCTCTTTTCGTCGAGAGATTCATATGCGAGTATCCACGGTTATTTCGGGCCCTCGGTTGCGAAAGACGAATGACTAAGTGTTGTCGCAATTTTTAGATTACTCCTTCATGGCCGAGCACACGGATCTGAGGCACATAATGGGCGTTGGAATCGCTATAACCAGAGGATCGGCCGCTGCCCTGTCCTTTTGCTACAGTTTGCTACTGTTGACCATGTCCCGCAATCTTCTGACCAAACTGAAGGAATTTTCCATTCAACAGTACATTCCGTTGGACTCTCACATACAGTTTCACAAGATCGCCGCTTGCACCGCGCTATTTTTCTCCGTTTTGCACACGGTGGGGCACATGGTGAACTTTTATCACGTTTCCACCCAACCTCTGGCCCATCTTCGCTGTCTGACCAGCGAACTCAGTTTTCCAAGCGATGCTCGCTTGACGATATCGTTCTGGCTCTTCAGAACCGTAACAGGTGATTGGAGAATTCTCGTTGCATTCCAATCCTTGGAACACATCATGTAGCTCCGAACGCAAGGTAACGTCGAGTACGATCAAATAAATACATCGTTAAATCTCCCTAGGTCTCACCGGGATTCTGTTGTTCGTCGTGATGACGATAATCTTTGTCTTCGCTCATCCAACCATACGCCAAAAAGCGTATAAATTCTTCTGGTCGACTCACAGCTTGTACGTGGTGTTGTACGCGCTGTGTCTGATTCACGGTTTGGCGCGTTTAACGGGTTCACCGCGATTCTGGATTTTCTTTGTCGGTCCAGCTATCATTTACTCCCTCGATAAGGTAAATTGGACAGTACCATTTCCGTAGATCAATCTCTATTTATACCTTTTAAAAACGATCATTTTATTTAGCCACGTTTCGCGCATAAATTTAGACGCGAACGATACGCCTGCGACAACTCTCCGGAGTGTAAATATCTATCGGACACCTGCGGTATTGCGAAACACTGCGTAACTCTGTTACTTTATACGAACTAATTGGCATAACTTTCAACGTCTCGGAGATCTACGACGACGCAAGCTCATTCTGTCGATGCGTTGCTCGCAACTAAATGTTCTCGCGAAGCTCGGAGATTTTCTAACGAATCGTTGCTCGAATTCCCCAGGTGGTTAGCCTGCGAACGAAATTCATGGCGTTGGACATCATCGAGACCGAGCTGTTGCCGTCGGACGTGATAAAGATCAAGTTCTACAGACCACCGAATTTAAAGTACCTGTCCGGGCAATGGGTACGGCTCTCGTGCACCGCCTTCAGATCGAACGAATTCCATTCGTTCACCTTGACCTCGGCACCGCACGAGAACTTCCTCTCGTGTCACATCAAGGCACAGGGCCCGTGGACGTGGAAGTTGCGCAACTACTTCGATCCCTGTAATTACAATCCGGAGGACGAGCATCCGAAAATTCGAATCGAGGGTCCGTTCGGTGGTGGTAATCAAGATTGGTATAAGTTCGAGGTCGCAGTGATGGTCGGTGGCGGTATTGGCGTTACACCTTACGCTTCGATGCTCAACGACCTCGTCTTTGGCACGTCCACCAACAGATATTCGGGGGTTGCTTGTAAAAAGGTAACCGAATTGAGCGATTGGTACGAGTTGTTGGCTCGCTAGCAGGGCGGACTCGAGTACAAACGATTGAAAGAAATATGTAAGGATTGAACGTTCAGCTCCAGAGGGAGAATGCAATATCAGATTGTCACTGTTCTAGGGTTTGTTGTATTCTTAACAATTTTTTACTTCGCATCAACGCTGACACGATCTCTTTGCAGGTATATTTTCTATGGATATGCCCGTCCCACAAGCACTTCGAATGGTTCATCGACGTTCTCAGGGACGTGGAAAGGAAGGACGTGACGGATGTCTTAGAGATTCATATATTTATTACGCAATTCTTCCACAAGTTCGATTTACGTACTACTATGCTGGTAAGGTTGTCACGTATACGTTGGAACGATTTGAATCGTTTCCATTTCGAACGAGAAACAGGTATCGGAATCGTGGTTGTTCGTTCCAGTACATTTGCGAGAACCATTTCCAGAGGCTATCCAAGAAGAGTATATTTACAGGGCTGAAAGCGATAAATCACTTCGGCCGGCCCGATATGACTTCGTTCTTAAAGTTTGTCCAGAAGAAACACAGCTACGTAAGTTGTGTAAACAAAACGAATAGAAATAATAATGAAAGTCGGTCAACGGAGAGAATTAAATTCTCCAACTATTATAACGTTAAGTCGCTATATTAATTCCATTGAGCTAAAGGTTGGATATCGTGATTGATGTGTTTCAACGAATTCTGATGCGGTCTGAACATTGTTGCAGGTCAGTAAAATAGGAGTGTTTAGTTGCGGACCGCGTCCGCTAACGAAAAGCGTGATGTCGTCATGCGACGAGGTGAACAAGGGCCGTCGTCTGCCGTATTTCATTCACCATTTCGAGAACTTTGGCTAGTCCGCTCGACGTAACGACGAACGAGGGATGAGAAGAAACGATGGACAACCGTCGTGAATCCTCGTTTGGAGCTCTACCGATTGTATATAATTATGCGCACGCGCGCGTCCTCTATTTATAACGAGTATTACATTTCTTATTTATGATACAAAGAAGATGAATGTTTTCTTTTCGATGCGACGTCACGAGACATCGGTGAAACAATTGACCGATGTCGAACCGTGTCGAACGACGCATGCGCGCGACGTAAGGCGTTCAAAGGGAACCGACTAAACCGAGCCGCGGAATATTTTTGAAAATATCCTGCCACTCCCGAAACGTCACCTTCGATTCTCTGTATCTTCGATTAGCGGTAGTCTCTAACTTATTCCAGCGCATCGAGAACTTCAATGTACATTTTTCAGCTTGTTAAGAAAATTGAAAGCCGACGCATCGCGACGAATCGTTCACTCTGTTCTCCTCCATCGTTCCCAGGAGTTCTGGAGGGGAGGGTGGTAGAGTAACCGGACGCATGGAGTAAAAAGTAGGATTCTTTTTTTTATTTATTTTCGGAAGGTCGAAGAGATCGTTAACGACCGATGGACGAGTGGAAATCGACGGACGTCAACCGTTGATCGTTCTCCGCGAGGACGACGGGAATGGGTAAGACCAATTGTTCTTGGCGGATTCCTCGTGTTGAAACTCCGTGGACTCGTGGGTGGTGTAACCGCGATTAATCACGCCCTGTGTGTCCTCCTTGGCGTCGTGTCTGCTCTGCAGTTTCGACGACAGTTGACTGAAACGATGCGAATAAAGATCTGATCATCCAATACCGATACTTCGATACCCAACACGTAACACAAACTCGTAAGAAACCTTATTATGCGATCACCAAAAGAGTCCTCGATTTTAGGTAACCTCCGTCTGATGTTCCTCGTGTCGAAGCTCTCCTCGATGATAACGTGTCTATCGTACGGCGTGTCGTAATCCACCTCCAATATGGTAGAGAACTGATGAGGGAATATCATATCGATCGCCGTAATCACCGCTCCAGCGAACATGCATCCAACACCTAGAACAATTTCCTTCCGATCACGTACCTTCTCGATAATCTCGTCGCTACGTATATTTATTAACAATTTTTCAACACTAACCGGACAGTAAAACCAACCAATAATTCCATCCCAGATTGAAAGCAAGAATCGAGCCGTCTATGTGCGCTATTAGCGGCTCGCACGGTAGAAGAGCCCAGTATATCAAGTTCGTCAACAACATACATACACCTGTGAAGATCATCCCGTACGCTCCGTAACGCGGCACCACCACCAGCAACAAGTTCGTCATGGCCCATGAGGTGAAGGAGGTCCTAGAGAAAGCGGTCAGATCGTTGAAAAGTCTGTCAAACTTTTGAAAAATTTGTCAGACTGTTGAAAAGTCTGTCAGACTGTTGAAAAGTCTTCCAGACTGTTGAAAAGTCTGTCAGACTGTTGAAAAGTCTGTCAGACTGTTGAAAAGTCTGTCAAACTGTTGAAAAGTCTGTCAGACTGTTGAAAAGTCTGTCAGACTGTTGAAAAGTTTGTCAGACTGTTGAAAAGTCTGTCAGACTGTTGAAAAGTCTGTCAAACTGTTGAAAAGTCTGTCAAATTGTTGAAACGTCTGTCAGATTGTTGAAAAGTCTGTCAAACTGTTGAAAAGTCTGTCAGACTGGTGAAAAGTCTGTCAAACTGTTGAAAAGTCTGTCAAACTGTTGAAAAGTCTGTCAGACTGTTAAATCGTTACAAAAAATGTATCACGACGTTAGAAGAGTCGTTACCAGAGCATGAGTGACGCGTAGTAACCGGCCTGTCGATATTTACTCCCCCAGGAGAAACCCTCCTGATGAAGACTGAAGTACTCCGCCAATGAGACGATAGGAAACGGTGCACCCTGATTAAGCGCCTGCTTGAAAGCGCTGGTCATCTCACCGGTGCTTCTCCACCAGAATCTCTCGTTGTACTCGATGTCGTTCATCGGATTCTCGTTGTTAGGCAACACTAGGTACACAGTGTGTAAACATTCAGAGAGAAAAGATACAGTGGTTCCGACAGTGAACCACAAATTTGTTTAACAAACGGAACATAATTAACAAACGGAACGTAATTAACAAATTATCCGTTGTTAATTATGCACGCGAGGTCTCCGGGGTAAAGCGTCCCGAACGAACTCAGGTTCGACAAACGAGACGACTAGGAGGAATACTTGAGCACCTATTACGATAGCTTTAATAATAGACAAAAGAATACAAATGCAAGGAATGCGTTTCAAACTTTTTTCATCGTTCAATCGAACTCTTCGGGGTAAAGATGACCTAAATGTACTCGAGTCAACTTGGTAACACTACGAAACGAGCGAGAGAATTACAAGAGAAAACTACGATGGGTCGAGAAAGACCCGAGGGACGCTCCAGGCTTAACCTTTAAATGCGTATGGTCAGAGATCGCTAAAAAATATTACAAAATATTTATTTCTCGTTCGTATAGATCTCGTTAGGTATCGACAACGTGTTTCTCGTTCGGTGTCTCGTTTTCCACGACGGATTCTTGTCAGTTACAATTCACTGATCGACCAGTGTTCAATTGCAACGAGCAAAATGATTCTTCTCGATTCTGTTCTCTCGGCGAGAACCGAAATGCGAAAACATGCGAACCAATTACGCATTTAAGGGTCAAGAAGACGTCGAACGGGCCAGATCGGACGACGATCACGAGTATGGCACGCGGGAGAGAGAGAGCGATCGAAATGTTTTTAACACCAGGTGACTCACGTTTGTACGTGATGTTTATGTGCATCAGGCCTATGTAGCCGCCGATTTCAGCGGTGGTCTTCTGTCTGGTGTAAGCGCTGTAGGTGCTGACGACCGTCGCCGAGCTGGTGTGCCAGGACGAGCCATACTGCGCCACTGGAACAACAAAACAAACCGACCCGGGGGCCGTGCTGTGAACGATCCGGTGTTTGTCGAAGCGATTGGAAAAGAACTCGAGTGGACGAACCTTGGATCGAGGCTCCGACAAAGAGGCTCAAGGTCACGGTAAGGAACGTACTCAGTCTCTGGAAACGCGACAGGTAATATTAACTAATACACCGAGGCGGTGGGTCGCGTTAGACGTGACAAAACGTGAACACTCGCCTCCTTTCGTACACCAGGGAATATCACCAGGAACGCCGTGAAGATCGTGCCGAAGATCACGAAGACGATCACCAGCGGAACGTCACCGGTGACGGGTGTCCTGTTGCTGTAACTGTACAGCGTTGGTCCCCCGTCGATACGAAATGCGTCGAACCATCCCTTCATCGTCCCGATTCGATTTTGGACCTCGTTGCCACGTGAGAACCGGCCAGTTCCGGTTCTCCGTCCGAACCGTTTGACATCAGAGACTCTAACCACGTAGGATTCTACCGGCGCGGGAAAATCAGTATCGCGATCAACGAAGGATACTTTCTCGTTACGATTCTTATACACGGTGCGAAGAGATCGATCTGTGTCTCGTTTTCAGGTGTGTACCTCGAGTCCGCCACGCTCCAGCGTTCAAGGACGAGTAGGTTGCGAAACCGAGTCACCGTTCACCTGCACCGCTACGAAGGTCCGAAGGCAGCGGGTATACTGAGGCCCCCGAGTAGGTTAACGGGTCTTCGAAAGTGATCTCCAGCGGCACGGTAGAGGGGACAACTAGCCCTCATGGGAGGGGAGAACGAAAGAGAAACACAGGTGGGGCTACGTACAGAAGGAGCCCCCGTCGCCGAGGAGAACAGACGCTGAAAAAGGTGGCACCGATCAGCTGTCCCGTGGTGGGAAAAAAACCCGCCGTTTCCACGTCGCGTCGTCTCGTGTCGCAGCGTCGCGTCGCGTCTCACCATCACCGCCGCCGCCGCCGCCTCCTCCTCCTCCTCCTTCACCTCCTCCACCTCCTGCTCCCGTTACCTCCCGTACCCGCGCGTTTTATTTCGGCGGATCGTCGATCGATGATCCCGGATGACGACACGAGACGTGACACGTGAGCGTGGATCGCACGGCACGCCCGATGGCACGCGCGAAGAGACTTCGACGCCCAACGTCGGCTCGACGCGCGACGCCAATTGTTTTCCCAAGAATTCTTTTCGTCGCGAACGCCGCGCCGACCGAAATAAACCACGAGTTAGCCGGAAAATCAACCTGCCAAATTGTTCGGGAGACGCGTTAAGTACTTTTCAATGAGACGCGTTAAGTACCTCGTTTTTCTTTTTTTAATTCGGTTCGCATCGTAGGTGAAATATTACGGATCGAGAGGGAGCGTTGTCGAGCGAACGATTGTTTTTTTCGTGTGAATTTATGTTGATGTTTAACCACTGTAATCGAAAGAGACACTCTTTGATTTAATCCTTTCGCTCCGGTGGACGTATATATACGCCCTCGAAGAATGACCATTCGTAGACGAAGAGCGTATATATACGACCTCCAAGAATGACCATTTATGTACGAAGAGCGTGTCTATGCGGCCGAGAAGTTGACCATTCATATACCAAGAGCGTATATATACGCCCTCGAAGAATGACCATTTGTCGCATATATACGATTCATAACGAGCGTACATACACGACTTATATCGAGCATATATATACGACTCATATCGAGCGTATATATACGACTCTTATCGAGCGTATATATACGACTCTTATCGAGCAAAGATATACGATTCGTATCGAGCGTATATATACGCTTTGGAAAAGTGGTCGCTGAGGTACGAAGAGCGTGTATATACGTCCATACAATATATACTTTTATTTCATACTTTACACGAGATACTTTTGTTAAAAGTAAAAAAGTAAATTACAATTGTAAAGTTTTATATTTTATAACGTAAAACGATATCACCGAATATAAGAAATATCATTGTGAAATTTCGAGAACAAGACACACAACTTTTACTCACTTCGTAGCATTTCGTACCTCGGTGTCAACTACTCGGTAATGCGTTCCGTTCGCTGTCATCACATTCTGATAAATCACATTTTGTCACAAACGCTCCGTAGCGAAAGGGTTAACGTTCGTGGAATCGAATAATTCTCGAAAAATCGTACGAGTAACCGAAATTAGAGGATTCGATCGATGTCCTCGGGATCAAAGACATCTTGATTGTACTTAAGGGCAATTTTTTCGGCTAACTTTACGGAGATCGATTTCATCGAGTTCCCGATCGAGCACGTTATGCAATGGAGGGTTAATTCTAGACGCGTAACGCGATATCTGGCAACTATTTCGGGGATGGATCCGGTGCTTGGGCATTATTCGATAAATATTTATTTGTATACGATTATCCACCAGTCTTGCTCAAGTGTACGCGATTTCTTTCGGTTGTTTCTATATTTGTTTTCACGGGGAATCCGAGCGAAGAAGAACAGCCACGATTCGATAAGGTGTCGTTTCTTCGAGGAAGTACAGTTATGCCAATTGCAGGACTCGGTAGACGCGACGAATCGAGACTACGATCGACAGGCATCGAGCTTGACCTAACTATTAAAGGAGAGGAGGAAACGAGCTGTTGCACAACATCGTGAAAATTTCACGAGCAGGTAGAACAACGGAAAATATCTACCTAACTCGTACTGATCTGATTAATAGAAAATTCATCTATGTTAATTTACAAAAGAATTAATAGGTCGTTCGATAAGAAACGGAGCTATTTGGTTCTTTGTTTTATTATTTTACATTTGTTCAAAGTTCAAGTGTCATGGTATTTTTGTACAAAAAACGACAAGACTTATCGAACAATCTAGTATATAAAATTCCATAGTAATATTACAGCAATATATGCGTAGATAGTGAAAAGTTTCAAGTGTTCGATACAGGTTCTTCGTAGGTCGTTGAGCGTCATCGTCGAAAGGTCGCTAGTAAGTTCATTGACGAGTCTCGGGCATCCGTTCACCTCGTTCAACGAGCCACGACCTCGAACAAGAACAAAGTACCGTGAGCGAAGACAAAATGAAGTTACGGTCAGACCGACTCACCGAGTATCCATTACGGTCGAAAGGTCAACGGTACTCTCGCTCGTTAAAGTGTAATTAGCACTCGACGAGTGTACGAATCCGTTTACCAAAGGAACAACAAAAATAAGTCACCGAAAGCCACGATCCCGACCAAGATCGAAGCACCAGGTGTACGTGAACGCGTAAACAGAACGAAGTAACCGACCATTCGGGTCACCGAGACTCCATTATCGTCGACAGGTCAGTGGTACTCGTTAAAGTCTAATTAGCGTTCAACGACTCCCCGAATCCCATTCACCGCCTTTACCCAAAGAATAATAAAAATAGGTCTCCCCGAGCATCCAACCGTGACCTGGCGATTACAGCAAGTAAGGACGATCCACTAGGTGTGCCCAGACGAAACGAGGTAATCGTCCGTTCGAGTCGTGGAGTCCTCGTTGAAAGGTTAGTCCTCGAACTCGAACTCTGAACGATGTCCAACGACTCCTCTGATTCATTTACCATTTGTGTTTAAGGAATAATATACGAGAAGCCACCTCGAGCACCCAAACTTGAAACTTACTCGAAAGTTACAATGTTCGAGTATCTCGTCCATCCGTTCAACGATAATAAAAATAAAAGAAAACGCAGACTTGTGGAGACTGTTGGAAGTTACCGTCCTCGAGGCAAGAGCAAAGTATCAGGTACGCGTACGCAAATTGAACGAAGTAACCGTCTATCGGGGTCACCGTGTCTCTGAGTTTCCATTATCGTTCACAGATCGATCCTCGTACCCGTGGAAGTCCGATCAAGATTCCTGAACGTCGACTTGGAAATCGTCAGAAGTCATCCTCGATCACGAAGTACACCGTGTCTCTGAGTTTCCATTATCGTTCACAGATCGATCCTCGTACCTGTGGAAGTTCGATCAAGATTCCTGTACGTTGTCTTGGAAATCATTAGAAGTTATCCTCGATCTCGAAGTACACCGTGTCTCTGAGTTTCCATTATCGTTCGTAGATCAATCCTCGTACCCGTGGTAGTCCGATCGGTGTTTAACGATTCTTGTACGTTGACTTGGAAATCGTTAGAAGTCACCGTCAATTTCAAAGTACACCGTGTCTCTGAGTTTCCATTATCGTTCACAGATCGATCCTCGTACCCGTGGAAGTCGGATCACGATTCCTGAACGTTGTCTTGGAAATCGTCAAAAGTCATCCATAACTGCTGGTGCAGTACCAGCACTCGTACGGAATAAAGAAACCGAGTCCAGACCGAGTCACCGAGTGTCCATTATCTTTGAAAGGTACGTAGCGGCTCGTTAAAGCGTAATTAGCGCTCGACGAGTCTCCGCGTGCATTCACCACCTCTCCGTAAGGAATAACGAAAATAATTCGTCTCGAGTAACAGAACTTAGAAATTGCTGAATAAGAAGCACCAGGTGCGCCGGCGTTGGAACGAGGCAGCCATTCAACGAGGTCACCGAGTCTTCGAGTTTACGTTATCGTCGCTGGTCCGGTCGAAGTTCAATCGACGTCGGTTCTCTTCACGGAAACGATGAGAGTGTCACGGGAACGTATCGGATCAGGAAACGAAAATATTATAGTTCAAAATCGTTTCACCCGCGCACTTTAACTCACGATTCGCGTAAGCAAATATTAAGGTGATAGTAATTTGATTTGTATCCTACTCCGTAGAAATGGGAGGTGATTGTCAAAAGTTACTATTTAGCGAACGTCTCTGTAAAAAGTTACCGTTTACCGAATATCTCCGTAGAGAATATACTAGCGTAATTAGAGGTAAGAGTACGCAACGGGTGACGAACAGCGATTTAGACTCGAGTAAGGTGGCACGATGAATGAATCTTTATTCTGCGGACGGTGGCTCGTATACATGGTTTTTGATCATCGGTGATCCTGGTGTTTGGGTTATGTGTCGATCTTGTCGGAGTGCTTGGTGGTCCTCGCAAAAGCGTGCAATCTCGAGCCTTGGAAATCGCCAAAAGTGTTCGACGAAAGACGAGAAGCGACTCGTTAGAATCTATAAGGTCGTTCGGAATGTCGTTTCGTTTTTCTGTTTTAATGGAAATGAAACACAATTTGTTAAAAGCGTACAAACATTTTATTAAATTACATACTCTCCGTTTTGTAAAACGAAACGACTTTCCGAACAAGCCACTGAACCGCTCAACGAGTCCCGTGTTCACCAGCAGCTCCGTTCAACGACGAAAACGAGGAGTCGAATTTGAAAATTACCGACCAAGTACGCGTCCTCGTAGCCCGAATAAAGTCAGAACGAACAAAATTCATTCGAGTCACCGCGTCTGCGTTATCGTGCAAAGATTGCCAGTCACCACCACAACGACGAAACCCCGTTGAGGACTCCGATCGCCGTGTTCCATTCACCGTCTCAGCTCGACGAAGCAAAGAAAAAGAAAAAGAAGAAAAGAAGAAACAGTGCGATCTCGAGGACCGGTGGACCTGGAAATTACCGAAAGGCGTCGACGAGAGACGAGAAGCGGCTCGTTAGAATCTAATTACCATTCTACTCTCTCTCTCTCTCTTTCTCCGCGTCCGTTCACCGCCCAAGAAACGACAAAGACGAGATTCGTCGCGAGAGCACCGTAGCGAATTACCGACCGAGAGCAACGCACCAGGTGTGTTCCCGCTTGTAGAGTAACCGACGAACCGGTCCATTCATCCGTAGCGAGCCGGTGGAACCGAGTCGATGTACCGTCGCTGGAATCCCGATTCTGAACTCGGCCGGTTCGGCGCGTGCAACGAACGGAGCCAAAACAGCCCAGGTGAACGAGACGCGTCGAGCGGAGCACTCGGTGCCAAGGGGACACCGGCGTGTGTCCGTACCGGTAGCGGAAGCACCGCGTACACCGCGTCCCGTACGACGGGACGGCAAGGTATGCGCGCGGTCCAGGCTGGTCCATAGTGCCGGCAATAACTCGGCTCTATTTCGGTAGGTCTAATTCGAGCCGGGTGACGCTAAGCTTTTAACGGCAGCGCTGGTAGGTAGCATCATCCACCACCGTCGTCGTCGTCGTCGTCGTCGTCGTCGTCGCCGCCGCTACCACCACCACCACCACCAGCTAGCTCCTCCACCACCACCACCACCACCACCACCACCACCACCACCACCCGACAATAACCACCGGAACGAGGAGTCCGGTGGCAGAAGAGAGTGCCGACTGCTCGCGCAGTCTCCTGAGCGCGTAGGCCCCCAATACACACCCGAGACACAACGCTTCTCTGACCCTTCAAGGTAACAACGAAATACTATTTCTTCCGTGTCTACGATACAAGGGATACGATCATTCCCGAGGGTGCGATCGTTTCGTCGTTAACGATACGCGCGTAACCGGTAACGCGTCGACGAGGTAAAAGAAAGAAAAAAAAGAGACACCGTCTCCTCCCCGTGTAAACGATTATCAATCGGTGGAGGGGAGGGGGGGATTGATACGTCGGGATTAATCGGGGCGCAGCTTTCTCCGGCTGTGTGCTCGATGAAAGCGGCAGAGATACGTACTCGAGCGGAGAAACCGAGGAGATCTGGTTCGCGAGAAATCGTAACGGCGTTCTCGAGGATCGGTTTCGTACGGGCGTTTCGAAATAGTGTACGGTGAAAATAGCGTAAGAAGCGCGCCGAGAGACAGAAAGAGAGCGAGAGAGAGAGAGAGAGAAAGAGAGAGAGAGGGGAGAATCGAACGGAAGAGGGTCCCCCTACGATTCGTCATCGCGTAGGTATCGGTAACCCGGTCTGTACGCGACGATCGAAACGACCGCTCGTAACGTGGCGGCCCCGTTTCGATTCATCCGCGCGATTACGGGCCAGCGGACGTACTTACGCGTCGCCAAAATCGGCGAGGTTCCACCTCGGTCGTACGGGCAGGCGTGCGGGCGGGCGTGCGGGCACGAGGGCAACGTAGTGGCGTTCTGGCAGGGTTCCACACCCGGCGAAGCGAGACGCGGCTGCCCGCCTCGAAAAAGTGCGCCTCCGGGCAAGAAGGTCGCGCGCGCGGCACGGAGCACCGGCGTATTTCGGTAAAAAGCGTAGCCGACCCGTCGAAGGCCGACGAAGGTGCTTTCACGAGGTGGCTATCGAGGAGTCGTCCACCGCGCGGTGAAACTCGCCCGTACTATTTATAAAGCGCGTGTGCGTCCTCGTGGCAACTCGCGCGCACCGTCCGACATCGCCCGCTAACGGTTGCCTATCATGGTCGGCCCGCGTGCAAACCAAACTGACCGGAACTTTCCTCCGCTTTCTTACCCTCCTTTACTTTTACGTTTGTTCCCGATTCCACGTCCATAGAGGACGGTGCCGCGACGGTTTGTGCCCGCAGTAGTCGGCGTTAATCTGCGTCGGATGCACTGGTCTTGCGGTAGCTGGTCACTTCGGTGCGTTCATCGAAACGAGGATCGATCGATCTTCTTTTTATTTTTTTTCTTTCTATTTTTTCTTTTTCTTTTTTTTTTTTTTTCTTTTGTTCTCTTCCCTTTAGTTTTCGGTGCGCCGAGTTTCCGAAGTCGATCCTCGGGAGTTGGTCGACTCGCAGGCTGATATTTTTTAGTTAACGAGGTGCGTTGATCGGAGCGGGGATCGATCGAGATTCTGTCTTTTTTTCTTTAGTTTTTGGTGCTCCGAGTCTCGTAGGGTGATATTGTATTCGAAGTGGGGATCGATCGAGATTCTGTCTTTTTTTCTTTAGTTTTTGGTGCGCCGAGTCTCGTAGGGTGATATTGTATTCGAAGTGGGGATCGATCGAGATTCTGTCTTTTTTTCTTTAGTTTTTGGTGCGCCGAGTCTCGTAGGGTGATATTGTATTCGAAGTGGGGATCGATCGAGATTCTGTCTTTTTTTCTTTAGTTTTTGGTGCGCCGAGTCTCGTAGGGTGATATTGTATTCGAAGTGGGGATCGATCGAGATTCTGTCTTTTTTTCTTTAATTTTTGGTGCGCCGAGTCTCCGAAGTCGATCTTTGGAAGTTGGTGGACTCGTAGGGTGATATTGTATTCGAAGTGGGGATCGATTGAGATTCTGTCTTTTTTTTGGTAGTTTTTGGTGCGCCGAGTCTCCGAAGTCGATCTTTGGAAGTTGGTGGACTCGTAGGGTGATATTGTATGCAAAGTGGGGATCGATTAAATTTCCTTTTTTTTAGTTTTTGGTGCTCCGAGTTTCCAAAGTTGATCGTTTCTCGGGTTACGTCGATCTTTGAATGATAGTGAACTCCTGGGACGATATCTCGCGGTTAATTTTTGAAAATTGGGTGCTTCGATGCAGAGATCTAACTAAATTGGATTAATCTTTTGGTACGTTGATCGAAACAATTAATCTTCCTTTTTTTTGGTGCGTCGAATTTCCAAAGATTCTCCGGTTACGTCGAGAAACTGCTAAGATGACATTTCGCAATTAATTAATCTACCGATGCGGAAATTTTTTGAAAATTTATCGCTGCTCGAATCACGTCGATCTTCCAAAGTTAATTGATACTTTTCTCGTTAATCCGATGTACCGATTTTCGAAAGACATTGATTACTTTTGTGGCACGTCGATTTTCCAAAATTGGTTGTTCCTAAGACGCGTTGTTATTTCAAACTTCCGTTAATTTTCAAACGTGCTGTATTCCGAACGTTGGTTAATCCTCTGACGCACCAATCTTCCAAAATTAGTTTCTTCTCTAATACACCGATTTCTGAAAGCTGATTTTACTCTTCCGAATTGTTGATCTTCCAAGCTTTATTAATCTTCGAACGAGTTACGTTTCCAAAGGTGGTTACTGCGTCGATCTTCCAGAATTAATTACCTCATCGATGCATCGATATTCCGGAATCAGTTGCATCTAAAAGTTTTCTCATTTTCTAACATCGATCGTTGCATCGAACTCTTAAAATTAGGTATCGCTAATTTTCCAAAATTACTTACCGCTAAATTTCCAAAATTATATCTTTAATTTTCTAAAATTACTTACCACTAATTTTCCAAAATTACATCTTTAATTTTCCAAAATTATTGACCACTAATTTTCCAAAATAACTTACCACTAATTTTCAAAAATTATTGACGACTAATTTTCCAAAACTATTGATCACTAGTTTTCCAATATTATTGACCACTAATTTTCCAAAATTATTAACCACTAATTTTCCACAATTACATCTTTAATTTTCCAAAATTATTGACCACTAATTTTTCAAAATTACTTACCACTAATTTTTCAAAATTACGTAATTAATTTTCCAAAATTATTGACCATTAATTTTTCAAAATTATTTACGACTAATTTTCCAAAATTACATCTTTAATTTTCCAAAATTATTGACCACCAATTTTTCAAAATTACTTACCACTAATTTTCCAAAATTACTTACCCCAATTTCTCCAAAATTACTCTATCCTTAGCGACACACGGTACACACCAAATTTCCAAAAGTACTTATCGATCTATCCAAGAAAGCAACGATTTTCCAAAATTAATTACTTCTTCGTTAGTCAGACTTCTTCGAGAGTCACTCGCGTCTGCGATTTTCCAACGATGAAACTCATCATGAAAACATCCACGTTGAAACTCGTGACAAACGTTGAACTTTGGTGGTCACTCTTGGTTCCCGTGGAATGATTCTTATTTCTACGTCGGACATTTTTCGTGAACGAGTCAACCGTCTCGAACACGCGACAGTAAAACTGGACAGAGGCGTTTGGAAAAACACACCGATTCGTTGCTCCGACGTTCTCGCCGAAAGAAATGAATGAGGGAGGCCCGGTTGCGCAACACTCGCGGAAACATTTATTATGGTACGCGAAGCAACAACTGGAGTGTTTATTTATCGCGTTCCGGAGGATCCGCAGTCGACGGTGATACGAGAACCAGCGAAGACAGAAATGTTTTTATTTAGAGTAGCCTTTTCTTAGCAACATCCTGACACGTGTGTGAAAATCGCTTGTTTAATTTACCACGTCTTTCTCGGACATTCGCGAATAATTCGGTTACCACCGATGCAACGTTTTATTTTAAACGGCTATTGTCCCAGATTTTTTCTCGCGAATCGTTCATACGAACGTGATCCATTTATTATTCGAAGTATCGGAATAGGAAACAGATCGTAGCGTTTGGAAATTATTCGAAGATTTTAAATTCTTGTTTTACAACAATTCGATCGTATACGTATCGCGTTAGATTTCGTAACTGTCCACGTAACAGTCTATTATCTATTACAAAGTCTGGTAAACGTTACATATAATTTGTTCTTCAAATATAGTCGCATGACGTACAGTTCTTTATTAAGAATTTTGCTCGTTGGTTGTTTGTATATTAGTTGATTACATTAGTTGATACATCAGGTTTTATAAATGTACACGCAACAGGTATTGCACGTGAAATATTTGGTTCGTTGGACGCAACGTTGGTTCGTTGGAACATCCAAACGTAAGTTCGCGTTAAATGTGACGCGAATGTTTCGAATTTTCTCGAAGAGTTCTTCAAAAACACTTTCATCTTTTGAAGTGATCACGTATTAGTATATCAAAGCATCTAGAAGTAAGTTCACGTTAAATGTGACGTAAATCTTCCTCTTTTTAGGTTCTCAAAGAATTCTCCAAAAACACTCATCTTTTGAAGTGATCACGCGTTAGTATATCAAAGAATCTAAATTCAAGTTCACGTTAAATGTGACGCGAATCTTCCCCTTTTTAATTTCAGTCGATGTTTCCAATTTTCTCCACGAGGTCTCCAAAAAACACTCTACTCTTTTAAAGTAGTCACGCGTTAGTATATGAAAGCATCTAAAGACATGTTTTCGTTAAATGTGACGCACATCTTCCCCTTTTTAATTTCAGTCGATGTTTCGAATTTTCTCCACGAGCTCTCCAAAAAACACTCTCATCTTTTAAAGTTGTCACGCGTTAGTATATCAAAGCATCTAAAAGTAAGTTCACGTTAAATGTGACACACATCTTCCCCTTTTTAAGTTCTCAAAGAGTTCTCCAAAAACACTCATCTTTTAAAGTAATCACTCGTTATTATATCAAAGCATCTAAATTCAAGTTCGCGTTAAATGTGACGCGAATCTTCCCCTCTTCAATTTCGGTCGATATTTCGAATTTTCTCGAAGAGTTCTCTAAAAAACACTCTCATCTTTTAAAGTAGTCACGCGTTAGTATATCAAAGCATCTAAAAGCAAGTTCACGTTAAATGTGACACACATCTTCCCCTTTTTAGGTTCTCAAAGAGTTCTCCAAAAACACTCATCTTTTAAAGTAATCACTCGTTATTATATCAAAGCATCTAAATTCAAGTTCGCGTTAAATGTGACGCGAATCTTCCCCTCTTCAATTTCGGTCGATATTTCGAATTTTCTCGAAGAGTTCTCTAAAAAACACTCTCATCTTTTAAAGTAGTCACGCGTTAGTATATCAAAGCATCTAAAAGCAAGTTCACGTTAAATGTGACACACATCTTCCCCTTTTTAGGTTCTCAAAGAGTTCTCCAAAAACACTCATCTTTTAAAGTAATCACTCGTTATTATATCAAAGCATCTAAATTCAAGTTCGCGTTAAATGTGACGCGAATCTTCCCCTCTTCAATTTCGGTCGATATTTCGAATTTTCTCGAAGAGTTCTCTAAAAAACACTCTCATCTTTTAAAGTAGTCGCGCGAAAGTATATCAAAGCATCTAAATTCAAGTTCGCGTTAAATGTGACGCGAATCTTCCCCTCTTCAATTTCGGTCGATGTCTCGAATTTCCTCGAAGAGTTCTCCAGAAAAGAGCCTCGTCTTTCGAAGTGGTCCACGCGGATAACGTATCACGGTACCCGTGACGCGATCTTTCGTATCTTTGGAATCGCGTTCCGTGTTACGAGTATCGGTTGTATCGAGAACGGGCGTAGCTCGCTTAGAATCCGCGGGACTTCCTAATTTCCGTATGCGCGAAAACGGGTCAGAGTTATTTTAGCACGAGGCCTGCCGTGTCCCAAACAGCCGCCAACGCTTCTCCGCCGGCGAGGATCGCACAACCCGCTAGACCTAGAGCCGGTCATTTAACGCTTTCGTGCCACATGGTGTCGTTTCGTGGAAACGGAGAATCCCGTCGTTCACTCGTGGAATCTCAGGAGGGTCGCGTCAATGCGGGAATAAACGAACCGTCGAATAGGGAGTAGCTCAATGTCGCCATACTAAATCCGAACGATCTTCCTAGAACGTCGTTGAACCGTGAACCGAAAGGTCGTTGATTAAACGATAGTTTTCAATTATAAAGATCGACCTTTTGCGGTGGAAATTCGCGGTAGACACTGTACAAAAGAGTTGAAGAGTTGTTCTCGCCACGGTGTTCGATAATTGTGATGGTTTCTTTAAGAGTGTATCACTGGGTTGACCATACGATCAATAATCGAGTGGAAAAAGTTCTTCACGTACGTAGTACTCGGTTAGTGCAAATGATGTTTATGTCTACGACCAGAGGAAATTTATTGTAAATCGAATGTAAAAAATTTTTTAAGAATTTAACGTCTTTAACGCAAAGAGACGAGACCAGATGGAAGTGTTCGTTCGTAACAATTATCGAATACCGTCGCAAGAGTAACTTCTATGTAAATTAGAATGCAACTGTTATTTCGAGCACAAATTGTTAAGAAAATAATAACGAGAGATACGTTGGTGATACAGAGAGATGGAAGTTAAACGATTGTTTGTTTTTTCTTTTCTTGTTTCAGGCGCCCAGTCGAAGCAGAGGAATCATAATGTCGGGGATGGAAGGTGAGGTCCACTTTACGACCCGGCGTCGCGACGTTCTCTGAACGTCACTGGCCTAGAAAATATTCGGTATCGTAAATAGATAACGAACGAGACTCACGTCGAGGAACTCCGGGGAAAAAGTACGATGATCGATGACGCTGAAAGGGGCTTACACGAATACACATCCGATCGTATAACATTATTAACGTAACCCTTCCGAGCTCATTCTGGTCTTTCTTCTTTTTTTTTGGAATTCCTCCCGAGGATCGAGGAGAAATCATTGCACGTGACTAAACGCGTACCACTTGTAAGTGTTTGTAACTGCGCTGCGCTCCGCTGCTATTGGTTGGGTCTCAACTTCGCTAAACTTCATCAAACTTCATCAGAAGCTCCTTCGAGGACGCGTGTATATAATCAAAACATCCAGCCAGTGTTTTCCATCGAGAGAAGCTACCACAGTATCGACCAAAACTAATTCTCCGTCGTTAGATAATTAAACACAAGTGAAGTAAACGATAGAGGTTCGAACAACCGGTGTAAATAAAAGATAATTCTTCCAGTTCGTTACACTTTTGCGAATAAGATTAATCCTTCGATAATTACCGGGTCGTTGGATCCTCTTAATTCGTTAATTATTAGATTTCCGAAAACAAAATGTCCTCCTTTCCTCCCAGTACTGTTTACATGACTAACGTTTACTTTACTTAAGTAATTTAACTCGAAGTGATAACATTCAATTTATTTCGGTACAAATCGTTTTTTTTCAACTTGTATTTCACCCACTCTGAATACAAGTTGCGTAAAAAAAGAAACAGTTAAACTGGTCGATACCGGGGTTAGCTTCCTCCAATTGGTATTCATCGTCGTACGCTTTCGTGTTGTCAATCGTGTCGCTGACTCATTTTCCAACGAATCTATTTCTGGTGACGATTAAACACGACCACGACCGTCGTTTTTTGCATACCGATACAGTACCGATGAAATCGTTCCAGATATTCGTGCCGTGGTGGACAGCAATGATTTTCATAATATCATCGAGGAGGAGAGCGGGAGATCCAGTTCCGTGGATTATTTAGACTCCTACGACGACATCCCGAAGGAGACCGCGAGAAGTTTCTCCGTGGAGAGCAACGAGGAGATACGGGAGGCTAGGGAGAGGGAGACCTTTATAGAAGACGAGAAGAAGAAAGAAGCCACGCAACCAGGTTCGTGATGCACGGTAATTCGTGGATAGATGGATCACCGTTCAAAATCGATACCGAAACGCCTGCTCCGGGGAAAGTGCCTCGATGTTTCACGGTCCCGTGAAACGTACGCGGAACGCGTGAACCGTAGCTTCGATATGCGAAATAATTCTTAACCTTAATGGGTTCTTTTCGCGACCTCACTCTCGAGGTCTTTGGATCGAAAAACGTCCCGAATAGACAGAACTCGCGTTACTGATCCACTTGCACCGAGAATACAAATTAGTCACCGATGCGTCTTGGTATCACCTGACTAATTTTACCATTGGACAATTTATTTGCAAATCTTTACGCGACGATTAGAAAATTATTTGCAAGTCTAAACGCGACGATTAGAAAATTATTTGCAAATCTAAACGCGACGATTAGAAAATGATCTGCAAATCTAAACGCGTCGATTGAAATTTTGAAATTTTCCAAATTTATCGATTTGATATCTTTCGTCGAGATATCACCCGACAATTATACCATTAGAAATTTATTTGCAAATCTAAACGCGACGATGAGAAAATGATCTGCAAATCTAAACGCGTCGATTGAAATTTTGAAATTTTCCAATTTTATCGATTTGATATCTTTCGTCGAGATATCACCCGACAATTTTACCATTAGAAATTTATTTGCAAATCGAAACGCGACGATTAGAAAATTATTTGCAAGTCTAAACGCGACGATTAGAAAATTATTTGCAAATCTAAACGCGTCGATTGAAATTTTGAAATTTTCCAAATTTATCGATTTGATATCTCGCGTCGAGATATCACCCGACAATTTTACCATTGGAAATTTATTTGCAAATCGTAACGCGCCGATTAAAATTTTGAATTTTTCAAAATCGATACCAGTATCTCTCTTCCGGATGCGAATGGATTAATTTTATAACGCAACGAGAGTACTAAGAAAATACAAGTGCAATCGATACCATTTGTCGTAATAGTTTCGATCATAGGGGGGTCGAAAAGGACCCGAGGAACGCACTAGGGTTAAGGAATCGGAGAACAAGTATTTTTCTTCGAGTAAACGTCGAATATCAGGTGCGAAGAGAGAGAGAAAGAGAGAATCTCGAAGACGAGAAAGAAACATATTATTCTGTTTACATCGACGAACAAAAGAGATGAAATTCTGAAAGTTATCGGGATCTAGATCGTTGAGAACGCGAAATAATAAGAGATCGATTTAAAAAATTCGGTAGGTACGTTGGAATTCTATCTCGATTTATCTCGCGCGCCATTTTTGCGCGATCTACGTGTATGCGAGCGGAAAAGTATTTCAAGTTTCAACGTATTCACGATCGAATACCATCTGGTAAGTGTAACCGGAAGACTCTGCGTACAGGAAACGGGCAATCACGTTGAATGCAGGATCCGTTGCATAAAGTCTTCCCGAAGAGTCCAATTAACGGACCAATTGAACGGATAACACGCAAGAGGATTGGAAACGCGTTTATGGAATTATACGTTCCCATCGCTGACAAATTGATCCTTTCGGTACTACCTCCATCGACCGCTGCGTACCGGAAGGGTTAATTTATTGTTGCACGCAAATATTGTATCGGAGTTCCGCCGTCGTTGTACAGTTACAACGGTGCATACTCGTTGTTGATGAAGTTTAAACAGAAACGGGCGAGGGGGTATCGGTAAATTCGTAAAATTCGTAGGACAATCGCCGTACGGTAAATAAGAAAAAGAAAGAGAAATAAATCCCAACGATCGTACGATGGAAGGATTTGTATTTAATTTCGATCCACGATACGTCCACGTTCGTTCGAATATTTCAATTACCCGTTGGCGCGCCGACAATTGTCGTAAAGAGAAAACAAAAAACAAAAAGAAAAAAAAAAACAAATTCCAAAGATCGTACGATAGCTGGATGTACGTTGAATTTCGATCCACGATACGTCGTCGGAGTAATTGGTACGGTTATCGTTGATCGTACGCGCAACTGTTCAGCGAGTAGTACGTGTCGTCGAAAAATCGCTCTTCATGGAAGAAAACGGGCACGGTGGGGCCCCCATCCATCCTCGAATTACCATCGACATCGAGACCGATCGGCGGCGTCTACGTCTGAACGTAGCCCCCGTCACGCTCGCTGGTGGGCAGCTGCGAGGCGTTGAACGAGCGACCGAAAATAAATCCCGCGGAGAATCCCGCGGGGTTTTAAATAAAGCCAGCGCGATAGCCGGTCAACCAGCCTCCCTTTCGGCCTCGCGAAAACGCGTCAGGCGTTCCGCGCTTCCCTCGCGTTCCACCGCGAGCCAACTAGACGAATAGCTAACTAAAGCGAGAGAGAGACAGACAGACAGACAGAGAGAGAGAGAGAGAGAGAGAGAGAGAGAGAGAGAACGAGAATCGGTTCGAGAGAGTGAGAGTTAGATCGAGGGAGAACGAGAGTTGGATCGAGAGAGTTGGAGTCAAATTGAGAGAATTGGAGTCGGTTCGAGAGAGTGAGAGAAAGAGAGAGAGAGTCGGATCGAGAGAGAACGAGAATCGGTTCGAGAGAGTGAGAGTTAGATCGAAGGAGAACGAGAGTCAAATCGAGAGAGTTAGAGTCGGATCGAGAGAGTTGGAGTCGGATCGAGAGAGTTAGAGTTAGATCGAGAGAGAACGAGAATCAGATTGAGAGAGTGAGAAAATTAGATAGAGAGAGAACGAGAGTCAAATTGAGAGAGTTAGAGTTAGATCGAGAGAGAACGAGAATCAGATTGAGAGAGTGAGAAAATTAGATCGAGAGAGAACGAGAGTCAAATTGAGAGAGTTAGAGTCGGATCGAGAGAGAACGAGAATCAGATCGAAAGAGATAGAGTTGGATCGAGAGAGAACGAGAGTCAGATTGAAAGAGTGAGAGTTGGATCGAGAGAGAACGAGAGTCAGATCGAAAGAGTTAGAGAGTTAAATTGAGAGAGTTAGAGAGTCAGATTGAGAGAGTTAGAGTCGGATCGAGAAAGAACGAGAATCAGATCGAAAGAGATAGAGTTGGATTAAGAGAGAACGAGTCAGATTGAAAGAGTGAGAGAGTTAAATCGAGAGAGTGAGAGAGTTAGATCGAAAGAGTGAGAGAGTTAGATCGAGAGAGTGAGAGAGTTAGATCGAGAGAGTGAGAGAGTTAGATCGAGAGAGTGAGAGAGTTAGATCGAGAGAGTGAGAGAGTTAGATCGAGAGAGTGAGAGAGTTAGATCGAGAGAGAATGAGAGAGTCAGAGTCAAATCGAGAGAGAGAGAGAGAGAGAGAGAGAGAGAGAGAGAGAGAGAGAGAGAGAGAGAGAGAGAGAGAGAGAGAGAGAGAGAGAGGGTGAGTGAGCGCGCAACAGTAGAAAGAACAAGATGATAAAAAAGGATGTACGTATGCGTGGCGCGGTACACCTCGAAACGGCCGCGACTCAGAGTCCTCAGGTCGGCTGGGTTCAACCCCCGTCTCGTATCGTTTCTTTTTCAGCTGCGTCGCCTCCGACAACGGAAACCGAAGCGCCCGGCGGCGAGGACGGTAACGCGCGACGCGAGGAGACGTCGTCGTCATCGTCGTCGTCGGCGAGGGTAGGGGCGACGGTGGCAGGTAGCACCGATGGACGCCAAGAGAACGCGCCAGTCGGTGAGTGGAATTCGTTGCCGGTGCTGGTTGAGCGTCTACGGGCGGCTCTCGAGCTATCCCTAGCCCAGGGTAGCCGTCGCGACGACGAGCCGCCGACGGTGCCCGAGGACTCGGGCGTCGACTCCGAGGAGGACTTTCGCATACGGACGTCGATGGAACGTGTTCTCGGCGACTGCAAGGAACCCGAGCTGAGGAAAGATCTCAAGTTCCTGGAGGATCTGTTGCTATCGGACATACAGACCGCTTTGTCGCGTCTACGCGAGACCTTGGAACGGATCGACGTGGCAACGTTGGCGAAAAACGGCGCAGCCTCCGATCCGACGAGCAAACTACATCTCTTGAGACTGGTGTCCAGTTTACTCTCGAGGCTACAGGTACCGGAGCAAGTGACCGACAAGTCCACGGAGAAACTAACGGAGAAGGTGACGGAGAAGGTGACGGAGAAGGTGACGGATAAGGTACAACCGGTGGTACAATTCGCGTCGTTGAGTCGCAGACGTCGCGGGACCAGGCACACCATCGGTGTCTCCACCGAGGAACTGGCACGGGCCAGGAAGTGGCTTGAGGAGGAGAGGAACCTACCGTTGGAGGAGACAGTGATCAAAGGAAACGAGCAAAGGAAACTTGGCAATGTCGTGACACCGGACAGAAAACCGGAGGAGATACGCGACAAGTGCGTGAAGGACGCGATCAATCAACGCCAGTTGCTGGAGGACAAGAACAAAGAGATCCGCGAGAACTACCGTGGTATTCAACAGGTGGAGGTCGTCGATACCAAACCCGTTGTGGAGTCCAGCACCGTGATACAGAGTCAGTATCGTGGAGAGGAGTATCAGCCGAAAGAGAAGACCGAGAACGGTGTCGAGGAGAACGACGAGAAGAGTCGCGTGAGCAAGTTAGCAGCTGCCCTCAGACAACGCGCCGAATTGGCATCCGGGGGACGTTTCGGGAACAAGTTCACCGCGAAGAAGTCGAAAATCAAACGTGCAAACACCATAGACATACCCAGTTACCTGAAACTCCAGGCGGAGACGTTGGGCCACGAGAGCACCGGTTGCGTCTCCCTGAGGCGACCCATCAACGTGGGGGACAAGGCGGCTCTGAACGCGGCCACCATAGTGCCCACCTTCCAACCGAAAACCGAGAACGATCGGAAGTTTCTAGCCCTCATCAACAAAAACAACGAACCACCCACGGCTCCACCGGTGGCGCCCTTCAAACCGTACGGTTACGCGAAGACCCCGGACATGTCGTCGCTGACCAACAAACACTGGAACAGTCGGTTCTCAAACATCAAGACAACCTTCGACAAACCGTCTGCGACCGAGGACAGGGAGAACAGACCGTCTTTGAAGGCACGTGCGAACAAATGGTTCTCCGGGATGCCACAAACGCAGTACCCGACCAGCGAGAGGAATCCGGACGCAGGTACGAATTACAACGCCCCGATGATGAGAACCGAGGCAGCCGGTGGTTTTCGTCACGCTCCGTCGTCACCGTTCCGGAAAATCGAGAGACCGAGCCCCGTCTCGCCCTCCAAGGTGCCCACCACCTATCACTGGCCCAAGAATGCTCCCGCACCTACGAATACTCTCAGAGAGAAGGCCAGGATGATGTTCGATCGCGAGGTTCAACCTTCCTCGAAACCTAGACCGGACACAGAGCACAACGAGAAACCTACTTTCCCTCGTCCACCTTGGATCGATCACGATAGGGGCGAGAGCAGAGGGAACGGTGCGGTGACGGAGAACGGGAGACTCGATTATCGATCGTTCTGCAAACAGTTCGCCCCGTTCGTAGGCAAGGGTACCATCGAGACGAAAAAACTCGAGGAACAACGTCCGAGGGACCTGACCAGACGAGACAACGTCTCCGGAGTCGTGGACGGTAAGATCTCTTTCAAGATGCTGCCGGATAAACGCGTGCAGACGTACCAATATCCACCTATGGTACGTCCGGAGGTTAAAGAGAAATTGGTCCCGGAGAGGAACGCGATCGAGGCGGTTAAAAGTGGACGTGGATACCCCGAGAAGGACTCCTCGACGAGGAATCCGTTCCCAGACGCGACTCTGCGCGGCAGCTCGTCGGTGGCGGTTCAAACGGGGATCAACGACGAGCACCAGGACGAGGGACGTTCGTTCCGTGTTGCACCGAAGATCTCCAAGGGTTCCGGTTTGGTGTGCAGCAACGCCTCTGTTCAGACCTGTAGCGACTTGGAGAGACCCACCATAGCCATCAGCGACACGGAAACCGGGAAACAGTGGAGACCTCTGAGTTACGAGGGATCGGATCCCGGTGGGCCGACCAGCTTGATACACCGTCCGGATCCTCAACGTATCGTACCGGATCGCGATCAAAATTATCGCAACCCGTCGAACGAATTCGAATCGAACTGGGTGTCTTCGAGCGTCTCCGACGAACAGGGCTCGGGAGAGATCGTGTCGCCCAGGGTGGAGTCGAGTCGTCAGAGAGAGATCGAGAATCCCATCGAGAGCGATCCGAGACCCGAGGCAGAGAGCCGTCGAACGGATTCGGAGAATCAGGATTGTTCGTTCGTGTCGCCGAGTTTGCCCGTGGACGATTTCCCGGACGACCAGAACATACAAAACCAGGACATCAGCCCGGATATTGGGGTGGTCACGCGGTACACTTGCGCGATAGCTACCGTCGCCTCCTCCGTAGACAGTCCTGAACCACGTTCCGAGGAAGTGGCCGTGGACTCTCGAACCTCTTCGTCCCCTTCTCCGTCGCAGTTCTCTTGGTCCAAGTCGAAACCACCTACCAGTGAGACGCCCGAGGACGAAATACGCAGACACAACCTACTGCAACAGAGTTTGGTGCGTCGTTTGCAGAACGAAATCACCTCCCTGAACGACGAATCGCCCGTCCAGTTGCCCGTCGTTGGCCAACACTTGACCGTGGACCAGTCCAGGACACCGAGTCATCCATCGATCGTCAACCAACTCGTCAGTTCCGCTCAGAGTCGTCAACAGAGCGTAGGTCAGTCTCCCGGTTACAGCCAACCGGCGAACTTCGTTCAGAATCACCAACAGGGACATCAACAGGGCCAGGTGCCGACGATCGGTCAACACCTGACCGTGGATCAGTTCAGGACACCTGGTCAACTCTCGGTCGTGAACCAAACGAAACTGAGCCAAAGTCATCAGCAGAGCTTCAACTTCAACCAACCGGCGAATTTCGCTCCGGTTCATCGTCCTGGCTTCAATCAGGCTGCAAACTTCGACCAACCGTCGAGTTTGCACGGACCCGGACGATTCGCCAAATTCTTGGCGCCGGTCCCTCAGAAGAAACCCGAACCTCCTCGCGCGCACTCGCCCGGTCCAATCACCGCCAACAGGGTAGGTGCCCTCAGAGATGCCTACGAGCTGGCACCGAACGCCCAATCGAAACCGATCAACAAGGAACGTTCACCGATACCGAACGGAGTACCGATCGACTCCAGCGACGAGTACCTGGTCTCTTGCGCGACCAAACCCTCCAGGTCCATCGTTCTCTCGAAATCGGAATCCTGGCACCAGTTGGCCATCTCCAACAGCTATCCACGCGCGCCACGTGTCAACGTGCCGGCGTCCACGTCGTCTCGAGTCTCCTCGCACACGAAACCGCCCAAACCGAAGTCACCCTCGTCGCAGAAGCTGAGGTCGAAGCAGTTCGAGGCCTCGTCCATGGCCGACAGTGTGAAAAAGATGGAGGACAAGATCAGACAGTACTTCGACAACCCTGCCGAAACGGTCGAGACCAGAGATCACTCTAAACATCGTCGTTCGCCCCGCGCCTTGAACAAAGGAATGGTCGGGTTGTCCCGTAGTCGAACAATGCCCGGTATAACCGACGAGAAGCTGCGTTTGACGATACCAGTGCCCCAACAAATGCCTCTCTTGAACGTGAACACCGCAGACGTCGACAAAGTGTTCGACGATCTGTTCGAGGAGGCCACGAGGACCGATGGCCGACAGTGTTGACCGGTTGGATCGTCCTCCTCGTCACCTCGCCCCGAGGAATCGAGAGCCATGCGCGCCATTCATCCTTGGCCGGGGACTGTTCTGTTGCTCCGTGAAAGAAAAGAACTGTTTTACCGACGGTCGGTCACCGTTAGCGCGAGACTGGTTCTCGACCGTTGCGATACACTCTTCCAGAACGGAAGAAGTCGTTCCTTTCCTGTTTTCTAGTCTCTTCGTATCGTGTTCCTCTTTCGCGTCGTAGTTTAATCGCTCGCCGCAGACGCCCCGGAGTGCCATAGACGTTAGAAAATAAACACAACAAAAGAGAGACCGATGGTAAAGCAGCGACGTGTCGTTTTGTCGCGAGACGAGAGGAGAGAACGAATCGAGGAGCACACATATCGTGAAAAAGGAAGGCTATCGAGGTGCGCGAGAACGCAAGAATCGCGAATCGAAGACGACCACGGGGACCGCGACGGAGTCGACTTGTATCGAGTCCCCTCGTAGTGCCTCGTGGGATCATCGACGAGGATCGACGACCACGTGAACGAATACGCGCCGGAAACCGGGATCGTCGTCGTCGTGCGTCGTTCATCGAGGAGAAACACGACCGAATTCGTCGCCATCCGTCGATCGAACCGTACGATCGTTGTTCGGCGTTTTCGCGTTCGGGGCAACGAAGCGAGATTTCTCGCAGCTGTTCGTTCGTTCGTTCGTGCGTGCGCGCGCGCGTGTGCTTTTCACGGTTTCTTTTCTTCTCTGTTCTACTTCTGTTTTTGTTTAATAAGCCTCGAGTCGCGCTCTGCGAACACGTTTTGCGGACGGACGTTGAGAGAGTCGTGCTAGAAGGTCGTGCCAAACCCCGAATAAAGCAGTGAGTCACTAGCCCTTCTTTGTTGATCCTTTTACCGACGCGCAGTATAACGTGTATAGCTTGCACCACCCGGACTGTGCACGAGTTTAACAACGTAGCACACTATAGGCCAGCAGTAGAACTTTTAGAGGCGACACCACACACGCGCGTAACCATTTTTCGCGACGCGAGACGCTTGGATTCTTGATGGGGACGGAACCACGATACAGGGTGTCTCGCGAGGTAATTTCTATGAAATGGATGACGACGATTTATGATTATTTTGTACAGGAAAAAGGTACGGGATGCGTGGTACAATTGCAACGGATCTTGTGGTTCGAAAATGTCCCTGGGTTTAGTTTAGATCCTTCCATGGGCTTAATTTTTTTGTTAAATTTATCAACACCTACCAGTTAGACTGCATACCCAAATGACTATCTGGAGTGTAACTATCCGGGGTCAATTATTCGTATATACCCAAATCTAAGATCTTGTAAAACTTGTAAAAATACTTGTCCCGTTTGGTTGAAGATGGAAGGAAGTAGCAGAAGAAAAACAGTTGACCAGTACGATATAGTTTATCGTCCTGTAACTTGGCTTTTTTCGTAAATAATTATAGATATCTCGTAAAGTATTTGACCATTAAATTGCAGACTAAATGACCCGAATCGTAAAGATACATCTCTCGAGAAAAAAGCGAGTTAAATTTTCTCCTCCAACATTTCTTTCTACCCTCGATGAAACAGAAGATGTCCAAATTGCACGACGCACCCAGTATATGCCGTGGGTCTATTTCCATCCATCGTCGAGTTATGCCAAAACTGAGATTCTATATAATCTTCGCGGTGAAACGAGTCCTCTTATTTATGTCTTTTCTTGTTGCACTGTTCTGCTTCTACGTAAAAGGTAAAGTTCGTCTTCGAACGAACGGCCTTCGACCTGAAAATATAATCCTGTTAATATATCAGCGCGTTCCGAGTTTGGAGACATGCGATGTTACGAATTGAAGTATATCGGAGTCGTAACGAAATCGACTGGCCGCCCAAGGTCTCCGGAGCTACCCCCCACCTCCCCCGCCATCACACGGATATAAATAGTTCCATGCGCGACTTTTTCGCTTCGCGATGTGTTGCCAAAGCGGCTGGAAAATTTGATCGGTCACTTCGCGAGACACCCTGTACATCGTACAATTTTCTGCGTAACCGTGCCGCATTAATAGAGCGGAATGATGAAAGATGCGCATCCACGGCTCGTTAACGTAATTTCACCGATTAACACCTTGTTGTAGGCCGACGTGCTTTCCTATTTCACCTACTAGTCAAATCACTCCGAATTCATATGGAAAGAAACACGCGACGATGTCCCGACCGTGAATGAATAATTGGCCGCGAGGTTTTACGCCACGATTCCGCTTAAAATAGAACCGAGGTATGATGGAGTAGAATACCGAGGCTGACTCGAGCGTAGAACTGTCAAGGGATGGTAATCTACGGACCTGGATCGGTGAAGAATCTATTTAAAACTCTTGTCGCCAAATTTTTCTCGATTTTGAAATTCAACTCATCTTTTTCGTTTCTACGTATTCTACGCGACAAAGGGAGAAAAAATTTCAAAAGGACCATACGCCGCGGACAAACCGTTTTCTCGCAAAAAGGTGTCAAAATTTTCACCCCCCCACTCTTCCAACGCTAGCGTAGGAATGGGAGTGGCGCGTTGCTCGAACGAGCTATAACGCGTCATCCGATTGGTCAGAACTTAACGCGTAGTTCCGTTTGACCCTCCCCTCCCCCTTCACCCAATAAAGTATACAAAAATGAAAACAAAAATGTTGAACTTTCAAGTCGAGATGAATTTTACAATTTTTCTTTTTTTTTTCTTTTTAATTACCGATCCAGATACGTGGATTCGTCGCTGAAAATCGGGACGGGTACTTTTTCTTTTCCACATCTTGTACCGTTTCCTAAAATTCGAAACGCCACATCACCAATTTCTGTTTCCATCGAGAATTCTCGGCAGACGTAAATTATCCTTCGATCGAACGCGCGAGTATAATTCGTCCTCTATCGACGCAAAAATAGCGCGTCTCGCGCACGTGCATTTATTTGGAGATTTGTAAACATTCGGGACACAGGCCAGCCAAGTTTTCAGGTCTTTATTCGCGGAATCGATCGAGGAATCTATCCGGTTGGGATCGCGCGTTTAACGATTCAGCTGTATCCGATAAAATTCGCGAATTTTTCTTTATCGGTCGTGCGCCGCCACTTTGATGTCCATGTGGGTACGAGTGCGTCTGTGTGTGCGTGTGTAATCACGCACGAATACCTACTGCATACGGGGTGGCGGTTAGGAAATTGTTTAAATTTCCACGACGCCCTTCATACGAGCACACGTGCCTTTATAGTTTAGTACCAGCTCCGCGTGTTTTTTTTCACTCATCCTTTTTTTTTTTTAATTTTTTTTCTTGGTTGGATGGAGCGATTTCGTGATCGCCTCGTTGCAGCTCGTATCACGAGAAGCGAACAATTTTTTATGAAGTGACGAAGAATCACGATACTCGAGATCGTTTCAAAATTGATCGCAACGGTGGCGATCTCACTTGATCGAGAAACGGCGACGAGGTTGAGAAACGAAAGTTCTCTTACTTTCTTCTTTCGTTTTTTTTTTTCTTTCTGCCAAATCCTTCTAATAATTCTCACATGGCGCAGCGATTTATTGACAAACGTTGGTTTTCAAAACATAGGCGTAGAGATATTAACATTGGTTCGATGACAGAATGCGTTTCAATGACAAAATCCTAACGTTTGCGCTGACGACTACCACGCGGATGGTTTACCATTATTTATTGAGTGCGTTTTCTTCGTTTTTCAGCCCGCAAGAAGCCACTATCGCCGTTTGCCAAGTTTCGTGAACTCGACAGACAAAATAGCGCCTCTTCGTCACCGAGGTAATTGAAAACTGTTTACGAATATTATTTATCCGGACCGACGTGTTTGAGTGCCTTCTTCAGCGGGTGTCATCATCTTTTGGATCACATGCCACGTGCTAAGTGTTGAATTAACGTCTCTGATGCGGGTCCAAGTCCAATAGCTCTTAAATTAAAATTATATAGGTGGAGGTACCATTATTCTTTCGTTCAACGATCCTCATAATTCAATACGTCACGGTAGTAACGATACTCTTGCGCTCGACGTGAGCTTTCGAATCTGTACACGCAGCTGGTTCCTTCAAAAGTTTAACGCATGCCTTTTCTTTCTATATTTAGTCCCGTAAAGTCACCGGCAACAGAGTTTCGATTCAAGTTTACCGAGCCAGCGGTGCGGGACAACGCGGCGCAAATAAAAGAGCGGCTACTGGCGTGGTGCCGTTCCAAGACCAAAGAGTACGAGGTAAATCCGCGCTGTAAAATGGTGCTTTGCGTGTTATTTACAGAAACGCAGGATAATTTCGTGTCGCCAAGTAAAATCGACACAGCGGCTGGTGCCGTGATTGCGAAATACCGATCAATCGCAAGTGGACACGTTTCTTTTTGTTGCAGAACGTGCAGCTGGATAATTTCTCGACGAGCTGGAACAACGGATTGGCGTTTTGCGCTTTGCTTCATCATTTTAGACCAGACGCTTTCGACTATAATTCTCTACGGCCGGAGAATCGCAGGATGAACTTCGACTTGGCGTTTAGAAAAGCCGAGTAGGCATCGCGATTTCCTTTATCTCTCAGCTCCTGAAAATTGAATGGTTTAAGTCGAAAAAAATTGTAGACTGTTATCTATGCGCTTCATAAGTACCATGTTTCGTTACTTAAAGTGAAGTAAATTTAACTTACACCATCCTTAATTTTCAAGAAATCGATTCTCAACTGTGGAGTCTAAATGGCTCGCACTGTTCTTTCGTAGGCTCACAAATTTGTTTCTATTAGACAAATGGATATTCGTCCATTCGCATCGTGCTAAAATCAATTGTGTCAAATTCAGAAGTGTTAAATTTGGTCTTCGATTACGTTCTTCAAATTCGATAACCACGATTAAGTCTCTTCGGAAAATTTGTTAAAGACGGCATGTTGTTCGCAGCGAACTCGCCGGCATCGCACCGTTACTTGATGTTGAGGACATGGTGATGATGCGTCGACCAGATTGGAAGTGTGTCTTCACCTACGTGCAGTCTATCTATCGCCGTTTCAAGGACGAAGATTAAGGACTGACTTCAACGCTTCTCGACGGCGTTCCGCAGTGCAAACCCGACGTTCACCGACTCTCACGATTCAGTTCCCGTGAGACGGTCCACTATCCGTTTAATTGGTCATCAAGGAAACGACACATCCTTTGAACGAGATGGGAAAGAGAAAACACTCGAGGCGAAAGTCCTCGTTCAAGAATAGTGAATAATAAAGTTCGCTTTTGCGCGTCCCGCATTTAGCAGCGCGTCCAGCAACAATTTACGCACGACTTCCTGGCAGCCTTCCGAACTTTTATAACTTTTCACCGAAACGATGATGCAGTAGATAATGGCTTCCTCGAACACGCAGTGTTGTGACTGGTGTATTAACGAAACACCGTTAGTCGTTGCCAAAACCGATGTTAGCGTTGATGTTTTTCAATGGAACTCAAGGTCTTCTATGCCAAAGATTTGTGAAATAAATACGTGATACTAGCAATTTCTCCATTGGTACCATTACTCCTCGTCGTAAACATTATCTGGAAACAAAGTATGATAAAATTTTATTATAGATAAAAATTAGGAGGACTCAACACGTGGGTAGGAATTTACTGAACGAAGTGAAAGATGTTGAGATATAAAGAACTGAAATCATAGTCTTTTTTAGAAAACTCATTTATTAGTTGTTATCAAAATTATACAATATATACGTTTATAACTAGTACTCTACGAGGTAAACGTGTTTGTAATCACGACCATAGTCTTACGTTGAATAAGTAGAAAATTATAAATGATTCGTTTACGCATACACGTAACCTTGAATGACTAAATGTAACAGAAAGTAATATAGAAGCTTTAACATTTTCAGTTCATTGAAGTTTTACTCAGACTTTTTATTATGCTACACGTCGTATCAAAGACGGAGGCATTATATTATCTCCGATATGGAGATACTCATCCCTATATCTTGAATCATAAGGCACCATTTGGTACTGAATGACAAAACTTTAAATTAAAGGGTACTATCTTCTAGAGAATTATTTATATCATTTCTGTCTTCTCCAATCATTTCCTGCAACAAATATCCCATTTAAATACAAAGAATAATTTAAAAATTGCAAAGAAAACTATTAATAATACCTGTAAAACTTCAACAAGTGCTCTTGATTCATCTAACATTTCTTTATATATGCAGTTCTCTTCTTCTAATTTTTCAACACGATCGGACAGTTCTTTATTTTCTTCTAAAGCATCGTCTAGTGCTATCCGCCGTCTTTCAGCTAATACTTCCCAATAGTTTTCGCTAGGTCCTGCTGTTGTGAATATACAATAGATATCTTCAAAGTAATAATTACACAACTACTTGTACTTTGTCATTTATTTAATGAAAAATAAGTTCTCTGTGATATTATTTGTAACAAACGTACCATCTGATGTTAAATCTTCAACTTCGATCTTAATCTTCTCCCCCCTTGCAGTTTGTACACCTTTATCCTTAAGTGTTATTTTTTTGCGTTTTGGACCATCGTGTTTTGATTTATCAATTATTTCGCTAAATCATAAAAATTATCTTGCATATCACACTTAAGAAATAGAATTACTAGTAAATCACAAAAATTACTTACGGTTTAATTGTTTCTTTTGCTGACAGAGCAGATCTGAGCATTCTCCCACCACCAACTAAATTTTCTTTGTCAGTGGCTGCTGGCTGCAAAACGTGCAAAGACTTTCTGACCTTATCCTGTTTCAGTAAAAGAGTAAAAAGATATATGATACTCTTCAAAGCCTTTAAATGCAATTAATTATGTTGTACTAATCTATGATCTCATAAGTACAATTAGAAACAAATAAATTAAGTATAGTAATGTTGTAAATATAACATGTCGTACAGAATAAATTGATATTAGAATAATGAATGATATACAACTTGAAGCATTAATTAGGGTCATAAAAACCAGGTATCAAAACGTAATAGTTCTTTAATAAAAAAGAAATATTTGGAATAATTTCTTGAATTACAGTATTTTACATTGTGTAAATCAATTAAAAAATTTTGTAAAATGCAATGATTTTAATACAATTAAGGTACAAGCAATAATTTTGGCTTTCCATAAAGATTGAAGTAAATAGAATTTAATAAAAAAAAACACGTTATATTACTAACCTCAGAGGCAGCAGTTTTGGCGGTAGAAATCTTTGTACCACCTCCAGGTTTCATGATAGCGGCCGTTAGAGACGCGAGTCAATGAAAATATACGAAGAAAATATTGCAACAATAAGCAATTAATAGGTAAACTATTATTTGTTTTCAAATTATGCTGTCTTCGGATTAAATATTTAAATATTTCTAATGTACAACTTCAGATGAAACCATCCTTGTCCACATCCACTTCACGAACGTTAAAATACACACCCCAATTTTTCCCGCGTTCAATGCTTCATCACACTTGTCTAGTTCTGAAGTCTTCGTTTTAAAATATAACAAAAAATAACTGAAATTTTTTACTAGTTTCTATAAGAATTAGAGAATTAAAATATCAAAATTGTAAACTTTAAACTATTTTAATTTCATCAATTAGAACCTAATATAAGTATATATATGCATTTTATATTTCCTTTAAATAAGACATTTTAAAAGTTTAGGAATATATAAGTCCTTAAATGATCAAATTAAATTGTGATAAATTGATAAATAAATTTTGATGTTAAAAAGAAATGTAATATTTATCATTGTTTGTCAAACATAGGTTTTTTTTTATCATCATCGTTGGCGATACTGATGTCACTGATGAATTACATGTAGCAACCGAACTTAAATTTGCACCAAGAAAGAACGGAAAAGAAAAGAATATTTGTGTTAAATTATTTCTAATTTGTTTTAATTTTGTACCGGTATAGAACAAAATTGGCAAATTGAGTCCATTTTTGGAAAGAAAAAGTTGAGGATCCCTGCGTTATTTGAAATTTAATGGTATTAAAACCATACGAGAATTGTTTATTGTTCATAGCCTACAGATGGCGGTCATTGTATGTTTGAGTTATTTTAGTTGAAATTTGGTATAATGTTCAATTATTAGTGATGAGAATGTGACTTTAAACAGATGTAAACATATATAGTTGTATGTTCTGTCAACATTTACACCCTGTATTGTGTTTAATTGATTACGTATTGGGGTTATTTTTCAAGCCGTTCGGGTATTTAATACCAATATACATTGAAACGGATCTATAAGTAATCAGTTTAAAGGAATACATATTCTAATAAATGAAATAAAAAACACATTGTCGGTCAGATATTAATCATGTCAATGGAAACAGTTCCTAAAGACTTACGTGGACTAAGGGCTTGTTTGGTATGCTCTTTGATTAAGGTATATTATTTACAAACTTCTAATCCTTTATCATTAGTTCGATATAACATTAAATAAATAAAACATGTAATCTTATCATAGACGTTCGATCAATTTGAATTTGATGGTTGTGATAATTGCGATGAATTCTTGCGAATGAAAAATAATAAGGATAATGTTTTCGATTGTACAAGTTCCAACTTCGATGGGTGAGTTATTAAGGATTAAAAAAAATTTCATTCAGTAATTTATTGTAACTGCTAATTTTTTAAATCATTGTTTATATGTTATTTTTAGTATGATTGCTGCAATGAGCCCTGAGGACAGTTGGGTTTGCAAATGGCAAAGAATAAGTAAGTAACAAATTTATATCTGTATACAGTAAGTTAAGATTAAGCAAGAGAAATATTGTTACTTTATTCTTGTATACCTTTACAAAATTATAACAGTTACATTATCTTATAGTAAATCATAATATAAACTGTTACCCTCTGTCCAACATTATTTTGACATTCAAAATTTTATAACATTTTTTCGAGTACCGAATAAGTGAATTTCTCTTTTCTTTAATTCTTATTTTTGGCAGTGCAAATGACAACAATGTGAATCACGTTATGCATTACATTTGTAAGTGTATTTAAAGGCAGCACTCTGTACAAGTTTTGAAGCCAATATTTTGATACAAATAATGCATTTAATACAAAACAATGCAGCATGTATATTTGCAATTTAATAAGTTCGTTTGCCTCTGAGATTCTTTATGTTAAATACTATTATACATTTATACAGAACTTTTACTAATATGTATGACAATATGTATAATTATTAAGGAACATGCTCATGTGCGTACACAAGATTTTATCTTAACATGTTTTAATTTTGTGTATATTTTGCAATAATTTTTACATATTATTTTCCATTGTTTTATGGTTCTTTAAACTAAGATGAAACGAAGGATAGAATTCCCTTGCTAGTTATAAACATTTGTTAGAATAACCGAGATTCGTTTGTTTTTCTTTAGATCGATTTTGCAAGGGTGTATACGCAATATCAGTATCAGGGCGATTACCAGCAGGAGTTATAAGAGAGATGAAAAGCAGAGGAATAGTATATAGACCGCGCGATACAAGTCAACGATAATTTTGAACTTGTAAATGTAAGAAGACTACTATATTTTATTGTAATATCATATAATAGAATAATATTTTAGTTTTTATCTCACGTTTGAAATTCACTATGAATTTATAAGATTTTCTCGAAAATATTACTTCAATTTGATTGATATGAACTTTTGTTCAGGTTTAAGAATTCTCTTATATCCCCTTCAACCTTTTTGTCTATACTTAAGATTTAGTAAGATTTTTTCACAATTTTATTTTCACCCTATTCAAATGGACTATAGCCTATTAATATTTCCCTCTAGCCTTTTCACTGTCTGTACAATATTTTTGAACGGACTAGTCAGTAATATCTTGAAAATTTTCAAATTTAAAGAATATATACAATTTACATGGAATCCATTCTCCTATATCATACACATGCTCCATTTCTTTTAATTCCATGGTTTTGTTACGTGATAAATATTTAAAAATGTCAATGTTTGATTTTCTAATTAATAATTACATGTAAAGTTAGTCTGTTCTGTTTCCTACAAATCCTTTGTGTAATAAGTTAATGTGTGTACATTAAAAATTTATGAACGTAAGCTGTTTTCTTATACAGATCAGTATCAAATATGATTGTTACCTGGACATATGTTTGAATGAGAATAGAAAGACGGATGCCGCATCATCGGCAAATGACTGTTTACACAATTAAGCCATAAATTAGCACAAGTAACGTGATAATTATTTTCATTATATACTACCCTGCCACTAGTGATAACCGTTAAACAAAGTGAACAACAAATGGCTTCTCCTTGATGCAAAGGCCAAGCTGGTAGTTCCGTAACAATCTGGAATATTTTATAAGAAACCATAAAAAGAGTTGTTAAGAATTTCTTAATAAGAGTTTTAGAGGCACAATTTTGTTACCAATATATACATGTTACTACAGCCATTACATTCTTAATTTTTCATAAAAAAAACTTGTTTAAAAGTAAAGTGTTTATAAGGGATTACATAATAGTGTTGTTTTTTACCGGTATATTTGCATAAAATGGCTCCATTTCTGCCCAAATCCGGTCAATATCCATTAGCAATTCATCAAATCCTATTATATTAATATCCATTTCTTTATACGAAAAATTAACACGTCTACAAACAGCTGCGACTTCAGCTAAATCTAAAAAGAAACAGTACAAAATAATTATCTGCTAAATTTTTTTAAGAAATTAATAATATTTAAACAAAAAATACAATGAACGAATAGAGTTTTTAATGTTACTTACTGCAAAGGAAATTATATCCTTGTGCTGAATTTAATACTTCGTGCAACACAAGTTCTGAATTAATACTTGTAAATATATTTGCAGCTACTTGTAACAATAATACACAGCTTTCCATGTATTGCTTCCATTCCCAATATTCGGTCTGTGAACACAAATATATATTGTCTTTTATTTTGGTCTATCATTATTCTGTGTAATACAGTAAATATAATATACAATCTATTCTTGAATTTATATGTAAAAGAAAAATTTAACAACCTGATGTGTGGTATCTATTATTTGCTCATCTTCCACATTTGTAGGTAAGAAAGACTTAAGATCTAAACTAGGCACAGATCCTGATCGAGTCAGTGCATTTGGTGCACCATTTACGAATTCTATACTATTAATTGATATGGCGTCTTCCTTTTGAAGAACTTTTCCTTAAAATGAAACATTATTATGATACTGTTTGTAATAAAATGAACAAAAATAAATAGTATGAATAATTATATTATTTACCTGTTTCTAATGAGCGCTCTTCTACAGTATCTTCAAGTTTAAGATTGTCGAATGATTCAGAAATTTCAGGCATAAGATTGAAATCTACTGTATTCGTGTTGGTGTTGCTAGATTTAAACTCAAAATTTGTAAGTATGTCAGTGTCCAAAGTATTTGCAACACGAGTGCCAATAACAGGCTGTTCTGCAGATACAAATTCTCCAAACTCGTCAGTTGATTGATTATTATAACTTGCATTTAAATCTGGTTCTGTTGTTACAGTTGTTTCTTGAACCAATGCGCGCAAGGCACTATATTTATCCTCAACAAGTTGGAGACTCATAAGATCCTGCTGAGTAGGTTGCAATGTTCCTGTTGAAATCTAAATAATATCTGATATTAAAAACTAGGACTAGGAAATATTTATAAATAACATGCTTTATTAATACTATAGTACCTTATCTGACCATTCTACTTTGTTCAAAACATCTTTATCATTGGTTAAATTCATAATTTCTGTGTTTGTATGATCTTTTACATTTTCACTATGGTCCTTGGGCGGATCATTGTTTCTTATCACTGTATCCTTAAGTATTACTGTTTTAGATTGATTCTTTATTGTACATTTAGGAAATATGTCTGGTGAACAATCCACTGTAGGCTGATCTTTACTTTGAGGTGATGCATTTAAAAGTGCAGATGTAACCCGTGTTTGAATAGCACCATGTGCAGATTTAGCATTAATGTTATTCTTCTTTGACTTTTCCATAGGTTTTTTAACACCTAAATTGTGGTTTGCAAGTCTACTGCCAATAGCTGAGCCCTGTTTTGTGTCCCAAATGGGAACACTAGGAATGTTAGGAATTGGAGCGCTTTGAAATTCAGAAAAATCATCACACGAATCTGATGCAGATGAATGCTTAAAATCTAACTGAGTGCGATTTGTTTGTCTTCCATCTTTAAATACATTATTTAAATCCCACACAGCAGTAGAAGAGGCATGAGATTTATTATCAAAACACGAAACTTTCCCAGGTACATTGTTTGTCATTTGCATATTTAAATCCGAAGATATGATTCCGTGTTGAAGCAATTTTGTCTTTCCCTTCATTTCTGAAGAATATCTTCCATCTGGACCAAGAAAGTTGACTTCGGGGTTGTCATTAAGGCTTTGAAATCTAGTTGCACAATTTAATTGTGCAACAGGATGTAAATTCATTAAACATTCAATATTTAAGTATGGAGTAGGCGGAAATGGAAGAAAATGTAATATATCTAGGCTGTTAAAAGTATAAGAAGCCTGTGCTGCAGAGACAAGAGCAAGAACAACGTACAATTCTTGCTCTGTGAGTTGGCCAGCATACTTTTGATTTGCCAAGTTCCATATGTGACCAAGAACTTCCGTAGAAAGTTTACTAGTGAGCAACAAGGGAAAGACTTTGTTGGTATCGACGAGCAGCTCTGTTTGCATTCTATTTGATCTAACCTTGTCTTCTCGCACTGCTTCCCATACCATCTTATAGATTGGCGGTAAAGTAGTAGAATTAGTCCACACCCAAGGTGGCAATTGATTCAGTCTTTCATCCATGTGAGCTTTGTTCGTCTTTAATAAGTAATCCTTCGGCCGAACTTTTGCTATGAAGAGCTTAAGTTACGTGAACTCGTCGAGGAGAATAATTTCATCCTTCAGCTTACTACCTTGGTACATACATCAAAGTAAACACTATAAACATTTCACTCGTTTACGTGGTAATTTTAACATTCGCGCGTGTCACCTGCATTACATTCGTCGTTAATAGTTCTCATTGTGAAAGGCGTACAAAAAAATTGTGAGGCTTTTTTTGATTATACGGTTAAATCAGATCTATTAATTCGAGACAGAAGAGGCAATTGCGTGGCACACAAATTGACAATTCAGGTGTCACCGGATGACCACTGGACGATGTCTTATCTGATCCGCGACAAGTGTGACAAAGTTCGTTCAAAATTCGGGTTTAAGGTGCTTTACAGTGCAATTGCATCTTACAACGTCACTTTAATTTTCAATATCGTAATTGTTAAAAATACAACGACATAAGACGTTCTAATATTTTTCATGTTAAAATACGTTTTATTTAACTTTTATTGTTAAATTAATATTTTTATTTTACGCACAATTCTGTGTAATTCTTTTTTTTACACATCGATAATTTTGTACAAAGTTTTAATTTTGAAAATAAAGGAAGCAATCTTAAGAATCAAAGAAATAATTACTAAATTCATAATTTAAAAATGTCAATCAAGTAAATGTAAAAGGAGATTTTTTTCACATTATATCATTCGTTAGATGTGACCACTAAAACGTAATCACATATAAACTGCCTTAATGTTCAAATATGGCCGATGATTAGTATAATCATAGCTTGACGCGATGTTTGTATTTTGTTGTGCATAACAATACTTACTATACAAAGTGAGTGCTTCTACAGGTAATTTGCATATACTTGTTTAAACATTTATTGAAGTCGTGAAGGAGGTGCGTAAGAAGAAAAGAGATTGGAATTTATACAAAAAAGAAACTAGAAGCTTAAGGTACGTAAATAACCTCTTGATATTTTAAGCAACTTCAGTATTTCGAATTAAAAGTCACATGTTTGTTTTTTTAGGTGAGTTCGTAATCGTTGAAATACCATCAAATTTAACCGAAAGTTACGTTGAGTTTGTGTTTACGATGTCAACGGACTTTTATATACGCTACTATGTCGGTCACAAAGGGAAATTTGGTCATGAATTTCTCGAGTTCGAATTCAGACCAGACGGTAAATTACGATACGCAAACAATTCGAATTATAAAAACGATACTATGATTCGGAAAGAGGCATATGTTCATCAGTGCGTTATGGAGGAACTAAAAAGGATTATTCAAGATTCTGAAATTATGCAGGAAGATGATTCTTTGTGGCCACAACCAGATCGAGTTGGACGTCAAGAGTTAGAGATTGTAATTGGAGATGAACATATATCATTTACAACCTCAAAGACTGGTTCTTTGTTGGATGTAAATCAATCACGTGATCCAGAAGGACTGCGTTGCTTCTATTATCTCGTACAGGATCTCAAGTGCTTAGTATTCTCTCTTATAGGACTTCACTTCAAAATAAAACCGATATAAATATGTATAATTATATTACAATCCACTTCAGGTTTAAATAAATCTAATGTAATTACTTGACTGTAAGGAAATACATGATAATTTTTAATTAGCTTTGCATTTAATTTTTTTATTAATACTTGAGGTATGAAGAAGACTTAAACAAGAAATAAAATTGTTAAATAGAGATAATCTTATTCATACTTGTGTTGTAAGATTTATTCTTTTAAGAATATAACTGATAAAAGATATTAATTAGTTACAAAGAATTTGTGTGATTCATTTCATCTGATTATATGAAACAAAAATTTTAGTTTGAATGAAACAGTTTATTGCTATAATTAACAAGAAGTTTAATGTAAGTAGGAATCATGTACACGATATGATTTTCTAACCTCTATTTGTTCTTTTAAACCATTATTCTTTATTTTTTATTTCACAATTCAAATATAATTCATAATCGTCACATAAGTTATTTTTTAGAGTTACATGATAAAACAAATAGATTAATTTTTTTATGATATTGCAAAAAATACTCAATTCTTGGCTGGCTCTTCTTTAAATCTTGACCTCTGTGTAACATGTGAAAAAACTTCATATCAAATGTTGTAATTGTTCCAAAGTGTTAATCTGTGAATAATATTGTTTTGTGATAATAGCTTATTATTTGTTACAGAAATAAAATGTCTTCTCAAGATGAACCTACCAACCAAAATGACAATGAGTACACTGATCGAGTTGTTGTGGATGTAGTGCATTCAAGATTCCGATCAATCCAAGTGCACTGTGATATATGTAATATGGACATCGATGGAAACCATATTTCTATTAACAAACATTTCCATAGTTCTCATCCTTCTAAGGAACATTGCGTTTACTGTAAAGGCAAAGTATTTTTTTATATGCAAATGCCAACTGATGATTCTACTGAACAACCAAAAAAGGTCATTTATCATAAGTGCAATCAGTCTTAAGGAAGTACATTACATATGAGTTTGACTTTTCATTACAAGTACTGAAAAAAAGTACAAAAGAAATTTTTTTCACATTAGTATTTATAAATGAAAAACATTTCTTATACAATATTTTTACATTAGCATCAGTTTAATATGAAACATAAAAAGTATAAGTAAATGTAAATATAAAAATCTTTAATATTGTAGAAGCAATTTTACAGCTTAAGGTATAGAAACATTGTAGCTTATGAACATATTGAAGTTTATTTTTATATATCATTATAAAGGTACATGTATTTGTACATAACGTAAACTTGTCTCCATACGAGTTACACGTAAGACATGTTCTTAATAATCTTACCATAAAATTGTACAAAATGTATAATTTTACACCTATTTGTAGAAACTTTTTTTAATTTGCAAATTGTACTTTAATAGGTATTTTTTTGCAACATTATTAAAGACTATTTAAACAATAAAAAGAAATTCAAAATTTAAATAAGCAATAGATTAATATTGAAATTCTATGAGGCTGTTGTAGATGGTCTAAAAAAAAATATACTTAAATGTAAGAAAATATTTTTCAGATCAAATTATGTAACATAAAATTTAATTGTAATAAATTAACTGCTGTAATTCAGTTTAGATTTTATAACTATTTTAGCTCAATACATGTTAATTGTGTTTATTATTATACTCAATATAGTATTAAAATTTTATAATGAATATGAAAAAATAATTCGCTACCGTTTTACTTTAAAAAATACTATCTGTTTATGAATCTGTTTTATAAATTTTTATATCGAAGAATGTGTTGCAATAAATTTTAATTAAATGACTTAGTATTTCATAATTATACTCTATGTGTAGTATTTAGTAGTAGTTATTATTACTGACATTGAACTGCATTTCGTTCATTATAAAATGTATAAAATTACAATAATATTAATAATACTGATAATACATGATAACATACGTAAATTTCGAACTTTCTAATATTTTCTTGAAGCGTGGCACCATCCATACATTTTGTTTGATATATCTGATAAGTATTATACTTCTTACTTAATGTTTTATCAGAAATTCCGAAATTAATAATTGTTTTAATTAGACAGAATAGTAAAAATAAGTTTCACTTTCTCTTCATATTATGTGTGCAATTTTTTAAATAAACTATTCTGATTCTTTCTCATTTTTCATGTCTTAGAAATAAAAATTGGATAGTGGATTTTGGTAAAAAATAAATTCTTAACGTATTTAGTATATATCAATTTTGTTTTCCAGAATTCAATATTTATGTTTCATTCAAATGAATGATCTTTCAAAAATAGTTTCAATTTTGTAGGATAGTCTGTCATTACACCTGTTGCTCCAAGATCGAAGGCTTTTTGAAATTCCTCCTCTTTATTCAAGACCCAAAAATAAACCTATAAACATATATTTCAACAGATTTGAATACCTCAATTAAATGCTTTCTTAATATTCTAAAATATTCCTGTCATTAAAAATATTATTTTATCTAAAATAATGTGCTCACAAGATAAAATAGCAAATTTGTGATTATTATATTGGCTTACATGTATTCCACGAGCTTTTAGGTGGTTGAATAAGCAAGGCCTCATTAGCAATACACTAATAGTGCGTACAAACATCTTTTTTAAAGGTACAAATGTTGAAGTTAAATCTTCCATGCGCCTATAGTAGTGTGATAATTATTAATTTTATTTAAGTGTGTATTAAGTAATGTGCTCAAGGTACCGTAAATAAATGGAAGGTAGAAATATTTCCAGATGTGTTTCCTTCAGAGGTACAAATGGTAATAAGCCAGTATACATGAGAATTATTAACATGGTTACACGTCGGATAGAAAATAATAAATTTACATTTGGATTCTGTATAAAAAAACAACATTACTTTTGTTATTTAATTGTAATGATATAAATTTTTAAATTATTTAAAATACTAATTAGTTACCGTTTCATAACATTTTTTTGTTATCTCATTACTAAAATTTCCCCATACTGTATATTCCTCTCGATTGAATTGTTTTATTAGGTCAGACACCTTTGATATAAGTTGGTCATCATTTATTTTAATATCTATATTAATTGGCATATTGGGAAATGCCTCAAATACTTCTTTCAATAAAGCAAAATGTCTTTCTTCCTCCTTTTCTGGTCCAATGTATTCTTTATCTGTTGAACTTTAGTTTTTAAATAATTTTATTCAGTAATATATTTTGAGAAATATAATTTATAATTACCTGGATCAAAATCAATTGGAAGGCGTAGTTTTAAGAGAGGCAAATCTTTGTAATTCAATTCTGAAATATTCTTATTTGTACCTGTACTGCGTAAAAGATTTTGATCATGAGATACAACTACTTCTCCATCTTTTGTAAGGTGACAGTCTAATTCCAACATTTCTGTTCCAATTGCGACAGCTCTAGAACAATAATTACATTTATAATATAGCAATTACAACAAAGAATAAAAAATAATTATTTCTTTAAACATTGCTATAATTCATTGTTTTAGGATCTTGAGACTTTGAAAAAACTATAACTAACCGTTTGAATGCGTACATTGTATTTTCAAAGCCCTCTCCTGCTCCTTAAAAAAATAATTTAATGTACATTTAAATGTGTCACTTACATATACATAAAATATAATCATCCAATCATAAAGAATTATGAAACAAACCTCCCCTATGGCTAATGTGCTGACATGTAAATTTTACTTTCTTCTTTTTGTGCAATAACGTCGGATATTTGAAAAGTATTATTGATGTCAACATATAACCTCCGATTAACGTGTATAGTATCATCTTATATTAATTTATTGTTCCTTAATTCTGTAATCTATCAATTCATAACGCTAATGTTTCGAACAGATTCTAATTAAGATACAAATAAATTAATTGTATGACAATTTTAACAAATGACATGGGAGAATTTCACTCAATAATTGACTACATGACGCATTCTGTTGATTTTGACGTAACTGTGAATGAATCAAATACGAAATCTTATGGGTGAAATCACATGAAAAGTTTCTGTTTGGCGCGCGTGTATGGAAATACTATATTATGATGTCTGTAACTTTTTAATTTATAATACTTTTATTTTAATAGTAACATAAAGATATTATTTTATTAATGGATAATTAATATTTTTTCGTAGATTATTAATCCGTATGACAACTAGAAATATGTCTCCGGCAATATTAATTCGTTTCATTCAAGAGAAAAGTTACCATCGTTTGTAACACCAGAATAACTGTTGTACAGAAGCACAGGCCTTGGTTGGTGCAGCCGTTGGTAACGGAACTTGGTAACTTTCCTTTCACGCGGTATAATACATATCATCGAGTAATTATAGTTCGAATGATCGTCGTTTCAAAATGCACAACTGACATGTGATTAGAAAATCTTGTAAGTATAATTTTATAAGTAACAACTACTCCAAGAGTAATAAGGTTGTATTATATTTTTATTTTTGTTAATAATTGTTGAAAAATGAAAGAACTGCTTTAAATGACTTTAAAATTACTAATAGTCTACAACTCCCAGGTATTCCAAAAGAACTATTAAATAGGTAACTATATTAACCTGTTGGATTTGCATCTTCCCCCTAGTTCGGAGCTTTTCCGAATACACCTGTCAAACGAGTTTTAAAAGCTACCTTTACAAAAATGTGTTTTCGCCAGCGTCTCTCATTCGTTTAACGAGATGTCGGATTCGAATTCACCGAAAACAGATGCAAGCAGCCCAACTCTTTCAGCAAACTTACGACAATTTCGATTCCAAAAGAAACAACTGAAACCGTTAAACATGTGTAAGTCTCTCATTACTTTCGATTTTCAATTTGTAGGTCGATACGACCAGTGTCCATCTTTTGTTGTTGTTTTATCGAGAATAGATTCTTACGTGATCGTTACATTTTTCCGACAAAGAGATTTTCAAACTTTATATTTCTAATTGAATATCAATGTTGTAATAAAAGAACAATATTCATTTTGTTTTGGTTAAAAATAATAGTATTATTAATGATTGTTGTGTAATATGATTACAAATATGAATTGTACTTTTTAGCGGATGATGACAGTAATCTGACAAGTTCTGAGATTCAGTTCCGACGTAAGCCAGTAAATGTAATTGAAGACAGCGACAGTGATGCAGGTAGCCCAACTAAAAATACAGGTTCTTCAGTTGACAAAGACAAGGTAGCATCAATCAATTGTGCACTGAGTTCTTAGAGTTATTGAAAAGACAATATATATATCTTTGTATACAAGCAGGAAGTTCGTAGTAATCCCAATTGGAACAGTGATGATGGTGATGACGTCTCCAGGAATAGGAAAAGGACCTTCAAAAATTCTTCTAAAAGCAGTAAGAAAAAAAGAAGAAAATTGAACAATGAAGAGGATATAGATATTGATTCAGACGAAGCAAATTTTAAAGATAGAGTATTTGATAGGTAAATATGTAATAACTTGATAAGTCTCTATAATTTTAACTGTTTCTTTGTGATATTTGTAGTGATGATGATTCAGACATAGAAATATCCAATGAGCTTACTGGAGATAAAAAGGCAGTTTTGGAATTCATGCAGAATTCTCTTGCATCTGAATTACTTTTAATGTCTCAATGTTCTCAGAAGAAGGCAAATGCTATTATGGAAGCAAGGCCATTTCAAAATTGGAGAGACTTAGTTCAAAAGTTTCAAAATTATAAACATTTGGATACAGAGCTGTTAAATTCAGCTCAAGTAAGTAATAGAATCATACATGTATTTTTATTATCTACCAGTAACCAATATTAACCCTTTAGCTGTGATGTGATTCAACTGAAAGCTGTCCGCTGTGTGCGGGACGATAGTCGCGCGTCGATCGCTGAGATGAAACTAAAACTGAATTGTTTTATTGAAAATATTGAAACATCGACACATTTCGCGATATTCATTTATTTCAATTATTACTACACGTAAATATGCAACATGTATCAGTATGTCAGTATAGTATATTAGTTCATTGAGAAAGATAAATGACATTTTTAACGAAATCTATTAGGCCTATATCTATATATCTTTCAGAAATAATGGTTAACATGTATGAGCGTACATATATGCGATTCGCAAATGAATAACTTTCGTAGTGCGTATATGTACGCCTTCTGGAAGTAAAGGATTAAATTTAATAACGTTGCTCGAATAAAACAGGAATTACTAGCTACGAGAAATGCAGTAGGAACTCTCATGAAGAAGTGTCTCCGTTTATCTACGAATATTGAAAGGGCTGTAGCTGCAGGAGCATCAGCCATCACAAAACAGCCAAAGGGATTATCACCAAATCTAACATTAGCTCCATACCAAATGGTTGGCTTGAATTGGCTAGCTGTGATGCACGCGCAAAATGTGAATGGCATACTTGCAGACGAAATGGGTTTAGGGAAAACTATACAAGTAATAGCTTTTCTTACATATTTGAAAGAGGCTGGCCTCAAAGATGAAAAAGATGGACCACATTTGATTGTTGTTCCCAGTTCAACAATGGGTAAATAGATATTGTAAATTTCTTTGATTTTCATTTTTCTGTTTATAATGCATCTTTAACTTATATAGAGAATTGGAATAACGAGTTAGAAAGATGGTCACCTGGCTTGAAGGTTGTACGATACTATGGTTCTCAGGAAGAAAGAAAAGAGATGAGACTAGGATGGCGAAACGGTGATCTAGACGACGTGGACATTTTGTTAACTACATATAACTTAGTTAGCAGTACACCGGAAGAGCGGAGATTATTTCGTGTTATGCCGATACATTATGTTGTTTTTGATGAAGCTCACATGCTGAAGAATATGAGCACCATTAGATACGAAAATCTTATTAGAATCAATGTAGGTATTTGTTTCTTTATTTAAATACAGTAATTTAAATACACTAATTCTTTATTTAAATAACAATTCGTTGGTGTGGTTAAATAACAACAATATATTATGATTATTGTGTAGGCTAAATATCGAATTCTGTTAACGGGTACTCCTCTACAAAATAACTTATTGGAATTGATGTCACTCTTAACATTCGTGATGCCTTCAATATTTGCTGGCAAACAAGCCGACTTAAAGAGTTTATTTTCAAAAAATCCTGTATGTATTAAATAGTTCAATGACCATAGCATTATTTATAAAGAGTATGATGTTTTACATAGATTAATGTGTCAAATTTTAGAAGGTACCAGCAATTAAAAAAAATGGTGAACAGCCCCTATTTGAGCAGGAACAAGTCAAAGATGCAAAACAAATTATGAGACCGTTTGTGCTACGTCGGTTGAAGATTGAGGTTCTCCGAGATTTGCCTGAAAAAAGTGATCGTGTGATAATGTGTCCAATGACGGAAAAACAACAAAAATTGTACACAAATTTGGTCGCCAAGTTCTCAGCTGAAGCCGATCAAAGCAGCGAAGTTAATGGTGTCGGAATGATGATGCAGTTGAGGAAGTTAGCCAATCATCCACTTTTAGCACGAGATTATTATAACGAATCCAAGTTAAAAGTAAATTCAGTTTATACATATTTATTTAACAAAAGAGTTAAATTTTGTCTTACAGAATTATGATTGTTTGCAATTTTATGTCAGTTAATATCAGACAGGCTAGCGAAAGAACAAGGATATAAACAAAAAAATGCGGATTACATATTCGAGGATTTACACTGGATGTCGGATTATCAAATAAACCAACTGACAAGAACGTACAAGACTTTAGCTGGTCTAGGTTTACAACAAGAACTCATTCCTGAAGCTGGCAAATTAAAAATATTGGACGATTTATTACCAAAGCTACAAGAGGATGGTCATAGAGTACTGATCTTCAGTCAATTTACAATGGTATTGGATATCTTAGAAGAATATCTAACAATTAGAGGAAAAACATATTCAAGGTTTGTTTCATGTTTTATGTTTTATTAATTGACAGCATTTTATAATTTTAAGTTATGCTAATTTTTAAGTATTTTATGTGAACCTTATGTGAACTTATGAATATAGATTGGATGGAAGTACACCGGTAACGGATAGGCAGTTTTTGATAAATCAGTATACGGAAGATGAAAATATATTCATATTTTTATTATCCACAAAAGCTGGAGGTTTAGGGATCAATTTAACAACCGCGGATACCGTTATAATTCATGATATTGATTTCAATCCATACAATGATAAACAGGCAGAGGATCGATGTCATAGAGTAGGTCAAAAAAGGTATGCAATTAGAATCTAAATGTAAGAATTGTTCGATTTATTTATGATAAAATATTAATCGATTTCAGACCAGTTACTATAATTAGATTATTAAGCGAAGGTACTATAGAAGAAGGCATGTACGAAATAGCTAAAGATAAATTGCAACTTGAACAACAAATTACTCGTAATGAAGGTAGGTGTCTTTGTTTCTTTTGTAATTTAATTTAATTGTTGAAAATAAAATCTGTTTGCAGAGAATGAAAGCACGGACAGAAAGAGTGTACTGAAGTTACTTAAGATGACGTTAGGTTTGGATCACAATAAATCCTTATCATTGTCTACAGCGAAGAATGCAAGAACGAGTAATGGAATAACAAACAACGAAGTGGATAGCGACATAGAATTTAAAAATTAATCATTTACTTAAACATATTTTTGACTAGCAGGAAATTTGACAAAATTTTTATATGTATCCTTAAACTTTGTGATAAAGTACTGTTGCAGTTGCACAAAAAAGAGGAAGGTCTGATTTAAAAATTTTATACATCGCACTTTTTTTATTTAATGATTACACGTATGAAACCTCCACAAAAATGTCTACACAATTGTAATCCACGATATTTATGCATCATTAATTCAATCAATTTATATTTTATACATCGATTATTAAATCATTCTTGTATTTATATAAGTATATATTTAGATGCATAGTTAATTTCTATTTTTTTGTGCTTGTGTTTATGTTTCAATATTTAAATATATATTTTTAATGTAAATCTTAGGAAAATGGTTAAGACTGCACAATACTTACTAGTGACATAGAAAGGAACAAAGACCTGAAAATGAACAACAAAAAACTTTATGATAAAAATAGAACATAATACGGATGATACGTCGAAATACATATTTATTTGGTATTACTGTATACACATTCCTCAAGAGATTACTTGATCATTGTACAAAACCATTAAAGGTATTACACTGCTCATCAGAGTTAATTTATTATCTTGTAATACATTTTTATTAGAATTCTAGTAAGACTTTTCGTATGGAAAAAATGGTAATTTAAGTAATTTTCATAATTAAATAAATTAAACATTTTTAATCAAATGGTAACAATAATAAAAACAATAAATATTTCAAATTAAATATAAATTTTTAATACATGCTTTGTAATCGTTTATTGATCAAATAATTGTAAATTGAATGCAAAATTACAAGATTATATAAATAGATTGAATTTTATCTAATTGACAACATGTTTTTCATTTCATTTTAGCCCACTGAAAATACTGTAAATATTTTTTGTAGATTGGACAGAGCAGCTATTAGATTCATTTAGCAAGAAGATTCATTTCATAGAACAAGAAGATTCATTTTAATATAATTTGTAAAAATCAAATGTCTTGTTACAACAAGGGTTCCAATCTTCATAATGTTTTTTTCAGTTACTTATTATGATATATTTAAATATCTTAATCGATACTTTATAATCGAATTCAATTTTATGTAGTAGACACCTTGTCTGATCTAAATTCGCAATATTATAAACTGTCAAATTGCGCTTGCAAATCTTATAAACTATCTGAGATTGGAATCTAAGACGAATCTGTAGCATACTGTAGCTGAAGTAACTTGGAAAGAAAGGGAAATCCCGTGATGTCATTCATATATGTTTTCACCTTCAGTTATCTATGTATGTATATAAGTAATTACGTACAACTATTTGTAAAATGCTCTATATTATACATATTATATATATATACAGGTATATATATACACATAACATGATATATACATGATATATATAACATGATCTATTAACAGTAATTATTACACAAGAAGAGTATTAGTAATATAAATATGCATATGTATGTAGAACGTTTATGGATATTGTACTTTTTAGAAGACGTATTTACTAAAACAAATTACAATGCCCGGTAATTATCATATTATTATAATAACAAATCAATAATTGAAAAAGTTGACTGCTGCTACGGTAAATTTTGTTGCTTTTATTTGATCGTTTTCTGTTCTGATAAAGTGTGATGCAAACCGAAAATTGCATATTACCATGATCGGAATCTAAAGGCGTAGAATGTCGTCGTCGGAAAGTTCAGAAAGCCAGGAAAATTCCCGTGACATTACCTAAACAATGATATCGCTTTCTATCGACGTAATGCTAATCGTTGTAAATATTCCACGATAATCGTATACAGTAACCATGCAGTTATTAACTTTCTGTGATAGGTATGTGCTTTATAAAATGCACTGGAATTATAGTGTAATTATTACGTCAAAGTCAAATAAATGATCATTATAACATGATAATATCAGTTAATATTAATATTTTTTTTTTGCTTAGTAGATTGTTCATTATTCTTTCATCAGTTTGCAACATTCACAAAGGAGCGAAGAAACGAGAGATACAATGACAGAGTCATCAGGCAATATAATGGAATTTACCCTTTAATGGCCTTGAGGAGCCAACACATATGGCGTTGATTTGGTGAGGTGTTCGAAACGCAACGAGTCATTTCTTGTTCATATAAATGTCTTAACAAAGTTCGAAGATACCGAAGACCTCAAATTTTTCGAAACTGGAAAATCCTTTCGAGTGGAAATTACGTTAATGTTTGAGCATTTAATGAGAAGAGATACAAAGATGAATCGAGATATAAATAAGGACGGTAAAAGGAGAAGAAAAGGAAGAGACGGAGACTGCGCAAAGGAAGTAGATGAAGAAAAAACATGGGGAGGGGGGATTCACGTGGTACTGAATCCTGATAAAATTTCAAACAGAAACGTGCAACTTTAGATGAAGTTATTAGTACGTATATTTATATATTTAATATTTTTTTCACACGAAGAGTGTAAAATTATTTTGCAAAAATTTTGTCTCGCTCCAAAAAATCAACTTTATCATTTCATTGATACTTTGGACAGCCTTTTTTGTTTTCCTCTTTTTCGTAAAGATTATATTCAAAATCTTCCTTAATGAAATTGTATTTTCTTGTCTCTCGTTTTGACGATTATCATCTTGGATTATTGATAATGTCAGCGATTTGCAATTTGTGTTATTCTACCGCCTTGGCGAATTATATCTGATTGCGAAAAGATTCTGAGAACTCTATTTTATTTTATTTCTAAAAATCGCGTAGGTTAGGTGTGAAATTGAAAGATTGATTTATACCACAGCTTTTTATAATTTTTACGTGCCAATGAATAACGTTAAATTCGCCAATGAAAGTGTTACAGAAAAGAGAAGTCTAATAGGGATTGGGGGAAGAAAAACATATTGAATAGATTCTTGCAGAAATGTACGCAACATTCGACGACAAGATTAAAGGAAATGACTACCCGGATCTAGTAGAAGTTTCACCGTTCTTCTTCTCGCATCTTGCGTTCTACATTTGTACAGTAGCTTACTCGGAAATAAGAATGAATAGAGTAATTGATTGGCATCTATTGGGATTACTTGGGGCTTTGTACAAATTTTATTAATTCTTATCATTCCATTACTTCAAAAAACAATACGTATAATGAAAAACGATTTCAGTTTATTATACATTTTTGACACTTATATACTATTTACATCTAACATTTTTCACTCGATTGAAGTGTGCTCCCATTTTTTTCTCTCTAATGTATAATTCGAATCTCAATCTCTAATTCAGAGGTTTCCAATATTACAATTTGTCATACCTCATTTTTAATATTGACAAAAATACCTTTTGATATTTATAAAAATTGTCGCCTTCCTTTATTTTTTAACGAAGTGTGCCGACTCGATTAAAAAGATGCTTCCATTACGAGAAATCCAATATAATATCAAACGATCTCGTTATCTAAACACGAAATTAGTGATGCAATGTAATTACACAATCAGTCTTTTTATTGTACAACATTGTTATCAAAACACCTAAAGGAATGCCTCATACTCCACTTCTAAAAATTTCTTGTACCTTGAAACGAGATTAGGAATATTAAATCTAAGGTTAAATCTAAATTTTCTTGAAATTGTCCTCGACGTTACCGGCAGTCAATAGAAAATTTTCCAAGAAAGAAAGAACATTAAATTGAATCAGTGCATTGTGAAAGGAAACTCTCTTTGTTCGAAATATTAGTACGTACATAATTCGTAATAGGTTTCGTGCTTACCACTCGTGTCGCTGTTCCCGGTTCGGGAAATCGAGTTTCGATTCGATAGGAAAATTGGCGGCAACCGGGGCGCGATTCTCGCGGTGGTACACTGTTGTTCGTCCTGTCGAGTGGGGAATTACGAAAGGTAAAGTGTTTCTATAGTAAACCGGCTTGTCTTAGATACCAATCTTGAGTAGGCTTCGTAAGGTAGTCGAGCCGCATCGTCGCATCCGAATCACGCCGTGAGTGACCAGCAAACGAAATGGCAAGAGTGCGGTGTGCCGTGTGTGCCACGATGCTATATAAACAATACTTGGCGCGAACCATGATCAGTCGAGTTGCGGCTGCCGTACCTGTCGCAACAGAATATAATGCATCGTATCACAACAAACTGAACGAGAACCGGTTGACCATTTTCCGTATCTTTCGCTACTTCGCGTTCTCAATTGAGCCTTAACCTTGCTTTGCGTCCGTGACTCTTTTGTATTTTATACGACGCCGACTTGGAAGTCCAGGTGAATATTACCTCATTGTGTACAGAATTGACCCGCTGGGATGTCGCACGACAATCTAGGATTTACGTCGAGCACGGTGAGTGACATTGTTCCATCCTTAACCCTCTTGCTTTGTTTACGTTTCCCATGTACGGTGTTTTGATACTTCAACTCCTCTGTTCGTTTACTGTTTACCAGTGATAGGAGCGATACGATTACGTATCGATGATACTCAAGCAGTTCGATATTAAAGTACTTTATAGGAAGTATCGAAATGTATCGAAATCTTAGACGTTTGGTATCAATTTTCGATATCAGTATTTTGTAACGAATACTCGATCGATTCCGCTACCGTACGATGTCGTGTAGCATCGATACTATTGATAATGTATCAAAATTGTAAAACGAAATTTAATCGATCAGGAGCAATTGTACCGACGAGAACAATTTTTCAAATTAAAGTAGGTAATTGTGTGGTTTACAAAGCTAAGATATTACAGCACAATGTTTTGCTCTCCTAGGACTCGAACCTTTAATCTATAGATGGATGTAATTGATACTTTCGAGGAAGCATCGAATAGTTACCAATACTTTCGCAAAGTATCGGATATAATATGTATTAAAGTTTCGTAGAAGTATCAGATATGTATCAATATTTTTTTAAATATAACAAATGTATATCGATTCTGTTTAATACTGTTCGATGGTGGATTGTAATTAATGTTTTAGTAAATGTTGCTAGGGTTACTTTGAAAATCTACTTCTGGTTCAATTATTTATACGGTAGTGTATTAGTGAATTTTATTAAACGTTAGAGTTAATCAGAAAGTAATATTGAAGCGGGTAGTGGCTTACAGATCATGCTTGTTTTGTAAATAAATCATAGATTATTCATGTTTACGTAACACTTGGTAAACGTGATAACAGCACTAGGCTAAATCTAACGTAGAAAAAATTAATTTAATTTCTGATCGATTCGCGAGAAAATTCCACTTTATTTCGTGTTCATTCGATACAGATTAATACGACGACAAAGTTTCGATTTTCGATTTCCGTAATCGAACTCCTTTAACAGTCACGGAATGTACCGACGCTTCACAGTAAACAGCGTACTTCGTTGTTATTTATTTTTCTTTTCCGGGAGTAAACTTTAGTCAGCAAACAGGTAACAAATTTTCTTAAATTCATTTTCACCTTGTTGCCAACTTGTCGAACATACTCGCCGAGTACTTCACAAAAGATATATTCGTTTAATCATTTTGGACAGTATTATAATAGAATTCCAGAGTCTTGACGACTCTTGCGGAACTTCAATGTAAACAAACACATTGGAAAGAAGACAGTATCGATAACCGTAATTCATCGTGACGATATTTATTTTTTGTAGAAATATTTATATTCATTATTTTCCAAAAACAATACAATATTTCATTGTCATCCCTATGTGCAATTTCGGAACCCAGCTGTGTACATACGTAATCGAGGAAGTACGTTTAACCTATATCTTGAAATAATCGAATGTCGCGCATCCGTTCTGAAACGGCCGGTTAAAAATCGATCAGGACTAAAATATCGACTTAATCGATACTTTGTGACGTCGATCTGTCAGCTGACGCGATCATGAGTTTCTCGACGAAGTTCTCGCGAGAAATAATCCTGTTCGGCAGCCTCGCAATCGTTGCTGAGTTGATCGATCGCGAGTATCGCAGGGAAGGGAAAGTCTGTTGATCGAACGAAAAATTCTCCGCGTTGAAGGACGATATTGTCTGAAACTGCGTACTGACGTTAATACTCGCGAGCGTACGGGGAATCAACGATTTATATGGGAGCAAGTTTTTTTTCTCGTACACGAAATCAGATCAAGTAAGTGTTCGACGTCTTTTTACACCCCGAGTTCTACGTCATTAGGACGTGAAATTGGATAGAGAAAAAATGAACCGCTTCTGTCGAACGGTCAGTGAAACCTGCGTGTCCTTCGCACCGTGATTTACTACGGTGGTACCGTACAACTCTCGTCTCGTGCCTCTTTTTTGCTAGTTCCAGTTTTTGTCGGTGATTCGTTAGATTCGAAGTTCGCGAACTAGAGAAATTGAGCAATTTCTATCTAGTTTCACCTCAGTTTTGTCATTATTCATCGTTCCGTAGCGGGAATTGTTTTTGAGCAATTTTATCTTAGGTTAGTTTCGTCCGTATTGTACTATTTATTGTCATTCTTTGCTCGGCGTTCGCGACAATTTTCATCCTTCGTAATGTTTGTGTTACACGCGAAAAAGAAATAGTTCGATTTTAATCGCAACATTACTTCGTTTCGATGGTTCGCATTTCAAGTAGTTTCTTACGATACAGAAATATAATATAAAACTGGGTCATCATTGATAAGTAAAAATTCAAGAATTAGAAATATCGAGTAACATCGGGGTGTAACTCGAGGTTATTTACAGGAATTTATATTCGGGATCGATGATCTCCGTGTTGACATTCTAAAATTGGAAATTAATGCGTCGGACAAGGAAAGTAAAGTTGAAATGGTGGTCTATATTTAAAACGATTTAAAATCATCGATAGTATGGACGAGGAAATACAAGTATAGGAAACCGCTTGTTCTCGAGACGTTTGAGGTTACAGGAAGTCCTGTTACAACATTCAATTCCCAACATTCGAGTTGTATTATTCACGAGCGAGCGTAATACAAGAAAATATTACGTTTGACGTTTAAAATTGAAATCCGATATTCGAAAATGTCTCCCGCAACATTCGAGTGGTAAGAATAAGCAAATTTTAAATTCTGAAAATTTAATGCGGTGAAAATCAATCGTATTGAAAAGTTGTTATTTCGAAAATTTCTCACATTACAAATTTTCAACGTGGCAAGTTTCGTACGTTGAACATTCGATATATCGAAAATTCGATCACGTTGAAAAGTTGCTATTTCGAAAATCGGATATTTAAAGATTGCAAACTTTTGAATCAATGTGGAATTTTGAAAATGTTTTCGTACATTAAAAGGTTCTTCGATGTAATTGCAAAATTTCGAAACACGCGGAGTTTCGTGAATATCGATACGTCGAAAATTCGAAAAATTCGAAATACGAAGAATTCGGAAATTCGAAATTTCTTTAAAGAGTATTGTCGAACGCGTGAACGAAGTTTGCGACGTTATCGTTGAAAAAGTAAAGGTAAACGGAGCGCGGAGTATTACGATCTCGCGATTTTACTCGAGATGGATCTCGAATCGTCGGGTAGGCGTACGATACGCGCGCGCGGGAAATTTAATTGCAGCATCAACGATAAATGGAACGTGTGAACGGTTTCCCTTGAAACGATTCGCAAGATCAAATAAGCGAAACAACCGCTGCCAATCTGAATTGTATTTCGTGATATGACAGCGTATCTCTCGAACAATTATTACCCTCAATGTCGATATAGTGGTCGATATCAAATGTTTATTGTGTCGATTGCTCAAAACCGTCGTACCGCCTGTCCTCTGTGGGTTGCCTTGTTTTCGAAGATCGTGCTACCTGATAATGCCTCGAGTCTCGCGATCATCGTCCCGATCGTGGAACTTTTTAAGGTATAACCGATAACACGTGCTATCCTGGAAATGTTTCGTCCAAAAGGGAACACCGTAGCGTACGATGGGCGAATAGCGCATTAGTTATTTTTCGTAGGTATTTACCGAACACGAACCAACGATAAGCTGCTCGAGTTTCTCAGATCGAAACGCCAGATAAATTGATTATCGGTCGTGAACAAAATCATGATTGCATACCGATTAAAATAGTCACAATTGAATGCACGTTACCAATTGAGAGAAGACAAATATTTGATAAAACGTGAACGAATAAAAACGAGAGACCAGAATACAATATTAAATAATTTTCCAACAATTTTAACTCGGACGTAGATTTTATTTAAATTTCTCTCTTATTGACTTTCATTCGTTTTGGAATATAATTATGTTCCTATTCGTTATTAATGGAAGACACTTGAACGAAGTTAGAAATGTTTAAAATATACATACGTACAATCGTATGTCGGGCCATATCGTTCCTTAATTCGAAACCAATCGAATAACGAGTCATCGTCGCGATCGAGGTAATCAATATTGAAATTGTTTACCCGTAAATTGGGACCCCCGGTTTCTTCGAAAATGGAGCAGGTAGCGAACAGGTAGACGATCGAAGCTACAAAGTGATTGTATACACGTATATTGCTGCGTCGACCACTAATTGTCCTCTGCTTTTCTTCATTTTGGGTGTAACCAAATTTTTTTTGATAAATTATACCGAGAAATACCAACTTGAAAAGTCAATGTTAACAAAGAAGGTCACCTATTCTGTGTTCTTTATTTACATAGCTTTATAATTACATCGTCACAGTTTGTTACAATGATTAAAATCGACACTCGGTCAATTTGTTACAGAGATCGGAAAAGTTATATCATTCATTTATTTCGTCTACAAAAACGTTGATTACTTTATAAAGTTTTCAGTCTACAAAAACGTAAATTATTTTATAAAACTCTTAGTCTGTAAAAACGTTATTATTATCTTCTCAAGGTCTCACAAAGATCGCCTTGTCATAGTTGATCGAATTATTCTCGATAATTATTCCACGATAATAAAAATACAAGGTCTGGTTGAAAAATAACGACCTCGAAATCTCAGAAACTATATCCTAGAGGAAAAATGAGTCGTTCGTCACGATATTCGCTCCTTCGAAACAAACAATACTTTTCTCCGTCATTTTTCCCGATTTTCGAAAAATCAAGGGAGATGAAAAAATGATCGAGTCGGTCGAGACACTTTGTAACAGTTTTATCGTTCAGTAAAACTTATCGAACAATCTAGTATAAGTATTCTCTCAAGCATCTACCACGATCCTCTAGGTAAGATTCGATGTTAACCAAAGTCTCGAACCCTCGGTTCGTCGATGACTCGCCGACGATAGAATTATTCTGGCAGATAATCTAATTATTTTACGCAGCGTAGCGACTTCTATGTATTTTCGTGATCTGTAAGTCAACGTTTGGCTACATTCCACAACGTCTACTGTTAGGTACCATCCGTACGTACGATGGAAATTTACCGCTTAATTAAGCGAGCCTTTCGTTCGTGGACGTTTGACAGCAGTCGATTATGGAAATATACAGTAATAACTTTTTACGATAAGACGGTCAATATTTACTCGCGGTTACGTATCTTTACCGTATCGTCTCGGAGAAAACGTTCCCACCGTCTCGTCGCGCGAGCTTCCACGATCTTTTAAACGATAGAAAAAATTTGTTTACCAGTACCTTCATCGAGGCGCTGATGCGAGAAAATTACGGTAGAAGAATGGTGGGATGCATCGCGGTGCATCGAGTAAAAAAAGAACGAGCGTGTCGTTGTACACGTGATAGTTCATTTTTGGAAACGTTTCACTGCACGAGGTTCCACGATTTTTTAAACGATAGAAGAAATTTGTTTACCAGTACCTTCATCGAGGCGCTGATGCGAGAAAATTACGGTAGAAGAATGGTGGGATGCATCGCGGTGCATCGAGTAAAAAAAGAACGAGCGTGTCGTTGTACACGTGATAGTTCATTTTTGGAAACGTTTCACTGCACGAGGTTCCACGATCTTTTAAACGATAGAAAAAATTTGTTTACCAGTACCTTCATCGAGACGCTGATGCGAGAAAATTACGGTAGAAGAATGGTGGGATGCATCGCGGTGCATCGAGTAAAAAAAGAACGAGCGTGTCGTTGTACACGTGATAGTTCATTTTTGGAAACGTTTCACTGCACGAGGTTTCACGATTTTTTAAACGATAGAAAAAATTTGTTTACTCGTGTCTTCAAATTTGTTTACCAGTACCTTCATCGAGGCGCTGATGCGAGAAAATTACGGTAGAAAAATGGTGGGATGCATCGCGGTGCATCGAGTAAAAAAAGAACGGGCGTGTCGTTGTGCACGTGATAGTCCACTTTTGGAAAGCTCGTGTTTGTGTGCGCACACGCGTCCGGTTTGGGAGGTAGATTACGTAGACACGTTTACCATTTTATTAATGAAACGTCACACGTGCGATCACGTGTCGATGTAAGGTGAAGGACCCATTTACCGCCAACTATTCAATTATTCGCACCTTGAGTGGCTCGAAATGAATGTAAGACGTGTAACGATGGTTTCTAGAAATTTATGTAACGGAAAAGAGAACAATTTCGAACACCTTGCGTCGTTAATTATGTACAAAATGATTGAAAATTGAAGATCGACCGGAAAAGCGAGAACTATAATTTCTTTATCGGCGATAGAGAAATAACAAGATCATAATTACGATATCTGTGTTATTAATACGATGATATATCATTCTTTGAATAATTTAAGCATCGTAAAAATGATTAGAGATCGTAATTCGACGACTTTTATGGACGACAGAAATAGTTTCTGAAATATTTTCGTTAGATTGGTGAATTGATAAATAATGATAGAGGTTCTGAAAGTTTAAGTACGTTGAATGATAATTATTAATAACAAGTAAAATGCTCTTGGTCGATAAACGAGATTACTATGCAATAACGTTACAGTGTCTCGTCGGTGGGCTATAATTATACTTAAGGTGATTGTTTTGTAGAAATTGTTGCTGTGGAGGATGAGGAAAGAATGTCTCGTGTTTGGTTCTTTAAGAGAAACCAATTCGTTTCGATCAACGAGCACAAACTATGGCCCAATAGATTGGTATGTAAATTTTGGTAACGTGCCAAGTATTGAGTCACCTATTAAAAAAATCGTAAACTCGAAGTAGAGATTTAATGTATTAAAATATACGCACATTTGAACGTATGCTTGCGTACACGCACAATTCTTTAATTTAAATTAGATCAACGACTCGGGTAACGAGTTTGTTTTTTTTATTTCGAACACGATGACCGCATCGGTAGAATACGCAACTCGGCGAATGTTTATTGGCGACGGATTTAATTTCTTCGACGGATCCCTTACCGCCTTTCTAATACGCGTAGAATCGTCGACTGAGTATCATTTAATTAAGAAAAAAATGATTCAAGTAGAACGAACGAAAAATTAGTCGTTCTATTCGTAGTTAGGAACTCAATAATATTTCTATTCGCTTGAAATATTTTCTTCGATCGTTTGCTCGTAATATTGCAATCTAGTTTCATTACGAATAGGAACAATTTACGATACAATGAAAGATTGTATTCTCACGAGATCTCAGTGAATTAAATTAAGTTATTTAGGTATTATTCTTGGCAAGACTGTTCAGTTCGATACTTCTTACGAAACTATTAGTTTCTTATTATATCGTATCTTCTGTTCGAAATAAACATAACAATGTATTACTACATAGTAGCGTACGATATTATCAAAGATAATTATTACACACTGTGGTACTGTAACTTGGAAAATTATTACCTAACAAGGTATTACAAATTTGGAATTTTATTTCACGAAAAAGAGTTTCCATGGTGCTTAAATCACGTACTAAAATACCTGTTAACAGTTTAAATAAAAAGACTCTTCTTAAGGTAAAAGTTTTTCCCCTAGGAAAGTACAAGAATATAATTTTCCTTAACAATTTAAATAAAAAACAACTTTTCTCAAGGTAAAAGTTTTTCCTCCACGAAAGTACAAGAATATAGTTTTCCTTAATAATTTAAATAAAAAAACACTCTTCTAAAGGTAAAAATTTTCCTTCCACGAAAGTACAAGAATATAATTTTCCTTAACAATTTAAATAAAAAAACACTCTTCTCAAGGTGAAAGTTTTTCCTCCACGAAAGTACAAGAATATAATTTTCCTCAAAGGAAAAATCCGAACGGAATAATTCAAGATTGAAAGTCGATTATTTATTATTTCCTTAACAATTTAAATACAGAAAACTTTTCTCAATGTAAAAGTTTGTCCCCCACTAAATAAAAAAATATAAAACTCTTAGTAAATAGAAATAAAAAAAATAAAAAAACTCTTCCCAAGGTAAAAGTTACTCCTCCACGAAAGTACAAGAATAAAATTTTCCTTAACAATTCAAATAAAAAAAACTCTTCTCGAGGTAAAAGTTCCTCCCTCCCCCATAAAAATACAAGAATATAATTTTTCTCAAAGGAAAAATCCGAACGGAATAATTCAAGATTGAAAGTCGATTATTTATTATTTCCATAACCATTTAAATAAAGAAAACTCTTCTCAAGGTAAAAGTTTGTCCCCCACTAAATAAAAAAATATAAAACTCTTAGTAAATAAAAATAAAAAAAACTCTTCTTAAGGTAAAAGTTTTTCCTCCACGAAAGTACAAGAATAAAATTTTCCTTAACAATTCAAATAAAAAAAAACTTTTCTCAAAAAGAGTGAAAGTTCCCCCTCCCCTGTGAAAGTACAAGAATATAATTTTTCTCAAAGGAAAAATCCGAACGGAATAATTCAAGATTGAAATTCGATTATTCGTTAAGCTCGATCTCGTATTCGTATCGATGTAAATTCACCGAAAAATATTTTGTTGTTATCGCGAAATCGCTATCTCCCGTCGAATTGCTCGTAAAAATTCGCCACGGAGATTGCGAACAATCGTGCATCATTGCCACCGATCAACATTCCCGCCTGCGAAACCGCAAATATTCGTAAAAACACGTCCAGTAACGCGAGTGCGACGGTCTGGACGACTCGGCCACTTTAATTGAACGAAAATGTAAATTAAACAGCAACAAGAGCCATCGGGGCTGTTATCAGATTTCTCTGAAACGGCGATGTAACCCACCGATCAGACACCGTGAAATAACTTTCTATTCGGTTGGCCAATAACTAGCGCGAGTCTTCCTGATATTCCATTATTCGCGGGGAACGCAACGCGCCGCGACGCCCTTTTTCTTCGGTAACAAGCAAATCGACTCGAAGGCACGTTACTTCGTTAGAAAGTACGTACACGAGTTCAAACGAGACCGGCGTAAATACCGTGAACAAGAGCGAACCAGATCGCCACGAAACGAAACCGTTGAACAAAGAATCGGTGACAAAAAATCAAATTCATTTATCGTTTCGATCGACTCGATGATTTATCGACGATTCGCTCGATTAACGAGATTAACCGGATACCGATGGAATTATGTGATTCTTGAAATCTCAACGCGATAAAGGAACCGACCCACGCTGGAATCGTACGAATTATTTTATTAATTTCGCGTCGAGCATTAGAGAAACGTTGGTAGCATTTACATTGCAGATAACGTTTACAGCTCGGTGTTAATGTTTGCGCGTTACGCAATTGTTAATTACGCTTCTGTTGATGAATTCTTTTCAAATGTTTGACGATTTTATGGTTTCTCTTGTTTTTTTATTATTTCGCGAGGGGACAGATAAAAATTGCACGTTTTTGCAGGTGTTTCGCGCGGGCGAGTGCGTGGTTCGAACGATACGAGAATTGTTTGAAATAATGTTACTTTACACGAGAACGCATGTAAGTTAAATAGTTGCGCCAAGTATCGATAACGTACGTACATCGTTACCGGTTGTGCAATAGCTGGTTCAACGATAAGGTGTACTTAGGTGCCCGAGTAAAAAGTCTCGAGCGCGTTTCCTGTCGGGAAATAATTCGATGTTCCTGTTCCCGGTCGTTTCAACGTTCGAGTATTTCAAGAGGCGCCACGAGGCGGAGAATATTGTTCTAAGAAAACCGTGCCTTCATTTCGCGAGATTTCCGGTTTCGTTGGTATCATAGTCAGCGATTACTTGATGCTAAATTGCTAGATGTCCTCCTCTCGTGTTTCACGCTGATCTAATTAAGGCTCGGCGTAACGCGTCACTTTTGACACGATGTCTTCGAGCTCGGTGCCACGAAACACGTTACCAGTTGTCGTTTCCACGAGAAAGATCGATCGGTTTCGCGTAGGATCGAGCAATCTTCGTTAACGATCAATCTCGAATGTGTTGCAGCCTGGCTACGAAGTGGATATCTACCACTCTACATTATATCTATACTATAGCGTACGAGAATAACTACTCGTAGGAGTTGCTAACATTTTCTATTTATCTAAATACGTACGATTAAGTTGGGTCGGGTTCCAAGGTGGCACGAAGAATTTATTGCGAGTAATTGTAAATTTCCATCGCATCGATACGATGAACTATTCGACGATTGTTTGCTCTGTTTTAATCGCTATTAATTAACCCTGTTAGTCACGACGTCGTTTTGGACTTTGCTCGTGGAAAACCGCCGGCAATATTTACGAGACTTGCAATGTTTATTTATTTCGCCGATAGAATCGGAATTCCATCGTGAGAACGTATTCGGTTTCGTGTATCGATTCTCGTCTATTTTGGGCGGGTACTTTATACCTTTTTACATTTTTTTATTGGACCACGCTGTACGCTTTTAAAAATATATCGTTTTGAAGAATTTTGAAGCTTTGAAGATAATTTAAAATTGCATGTATGAATTCAAGGGGGTACAAAGTTAAAGATTGCTATTTTGGAAAATGTATCTTCTTTCATTTTTATTTTGAACGACACTGTACACTTTTAGAATGATCGTTTTGAAGAAAATTATCGTTTTGAAGCTTCGAAGATAATTTAAAATTGTATCTACGAATTTGAAGGGGTATAAAATTAAAGATTGCGTTTTTGGAAAATGTATCTTCTTTCATTTTTATTTTGAACGACACTGTACACTTTTAAAATGATCGTTTTGAAGAAAATTATCGTTTTGAAGCATTGAAGATAATTTAAAATTGTACCTACGAATTTAAAAGGGTACAAAGTTAAAGATTGCCTTTTTGGAAAATGTATTTTCTTTCATTTTTATTTTGAACGACACTGTACACTTTTAGAATGATCGTTTTGAAGAAAAATATCGTTTTGAAGCTTTGAAGATAATTAAAAATTGTACCTACGAATTTAAGGGAGTACAAAGTTAAAGATTGCTTTTTTGGAAAATGTATTTTCTTTCATTTTTATTTTGAACGACACTGTACACTTTTAGAATGATCGTTTTGAAGAAAAATATCGTTTTGAAGCTTTGAAGATAATTAAAAATTGTACCTACGAATTTAAGGGAGTACAAAGTTAAAGATTGCTTTTTTGGAAAATGTATTTTCTTTCATTTTTATTTTGAACGACACTGTACACTTTTAGAATGATCGTTTTGAAGAAAAATATCGTTTTGAAGCTTTGAAGATAATTAAAAATTGTACCTACGAATTTAAGGGAGTACAAAGTTAAAGATTGCTTTTTTGGAAAATGTATTTTCTTTCATTTTTATTTTGAACGACACTGTACACTTTTAGAATGATCGTTTTGAAGAAAAATATCGTTTTGAAGCTTTGAAGATAATTAAAAATTGTACCTACGAATTTAAGGGAGTACAAAGTTAAAGATTGCTTTTTTGGAAAATGTATTTTCTTTCATTTTTATTTTGAACGACACTGTACACTTTTAGAATGATCGTTTTGAAGAAAAATATCGTTTTGAAGCTTTGAAGATAATTAAAAATTGTACCTACGAATTTAAGGGAGTTCAAAGTTAAAGATTGCTTTTTTGGAAAATGTATTTTCTTTCATTTTTATTTTGAACGACACTGTACACTTTTAGAATGATCGTTTTAAAGAAAATTATTCTTTCGAAGCATTGAAGATAATTTAAAATTGCACATGCGAATTTAAGAAGGTTGAAGATCAAAGATCGCATTCGAAAAAGGTAATTTTTAAACATTAATTATTCAATATCGCGAAATTGTTTCAATTTCCATCGATTTTTCGAATAAGACGATTATAGAGAGAATTTCTCGTATGTCTGTACAAAACTGATTTTTGTCTACAAAGAAGAAGGATTTTCAGTAGCGAATTGTAACGAGATTAGAGGGTTTAAGAAGCCTTTTCTGGGATTACCACGTATTCTTATCGTTTGAGTATAATTGATAAATACTTGTACAGTGCTACACGAATGATCGAATGTCAGCGATAAATAGGATTATAACGGAGTCTCTATCGACTTAGAACGAAAAACAGGAATTAAAAGCTTTGCGCATAGTTAAATGTACGTGTATCTTGTACACATAATTTACAATAAATTATCATTTATCGAAGGAGACGAAATACCGATAGAATTTCTAGCGTATCGTGTGATTTGCGAGAATGGATAATAATCTACGCGGCGATAAATAATTTTTATTTTCCGTACTTCGAGTGACAGTACTTCGTTTCTAACGTATTTAGAAATATTGAAATTTTATTCTGCCTAGATATCGCAAGAATTTATCATTTGTATACAAACTAGTTGTAAAAGCCACAGAAAATGTAAATATAGTCTTTTAGTTGTTTCTATGGGCACGATTTGCTTCAAAAGAAAAAAAATTATTTCCCGAGATTGCAAACTGTTATTATTTTCACTTCACCGTGTTTCAACCACCTCGATAAGGAAAATATGCGTGGAAAATATCTAGCAACATTCTCTGCAAAGTTACACGATCGTTTGATGCAATAAAATCCAGTTATACGATCGTTTGATGCGTAACGTTCTTTGAGCAAGGTCGAACCTTTCTATGAATTTACAAAAAAGAAAAAATTATTCTATCCTTTAACGTTCGCGAGATTTTTACCAGAATTTTACGAAACGAGTTCGCTCATTTTGAAAGCCGTTCAAAATATCAACGCGTTTCAAAACGTTTGCTTCGCAAGTCCGACAAGAGTCGTGAAACTTCGATAAGAAAATTTATAACAAATCGATTCGAAGGTTCGACAGGTTCCCGACGAATATTGCGTTAGCAATTCGTGTTAACGACTACTTCGTAATTTACCATTTTTTTTTTTCTTTTTTTTTTTTCGCGTCGACGAGAACCGCGTTTAACGTCTCGTAATTTTTTCCACGAATGGAAACAACGCGCAGCGTTTCGGTCTCGTTTCCGTGAAATTACTGAAAATTGACACAGATTGCACGTATAATGCAATAAACGGCGATCGCGAATTGAAAAACGTGTAATCCATCTGGAATTCTTCGAATCTTTTCCACGTGTTGGAACGTCGCTGGCAAATCGCGAATAATAAACCGCAAGAGGGTCAAGATTCTCGGTTACGTAAGGTATTGTAGCGTTTGTAATAATCTAATTCGTGCGCCGATGATTAACAGATCTCAATAACACCGTCGCGTCATCGGTGAATCGTTAATCGTTGACGCGTTGCGTGAATTCAATTACAACGTTCCCGGTATATTGATGTTAAGGTTGCTCGTTGTATATTCTTTATGGAATTTTGTAGATTAACGCGCGTCGTTTCTTCGAATTCGATGATTAATTGTGCTTCTGAGGAGTTCCAGATTGGATGTACTCCGTTTCGAATTTCTTCGCGATATTCCTATCGACGTGGTTAACAAATGACTGTAATTAATTCGTGGGCACAACGTAAACAGAAACGGTATCTTTTATGGAGAGGATCATTTATAAAAACACGTATACGGACACATCGATGTTTCAATGTCTCTTTGGAAAGTTTAGAAACAAAATGGAAATATTAATGGGACGCGATATTTGAATTTTCTAACTATTGGATTGTTTGGAAAGTCATTTCGTTTTTTCTTTTTTTTTTTTTTGGTGAAAATGAAACACGATTCTTTTTTAGAGTGTATAAATATTTTGTTAAGTTATATATTCTCCATTTTGGAAAACGAAATTACTTTCCGAATAATCTAATATTTTCTTTATTGTTCGTTATACATGGTACAAGTTTGTTACTTCTGATTTCGAAAAAAGAAGATTCCACGTTGAAAGTAGAATAAATTTTTTATGTATTACTATTTATCAATATTTTCTAATATCGGTAGTTTAGACGTTTCAACTTTTTTATAATTTCGATAGTTTAACATTTTGTTCAGATTGTTCCTTAATTTGAATATCGAGATGCTTACGTCTCGATGAGTATTGACAATTTTTATCGTTTATGTAGAATTTTTCGTGCAATATTAAGTCTACAATTCACTGAGAATGTATTTTAATTTTTTTTCGAGTCATCCTGTATACTAAAAGTATACGTTGAAAGTACAACAAAGTTTCTCTATATCATTATTTATCAATATTTTCTAATATGAGTAGTTTGGACGATATTTTAACCTTTTTACACCTGGTAGTTTAGCATTTTATCTACATTGTTCCTTAATTTGAATATCGAGAAACTTGTGTCTCGATAAGTATTAACAATTGGTGTATCGTTTACGTACAATTTTTCACGCAATATTAAGTCTATAATTCACTGAGAATGTATTTGAATTTTTTCTCGTGTCACTCTGTATACTAAAAGTATATATTAAAGTACAATTCCACGTTGAAAGTACAACAAAGTTTCCCTATATCACTATTTACTAATATTTTCTAATATGGGTAGTTTGGACGATATTTTAACTTTTTTACACCTGGTAGTTTAGTATTTTATCTACACTGTTCCTTAATTTGAATATCGAGAAACTTGTGTCTCGATAAGTATTAACAATTGGTGTATCGTTTACATACAATTTTTCGCGCAATGTTAGGTCTATAATTCACTGAGAATGTATTTGAATTTTTTCTCGTGTCACTCTGTATACTAAAAATATAAATTGAAGTACAATTCTACGTTGAAAGTACAACAAAGTTTCCCTATATATAAATATCATTATTTACTAGTATTTTCTAATATCGATAGTCTCAACGTTATTTTAACTTTTTTACACCTGGTAGTTTCACATTTTATCCACATTGTCCCTTAATTTGAATATCGAGAAACTTGTGTCTTTACGTATAATTATTCTCGCAATATTAAGTCTATAATTCACTGAGAATGTATTTGAATTTTTTCTCGAGTCACCCTGTATATTGGAAGTAGTCTGACGCAGCGTTGGTCGCGTCAGTAGATACAGACACTCTTGATCAGACGAGCGGAGCTATACTTTGCATCTTCAGTGATGTGGCAGTACCATCTGTCTGGCACACAGACCGAGGAATAGTTCATCGTCGATTTTGTTAAAATTTCTCACGTTGTCGAAACGATTGAAAAATTATAAAATATTCCAATAATTCATCTTCAAAGCGAACGACAAACTTGTAAAAGAAAAGCGAATTCGTTCTTGAACGAATTCGTTCATAAAGTGTTCAATTACCTTGAAAATTGTTACACAAACATTCCTTGTGGTCTTTAACGCACAATTAAACGGTAAAATTAATTCTGACGAAATATATTATTGCAAAATGTTTACACGGTGTTTTTGGTCGACCTTGTTACGTAATTGGAAATCTTCGTACCGGATTAAAAAAAACATTCAAGACATTGTGTAAATAGAAAATTATTTTTACACAGAGGCTCGGGAACAAATTTAATTACAGTTCGCCATACGTGGTTCTTTTTCAACTTTTTAACTCATTGTCGAGTAGAATATACCGGATCGATGTACATATTTATCTTGATTTTTAAAATAAAGTTAATTCTGTGTTACGCGTTTTTGACTAATGTTAATTTAAATTCTCGTAACAAATGTAGGTGTACAGGTATACAGTGTATAAGTATACAGGTGTATAAGTATATAGTATACATATATATATATATATACATAAATCGGTTGTTCGGAAAGTCATTTAGTTTTTTTGGTGAAAATGAAACACATTTTTTTTTAGACTGTATAAACATTTTATTAAATTATATATTCTCCATTTTGGAAAACGAAATGACTTTCCGAACAACCCAATATATATATATATATATCCATATATATCCATCATTCGTTTAAGTTCTTGAAATTTTTTCAAATCTCGAGTATTTCCGAGACAATTTTTAAGATTATCGACAGTCTCGAGTATCGACGTACATTCTCGATCTCGAAAAAAAAACACAAGAATTCTCCCCTCGAAATTTTCGAAACCTTATCTTCACCACTCAGGTTAAACAACCTCTGAAATAAATAAATAAAGCTACTCGAGGGACCTCGAGTAACTTGAGTCACTTACGCGATAAACTTAAAGCAATTGGGGCACGCGCTCTATAAATAAATGTTCGGTACGATCGATAGTAACCGCGATAATCGAGCCAGCCCCTTTTTTTACCTTGTCATTCCCATCCGTCGATGACATCTTACATGAAATACGATCCTAGACCAGTGAAAAATCGCTCGAACGTTATAATCCCCAATTGTTGATAACGTTGCGATAATTCAATCGGTAAATCATCGTTTCTCCGAACGCCATAAAACAAGTACGCGATCACGGAACGTGAGCCGTATATGTAGCTCGGCCACGTGCGCTCGTTGATCCTTTTCCGTGTTGTCGCGTTGCGTTTGTTTTCTTTTCTTTTTTTTTTTCTTCTTCTTCTTCTTCTTCTTCTTTTATCGTATCGACGATTTTGACGCGATAATCACAGTTGAATCTCGATAAGGACGGTTCTGCGACGCCAGACGATCGATCATCATAAACGGAAAATCCCATTCGAAACGACCAAGGAGCCAGCTGTCGCGATGAAAATATTCGCGCGTATGAGATCATTCAGCGTCGCAGATCTTTCGTAACCGCTTCCGATCGTTCGATCGATCGACGTAGCGTAAATCGTGCGTGGAATAAAGTTCACAGACTGGTTGGTAAAAATCGAAATTGGCCGCCAATGCCGTTCGAGTCGATCGTCAACGTTCCATGAACGTTTTCCGATCATTGTTCACGTGGAACACGTGACAACGATCGAACGAACGTTCCTCGGACGAAAAACGAAGCACCATGTTCGTTTTATATTTTCGTTCGTGGACACCCTATAGCACTGGTTTATTTAAAATTATTTCTACGGTACGTTCAACGTGTATCGCGAGGAAGAAGCTCGAGAGATTCTCTACTTTCGGTTCGCGTTGGACATTTCCAAGAGTTTACGAAATGTAAATATAGCGATAATACAAGCATTCGCGTTGACTCGCGAGGAATATTTCAAGATAAATATTATTGTTTGTCATGGTTCTTCACCGGTGTCCAAGTTGTGCATGTTTGTATTATTTTTTCCTCGGTTCGCAAATGAATAGTTTCTCGTGTTGTATTTTTACACTGTGGGCATCGTTTCGGGTAATTTTGGAATATTTGCACATTTTTTTATCTCACCACAGCGATACAATTTTTGCACGAGATGGTGCGAAACATTATCGTCGATGTAAATTGGTTTCGAGGTGTGTACTTGATTTCGGTGTTCAAGGCCACTGGTTCGAGGTTACAACGATCGAGGGTATTGCGACTGTTTTCCAGTCGCATCGGTCCGCAGGCAAAATTCGGGCCAAGCGTGAATTCGATGTTACGTTCGTCTATCTAGGGTCGTGTATACTGTTCATAAACGGAAGAAACTATCGTGATCGTTTTCGAGAAAATGATGCAATACTGTCCCAGTTGCATCGGTTTGGCGAGCGTCTCCTTGTGAATAAAGTTCTCTCTTTTCGACAGATTTAGAAAATAATTCTGAGATTGGAGTCGATTCCAAAGAACCCTATTCAATAAATGTCCTTTTCGACACACTTAAAAAATTATCCCACAGAGTACCGACTCTTATTTTAATAAATAAATTCTTCTCGTCTCTCCTCCATATCTTCTTGTTCCAGTAGATTAACAGTAGAACTATTATCGATTTGACTTGCTTGAAACTTCTTTTTAGAATTACTCGATTATTAACGGTGTCTTTGCCAACAATATTTATGGACAATTATCAAAATAGACAAATAATGCTCGTAAATTAATTTACCCTTTCCCCATCTAACTTTTAAGACACTGTTCTCTCTCAATTCGAGCCAAAGAAGCTCAATTCCTGGAAGAATACTGCTACCCGGATAACTGAACGTTCAATTATCCGGGTAATTCCTAACCTCGCTCACCTTTACCTATTTTAAAATTCTACCAAAGGGATCAATTTCTCTTATATTAAACTTCTTAAAATTGCTCAATCACCAATGGTGTCTTTGTCTCCACAATATTCATTAACAACTATCAAAATAGACACAAATAACGATACGTTCACCGTCGGTGGTTCTGGTGTTAAAAGAAAAAGGTATCATTGAATTTTGTAAACAATGTCTTCTCTTCCTCTAACGTACTTATCGTTCCGAAAGAATTCAATTCTCGCGAAGAACGAATCGATTAAAGGGAACCGATAAATAAATCGCGATCGTATTTCGTGGATTTATGCACTTTGTACCAGTGTCCTCGAAATGTTTGTTTCGTCACGTATGTATACACCTCGCGAGCACGTTTCTATCTCGAGGCAATCGTGTGCTCGCTCATAATCGCCGGTATGCTCGGATTCCCGTACATCGTTCCGGCTACCATTCATCTTTAATCGTGAATCATAGTTGACAAAGAATTTCCCAATCGGCACGATTGGTCACGCAGGATTGTTATTTATGCCGCAAAACTAACGCTTGAGAGTTAACTTTTATCGTTGAAAAATATATTCAATCCGTCGTGTGCCGATGGGAATTAATCTTTGACGGTTGGGTAATTCAACGTGTCTGCATTAATGAGGTAATTATACGAGTGGACGTTGAATCGATTAGATGATAGACGAGAAACACGAGGTACTCTGCCTTTCAATGTCAAATTAGAGAGTAATTGATGTGCGTTTTATCAGTGGACGAATACGACTACCGGTGATACTGAACGGGAGATTATCATTTAATCAAATTTTCGATCGGTGACCGTTTATACGGTAATTGAACTAAATTAATAATCGCGCGAAAGTAGATCCGACGAGTCGAAAATAAAGTACCGTGAAATGTTATTTCTTTTTTTCTTTTTGTCTCTAATTGGCCACAAGTGGCTAATGAGCGGCTTGTCAAATGATGGATACGATTATCGGCAATTATTCATTCAAATCGGGGTTAATTATTCGACGTAACGAGGTAGCCGCAACAAATTAGCGACACGGAGCATTGTTTTCTTCCGGCATCGATATACGATCGCTGACAACGTTCAGCGAGAAATTTCGTAACGTCGGTAGGAGATTTTCTATTTAATTAGAGAGCCGACGTTTAGGTTCGTTTGAGTGAGAATAAAACTGAATTAATAATTATGCAAAGCGGTTTACTGATTGAGGCTTTCTTTTCAGGATGCTCTCGATGCCAAGAAGTGGACCGCGTCGACGAAAAGTAATCAAAATGGGTACGTTACAATCTTTTTCTCGCGAAATTTATAATTAATTACAAAATAGTATCGTTTCATTAAATCGTCGGGAATAATCAGAGATCGGAAATTTACAAATATCGGAAACGTATTGTTCCGTAGCACTTTTTTGACCGATGTTTCCAGCATTTGTACAATTATGGACCTTACCCGGATAAGTGAACGAACTTTACCCTCGATAAAAGAAACAATCGTCCCTGTCATTCTTTTTTCTCAACTCGTGCCAAAGAAGCTCGATTTCTGGAACAATATTGCCCCCCGGATAACTGAACGTTCAATTATCCGGGTAATTCTTAACCTCGTTCATCTTTACCTATTTTAAAATTCATTTAACACTAGAACTACCAAAGGGGTCAGTGTGACTTGTATCAAACTTCTTTTTAAAATTACTCAATTATTAATAGTGTCTTTGCCTACAATATTCACGGACAATTATCAAAATAGACAACTAATGGTACTCGTAAATTAATTTACCTTTTCCTCATTTAACTTCGACGTTCGTTGTCGATAGTTCTAATGTTAAAGTATACATTGTACATTATAGAGGCCAATGTTTGCAAACTTTCAGTTATACTAGAATACTAACTAGCCTGAGAATCTCTGGATCTCCACACTCGAGAGTCCTTGCACTCACGTTACTTCCACACGTTGTAAAAAATAAATTAACGTTCTAAATGAATATCTAATTATCAAAATGGACAAGTAATCGTAAATTGATTCATCTCTTCCTCGTCTAACTTCGAAGACACGTATACAGTTTGATAAAAAGAAATTAATATCGGTAATTCTAGTGTTAAATCGGCATTTAAATAGACAGTAAATGAAATAATATAATATTCGTTGCAATAATATTGCATTTCAGTTACGAGCCAGGACGCAACCGAGGCAACGTCTACGTCCTGGAGCTCGAGGAGAAGAAGAAGAAGAACGTGCAGGAATACGAGGAGGACTATAATCCGTATGATCACAGAGAGGTCGAGCATCCAACGACGTGAGTTTCAATTAACAATTTCGTACTATGTTTTGCTTAGTTAAGCCGGTATTGTTTATTTTTTTCTCTCCTCCTCCTCCTCCTCCTCCTCCTTCTCTTTTAGTCGCCGTCGCGAATTCGAAATTAGTTTGTTCGGTGTCGCTCCAGTTGCAACGCTTTCGTTGCCGGTTAATTTCACTGCTTCTCTTCCGCGCGAAACGGAGTCGAACGAAACGAAGAAGACGAAAAAAAGAAAGAAAAAAAAAAAATTTCAAATCGATACATTCGTCCGCTTAATGCAATCGCGAGCATTTGCATAATGCCGGACGCTGTACGCATGCGAAACGGCGTATCGTTTATTCCGACCGCGTTTCTCTAGACACAAATTACACGGTAATTTGTTGCGGCGATTAGTCATGAAGCGGAAGAGTAAGATTGTCCTCCAAGAAACTGTTCAGTTCTGTCGGTTTGAGAAAACGCGAGGCGTTATTGTACGCATGAAAGAAAAAAAAAAGGAAAGAAAGGTTACGCGATGCGTGCGTTCAATTAAGCGGGGAAGAAATCGTGAGATAACTTCTTCGATGTCGATCGATCGCGAAACGTTTGAAAAATTGCCAATTTCGATTTTTTGAAACACAGCGTATCTTGTCTTTGTAAAAATAAGGAGATAAGATTCTTATAGGTGTTTTTTTTTTGAGAAAGACGAAGAAAATACGACTGAATGGAAACTTTTACGATTGATTGTATCTTTGAGAAGCGATAAAATTGATTCTTCGCGAAAAAATGAATAAAATCTACCCGATAAGATTTTTTTGTACGAAGTTCCCGTTTCGAGGAAATCGAGTTTGAAAATGCGCGGGGCGCGTGACACTGGAGCGCGCGCAATGCAGTTCGAATGCAATTTTCTCGAAAACGATCACTCCTAGGGGAATAATTCACTCCACCTTTTCGATGCAGTTTTTTCTCCAGAATATTATACAATCGCTGTTTCTCACCTATCGCGAATATATTTCCGATGTAAACCCTGTAGAAACTTGTCCTCAATTTTTGTTCGCTAGATTTTGGTGATTAGGAAATTTATAGAACAGTTAACGGTGCAATGTAACTTTCAGATGCATACGATTGCACGATTTGAATATATTTTTAGTTTGCAAAGGTATTATCAGACACTACTGTTCCATTTCTACGATATAATTTTATTTCTCAGCCAATGTCTACTTATTGCAGTGCACCACTTATCGAGTGAATAATTTATTCAATTTTATTTGTAAATTTTGAAGAAAGCATGCGTACACTGTTACATTTCCACAATTTTAATTTATTTTAAAATAATAAATTGTTTCAAAATAATTTCGATTTCGAGCAGAGAGAGTCGAATTTCGAATCGAGTAGAATAATTATTTTCAATTTGGATCTTTCGGGTGATACTGTGCATTTGAGGGTGGACACGCGTTAGTGTTGATCGTGTAATCGGAGAATGATGATCGTGATTGCAGGAGTTTCGAGACGTTACTTCATTTACTGAAGGGCAGTTTGGGTACCGGAATCCTCGCGATGCCAAGAGCTTTCCACAATTCAGGCTACGCTGTTGGTATCGTGGCGACGATCGTCATTGGTCTACTGTGCACTTACTGCATCCGAATTCTCGTCACCTCTCAGTACGAACTTAGCAAAAGGAAGAGGGTACCGTCGTTAACATACCCCGCGACAGCGGAAGCTGCACTTTTGGAGGGCCCGGCGCCATTCAGGTGTTTCGCGAGAGCGTCTGTGTAAGTATAAAAAATTTCTTTTCAAATTGTATTCGTTCGAAATAATTCTATCGTCGAGAATTCTACGAAAAGCACAGTTTAAAGCGAATTAACGAATCTTTCCTAAGGACGAAAGTGGATCGTAAGGTTGTTAAATAATGAAATAATAGAATTAATGTACAATTAGTAAATATCAGAGTATTGTAAAGTTTCTTAAGAAATTATTACGGTGTTAAAAGTACCCCACTTATGAAAAGTATACTGTTGAGAATTCTACGAAAAGCACAGTTTAAAGTGAATTAACAAATCTTTGCTAAGGACGAAAGTGGATCGTAAAGTCGGTAATTAAATAACGAGCATAGTGACCACCTAAGAAAATTAATATTCAATTAGTGAATATTAGAGTATTGTAAAGTTTCTTAAGAAATTATTACAGTGTTAAAAGTACCCCACTTATGAGAAGCATTCTGTTGAGAATTCTACTAAAAGTATAATCTAATTGGAGAAAATAAAAATAAAAGAAGCTATCTAAGAGAATCAATATTCAGTTAGTAAATATTATAATATTGAAAAGTTTCTTAAGAAATTATTACAGTGTTAAAAGTACCCCATTTACGAAAAGCATTCTGTTGAGAATTCTACGAAAAGAATAATCTAATCGGAGAAAATAAAAATGAAAGATACAACTCTTTCGGTACAGAAGGAACTGGACCGCAAGTTTTGCAAGAGAATTAATATAGAATTAATCGGCAAACATTGAACGATTAACAAATGTCTGTAGCTTTTTGTAAAGATTGTCAAGAAACCATCGCGGTCGTTTTTGGTGTTAGTTCGCGCGGCAAAAGGGTTACGGTGAACAATTACAGCTCGTGAATTATGGAAAGATCACGGTAACGATTTAAATTACGATTCGTGGTAGTCGTAACCTAGAGTTTTCTGCCTTGCGGAACTCGATGAATTTTAGAAAGTGCACGTCGTCGCGCGTACAATTTTAAAACGTTACCGTGTTAAAATCACGAAGCATCGAACACATTCGTATGCAAAAACCGTGGCGAGAAAGAAAACAAAAAAAAAAAAGAATAAAAAAAATGATTCCAACGATGAAAATTGATTTCTTTGCAGTCACGTGACAAACATATTCCTGATGATATATCAGTTGGGAAGTTGCTGCGTGTATACCGTGTTCATCGCCACGAATTTGAAAAAGGTCAGTACAATTATCCGATTAATCATTCGTTCGTACTCATCGTAGAATTTCGTTCGTTTATCGACGAACATCGAACGTAATTTTTCCTTCCAAATTCATTACACAATTTTAACAAATGTCGATTCATTCGAATTAACAAATCGCTCACGAACTTTCGACGAGGTTCCACGAGAGCACATTTGCATTTCGTTCGTAAAACTCAACTCGACGAGTAAATCGAAGTCATGGAGATGAACGTGCGATTGTGCGAAATCGTTTCTAGGAGAATGTTACACCAATTGAATTATTGGACTCGGAGTTACCAATCTCGGATAAAAATACTCGTACGAATATTTTTTTTATCGACTACACGAGTTTGTAGCTCCTTAAGAGGGAATTATAAGTAGAAATAGCAGCATTGCATGAAAAGTATGCAAATCAGTCTTGCAGTACTGCAAGGAGTTGATAAGTTGACGAGGGTTTAAAAAGGGTCTCAGTGTTCTATTATACTTTCGTACAGTCATAGTATCGTAGTACAAAGAATCGTAAAAATTAAAGTCTCGGAAAATAGTAATTATTTGAAATTTATCCGGATAAAAATGAATCCAACGTCAACCTACCAGCACTCTACAACAAACATACAACCTATTGGATACGATTAGCGAAATAATGAATTAGAAATGGCTCCGTTATGAGATTAAAGGGTTAAAAATCTACAGATCGATCGATTCGATTCTTATGCGGAACACCGTATAAGAATTTCTCCAATTTCACCGTGTGCCGCTAATGTGTGCGTTTGTCAGAGTTTGAACGTTGGTACGCGATGGGCGCGAAACGAGCGAGAAATTCAATTTTTCCTTATTCGTTTCGCGGGTCACTACACGTAATTACCGGTACATTTCTCGGAGTCTATTTCTTCAATTGTCGGAGCAACCTCGCTTGCTCTTATTATTCGCGTTAATCCGGTTTTTACCGCGAAAGAGACCCACTCGAACGCGTCGTGGCTCTAGACCGTGTGGGCAGAGAAAAAGAAGCATGTAGGTCAGGGAAACACGGCGCGAGGAATAAACGATTAGACGGCGCAACGAACGCCGACGATGCCGAGTCAAGGTGATGATACGCGCGTACACGGCCAGGTTCGTTGACATTAAGCGAGGGTAGGATGTGTCCGTCCGTAAAACACTTATTTACGAGGACGAACGACCATTTCGGGCGTACTCGCGATCGGTAAGCTCGCACGAAGCCTTCCGTTGCACCGAATGCTAAAACACTGGCCGTGAGCGATCGCGGAAATGGTTTCTCGGTGGCCCCACTTCCTTGGGGCACGGTTTCAAGTTTTACGACTCCGTTTTCTTCGACTAAATCGGGAACCTTTCGCCGAGGTTCTTCCGATCCACGGTACAATGAACCTCTCGGAGTCGACCGGGGGTACGCTCGAAAGTTTTTCGTGGACACTCCGATTTTCGAAATTTTCAAGTTCGGTGTTTATTTTGTAATTATTTAAGTTTCAAAGGGTATCTTTTTAGCGATTAAAAGTTACAAGTTCGGTGTAGTTTTCGATTTTCGAAATTTTGTAGTTCAAGGTGTCTTTTCAATTTTCTAAATTTAAAAGTGTATTTTTTAATGATCGAAATTTACAAGTTGGGTACGCCCTTTGGTTTTCGAAATTTGAAAGTTCGGCGCACCCTTTGGTTTTCGAAATTTTGAAGTTCGGTGTATCTTTTCAATTTTCTAAATTTAAAAGTGTATTTTTTAATGATCGAAATTTACAAGTTGGGTACGCCCTTTGGTTTTCGAAATTTGAAAGTTCGGCGCACCCTTTGGTTTTCGAAATTTTGAAGTTCGGTGTATCTTTTCAATTTTCTAAATTTAAAAGTGTATTTTTTAATGATCGAAATTTACAAGTTGGGTACGCCCTTTGGTTTTCGAAATTTGAAAGTTCGGTGCACCCTTTGGTTTTCGAAATTTTGAAGTTCGGTGTATCTTTTCAATTTTCTAAATTTAAAAGTGTATTTTTTAATGATCGAAATTTACAAGTTGGGTACACCCTTTGGTTTTCGAAATTTGAAAGTTCGCTGCATCCTTTGGTTTTCGAAATTTAAAAGTTCGGTGTATCCTTTTAATTATCAAAATTTAAGTGCGGTGCTCCCCTTGATTTTCAAAATTTTAAATTTCGCTGCACCCTTTGCTTTTCGAAATTTAAAAGTTCGATACACTCTTCGGTTTTCGAAATTTAAAATTTTAGTCTACTTTTTCAATTAGCAGAATACAAATGCGATACACTCTCTGATTATTAAATTTTAAAAATTGTAGGTGTAGTTTAGTTACTAATTGGATATTGCTTGTGCACAATTTGAGATGAAAATCATAACTATAAAATATAAATAAAAAAATAATTCAAAAATAATCTCCAATACCAAAGCAATGCAAAAAGTTCGTACAAATATATACTTTGACCCAATTCCCAAGTATTCCCAGTAAATGGTATTTACCTCTATAGGAAGTGCTCCAAAAAGAGTTCGGTCAATAAATATATATATAATATATTTCATGGTAGTACTCTCAAAAATTACACACAAATAATTTAATAGGTCGTGTTACGTATCAGGTCGGTTCGATATTAAAACTCACCTTCGAGAAAACTTTTAGTAGCAAGGACGATCAACAATGGGATCGTTTCTCTACGAAATTTCGTTCTTTCGTATTCTTCAAGGAACGATCGAATAAAAATTCTGCAAAACGCGCGGGTACTTACTTCGTCGAGCGTTTAGAGATTCAATGCAGCGCTCAATGATCGTACGAAGATCTCCCGATAAGGGGATCGGAAGGACTCGTCCTATCTATCGTAAATCTCGAGGAAAAAGGTCGTTTCTAGTCGTTGGTCTCGGTTCCAGTTCGCTTCGTTGCCCCACCACGACGAATAACCTCTGGAACGAATTATCCTTACGTTCTAACACCGAACGAAAATTGTTAACCTTTCAACTGGTTCACGGTTCAACGATCCACGTGACTCAGAACACACTCAATATCGCCTGTACGATCGAACCGAAAGTTTCACCGAAACAACGAACCATTGCAACGAGATCGAATATTTATTTCCAATGCAATGCAATTTCGCGAGAGATTACAAATATTCAAAGATAAGTTACTTCTTAAGATAAGCTACTTAAATAAATTTCTCATTCTTTCATTTTCAAATCCACCCTCCCAAAATTCCATAAATTCACTCTCGAAAATAAACGACACTTCTATTAAAAAAGATAAATAAGCTTTGCTCGAAAGCTCTATCCGCTGAAAATTATTCCATCGAAGAATTCTCACGTCGAGTCCAGGATCCTATGAACCGTTATTAATCGTCATTGAAAATCGATGAAACTTTCCATTCGTGCAATTAACGTTCTTCATCAGAGACTACGAACGACGAGTTCTAACTTCTCGCCCAACGCCTCCGATCCTTACCAATCTCGAAAGTACTAATTTGTTTGAAAATTCAATCCACAAACAACGGGTCAAATCGAAGAATCTCGTCCTGGTGATCGAACGAACCGATCGACGATCGTCTAAGTGGTAAAACGGGAATCAACTAGAAGCGATTGGATTTCACTCGATTAATTACCGGCCATTAGCTGTTCGTTTACGTCGTCGGTGTTTCGAGCGGCGATTCGTAGCGGCTGTAATCGGTTACGTAATTGATGAGACGCGCCAAGATTGGTTAATTACGATCGAGGAAAATTCCTGGAGCCCGTCGGTGCAACCAGTTTGGAAACTGGACGAAGAGGACCGTGTCGGTGTTGGTTTAGCCAGGCACTGGAACACGTTGCGTACTACGCAATGTAATGGATAGTTAGCGGCATAGTTACGACACGTGTTATTACAGCAAGTGGTATAGAGAATGTGGATGCAACGGGGCACACAGCCGACCGTTCGCGAAAACCTGTATGTATCCCGGCCGCGGTACGGCGAGCGTGAAAGAGCGTATTAATCCTCTCGAACGCGACTTTTACGAGGAGAGGACCATGAACCATAGATTGAACAACGTTGCCTGATTTATTGGCGCGTTTAGAGGTAGACGAACACCTGTTGAACGAGCTTCGACTCTACATAACGGGGAAAGTATCCGGGCTAGTATTGCGTGTGTTTACTTTCGTTGTCGTTTCTTATGGAATGTTTAGTCCATTTGTCGAACGAACGTGCAAACGAGTCGATGGATCTATGCGTTAAGGAAGCTCGAAACAGTATTCGAGGTACTTACGATCTTTGAAAAAGGATAGTAATTTTGGAAAAGAAAATTTTGAAAAAGTTTAACGATTGATTGGTTAAAAAGAGTATTCGTGAATCTTACGATCTTTGGAAAAGGATAGTAATTTTGGAAAAGAAATTGTTTAACGATTGATTGGTTAAAAAGAGTATTTGTGAATCTTACGATCTTTGGGAAAGGATAGTAATTTTGGAAAAGAAATTGTTTAACGATTGATTGGTTAAAAAGAGTATTCGTGAATCTTACGATCTTTGGAAAAGGATAGTAATTTTGGAAAAGAAATAGTTTAACGATTGATTGGTTAAAGAGAGTATTCGTGAATCTTACGATCTTTGGGAAAGGATAGTAATTTTGGAAAAGAAATAGTTTAACGATTGATTGGTTAAAAAGAGTATTCGTGAATCTTACGATCTTTGGAAAAGGATAGTAATTTTGGAAAAGAAATAGTTTAACGATTGATTGGTTAAAGAGAGTATTCGTGAATCTTACGATCTTTGGGAAAGGATAGTAATTTTGGAAAAGAAATAGTTTAACGATTGATTGGTTAAAGAGAGTATTCGTGAATCTTACGATCTTTGGGAAAGGATAGTAATTTTGGAAAAGAAATTGTTTAACGATTGATTGGTTAAAGAGAGAGATTTTCGTTGGTTTTCCGAGCGGTTTTTAGGAGTGAGAATTTTTTGAAATTGAGAAAAATCTGAATTGAAAAATTTGAATTCTGAATGAAACTTGTAAATGAGTTGTAAATTGATGTATCGTGTAAAGGAAGCTCGAAACAGTATTTGAGAATCTTACGATTTTTGGAAAAGAAATAATTTAACAATTAACACCAGAACTACCGATTGATTTTGATATATTAAGGTATTCCTCATACGTGTCTCAGGAGAATCGATGATCGAGAAAAAAGAGGAACTTACGAGATTGATTATACGCATAAAATAAAATAAATCTTTCGAAAATACACTATGGAATTTAAAATAAATTTTTTTATAAAAACAGTTGAAACAAGTCATTTTGACTGGTTGGTAAATCTAGTGTTAATCGGCCAAGCAAAGAGATTCTCGTTGATTTTCGAAGCGGTTTTAAGAAGTGAGAATTTGTCAAAATTGAGAAAAATTTGATTTTGTGAGTCACGTTTAGAGGATATTCGAGAAAATGTGACGTATCTATATATTGTGATAAATGTGTCGATAAAATAGTATATAAAGTTACTTTAATAGATTTTCTTCCGGTGTAAATAAATTTATCGCAGAAGTCAACGAGAAAGAAACGGTTCGGTCAATTTATTCGAATAGTTTAATAAATACTCGAAAAATTGTTGACGTGCACCGAACAGGAGATAGCGAAATAAATATGTAATAATATGTGATAATATCGTAGAGATTGGTTGTCGGGTAGTTTGCGGTAATTATGCAAGATGTTCAATTTATTAAATTACACGGCTTCTAGTTTCCCAGGCGATTAAATGTCAATTATCTTTCCCTATGTGTGATTTCCAACGCGCAGAAACAGACTGCGGGGAAGATTTCCAGTTTAAAGGTGGTCCATGTGGCCGACTACCGTAATATTTCGATTTGTTGTATAACACGGTGTACGTCGACCGATTGGAATCGGTTCGATCTGGTTATGACAGGAAATCAGGTGTAGTTCTTTGCGTTGTAAAACACTTGAGGCGTTCGACGATTTTCCCGACAAACGGAGCACGATCGTTCGTTGGAAATGAGATTGGACCGGTTTCGCGACGATTCGAGATGGGGGAAATCCGAAATCGATTGTTCCTCGGTGTCGAGTATATTTTCAGAAGTGTTTTTGCATTTATAAAAATGTATAAAAAATGTCTCTCCGTTCGTAAGAAATGGTTTTCCATTCGTAAGAAATGTTTCTTCGTTAGTGAAGATATATAAAAAGCAGTTCTCCATTTCGTAAGAAATATTTTTTCGTTCGTGAAAATACATGAAAAGCAGTTTTCCATTAGTAAGAAATATTTCTTCGTTAGTGAAAATATATGAAAAGCAGTTTTCCATTCGTAAGAAATATTTCTTCGTCCGTGAAAATACATCAAAAACATTTTTCCACTCATAAGAAATGTGTCTTCGTTCGTGAAAATGTATGAACAATGTTTCTCCGTTCACGAAGAATATCCAAAAAGAAATGTTTTTCCCATTTATGACAATACATCCAACACCAAGGAACGCTAGACTTTGGAATATTTTTTTTTAAATTCCGCGTAAATTATAACATCGTCGCGTCGAGACACCGAAGGAAACACGAAATCGATTCCACGGTGTCGAATATATTTTCCTAAACGAGAAAAAAGTACAACGCGAACGTGAATTAAATTCGCGCGAATTATCACGTACTTGCACACATTGGTTGTTTCAAGACCGAGCTACGATTCAAGACACGGGTCGTATTTCTTCCGCTAACTGCCCTTGTAATTTAATTAAGGTGTTCTGCCCCCTTAATCGTACATCCTGTGACGGAGCGAGAATTAGAATAGAGAAAGAACGATTCATCACGGACGTGGAGCCGGAATAGAGCGAAAAAAAAAGGGAATAGACCAAAAATGGAACTCTCGAAGGTGATCCGGACAATTGGAACGGAATTTCGAACCTCTGGTTTCTTTTTTGCCCGTTTTTAACGATCGCGGACGTTTCCAACACCATCGACAGTTTGGCAATGGTTCTTGGTAGAGGAAACATTTCGTGAAATATTGTTCCAAGTATTCGACGTTTCACCGTTTCGTATATATTAAATTTCAATTTTTTGCGCCGAGCACGGTAGTGAAAGATATTATTGAGTACGAGTCCGATAATAAAACGATACGAACGAAGGAGGAAATTAATCATACGTCGTACCGTGCAATACGAAATCCATCATAATTAGAAAAGAATGCATTGCTTCCTAACTCGTAGCGTTACGTGATACACACCGGTACGTTTCTTGGTAGCGCTCCACGAGCGTATTACTACGTTCGACGTGTTATTACGTTCGATCCACTACTGTAACGTACGTATCGCTACGTCTGACGCGTTATTTTCTACGACGACGTGCGACGTGTAATTACTTTCGACGTACGAGTACGTCGAACGTATTATTATTATTATCGACGCACGAATACATCGAATACATTGTTACGTTCGATGTATTATTACGCTCGACGTACGAATACTTCGAATATGTTATCACGTTCGACGAATCATTGTCGTATTCGATGCACGATTACATTCGACGAACAATTATAATACATTCGACGTATCACTACGTTCGTTGTATAATATTTCACCCACGAATACTACCGACGTATTATTACGTTCTGACATTTCGTCCACAAATACTACCGACGTATTATTACGTTCCAAAATTTCACCTACGAATACATTCGACGCATTACTACGTTGACATTTCACCCACAAATACTACCGACGTATTATTACGTCCCAAAATTTCACCTACGAATACATTCGACGTATTACTACGTTAACATTTCACCCACAAATACTACAGACGTATTATTACGTTCTGACATTTCGTCCACAAATACTACCGACGTATTATTACGTTCTAACATGTCACCCACAAATACTTCCGATGTATTATTACGTTCTAACATTTCGCCCACAAATACTCCTGACGTATTATTACGTTCTAACATTTCGCCCACAAATACTCCCGACGTATTATTACGTTCTGACATTTCACCCACAAATATTACCGATGTATTATTACGTTCTGACATTTCATCCACAAATACTTCCGACGTATTATTACGTCCTAACATTTCACCTACAAATACTACCGACGTATTATTACGTCCTAACATTTCACCCACAAATACATCCGACGTATTACCACGTTCTAAAATTTCACCTACGAATACCTTCGACGTATTATCACGTCCAAGCATTCAACGCGCGAATACCCTCAACGTATTATTACGTCCGATATACCGTTAACGTTTCACGTTCGACTACACGGTTCGATCTACTCTATTCTCCAATACGATTACGTTCGTTTCACCACGTTTCATCGCGTAACAATAAATGAACCGCATTACTCTTTCTCTCTCTCTCTCTCTCTCTCGTTACGTTTCGACGTGTTACTACGTCGCTCCGCGGCATCACGTACAACGTGTTACTCGCGTACTGCTCCATTGACCGTAGCGCGACGCCGAACGTGTTATTACGTCGTTCGCGGTCACTACGTTCGCGGGTATTACCAGTTTTACCGTTGCACGCTGGCACGACACGTTCGGCATAACAATACGCGGCACGTAGCACTACGTCGGGAACGTACTGTTACGTAAACAGCGCCCGGTACGTTCTGCAAGATGCGTTCGCGTTCGATCAGCATAATCCCGATGGAATTGCACCGTACGAAACCCATTACGTGATCCGCGTTTTATACTCGATTAACGAAGCCGTGGAATTACGCGCGGCTGTGCGCTCCTCCGCGACGATCGGCGCTCGTTTAAAGCTCGTTTCCCACCAACGCTCGAGCGACGCTCACGCTCGGCGGAAAATATTTTCACAGTACTTTTTTTTTCTCTTTTCCTTTTCGTTTTTTTCGCCACGAGCGTCGATACATCAACCACCGGCACACGCTGAAATTCTCGCGGTGAAAGCACCTCGTTACTTTCCATACTTCCCCCGTAATCTCCAAGCTATTGTGATCTCGTCGTCCACCGACTCGGTTCATTTTTTAAACGTTTTTCTTTTCTTTTTTTTTTACGCACGCACCAGAGGAATTACGTTCGTTCGTTGTTCGTTAACAGTTTTCGTTCTTTCTTGCCCGCTCAATTTTGCTTGGATTGTGTATTGCATGAAGAATAAATTAATTGCATTGGCTCGTTCGGAAAGTCATTTTTGGTGAAAATGAAACACGTTTTTTTTTAGAGTGTACAAACATTCTATTAAATTGTATATTTTCTATTTTGGAAAACGAAATGATTAGACACTTTTAGAAAGATATTTTTTTTTCGAGGTATATACAAGTTTTGGAAACTATGTTTGGAAGAATTGAGTGTAAAATTTAATCTGAAAATGTAGGTTTTTAACAGTAGAACTATTATCGATTTGACTTGCTTCGAACTTCTTTTTAAATTACTCAATTATTAACGGTGCCTTTGCCAACGATATTTATGAACAATTATCAAAATAGACAAATAATGCTCGTAAATTAATTTGCCCTTTCCCCATCTATCTTTTAAGACACTGTTCTCTCTCAACTCGAGCCAAAGAAGCTCGATTCCTGGAACAATACTGCCTCCCGGATAACTGAACGTTCAATTATCCGGGTAATTCTTAATCTCGCTCAGCTTTACCTATTTTAAAATTCATTTAACACTAGAACACCCAAAGGGGTAAATTAAACTAGTTTCGAACTTGTTTTAAAATTACTTAAGTATCAATTATTAATTAATTATTAAAATAGACAACTAACGGTACTCGTAAATTAATTTACCTTTTCTTCATGTAACTTCAAAGATACGTATGTGATTTGATGCAAATGGTAATAAACCGTCAATAGTTCTAGTGTTAAAGTTATACATTGTTCATTATAGAGGTCAATGTTTGAAATCTTTCAGTAATATTAAAATAGGAACTAACCTGAGAATCTCTAGATCTCCACACTCGAGAGGCTCTGCACTCACCTTACTTCCACGTGTTATAAAAATTAAATTAATGTAAATATATCATTCGGAGCCAATCTCTTTTATCGTGCTTTCGAACCTATATTCCTCTCGTGATAAATTTAAATTAGAAACCGTACCAACGAAATTAGTACGTGTAAAATATAATTTTCTAGAAAGTGTAGATTTACAAAGTAAACACTTTACCTTCCACCGAATATCTGTTTAACGTTCAAGTTGTCCCTTATCGAAGAGCTTGAAACAATCGTGTTGGTACACAAAGTGATAAAATTCCTTTCGCGCTACCCTAACTAATCAATGACCTCCATGGTGACATTGCGTGAGCGTTTCACCAGTATTCATCGGAATAAGCCATAATAGCTTCTCGATACAGTGCCATTGAGTACTTTTCCGTCTACGCGCCCTTTGCTACAAACCAGTAGCAAATTGTACTAACGAATAATATTCGATTATTCTAAAAGTCGTTTCATTTATTTTTTTTTGTGAAAATGATAACACGATTTTTTCAGAGCGGTTAAACATTTTATCAAATCACATATTCCCCATTTTGGTAAACGAAGTTACTTTCCGTAGAATCCAATAGTGTCCAGACCGGGATAATTGTTACATAAAATGCGTTTTGTTTAATGCGTCGGTTTTACGTAACGTTCGCCGTGAAAAAGCGCTCTTTCTTCCGCGGAACAGAGAGAAATTCGATTCGTACGAAATTAGAATTTATGGGTTGCGGTAGGTTGTGAACGAAAAAAGGAAAGAGAGGAGAGGAAGAAAAGAAAAAAAAAAAAAGAAAAAAAAAAGGTACACGCGCATGCGCGTGCCCGTGCTCGAGATTACGTCACGCTTACGTAAATACGAAGGCTGAATGCAACGAGATCGTAAATGGTACGTGTTAAAATATGTCTCGGCTCATTTCCGGCTGTCCTTGAATTCGGACTACAACGAAGCCGATATCGATGATCTCCGGAGCCCGATAAAAATCGTTTAACTATTGTTAACGGGCCGCGCGACAATGCACAATTACGGTAACCGTTTCCCGTTGCGTTTCTCATCCACCGTGGAATTGTTCGTCGCGTTCTTCTATCGATAAATTATAAAATAATGCACGCGTGTTATGAACCACGAGTACCATTTCTGAAAAATTGTTACAAAACAATTTATCGATGAGAGATCGCTCAGTGTTTCCCATCCGCGTGTTACACATTCTCTGTATAAAATTATCCAGACCTTGAAGTCGATAATCAGATGTTAATGTATTTTTTAATCGACGATCATTTTCCAAAGCACGTTCGAATCACGAGTACCATTTTGTACCTAACTGTACGATTTCCACCGGGTAAAATTATACGATAAAATGGATCTCTAATCGAATAATCGACGAACGTTTTGTAATGTGTATTTTTATTACTAGTAGTATTTTCAGTATTGTTTCTCTGTATTGAAGAAAGGTGCAACGATGCATTTTCTGGGCAGAGAATTCAGCTCGAGTAAAACGATCAAGATTTAAAAAAGAAAAATGTACTAACACTTACGTATGCAAATGTATTTATTTACAAAAAGATGAGGAGTCATTCTGGTTGATCGAAACATTTATCGCGTAATTACTGCGTTAGGAACCTTCCATTGTCTCAAAAGTCAACAGTGGACTTTTTCTATTCTCGAAAGATTCTTTCTTTTTTCTTTTTTCAAATTGGGATTAGATTACGCTAGGTGAGTTAGGGTTCGAAGTAAATGGACGAAAGTTTCTGCGGGGTTCGACACATGGAAACGATAACGCGAGATTTACAATGGTTCGCGACGATAGGAAGTAGAAAGCGGATTGTCGCGATTGGGTCTCGGGATCTTGACCGATGAAAGTTCGAGACTCTTAGGAGAACTCTGAAGAGAAAACTCGTTCGCTCGTTTCTTTGCACTCTGAATCGGAGTGACGCAAGTGCGTTTCTAGCTTTGACTCGTTCCCGCGAAGATGAGTGAAAAGCAATACACTCGGAGCGATTTCGGTGGGTTTCAAATAGACGAGTAAGCAAGATATTTAGGGGAAGATTGTAGTGAGAACGAGATGATAATGAAGTGTACGTTGCACAAAATCGATGACAGTTTCGTTGGGAGTCTGATTGAAATAATTTTTCATTTCTCGCGACGCAAATTACACTACTTTCGATTTCGATCCGCCATTATTTCATCGATCCTCCGTCACGAGGAAAATTTCAGAAAATATTTTCTGTTCCTGAGTACGTCGATTGTTAGCATTCATTAACATTTACATTAGCTTTATTCCGAGTTCATAAATTAGAAATATATAGCGGTTCGTAAATAGAACGTCTATCTTTCAAAGTAATAGATATAAACTTATATGGGGTAATTACACATAAATTAAGAACAGAATTTACGAAGCACACTACGTTGTTTTATATTTTGTATCGGTGTTCACGAATATTCAATTTCTGTTTCCTTTTATTTTTGCATTTTATATTTATTCATATTTTGGAAAAGTTGCTCTCGATCGAAACGTCGAGGAAATTATTATTGTTTTCCCAGTAAATGTTTTCTCGTATAAGAAGAAAGAAAGAAATATAACAATTTATTCTCAATTTATTTATTCTCTGAATTTCATTTCTCGTTAACGAATAATTATTGTTCACTTTGCAGGCGTTGATGTTGTATCTTCCGAACATCGACATAAGGTTGTACATGTTGGCGATCCTGTTGCCCCTGATCCTCGTCAATTGGATCAGGAACCTGAAATTCTTGGCTCCGATCTCGACGATCGCGAACGGCGTCACGTTCGTTAGTTTCGGTATAATATTGTATTATATCTTCAGAGAGCCTTTGTCCTTCAAGGACCGTCAACCAATTGGGAATGTTCAGGATTTCCCGCTTTACTTCGGCACTGTGCTTTTCGCTCTCGAGGCCATAGGCGTGGTGAGTACTCATTTTACTTTTTCACTATTTTTCGAGGCATAGTGCGGGTATTTGAATCGTGTTCCTTCGAAACAAAGGGTTTCAAACTTCTACACTCTTTTAAAGTGGGACGTCGATTTCTTTTCCAACAGGTATCTATAATATTTGCTATTTATAGCGCCTATAAATATGTGGTAAAAGTACTCAAAAGTATTTTATGAATTTGAAATTTTTGAAACACTCTTTGGATACTGAATCGTGTGTCACAAATATATCTGGTATTTATTGAGTTTTAAATATGTGGTAAAAGTACTCAAAAGTATTTTATGAATATCAAACACTCTTTGAATACTAAATAGTGTGCTAAAAATATATGTGGTATTTATAGAGCTTCAAATATGTGGTAAAAGTACTCAAAAGTATTTGATGAATATCAAACACCCTTTGAATATTAAATAGTGTGCCAAAAATATATCTGGTATTTATAGAGCCTACAAATATATAGTAAAAGTACTCAAAAGTATTTTATGAATTTAAAATCTTTGAAACACTCTTTGGATACTAAATAGTGTACCACAAATATATCTGGTATTTATAGAGCCTACAAATATATAGTAAAAGTACTCAAAAGTATTTTATGAATTTAAAATCTTTGAAACACTCTTTGGATACTAAATAGTGTACCATAAATATATCTGGTATTTATAGAGTCTACAAATATATAGTAAGAGTACTCAGAGGTATTTTACAAATCTAAAATCTTTAAATTACTCTTTAAGTACTAGTGTGTTTGACTGGTTGGTGAATTCATAAAAATCATTTCAAGATAAAATAATTCTCAAGTATTTTCGACCACTTTATTCTGATTCTCTCAAGAAACAATGCAATAGGCAATTGATCTAAATGTACAATATTTCCAACGAGGATAAGGTGTATTTCCAGATAGTAATTGTGTTCTTCGATTGCAGATAATGCCTCTGGAGAACGAGATGAAGAAACCGAAGAACTTCATCAAACCGTTTGGGGTGCTCAACATAGGGATGGGCGTCATTGTAATCCTGTACACCGCTATGGGATTTTTCGGATACATACGTTACGGTGGCCAGATCGAGGGCAGCATCACGTTCAGTTTAAAGGATCCAATGCTCCTGGCAAACAGCGTGCAAATCCTTTTGGCCGTGGCGATATTCTTCACGCACCCTATCCAATGCTACGTGGCCATTGACATCGTCTGGAACGAGTACATGGGATCGATGATGGAGAAAAATTCTCACAAACTTTTATGGGAGTACGTCGTCAGGACCGTCCTCGTTCTTCTCACGTGTAAGTGAATGCCCCGAGTCCTTCGATGAGCGTGACGTCAGTCGTGAAACACCGGATGCTGATTACCTTGAAGACGCTATACTTCTGACGTCAACGCCGTTATCGCGAGGAATTTCTTCGACATCGAGAGTCTTGATTTTATTTCACCAGTTTCTCGAACACCGGAGAACTGTCACGATATTCTCCACGGATGCTCTAGTTGTATATTTATTTAAAAAAAATAGTACGGTCGCTATTGCACGGTTCTTTGCATCAGCAACTTCGCTAGTTACCAATGACCATCCACTTGCCCACACGACTCAATAAACGAGGTTCTCGTTCAATCATAATGACTGTATCCCCATCTAGATTCAACCGTAGTACTTAACACGCTGTATTGACAAATTTCTACTGTATTGACCTAACTCCTCTTTCTTTTTTTCCAGTTCTACTGGCCATAGCGATCCCCGAGTTGGAACTCTTCATCTCTCTTTTCGGTGCGTTGTGTCTGTCGGGGCTGGGTCTGGCTTTCCCAGCGATCATACAAACCTGCACGTTCTGGAACGTGTACGGACCCACCGAGAGGAGGCTGATGCTGGCGAAGAACATGTCGTTGGTCCTGTTCGGGCTTCTGGGACTGGTGATAGGAACGTACACCAGCCTCCGTGACATAATCGCGAGCTTCTCGAATCACAGCGGGGCTCGATGAGGGGATCAGGAACGAATAACAGTGGTGAAGAAGTGGACGGGAGCGAGCGTTGTTCTCCGCCAGAGGGAGGAACGCGGCAATGTGATACGTAGCGAAGATTCGTCGCCGAAAGAGTACCTAACGATTGGATCCGAATTCTTCAGACGAGGACTCCACTTCCGTCGTAGTCGTATTTCATAAATACGCTTCGATCGTGTGATACGGGACCGCGCGTCGAAGGTAGCCTTGTCTTGGAAGCAAAACGATGAAGCGCGAAGGACGACGCGCACGGCGTCTCGCCATCGGTGAACTCTAATCTGGAGACGCTGTTTCCGTGGGATCGAGTTCACCTCTATTGACAAGGAACTGTTTTTAATCGTATTGTTGCCGTGGTTCTCATTTGGAATCACGGACCGGCTGAAATTGGCGCTCTCGAGGTAGACGCGAGTAAGATTTTCTCCATCGATTGGTCTTGAACGCACGAATGAATCATCATATTTATGGACATTGGACAACGTCGTAGTTGAATCGAGGACGGATCGCGTTGCGAACGCCCGAACGACGATGTTGTTTCGGAATTGTCAACAAGAAAGTGAAGAACGGGACGCGCTTCTGAACAACCGCGAACGCTGTCACGTTTCTCGTTCGAGGGTTTTATCATTCGTTTGCGACGCGGTCGTCGTACATTCATGATTCTTTGCCGCGGATAAAGGATAAATACTCGCAGTCATCTCGACCTAAGATAACTAGTACCATTCACCATTACCGTTCATTTTAATAAAACGATCTGTTCAGTGTTTTATATAGACACGTAGTATGTGACTACGCCCGAAATCCTGTAACCTGGAACACCACTCACCATCTCCCATCATTTCCCACGAGTGTGCTGAATCCATCGACTTCCGAGCTTCGGACAGAGACACGCTTAATTGATCGATTGGCTGTACAATTATGTCAGACGTAAGTGTGAGTACCCAATCCAGACCTCAATCCTAATGTAGACGATAACCGAAAGGTGCGCAACGATGTTTCGTTATATTGTCCACGAAGGTAGGTAGAAGACGAGTATATGGACACATCGGTAAACTTTTTTAAAAGGATGTGGTATACTTCCAGGTCGAGCGGTATCGGCTACGAAACTCGAGTTCTCGAAGCTCGCGTCTATGCTTCGAAGATAGAGAACGAACGCTACCAGTTTCTCGCGGTGTGACAGTAAATAGGATAGAGAAGAAGTAGCAAAGAGAGTACACACTCGAGAGTGACTCCACGCTCTCTAGCGTCTTTCACGAGTCGTGTAGCCCCCCGTCCCATGCTTCTAAAAGGACTTGGTGTACTCTTGGAAAGGTTTGTTCAGTGTTCTGTATCCTCCACCGTGAGTCAAGTAGTGAAAGGCTCGAATATCTTAAGCTACTTTTAGTGGTACGCGAGAGATGATAAATAGTACGAAGAAGGGATAGCAAAAATGGAACAACAGAGAGGGTCTCCAGGTTCTCTACGGATCCTCACCAATCCTCGTGTTCATCCTCTCCAATCCTTCCAAAAGGATGGTGTCTTAAAAGGTTCGAGAGCACTTCTTAACTGACATTTACAACTCACATAGTTATCTCTAGTTCTCTCTGTTAAGAAACAAGACGAGTAGTAAGAAGAACGTTACGAGTCGAGTGTCTCTGGACTCTCTTCAGTGTTTCTCGGGTATCGTTTAACCTCTCCCCACCACAATGGCGGAGACGTCGATATAGATGGTGGTGGGGAACGAGCGTTCAGCGCTCCTCGCAGTCCTTCAGTTCATTTCGTCCCGACTAGGGTGGGAGAGGTTGAAATTCACGCGCGGGAGGTTTTCGCGTTTACGCCATGAGATGTCGCCGGTTCTTGCTACGGACTTATGGATCGCTATCGGGGTGGCTGCCCCCGCATACGTAGAGCCAAACCCGGCGCACCCTCTCCGCCAGTGCAGACAGTCTCGAGCGTGGTGCACGCAGGTTTAGTCGCACGTGTGCCCGCGACCCCATGTCGATTAGAGTTCTGTCCGTGTGTGCGCGCATCGCACACGTGTTCTCGTGTACATCGGTGGATTAGCACCGTCCCTGCGAGACTGTCCCAACGTGTCCGTCCTGTTTACTCATCAGTGAACGTAAGTTACGAACCGGCACCAACCGTCGACCATCTAGAGAGGATAACAGCGATCTGGAAGGGATGATAGTGATGTAGAGGGAATGGTAGTGATTTAGAGGGAATAGTAGTGTTTTAGAAGGAATAGTAGTATTTTAGAAGGAATAGTAGTGATGCAGAAGGAATAGTAGTGATGTAGAGGGAATAGTAGTGTTTTAGAAAGAATAGTAGTGATGTAGAAAGAATAGTAGTGATGCAGGGGGAGTAGTAGTGATGCAGAGGGAATAGTAGTGGTGTAGAAGGAATAGTAGTGGTGTAGAAGGAATAGTAGTGTTTTAGAAAAAATAGTAGTGATTTAGAAAGAATAGTAGTGACTTAGAAAGAATAGTAGTGTTTTAGAAAGAATAGTAGTGATGTAGAAGGAATAATAGTGTTGTAGAAGGAATAGTAGTGTTTTAGAAAGAATAGTAGTGACTTAAAAAGAATAGTAGTGATGTATATAGAATAATAATGATGTAGAAGGAATAGTAGTGTTTTAGAAAGAATAGTAATGATTTATAAAGAATAGTAGTGATTTATAAAGAATAGTAGTGACGTAGAAGGAATAGTTGTTACGTAGAAGGAATAGTTGTTACGTAGAAGGAATAGTAGTGACGTAGGAGGAATTGTGGTGATGTAGGAGGAACAGTAGTGATCTAGAAGGAATAGTAAACTTCCACGAGGGACATTTGGAGGGACAATGCAGCTCTTTACAGTATTTTGAGAACTAATCGCGGAGACGACGTCTAGTGTACCCTGGAGTACCGTGGATCCGATTCCGACGAGGAGAGACCGCTTACACACCTTTGTTTCTTTCGTTTGTTCTTTGTGTTGATACCGTGCGGTGAAGTTTGATTATGTAACGTGGAGGGCTATCGAGCGGGGTGTCTCGATTGCGGAGAAGTGGTTCTGTTTGATCTGGTTTCGAGTGTCACCTAAGGATACATTGTCCCGTACTCGTGGTACGTGTGAATTACCCTCGATCGAGGGGTAATTTCGTCAGCAATCGAAATACACAGTGTACAGAAACAGAAGATCCTTTACACAGCTAATCGACGAACGCTTATCAACGGTTCGTTTCACAATCGTTTCGACTGGCTTCGATTTCCACACGATTCGAAATTAAATTTCGATCACTCGATAAGTAAACATCCTCGATGGTCCTTTGAGCCACTGTCGAAAGTTCCACGGTGAAAAATGAATCTTAATATTCTGAAGGATTTGGTTACTACACAGAGGGTGTAGAATTCAATTCGTTGATTTACATCGTCAAAGAATAATCCTTGAATTATTTCGAGCAGTATGACGGGGTTGCAAAAGAGGTAAAACGATTCTTTTTCGATCGCTGTAAGATTGAATAAAACAACAAGGATGGAGTTCAGTGATCGTATTCAGAACACATTAGAAACGTTCTCTAGAGGGATGATTACTATTTTAGAGTAAAATAATACCGACCCCAGTGACCGTATTACACGTTCCACGTCACGATCGATATATTCTCTTTTAAACCTGGTTGCCGATCCGTTGTGTGCGGGGGTGTGCCCGATTTCTTTCGTTTACATCCACGCGAACAACCACGCGATGACAATCCATTGCGTATCGTTAGCGGTGTAATCGTTCACGAACCGTTCGTTTCGCCTAGATGGGAGATTGACACGTTCGTGCTTCGTTTTCATTCATCGTGTTTGCCGATCGAGACACTGTCATCCGTAATTTCCACTTTCCACGAGTGTCGTTTGTCTCTCCGAGCGTGACTAATTCCGGAATCGTTCATTGGAAAAGTTCACAGTACGCGAGCGAGGTTCGTTGAACGTAAATAAATGCTAAGAGAAAGAAAATAGTAAACGCGTCAATGGGAACTGAAACATTCCAAGATGATATTTTAAGCGTTTATTTACACTTTGTGTATCAGAGAATAAAAACGAAGCGACTTGAGCGTCTATGGAAAAGCTAACGAATTTTAGAAAGATTTTTCTCCCTTGACGGAATTAAGTGTTTATTGTTGGAAACAATTTGGTAAAATTAAATGTAGTATTGTAGGAGGACGTGAAGTGAAAAAAAAAGAAATGAACTAGATACGTATCGCGAAATTGTTTTGGCAATCGTACACAATTTCAAACGTTTGCTATCCTTGAGGGAAAGCGACCTGTACTTTCTATTCGATCTGTTCATGGTTGCAATTCCTTTTGTGGGTCAATCGATATGCCATCCAAACTTCACTCTAATACGTGTTTATACGATTTTCAGCGCCAAATCGGTGCGATTACTCTTCCTTTATGGCCGTCCTTGAAAAGTGCGCGAAAAATATCGGTCCTCCGTTAAACTTGGAAACTGAGAAAGTGGCGACCGATTCCAGAACCGAAAACTATTGATCGATCGAGCTACACATCTTCGCGATTGGTTTCTCGTAAGATTTGCATTTGTTACAGAGATTGATTTTTTTTTAAATATCAACGAAACGATTTTGTGTTTCAAGATTGAATCTGGAAAAGTGAGAAACAGTATTTTATTCGAGATTCATCGATTTGGTTTAGCAACTACTTCATCGAGTTACTAATTAGAGATAAAAATGGGACCAACCTTAATTATTGTTCCTTATTCTGATCCAAGTTTTCTATGATAATTCCTGTTGTTTATTTTGGGCTTGTTCGATATTATGCAAACTTTCGTAACGCGAAGCTATTAATTTCGTCAATTTCTTTGAACAGAATTTTACATTTTTAGAGAATTTTGATTTTTATACAATAAGTAAAGAAGCATAAAAAAAGAGCGAAGAACTTCAAAAGTGTTTAAAAGTTAATAGCTTAAAATTCTCTTAATTGAAATTTGGTCACTTTGAATCATAGGATTATTGTATGACTTTGTCCCACACTGTGGTTCGTGTGACAATTATTTTGATTCTTCTTCCATTTCATTGAATATAATCCTATAAAAGATGTCAACGTTGGAACAAATAACAAACTTCAAGGATAGTCCTAAAATTGATAAATCTCTCTTTTCTTCTTCGAAATCTCCTGACCATTGTGTATTCGAACAACTGTAAATATTCTCGTCAATTTTTTCGAAGAAAATTCTACAATAGATATTATCGTCGTAGCAAATATAATACTGAAAACAAAATTAAACAAACCTCTCTTTTTTTCTTCGAAAGCTTCCCAAGATATCTTCATCTCGACTTTGTGGACCTCCATCGTTAATCTCTTCGAACCATTATCGAAGTCTCAAAAACTCTCGCCAATTTCTTCGAAGCAAATTTTACAATAGATATTATCGTAGCAAACACAGTACTAAAAAAAAATTATACAAACCTCTTTTTTCTTCTTCAAAACCTTCCTTTTCAACTTTGTGGTCCACCATCGTCACTTCTCTTGTTAATTTCTTCCAACTACCATTCAAACCTTAGAAACTTCTACCAATTATTTTGAAAAATATCCTACAATAGAGATTATCATCGTAGCAAACACAATGCTAAAAAAAAACATTAAACAAACCTCTCCTTTCTTCTTCAAAACCATCCTTTTCAACTTTGTGGTCCACCATCTTCACTTCTCTCGTTAATCTTTTCAAACTACCCTTGAAACCTCAGAAACCCTAATTATTTAGAAAATTATCCTACAATAGAGATTATTATCGTAAAAAACACAATGCTAAAAAAAAAACATTAAACAAACCTTTTCTTTTTGTTTCAAAATCTTCAGAAGATATCTTCGTTTCAACTTTGTGGTCCACCATCTTCACTTCTCTCGTTAATCTCTTCGAACCACCATTGAAACTTGAAAACCCCCCACCAACTTCTACAATAGATATTATTACCGTAGCAAACTTAATACTAAACAAAAAAAAAATTAAATAAACCTCTCCTTTCTTCGTCAAAACCTTCCTTTTCAACTTTGTGGTCCACCATTATCACTTTTCTTCTTAATCTCTTCCAACCACCATTCAAACCTCAGAAACTTCTACCAATTATTTTGAAAAATATTCTACAATAGATATTATCATACCAAACACAATACTAAAAAAAAAAAAAACATTAAACAAACCTCTCCTTTCTTCTTCAAAACCATCCTTTTCAACTTTGTGGTCCACCATCATCACTTCTCTCGTTAATCTTTTCAAACCACCATTGAAACCTTAGAAACCCTAATTATTTAGAAAATTATCCTACAATAGAGATTATCATACCAAACACAATACTAAACAAAAAACATTAAACAAACCTCTTCTTTCTTCTTCAAAACCATCCTTTTCAACTTTGTGGTCCACCATCATCACTTTTCTTCTTAATCTCTTCCAACCACCATTCAAACCTCAGAAACTTCTACCAATTATTTTGAAAAATATTCTACAATAGACATTATCATAGTAGCAAACATAATACTAAAAATATATTAAACAAACCTTTCCTTTCTTCTTCAAAGCCTTCCGAAGATATCTTCGTTTCAACTTTGTGGTCCACCCTGATCACTCCTCTCGTTAATCTTTTCAAATCACCATTGAAACCTCGGAAACTCAACCTTCGAACCTCTATCATTTCGATTCGAATCCACTGTTGAATTGGTCTCGGTAGATCGTTTCGCGATCGAAGCTGGAACCGAACTACTGTCACCGTTGTTTCGCGTAGCGCCACTAAATCCCGTGCGTCGTACGCCGTGGGCTACGCACCGTAGGCGGTAATTTCTAACTCGCGTCACGTGACCAGGAGTCCGCGACCGGGTATACCCGTTGGGAAATTGAAATATTCCGCGCTTTAAGCACTGCCCAGTCGTTAGACATCCTCTGCCGCGGGCGCATTAGCGTTAGGAAGTTCCCTCTTAAAGATCGTGTTACGTCTGCCGGGTCGAGCGAATTTCGGTTTCCCTCGCTGCGGATGTGTTTAATCTGGTAAGTCTAGACACCGATTCTCGACGCGCGAGTTCGTTCGCTCGCTCGCTCGCTCGACTCACCTCAACCGGGTACATCCTTTTCACCCCGGCTGTGTCTCGAAACGGATTCACCACCATCGTCAAATGTCATCGAAACTTCCACGATCGAAACATCGGCTGCATCGTGCTTCGAGTTGGTACAGTGAACGTTGGAAGATTAACCGATGGTAGACTTGGGGATGATTATTCTATAATTTGTATTGTCGTGGATGTCTCGTTAACTAGTAGGAAAATTTTTTTTTTTGTACTCCAACGATGGTTATTTTGAATTTTAAAGTTACGTTTAATATCGTATACTATAGAAATGTACTCGATAGATAATTTAATTATTGAAAATTTGGTATTTCGAGTTTTAGATATTTAGAAAATAAACTAGAATATACTAGAAAATAAACTAAAAAAGAGTTTTAGAAAATTTCGTATTTCTGGTGGTGGATATTTTTTTATCGATTGTTTCTTTTCTGTGGAGAGTGTCGAGTAACTCGATCTGTTCCTCGATTGTTCATTTCGTTGTTCGATGTTTTTAAGGTACGGTGGAACCATAGGATGGATTTACGTATCGGAAGGTGTCTCTCGGTTTGAATTCATTCGTTGCGATTCATTCACGGTTATTGCGAATATACCAGTGACATAATATTCAAGTTGGAGCGATGAAAACATGGAACTGTAAGACGCGGTTATTCAAAGATGGATAACACGTCGCCGATAGGATGTCACGCCAATTGGAATGAACAAACAGTTCAACTATTGCATAACAGTCCTCTCATAGATCTTAATAGCGCTTACTTTGCTAAGTTCGCAACGAAAAATAGAGGTCGCGTTATTAAAGACGTCGGTTGTTTACAGGGAAACGGTTTACGGAAATTACGTTGACAAATTAGTGTCCCACGCCTCGCGACCTCCAGTTCGAGAAATCTTGTTTACACGATGAATAGATCCGTAGATCATTCACGACGAGTAAAAATGTTAATAGGTTAATTCGATGACGTTCAAGTTCTGTCGAAAGTTTCCACGCTTTTGTTTACATTCCTATCAAGTTCCAAGAATCTTTCTATTAAATTCATTTTTCTATTTCCATTCCACTTAAACAAAGATTTTGCTTCTTCTTCTTCACTCGTTCTCAAACTACAGCTTTGTAAAGAAAATTAAATGTTTAAGAATTTTCTAAACGCAAGGAGAAACTTTTCATCGTGTGTAACGAACTTGAATTTATTTTTCTATTTCCATTCCACTCGAACGAAGATTTTACTTCTTCTTCTTCTTCTTCAGTCATTCTCAAACTACAGTTTTGTAAAGAAAATGAAACGTTTAAGAATTTTCTAAACGCAAGGAGAAACTTTTCATCGTGTGTAACGAACTTCAATTTATTTTTCTATTTCCATTCCACTCGAACGAAGATTTTACTTCTTCTTCTTCATTCATTCTCAAACTACAGTTTTGTAAAGAAAATTAAATGTTTAAGAATCTTTTAAACGCAAGGAGAAACTTTCCACCGTGTATAACGAACTTTTTTTCAACAAATTCCAATAGTATATCGCAACATTCCATTTTTCAATATTTCTTCCCTTTCGGTTTAAACGATTTTTCGTTTCCACGAAATACAGGAATCTCGAGAAATTATTTTTACTCTTGAACGCTTTCGAAACGAAAATAGAAGTTGAAATTTTTTAGAGGCGGGAAGAGCTTCTCTGGAATTCGAGGACCACCGAATTTGAGTGACGTTCCATTTTGATGATTTTCTCGTTAGGTGGCAGATAATCCTTCGTCGTCTAAAATTAGCCAACGCGTAAATATATTCCCAGTGGCATTGTTTCGGGGCTGTGTAACGACCAGTCGGTTGACGTGCGTCCCCCTCCGAGGAAGTAAGAATTAGGAGATCGATTACTATACTTAAAACTCCCCGAACATCGTGTGCAGCGTGAAAGAGTAACCTTCTGGACACCGAAGATCGTTTCTCCCAAAATTTGCGATCGTTTTCGTCCAGATGCAAAATTATGCACAAAATACCATCGAAAACGATCAACGTGGCTACGTTGAATCGCGTTGTATATTTTCCTCGTGTTTCGAGGATCGAAGAAACCAAAATGTTGAAACAACGGAGCCAAAATCTATCGCTCGAAATAATTACGGAGCAACTCGTTCTTGGACAATGAACCGAAACGTCCGGCACGACAGAAATACTGTGCATTTGGGACAGTAATATTTTGCAATGTTTTGGACTCGCATAGTGGAGCTCGTTGAGAGATAAGTTTGTTTAAACAGATGATACTATGGTTGGTACGAGTGGTGTGGGTTAATCAGGATAACACCTAGCGACAGAATGGTGTATTATCGATCGATGAACACGTTTTAATGGATGATCTGGTTATTTCGAGGGATATGTATATTTACGGTGTACGAGATCTACCAAAGGATTTACCATGTCTGTTAGAGTCTTGACTCGAAGTATCGAGTCGATTAACGAGAGGTACAGTAACTTGAATCCCTCTTTTTCGATTCGAACTAGTATTAGAAGCTACTAGAATATACTCGATACTCACAAATTTTAACATCGAAGTATCGAGTCCATTCACGAGAGGTACAGTAACTAGAATCCCTCTTTTTCGATTCGAATTAGTATTAGAAGCTACTAGAATATACTCAATACTCGTAAGTCTTAACATCGAAGTATCGAGTCCATTCACGAGAGGTACAGTAACTTGAATCCCTCTTTTTCGATTCGAACTAGTATTAGAAGCTACTAGAATATACTCGCTACTCACAAGTCTTAACATCGAAGTATCGAGTCCATTCACGAGAGGTACGGTAACTCGAATCCCTCTTTTTCAGTTAGAACTAGTATTCCATCCATTAGGATATCTCGAAGAAGCTACTAGAATATACTCGCTACTCACAAGTCTTAACATCGAAGTATCGAGTCCATTCACGAGAAGTACAGTAACTCGAATCCCTCTTTTTCTATTCGAACTAGTATTCGATCCATTAGGATATCTCGAAGAAGCTACTACAATATACTCGATACTCACAAGTCTTAACATCGAAGTATCGAGTCCAATAACGAAAGGTACTTCAATAATGAAGCTACTCGAATCCCTCTTTTTCGATTAGAACTAGTATTCCATCCATTAGAATATTTCGAAGAAGCTACTAGAATATACTCGATACTCACAAGTCGAGTAGAATATTACTGGTTGGTGCAGGCAACTTCTGAACTATTTTGAGTAGTAGTGTATACTACTGCTGTGTAGTCATTGCAGTCCACTACAGGATCTACTCAATTTGTGACATTGAGTCACAATGCACTCGAGTAGATCTCTCGGTTACTTTGAGTAGTGTATACTTTAGATTGAAGATACATTTGTTCTTTGAGAAGTTTGATCGAGCTTTCGACTCAATTTACAACTACCAATTTTTTCTACTCTAACAGGAAAATAATGTTACATCTTTCTGATGAAAATTTATTGCACTTTACAGGAGAAGACTGTGATCACCGAAGAAACTCAGTAAACGCACCCGCCAGCGATTTTTAAAGAAGAAACGTGACTGTTTTTAACCTAACAGGTGAGAAGGATTGGTTTATGCATAAATAATTCGATCTACATTTATCACGATTGTCCAAGCGAATTCTATAAAAACTTCCTCACGAAGTATTCCACGTATTTTTATACCTTACTTTAGTACCATTTTTGGATCAATTTTATTCTCCTTTGTAATTCGTTCAATTTTCGGACAAAATAGATATTTAAGTTGCACATTTTTCGAAAAATAGTAATTTAAATTAGAACTCGTGTATCGTCTATCGAGTGAACGATAGAAGAGTGAAATCTGTTGTTAAATAGTCATTCACCGGTAACGTTTGCAAACCGATATGCGAGTAAACGTTCCCTCGAACGTTATCCGGCTGCGTATTAATAGCGACCACAGGCAATGTCAATGACCAAATGAAATTGTTAAGCAGCCCGTTGTGGCCGTGTTACATCGAGTTAAATGGGGCTTTGTATGCGATAATAACTACCATTGACATAGACGAACGAGCGCCGAATTTAGCATGTTGCGCGAGATGAGGTTGTGTCAAGGATTTGCGACGTGAAATATTTCGAGCTGTCGTATACGGAAACGGAGTAGTCATTCCTGCTACTTTCTATTCAATAGTTGCTACTACCAGTTTTGTTACTACTGATCCTGTCGCTCGTACTGCTACTATGTAGTAGCGTCTACTGCGCGCGGTGTTACTATGTAGTAATTGCTACTCTTTATAGTGCCACTCTGTAGTGGGTGCTATTGCGTCCACTGCTACTATGTAGTAGTGTCTAACTCGTATATTGCTACTAGTAGTAGTATCTACCGCGCGTAGTGCCACAATATTATAGATTCTACCGTGTATGCTTCTACAACGTTACAGTTGTTCTAGCTACTAGTTAGCGTTTACCTACTATTATTGATACTACATAGTAGTCACTACTATTGCTATTTAATGGTTATTATTATCATCACTGCTACAATTACTATCATCATTCGTTTTATTTGAGAATTATTTACTCTGTTACTTCTTAGTTTAGTTACTTTATGTCATAACTTCTTAGTCTACTTATTTATGCTATTACTTCTTAGTCTGCTCATTTTTTGTTATTACTTCTCAGTCTAATTATTTATGCTATTACATCTCAGTCTACTTATTTATGCTATTACTTCTTGTCTGCTCCTTTTACGTTATTACTTCTTAGTCTACTTATTTATGCTATTACTTCTCAGTCTACTTATTTATGCTATTACTTCTCAGTCTACTTATTTATGCTATTACTTCTTGTCTACTCATTTTATGTTACTACTTCTTAGTCTACTTATTTATGTTACTACTTCTTAGTCTGCTCGTTTTATTTTATTACTTCTTAGTCTACTTATTTATGTTATTACTTCTTAGTCTACTTATTTATGCTATTACTTCTTAGTCTGCTCGTTTTATTTTATTACTTCTCAGTCTACTCATTTCTGCTGCTACTCATCGATCAGTTTTAATCGTTATTATTCCATTTGGTAATTGTTACCACTATTCCCACCACTGTTCAGCAGTCCCTACAAATGTCATCGTGCGAATTATCATATAAAATATCGTTCGTATTATCATACAGACACTCGCGGTCACTTCAACAACCCGATTGTATCTTCACAGATGATCATTATTCAATAAAATCTATGTCGTGCAGCGGATTCGAGTATCGCAGCCTCCGTGCTGCGCGATTTCCACGCTAATTAGATAATGATTTCCTTGCTTCTGAATGTTTTCGTGCTACATTGTGAATAATGGCACGTAAGTGTCACGATCCCCGCAAGGGGATACGACGTGCAAATTGGTCTCTAACGAATTTATCGATCGTTTGGAAAAATTTCTTTCCATTGTCGTATCATGGAGTGCGTCGAAACAAGTGCAATTGCAACAGTTTCGTGCTAATTTCTCTCTCCAGGTGACTTTTATATTTTCTTGAAAATACCAGTAGAATTTGGAAAAATTCGAAGACAATGACAAATATTATTTCTTAGAATTTCGTGGGCGAGAAATTTGGAAAAATTCTAAAATAATTGCAAATATTATTTCTTAGAATTTTGTGGGTGAGAAATTTGGAAAAATTCTAAAATAATTGCAAATATCATTTCTTAGAATTTCATGGGCGAGAAATTTGGAAAAATTCGAAAATAATCGCGAATATTATTTCTTAAGATTTCATGGGCAAGAAATTTGGAAAAATTCTAAAACAATCGCGAATATTATTTCTTAGAATTTTGTGAGCGAGAAATTTGGAAAAATTCGAAGACAATGGCAAATATTATTTTTTAGAATTTCATGGGCGAGAAATTTGGAAAAATTCGAAGACAATGGCAAATATTATTTTTTAGAATTTCATGGGCGAGAAATTTGGAAAAATTCAAAGACAATGGCAAATATTATTTTTGAGAATTTCATGGGCGAGAAATTTGGAAAAATTCGAAGACAATGGCAAATATTATTTTTTAGAATTTCATGGGCGAGAAATTTGGAAAAATTCGAAGACAATGACAAATATTATTTTTTAGAATTTCATGGGCGAGAAATCTGGGAAAATTCGAAAATAATCGCTAATATTGTTTTTCTAGATTTCACGGGCGAAAAATTTGGAAAAATTCGAAAACAATCGCGAATATAATTTCTCAGAATTTCGCGGGCGAGAAATTTTGAAAAATTCTAAGACAATCGGGAATATTGCCTATTTATCTAGATTTCGCGGGCGAGATATTTGTAAAAAAGATTCAAAGAAAATGGCGAGGATCGTTTGTTTTTATTTCGCGGACCGTGAGAAGTTTGGAAAAATTCAAAGACAATCTTGAATATTGTCTATTTGTCTAGATTTCGCGGGCGAGAAATTCGTAAAAAAGATTCAAAGAAAATCGCGAGGATCGTTCGTTTTTATTTCGCGGACCGTGAGAAGTTCGAAAAAGCTTCGGAGCGAACTTTGCTCGCGGTCTGGCTCGATCTCGCGCTCGAGTGTATCCCCCTATCTGGTTGGGTGCAGTCTGCACAATTCTGCACGGACGTTTCCCAAGCCGTAAAACGCAAGACGTAACCGTGCACGCGTCGGGGAGACCTTTTTCGTTCCCCGTCGTTCGGCGGAACAACCGTGGATCAATTGGCAGCGCAGAAACGACGAAGTGAGAATGCAGACCGTGTAACCTTCAGTAAGTTAACTACATTTGACCTCAATGCAATAATTAAGAGCAATCAGTTCGCGAAAGAATGCGGTAAAGCTGCTACGCGTGCCCGAGTCGAACGAGAGATTCGCAATGATGAATTGCCATTTTTATCCCCGGCGCCGTTGTTGCTCCATATCCGCCAATTGATTAGGTGAGGACTTAATGTACCGAGAGAGCCTGCCGTGGATCTAGGTCGATTCTCTGATCCTTAAGCGATCGTCCGCGGAAGACGCCGATCGATCTCCGACCTCGAGTCGTTTTCGCCAATTTGTGTCTTGAAATTTTTCAACGACGCGTACCGTTTCTTGTCATCGACACCGCGAGGACGCTGAACTTGACGACCAATGGAACGATGGTGACGTTGTGGCGAAAAAATCGGTGACTTTCTGGACCACGGTGTGGATCGACGTAGCATAGGTGTATCGACAATAGTAGGAAATATATTGAATGTATATCTTGAAAAATTGACTTTGACGAGGGCTAGTGTAGATCGAGGAAACACAGGTATATTGACAATAATAGGAAATAGTGAATGTAAATCTTGAAAAATTAACTTTGATGAGGCCTAGTGTAGATCAAAGAAACATAGGTATATTGACAATAGTAGGAAATAGTGAATGTATATCTTGAAAAATTAACTTTGATGAGGCCTAGTGTAGATCAAGGAAACATAGGTATATTGATAATAATAGGAAATAGTGAACTTGAAAAATTCACCTTGATGAGGTCTAGTATAGATCAACGAAACATAATCATATTGACAATAATAGAAAATAGTGAATGTAAATATTAAAAAATTCACCTTGACGAGGTCTGGTGTAGATCAACGAAACACAGGAGAATCTACTTTATTCTCGTGCACAATGTAATTAAAACAGAAATCGAAATTTACGGTATTAGAATTTAACGAATATTGACAATAATAAAAGAGAAATAGTGAATTAAAAATATTTTCAATTTACCTTGATGAAATCTAGAGGGGATCAAGGAAATCTTTAGTGGAACTAGCTTTATCGTTACACACAGTGTGATTGGAACAGAAATTGAAGAATTTAAGGGTATATTAACAATAATAGGAAGTGTTCGAGAGAAATTATAATTGAAAATTGTAGTACAAGAGTTCTTTTGTTGGAAATGCAGAAGTGGCACGAGGGATCGAGCGACGAACAAACATGGAGAACGCCAAGGAGGAGACGATAAACATGCAGCTTATCGGCTCCGAGAGTCCGTACAAGTACGTCTGTTTCTACTTAAGATATTCACTTCCTAAAATCAGTGAACTCGATTCAAACGGGAATCGATGCGATCGAATCCGAATCGTTCAAGAGGGAAATACTTTTCACGCGTTGCGTCGATCTTATTTTTCATTTATTTATTTATTTATTTATTTTTTTCGATGGTAATTTGAATATTTCACGTATTCGAGAACCATTGCATCGTCGAGCGTGTACGAACACCGTGCTCGAAATATCGAAAACCAAAATTCGAGAACGCAGATTACATTTGCAAATTGATGCGATTGCAGAGTTAACAACGAAATCGCCGGAAGTGGCCTGAACGCGTCGGAAGTTCCAATATCACCGACTACAAACGTAGAAGACTACGACCCCCATAAACATCGAAATAGGCCAAATCCAACTTCGTAAGTATGGGAAATTTACGTACAGCCCCCTCCAACGATCTCTCGCTCGGTTATCGTCGCTGAAGTTTCTTTAAAAAAGCTATCAATACTCGAATATCATTAACAAAATTACGATTCACCGAATATAGTTTAAACATAATTTAATTTCTAGTTTCTTGATTATCTTCTACGATAATTGTAATTAAAATAGAATCGTAAGGCATGAAAAGTCGTAATAAGAAACATTTTCGTTTCTATCGAAAATAAATTTAACAATCTACAAAGTTTCTCTATTTCAATATACAGAAGGCAGTGAGAAAAATATAGATCGAACGTTTTTAAAAATGATTATCGCACCAATAAGTTCTTCGCGAGTAATTTTGCATTTCGATCGATCCCAATATCCCAATATTAAAATTGTTCAATTTTTTTCTTAATCAATTTTCACGATTACCTCGTTAGAGCGCATGTGGGTTATCGAACAGACATTTCTCGAGTTGGTGTAAAATTGATGAACGTTTTGTTGACAGAAACGCGGAGACTCTGATTCACTTGCTGAAAGGTAGCCTGGGTACAGGGATTCTGGCGATGCCGAATGCATTCTGCAACAGTGGACTTGTGACCGGTGTTATAGCTACAGTGATCATAGGAGTGTTATGCACTTATTGCTTGCACGTACTAGTGAAAGCTCAGTACAAACTGTGTAAACGGTTAAGAGTTCCTATATTGAGTTATCCAATGAGCATGAAGTACGCTCTCGAGGAAGGTCCTGAGTGTGTTAGATGGTTCGCACCGTATGCACCGTAAGTACGATTCACTCGAGACACACACAAACACACATCAACATTCATTCTCTTTTTCAACTGTCTTTTTCATTCCAGTCATTCGAACTTAAACTCGACAGACTCTCCTCGGCTCTTGGTGAACGTAATTTTATTTCTTGAACATTCTCTTCGTTCGATCGTTTCGTGCATAGGAATATTCGCTGAACATTCAATCGAAAATATTCTTATACGCAAAGATTAGTACAGAAAGAATTTTTACATCGCCAAAGAGGAGCTGTTCATTCGATATTCAGACTGAAATTATTTATCCGAATAATAACGGACAGAATGATCTTTTCTTCGGTAATTTTTTCGCACAAAAATCAATTAACGTATCTTGACGAAGGAAACGATATTTGAAAATGAAGGTTGAAGTGTTTATTCAGGATCGACGTATACGTCGTGCGTTTGTAACAGTTTGAGAGCAACGTGACGAACGATTGAACCGAGTTTCAGTAGTAGTGTCTTGGACAGACGTTGTCTGATCGCGAACGACCGATTCCACTAGCTGCTACGATGCACATGGACTACTGTGAAAATTCCAAATCGGGGCTGCTTGTTAAATGAAACGAAAGTACATTTGAAGGTGTTCTGTATTTTATCGTAGAGTCTTTGATTTCGTTTTTAGTCGATGTTACGTAATATAAAATAAATAATAGACGATAGAGCAGACATTACAATTAACACCTCTGCTGAGAAACTGATCTAAAAATATTAATATTGTAGAAACACCGATATTATATATACAACAAGGTTACACGTGTAACTATAAATTCGTGTAACTACAACGATTATAATATTTCAAACATATTACAAATAATCCTATCGAATAAATTGACAATCACACCGAACTTAATTCGTACGTACGGTAAAAAGAAAGAAGTTTCCAGCTGCACAAATAATCTCAAATTCCTAACAAATTCTCTCTCTATCTTTCTCTCTCTCTCACTCATGCACAAATGATGTCTCTCTTCCTCGAACATTTTTAAGACCTCGACAATTCACACATACACGCACCCCACAATCATTCTCACAACAGCGGTTTCAAAGCGCTCGTGCAATTGTAACATGAAAGTTGATATTATTTGCAGAGGACTCGTAGACGGGTTCATGATAGCGTATCAATTGGGAATATGCTGCGTTTATATCGTATTTGTAGCGTCGAATATAAAGCAGGTAAATAACAAGACGCAAAGATCTCTCTGTCTCACTTCGTCGCCCAAGCCGGACCGAAAAATAAGCGAAAAAAAAAAGCGAACGCTTTCGAGAACATTCGTGAAATGAAAGAAACCCTCGAGTGAAAGATCCAAAAAAAAAAAATAAAATAAAATAAAATAAAATAAAAAAAAAAATAAAAAAATAAATAAAAAAACCAGCCATCGAAACTGGACCGATCGATCGAACTCATTGATATCGTTCTCTGTTCTGTTGATGAACGCAGGTGGCGGACCAGTACTGGGAACCATTGGATGTTAAAACCCACATGCTCATTTTATTGCTACCGCTGATTTTGATAAATTACGTTAGGAATCTGAAGTTACTGGCGCCGTTCTCCACCCTGGCGAACGCGATCACGTTCGTCGGCCTTGCCATGATCCTGGTTTATATGTTCGAGGATCTGCCATCGCCCAGCGAGAGGGAGATGTTCGGTACATTGAGAAATTTCTCACTTTATTTTGGTACGACGTTGTTCGCTTTGGAAGCCGTCGGAGTGGTAAGTTTCCGTAATTTATTTCTTCTTTCTTAAATCATGTAAGATAATTTCACGATTATTTTTAATCGTCTCCTTTAAATATCTGATCGAGGATCTAATCGAAAGAACTGGTCAAAATATGGGAAAGAAAAGGAGTAGTTGAGAAATACTTTAGACGTGGGGTTTTGCTAATCTGTGCAATTGTTTTTGTTCTTTAATTACTTCCTTTGAATATCTGATCGAGGGTCGACTCGAAAGAGCGAAATATGGAGAATAAAAATAGTACAAAAATACTTTATATGTGGGGTTTTGCAAATCTGTGCAATTGTTTTTGTTCTTTAATTACTTCCTTTGAATATCTGATTGAGGGTCGACTCGAAAGAGCGAAATATGGAAAAAAATAGTGCAAAAATACTTTAGATGTAGAGTTTTGCAAATCTGTGTAATTGCTTTTGCTCTTTAATCATCTTCTTTAAATATTTCATCGGGGATCGACTCGAAAGAGTGAGTCAAATTATGGAAAAAAAAATTGTACAAAAATACTTTATATGTGGGGTTTTGCAAATCTGTGCAATTATTTTTGTCCTTTAATCACATTCTTTAAATATCTGATTAAGGATCGACTCCAAAGAGCGAAATATGGAAAAAAAAAATAGTGCAAAAATACTTTACACGTGGAGTTTTGCAAATCTGTGCAATTGTTTTTACTTTTTAATCATCTTCTTTAAATATTTCATCGAGGATCGACTCGAAGGAGCAGGTCAAAATATATAAAAAAAAAAAAAAGAAAAGTAATACAAAAAATTCTGCAAAACTATGCTCTGTCGAAAAATTTATAAAACGCGAGATAGAATATTGAGATTAGCGATATTTTAAACTTTAGACGAAACACGACTTCATGATAAAAAGTTCGTGAAACGCGAGGTAGAAAATTAAAATTAACGATATTTTGGAATTTAGACGAAACGAGACGCGATTCGTGGTAAAATCGCACGGAATGTGATTCCTCGTTAAAAAATACGTCGAAATTGTGGAATAGTTTTTTCTCGTAAGAGGCTTCCTTTCCGAGAAAAGAAACTTCGAACGTTGTTCGGTGCACGTGCTCCGATTAAAGGCCGATTTCTATTATCCGTTTAAATACGTTCCGTATCCGACAAATACAGTCAATGAAAAGAAGAACGGTGTACAATGTATGTATATCTTTCTTCTTTTCATCAATTACATTCGTCGGATACGGAACGTGCCCGAACGAATAATATAAATCGACCTTAAGGCGCCTCAGTGGTTCTCCGCGCGGTGCAACGGTGCACACGATGCATTCGAATGCACACGATGCACTCGATCATCATTAAAGTCAATTTTCTCGGAAACGATGCCTCGAACGATAAAATTCTATCGCATATTTTTTGTTTATTTCAAGACAACGGTTAAATATCATCGTTGATCATTTAACATTATCAAAGTTATCGGATAATCTCTACTAAAAGATATTTTAACACTTTGTAAATATACCAACGCGACATTCTCGCGAACACAAAATTATCAATCTACCAATAGATACATTTATCGCAATAATATCGACGATTTTGATATTTGGAAGTCGTAAATTTGATTAAAAATCGTTCAGGAATCTTTCACGACGAACAGTGTATCGTTGGAAGAGTATGTAATAATATCGACAATTTTGAAATTTGGAACCGTAAATTCGATTAAAAATCGTTCAGGAATTGTCATCGACGAACAGTGTGTATCAGACACACTTGAAAGAGTATGTCAACCGAGTGGTAAACCGTACGGAGCGGAATATTTCTGTTCAACAGAGATGCACAATTTAGAACAATATCCTCTACGATCGTGGTAAATTGATTTTCCAATTTTGCCCCTACCATCGATCGATCTATCATTTGGCCTCGTCGATCGTCCCCCGTCACTGTTAGCGAAACGAGTAGCCTGCGCTTAGAATAGATCGACGGCGCTGCCGCATCGTTAATAAACAAATAACCGACCACTTACGAACAAGTTTGAGATTGTCGTGATCAGATTGTCAGTGCGTCAATGCAATCCCTGCTATTACTTCTCAGCTGTTCTCAGCCCGACGGATGACCCCAGTGGTTCTCAAACATAATCGTTAATTTTCGGATCGTTTCTCGGGAATAAAAATAAAAATATACACTCGTCCAGTTTCGTTTCCTTTCTCGAGAATGAAAATAAAAATATACACGCGTCCAGTTTCGTTCCTTTCTCAAGAATAAAAATAAAAATGTACACGAGTCAAGTTTCGTTCCCTTCCCGAGAATAAAATTGTATTCTTTTAAATAATATTCGAACACCTTTTTTTTTCTAATTTTTTAGTATTTTTCCATAAAAATATTTCGATACGAATGTTTTATGGAAATTTCCAATTTACTACAGAATAATTGATTTCTCTGTTGCAGATAATCGCGCTGGAGAACAATATGAAAACTCCGCAATACTTTGGCGGCTACTGCGGTGTCCTCAACATTGGTATGACCGTGATAGTGGCCCTCTACATTCTTATGGGGTTCTTTGGCTATATAAAGTATGGAGATGAGGCTGGGGGTAGCGTTACCTTTAATTTGCCCCGGGATCAGGTGTAAGTAACCTTCACGTGGTGTCGATTCGATTAAATGGTCGTTGGAAAGGTATTATTATTTATTTATATAATAGACGTCACGACATTGAGTGCAAATTTTCTACTGTACAAGTGTTTATATATTTGATAAATAATAATATGCTTGTATCTACCATTTTCGAACTCGATTTGATCTTTCAACTCACCTAATTGTTTACTATAATTTTAGTTATTGTAATTTTCCACGAATTTGTTTCACAGTATGGCGCAAAGCATCAAGATCATGTTTGCGATCGCCATTTTCATCACCCACGCCCTCCAAGGATACGTCCCTGTCGAGATAATATGGTACACTTACCTGGATCATAAGATACAGAGGCGAAAACTCTTCTGGGAGTACGTTTGTCGAACAATCATCACCTTGGCGACGTGTAAGTGCATTCGTTGCTCTCGAACGATTACGTTTACAGTCGGAACGAAATCAGCTGATTGCTCAAGGCCACTGGCCATCCCTACCGTTACCTGCGTCGGCCACCCCACCACTTTCTAGCGTCAACTTTCGACTGGTGCAGTGCGGTTAATTTGATCTCGATAAAATGAAAACACAGCACTGTTAAATTTACTATTACCTTTATCAACGAATGGTAAGTTCAGTTTTCCACTTACCGACAGTCCATCGAGTGTACTTCAAAGTTCAACGACACACCGAAGATGGAATGCCCCGAGTTTCGAGTAGACGACTACCGTGACCAATTGGATGCAAGACTTCGAAATAATTGACTTCAGTCGAGGACTGACAGCTGAAGATTTCGCTACAATCCTCGATCTTGATAGTGTCAAATGGCCTGACCAAGAGGAAACCCTTAAGTTCGGGTCAATGAAAGAATCGACTTACAATTAGATAGCGAGAGACAATAACCCTCTACTGTTACGTGTAAACTGTCTTCAAAAAAAAAAAATAACGCGTCCATGATACCGTGAATTGCTTTAAGGTTCAATTACATTTTACCATTCATTAATACGGACAAGTTTTTTCGAAGCCAGTGTACACGCTCCGCAAAGTAAAGGGTTTACAAAACTAAAACCAGAGGATGATGCGATACACTCGAGTCCATTGCTACTCTCAATGAGTAGCATTGAAATACTACCCATTTCAATGAATGCTGTCGAACCATGAGTATCTGAGTCATCAATCAAGGAAGTAAGAGGGGGAAGGTTTCCCTCTCAACGGGATAACTGATGAGTAGCGATGGGACTGAGACGTGTTGTATCACCAAGTTCACATCCTTCATTATAGATTTGTATCATTATACAAAATACATTGTTAAATTTCGAGCAATCCAAAACTCTGAAACAGCTAGATTCGTTACGAAAAGTACATTATCAAATTTCGAGTACCACTGAGCTTTGATAGCCTACAATGTACAGATTGTGGTCTACAACTACATCAACAATATACAGAATGTACTATTAAATTCCCAGCGTTCCAGAGCTTCGATAGTAACCTGATTACATTCACCAATATCGACGAGCACATCTTGTTAATATCAATAACGACCGGTTAGACAGCTGTACACTTGAACGCAATCTTTGCGATACGTATCGGTACTAGAGAGCACGTGATTGGATCAGTCCCATCGCTGTGACTGGACAGTCACCCAAATCGGTTCTTTCGTTGACCTCGAGTCCCTCGACCTTAACTATCTCACGAACATCAATGACGCTTAAACGATTTCTTCTCCCCAGTCACGTTGGCGGTCGCAGTGCCCAGGCTGGGTCTCTTCATCTCCCTGTTCGGTGCACTGTGTCTCTCGGCCCTTGGGATCGCGTTTCCAGCGATCATCGAGATCTGCGTACTATGGCCGGAAAGGGAGTTGGGCCCGTGCATGATCTACCTGGTGAAGAACCTCTGTCTGATCGTGTTCGGTCTACTCGGTCTGGTGGTCGGCACCTACGTCAGCATCGTCGACATAATAACCTCCTTCAAGTGAAGTTTCACCGAGCGATTGGGGCAGGAACGACCGAGGGAAAGGGCGAAGAGGGGAATGAGAGAGAGAGGAGGAGGAGGAGGAGGAGGAATTTGGGAACACTCTGTTCGCGTAGGGGACGCGCCGCGGCTTCTCACAATTTAGCTTGCAGAGCGGCGCCTTAGGTAGACAGTGCCTCGTTTAAACGCAATGGCAGAGAGTATTTTAGGGTAACGCGAGCAACCAGAGAGCATTCGGGAATAAACGCTTCATCCGCGTCACAACCGCCGTTCTAGCACACGTAGACCGAGGTTCGTAGATTTTTAAGCGGTAGGCCGAGAGGTGTAGTACGGTGTTGGGCAGATGCTTCGGGTGGACAGAGTCTCTGGTCATTGGTCAGGGACGAACGATGTTCAGAAATACGTGAGACGAGTAACCTGGACCCCGTGTTTATAGTTTGTGAAACAATTTGGTCAAACTTCGCTCGAGTTTAGCGTGTTTTGAAACACGTATCGATGGAAACGTTCGAACGCGATTCTTCATCGATCTTCACGATTCGTAGCACTCGAGATTCGTTTGCAAGTGACCTAACCTCAATGTTACTGCTTGCCAGTTACGCGCAAGTTCTCGCTAAACGTTTCTTAGACGAGTACGTTTCGTTAGAATACTTTTCTAAATCGATCGATTCCTCCAAGGAAGCTAAGCTATTTTATTCGCTTAGCAAACTAGACACAAGTCTCGAATTCAATGTCACGTGAAAACGAACCTTGTCGCGTATCGAGAACAGCGTAACATGCGGATTAACCGAGCTAGGAAATTTCCGAAGTATTTAGAGTAGTGTGATAATATTATTGGATCTACATCGATGATTGTATCGGTGTATTATCAGATCTCTGTTGATGATGTCTGATGACGTAGCTCGGAAAGAATGCGTGTTCGTATCTTTCATCGATACGATTGGAAAGATATGCGGGCAAAGTATGACCAAATGTTCCAGGTACGCTTGGTACGTGCTGGGGTCACTGATAAAAGGAACAAAGGACGATTCGATTGTTGATCACTTTTACATTCGGTGAGGTCCGTTCTCGATGATCGGTGATGGTTCCTGAAACCTTGGACCAAAGCTCGGTAACCCGGTGATAGAAATGTACTAATTGCAAGGATGAAAAATATTGTAAACGTGTGTCTCGCCGAAAGACACTCCGAAGTTCAAGGCCGAGTTGGATCACGTTTCTTGCCACTTGCAGTCGTTGAGATTACACGCGTTCCTTCGACGAAGAGAAGTGTCCTTTAACATGGTGCCTACATGCATGACTGATCTCTAGTTCAATTTAGTCGCACTGCCTATAAGTATTAGAATAAGTACTATCGTGCACGAATTAGAATCTCCAATGTTGGGGTATTCCGCGATGAAAGTATTTTTAGATAATTCTCAAGACAGCCTGTATCGTGTAAGCGAATTCTCGCGTCCGGGTCACCGTTCTTTCCCCCCCACTTCGAGACAGCGAAGGCACGGAGGCGGAGCGGGGAGAGCCGAATCGAGTGGTGGGGGTAGCGCCTCCCAGTGACCCTGGCGACCAACTTATTCTGCCTCGAGTAGAATACCGTAGGCGATCGGTGCGTACGTAACGTTAGATCGATTTAAGAGTTTTAAAAAGAAAAAAAAAAATGTCCCTTCGAACGTTTCGCTCGCGCAACGCGTTCCACGAACCGCTTTTAATTCGAAACAGAAGATCCGCGTATTCATCCTTACAATTAGTATCGCGTATTGCGAAGCTTGGTCGCGTTATAAAAAAAAAAAGAAAAAACGTCTCGATCGTTTTCGAACCTCCGTTGATAGAATTTACGCTCGTTCGTTCGCCAATCTCACGTTAACGTGATCGCTGAAACGGCTCTAATTTATTTCGATAAGTTGGAACGCGCGATCGACCCCGAGACGAAACGAGTCGTTAGAAATTTACGAGAGCGACCAGCGTCGAGCGTTAAACGATTACGTAATATCGATACTCGTGCAATTGTCCAGTTCGAAACCCGTGACGAATCGTACGACGATGCCCAGCACTGGACTCGCAGCGCTCTTGAAAACGAACGGAAATAAAGACAAATCGTCGATGTTGTCTCGCGACAAACAGAAACCTGTGATCGAAGATTTTATACAGGAACGAACGATGCGTTTCTATTGAGTTACAGATATATACAGACGTTAATTGTTCTCCAACTTCCAGTAGGATCGTACGCAGTCGTTCAGGGAGAGGGGTAGAGGGGGGCATTCCTTCGTCTCGGTGATACGAGTACTTACGTTCGCGGAAAGAATCGACACGTGTCCGCGCGTACGTTTCAAACGCGGTTCTCGTGTACACGTACACATGTACAGTGGGTGTGCTTCAGGCGTTGACAAAGGATATTTTGACAATTGTATTCTTGTATTCGTAGAAAAAAATGTTCTTTTTAATTCGCCGATTATGGAGGATTTTATAAAATTAAATAAGAGAAGGTTAATGTTATCAAAGAGGATGTAGAAGATAATGTGAGAAATTATTTTTTAGATGAAGAAACTAGAAAGGGTTGAAGTAAATGTAACAGAAGATGTTAAGTAATTTTTCAAGAATAGTTCAAGGACAGTAATTCTTCAAGAATAGTTCAAGAACAGTTCATGAACAGTAATTCTTCAAGAATAGTTCAAGAAGAGTAATTCTTCAAGAATAGTTCAAGAACAGTAATTCTTCAAGAATAGTTCAAGAACAGTAATTCTTCAAGAATAGTTCATGAACAGTAATTCTTCAAGAATAGTTCAAGAACAGTAATTCTTCAAGAACAGTTCAAGAACAGTAATTCTTCAAGAATAGTTCATGAACAGTAATTCTTCAAGAATAGTTCAACGAGATTCGTTTTACTATTTCTGAAAGAAAATTCAACGAGATGAAAATTCATTTCAATTTCTAAAAAAGAGTTTCATAAGATCAAAATTAATTTTACTGTCTCTTAATTTACTATCTCTACTATCCAAATAAGGGTGGAGACAATTAATTTTACTTAAAGGAGAACGTGTAGCAAGATTGATATTAACATCGAAGATCACGATTGAATTAATCGAATGGAGGTTTTCTTCGAAATTCGGAACAATATTTGAAAAGTCCTCTCAACGTCTGAATCTCGCGCGCTATAATCGTACACCATGATGGAGAAAAGCATTAACACGGATGAGGAGGAAGGTCTGAACGTCGACAGACACACACGCAGAGCATTGTTACGTCTTATTGTCTATTCGAGGAGCTTGCACAACGATTCTCGCCGCTGCAAGCGGAGCAGGGTAAACCGAAGAAAGTTCAAACGACATCGTGAAGACGAATTATCGCTACTTTGTACCGTCACTGCCGGGAAACTCGCTCGGATCATCGCGCAAAAAAGAAAAAAGAAAAAAAAAAAAGATTACATAGAGGAGACAAACAGAAAACAATCGCGATCTCAAATCCTATTGCATCGTCGGCACGTTCGTTCTCAGTTTAAATGTTTTCAGGCTCATCGACCGATCCACGACGATCGCATAATCATTCTTCGCGAATTTCGACCAGGGCCGTGACAAGGCAAGGGCAAAAGTGACTGAAAAAAAAAATTGAAAGTTTCGAGTTTCAAAAATGCTAAACAAAATTGAATCAAATGTTTGGACACTTCATCGTTAGGTTCGCGAAAGTAATTACCATCTATTTTGATTTTTCTTCGAAGATTTCGAGATTGAAACTTTTTCTCGCGACAAGATGAAAGACATACGTGTGTCTAGGAATACGTCAAACCAATAGAAAATTTCGAGATCAAAATTTGTTTTCGTGACAAGATGAAAGACGTGCTACATACGTGTATTTAGAAATATGCGAAACGAATAGAAAATTTCGAAATCAAAATTTCTTTTGCGACAAGATGAAAGACATACGTGTGTTTAGCAATAGGCGAAACGAATAGAAAATTTCGAGATCAAAATTTTTTTCGCGACAAGATGAAAGACGCGTATGTCTAGAAATACGTCAAATCAATAGAAAATTTCAAGATCAAAATTTTTTTTCGCGACAAGATGAAAGACATACATGCGTCTAGCAATATACGAAACGAATAGAAAATTTCAAGATCAGAATTTGTTTCGCGACAAGATGAAAGACATACGTGTGATTAGCAATAAGCGAAACGAATAGACGATTGATCAATTTTCCATCGTTGTCCAATGTCAAGATAGCAAAATACCTAGACACGGCCCTGATTCTGACGCAAACACTCGTTCGTCGTCGGGACGCTTACCGGTTCGAATCGTTTCGTTCGACTAACACGAATTTTCTTCGATTTTCGACGTCCACCGTGGACAATGTCGCGTCAATTGTTTAACAACGAGACAAACATTTCGTGCGCAGTAGGCTTCGTTGAATCGTATTTGCTTCTCTCGTGAATATTTTCATGGGAAAATTGTGTCGCGCGAGAAAGAATATTCGAGAATATTAATAATACGTTAACATACGGAAGAAATTCAATAACCACCGGTAGCCGTGCAACGTTGACTTCGAATTATGAACAAAGTGTAGTTCCAGTCTGAGAGATGTTCGAAAATTGTAGTTATATTTTAAGAAACGGGTGAACTTTTTAAATCGCAGGAGTATAATGTCGATGTACTTCGATCACGAGCAACGAAATTATAGTAGTTTAAGAGCGGTGGAACGATGACGACATTGTTCATTGAAGAATTGAGCAGAAAAAACAAATGATACAACGAATGTAACGAACCTGGGGAGAAATTCTTTTAGATCGAAAATCGAAGGTCGTACTTACGATAATTGAAAGCATACGTGTAGGATATTGGTGAAAAACCGGGTTCGCGTCCACGGGCATCCCTTATTTCCGACTGTACCGATTTATTCAGAAACAATCGTCGAGTTTTGTACGTTTCTAAAGGGTTTTTTCTTAAGAGATCCGCATTTTGTGTGTATGTTTTAAATCTGAGTTCTTTCTTTTTTGTCATAATATGTCTGATATAATAAACTCTCTATTCTTACCTGCGCCGCCTGATTTATCCCGAGCGCGTCCACTTCGTCGTAAGATGGCGTAACTACTCGCGACGATTCTCCTTGAAAATAATTCTGTATTAATATATCAACATAACATTGTTCGTTGTGAGTTCAAAATTAATTCCGTGACTGATATTCCAATAGAGTAGAACCTCGATAATTACAACCTCGATACTTGCACACGAAGGTACATTAACGAGGTAAGAGGTGGATATAACAGATAGTAGTAACCATAAGGACTGGAGATATACTTTTGTGCTACTGCTTAATGAATACCCCCATAATTGCACCTATCTCGATACATTACTCCTTGGATACCCCCATAAATGCACCTACCTCGATACTTGCACGTAAAAATCGTTGCATTGTATTTTCCAGTAGAATAGATGGTCACTTAGAAACGAAGTTAATGGTGGATAGATACTGGTAACCATAAGTAACCATAATGCAACTATCGGGGTTCTACTGTGTAAACCTGTAAAGTTTCATTCGCTCGTTTCTTAACTCTTCTTCCAGTTGGGCTTACAAACAACCTCGATACTTGTACGTGAAGGTATGTTAACGAGGTAAGAGGTAGATGTAACAGATAGTAGTAACCATAACCACTGGAGACATACCTTTCTGCTACTGCTTAATGAATACCCTCATAATTGCACCTATCTCGATACATTACTCCTTGGATACCCCCATAAATGCACCTACCTCGATACTTGCACGTAAAAATCATTGCATTGCGTTGTCCAGTAGAACAGATGATCATTCAGCAACGAAGTTAATGGTGAATAGGTACTGATAACCATAAGTTACCATAATGCAACTATCGGGGTTCTACTGTGTAAACCTGTAAAGTTTCATTCACTCGTTTCTTAATTCTCCTTCCAGTTGTGCTTGCAAAACAAAACGAAAAACGACAACGACAACGGGGTAAGGGAAAAATTCTACGTTGGTTTCTTTTTTATATAATGTATTGTAATTTTCACTAATTCGTACGATTCCTAGTAAATGCTTCGTCAGACTTAGCTGGGCTATTATTTCTCTGTAAATCGGATTGCAACGCTAGGGTGTGCGTGATCGACGTGGACCCTTTCTGAATCATTTACCACGGAGCGGGATCAGCGTACTCCGTTCGCTTATAAATTCAATTTAGATCTGGTCCTCGCGAACGTTGAAAATAATTATTCAAAGACTTGTGTAACAGTCCCTGAAAATCGACTCGATAAATTTCACCGATCCAATTTCATTCACCACCGTCGATCTTATTATTACATTAGCATTCGGAGAGGGTCAACGTGGTTGCCTTCGAACATTGCAAAAACCTCGATTTCTGGATCGATCGAGCCGATCCGTTTTCAACAACAATCTTTCGGGACAGAAATAAGGTACGAACGTGCGTCGGTGTTTAAATATATGCTTTTTTTTTTCTTTCTTGCTTTTATACGTGTAAACCGAAGGATACATCGTTTAATGTTAAATCGAACCGCGATATTCTTTGCGCTTCAATGTCCACGCCCACTTTTCTTACATCGAGAAACTGTCGTAAACGAATAATAATAATAATAATAATAATAATAATTCTATGCACAACAATCGCGTAGCGGTATTGGGCGGGAATCACCGTCGTAAAGGTTTCAAATAAATCACAGAGGAAACGGAAGTGCGTGACACGACACTCCGACAACGTCCTGGAATGATAATTAATTTAAACAACGGAAACGGTGTTTACGTTACGAGAGAGTACGGGGAACCTTCGTTGTACCCGAAATAAATATACTGAATAAATACGTTCCAGTAAACTTATGTTAAATACACGCAATTACAATCGAAAATTGATCGATAACTTTCTACACGCATTCACAATCCTGACCGTCATCGTTCACTGACTTACGCTACGATACCCCCAGTGATTCTATCGAATTAACAATATTCTATAAACGCAGTAAAATAATGTCGCGAGATATTCGGGATAATATTCTCGTGGAAACGAACGAGGAGAATACATTTATCTATCGATGATAAATAAAACATCGAAGTAGTCGTGATATTGGAAAACAAAATTAAACGAGTGAAACGAATGAGAGAGTGTTTTTCGAGATTTAAAATAAGATAATATTCGTAAGGGACCAGGAAGAATCATTGGTATTTTCATTTTCAGAATACGTTTCGAGGAATTGTAAAGAATCGAGGGGAGAAAAAAAAATGAAAAAAAAACGGAAAAACAACAGCGAAAGAATTTACTGTAGTGTTCTCCAGGTGCTTCGAGCCGTAACCAAAGGAAACGATTGGTTGACGCAGGGACCAGCTACGCCGTGGCTGGAGGAGCCATTTGCAACACCAAAGGGAGAACCGGTTTCGGATTACGCGTGGTCACCACTGAAGTAACTACTCTGCATCATGAACAGTTTGTCGATGGGGTTGTGAATCGCCGCGTGCAAACTCTGCGACAAAGAGGGCGCCTCGTTCGACGTGGGTCCGTGGTGCGAGTGGGAGCCACCCTGATGGCCGCCATCTTGACCACCGCCACCCTCGTTCTCGCCTATATCGAAGCCAGCTTCCGTTCCGTCCAACGACAAATCGCTGCTGCAGAAGCTCTCGCCCGAGTGGCCTGGGTATGCATCTGAAATCCAGGAAGTGACTGGTCAGAGAAACAATGTCTGGGAGAGTTAGATCTCTTTTGATTGGTGTTCGATGTAAGTTAGGTCCAGGTTAGGTCTCTCGTTTGATTTGTGTTGGATGTGAGTTACGTTCGAATTAGGTCTCTCGTTTGATTTGTGTTGGATGTGAATTAGATTAGAGTTAGGTCTCTCGCTTGATTCATGTTGGATGTGAGTTAGGTCCAGGTTAGATCTCTCGTTTGATTTGTGTTGGATGTGATTTACGTCCAAATTAGGTCTCTCGTTTAATTTGTGTTGGATGTGAATTAGATTAGAGTTAGGTCTCTCGCTTGATTCATGTTGGATGGAAGTTAGATCTAGGTTAGGTCTCTCGTTTGATTTGTGTTGGATGTGAGTTACGTCCGAATTAGGTCTCTTGTTTAATTTGTGTTGGATGTGAGTTAGGTTGAAATTAGGTCTCTCGTTTGATTTATGTTAAATGTGAGTTATGTCTGTGTTAAGTTTCTCGTTTTATTTGTGCTAAATGTGAGTTAGGTCCAAGTTAGGTTTCTCGTTTAATTTGTGTTGGATGTGAATTAGGTCCGAGTAAAGTTTCTCGTTTGATTTGTGTTGGATGTGAGTTAGGTCCAAATTAGGTCTCTCGTTTGATTTGTCAACTGTGTACTAAATCTGAATTAAAAGTCTCTTAATTCAGAGAGACTGATCAGAGAAACAAAGTCACATCCAAATTAAGTCTTTCGTTTGATTTGTACTGGATGTGTATTAAGTCCAGGTTTGAACGATCCAAACACTTCGCAAAACGCGATAGAAACAATTTGGTTTAGAAACAATCTCTATGGGTTAGACATGCAGAACGTTTACAAAAGTGTGGGAAGTTTATTTAGGATCAATTGTAAAAGTTAAAGTAATGAAAAGAGTTCTTGTAGACATTCGTCCAATGAAGCTCAATTTACACGTTCTAGAGAAACGCTAACCTCAAAGTACCTCCGTATTTAAAAGTAAGATAAAAAAAAAAATCATTTCAAAAGGGTTAGAGAAACGATGAAACTAATGCTCTTCCGCGTAACAAGTGTCAGAGATACTTGGACTTCTCTACGGTAGACAGGTATGATTACTCGTTGTTTGAAAGGAATGGACCTCGAGAGAGAGGTTAGGTATGAATAATTCTCTGGTTTCCCGCGCATGAATTTCGACAAGCTCCGCGTGTTAATGAATGTCTACGGTGAGAAGAGACTTACCGTCGGGCGAGTACGGGTTATTGGGGTTGAGCGGTTGGGTGGCTGAGGGGAAGCTAGAAGATTCCCCGTCGCGCATGTTCATGGCGTTCAAGTAATGACCTGCGAACGAGATCAGACAATTGGCATTGTACCAAGTGACATTTTACCAAAGCCCCATTAACCAGTCTTCGCGAAATCTCGCAACGGTTCGGGTGAATAGAAGAAAAAGGACGAAACAAGGATTCGTAGCACCGTAGTAAGTGGACATATTCTAATGAACAAAGCACAAGTAATTTGGGACAGGCTGCAACTAAGGTAGAGGTATAAGAAACGTTAATAAATTCATCCTCGTGTACTCGTGTACATTTACTCGTTAAGTTTACACAGGGCGATGTAACGTACAGGGTGTTTCGGGATGGTAAAATCGACCACAGGGAGATTCTACGTGTAAAAACAAATAAAAAACGCAGAATGAAATTTTTTCGTACGAGGCTTCCTTTTCGAGGAAATCGAGTTTGGAAATATTCGGGGTACGCGCGCCATGCATACTGCAACGTCTGACCCACACGACTTGCAACCACTTGTAAGATCACTCGTTCATAGACGCCACGCGTTAAGTAGAAATACCGAGCACTGATCAGCCACGTTCTCCAAACAGTACCGAATCTTCAAAATCAATTTCCTCGAGAACGAAGCACCGTACGTAAAAATATTATTACAAATTTTCGATTCATTTTTATATACAGAATCACCTGTTTACAGACCCCTATGCGTTAAGTAGAAATATCGAGTACTGGTCAGCCACGTTCTCCAAATCGTACCGAATCTTCAAAATCAATTTCCTCGAGTAGGAAGCGTTGTACGTAAAAATATTATTACAAATTTTTGATTCATTTTTACACACAGAATCACCGTTTACAGACACCTACGCGTTAAGTAGAAATACCGAGCATTGGTCAGCCACGTTCTCCAAACCGTACCGAATCTTCAAAATCAATTTCCTCGAGTAGGAAGCGTCGTACGTAAAAATATTATTGCAAATTTTCGATTCATTTTTACACACAGAATCACCCGGTTACAAGACGCTTACGCGTTAAGTAGAAATAGCGAGCATTGGTCAGCCACGTTCTCCAAACCATACCGAATTTTCAAAATCAAATTCCTCGAGAACGAAGCGTCGTACGTAAAAATATTATTGCAAATTTTCGATTCATTTTTATACACAGAATCACCGTTTACAGACGCCTACGCGTTAAGTAGAAGTATCGAGCATTGGTCAGCACGTTCTCCAAACCGTACCGAATCTTCAAAATCAATTTCCTCGAGAACGAAACACCGTACGTAAAAATGTTATTGCAAATTTTCGATTCATTTTTACACACAGAATCACCCCTTAGTAGCTTGCACCGAAACACCCTAGACACATTGTTAATTTATCTATTTCTTCGCTCCTAACGCGTGTAAACGATCTAGAATCAAAGGGTACGAGGTGCTCCTGAGACCAAAAAATTCAAGTATCCTCAATCTGCACCCAGTACACGAATCTGGTGCAATAAAAATTACAATCATCGCTCGAACGATCGATTCCTCGACGCGTATCGTCGAGACACTCGACTATTTCTTTCGCGAGTTGTTTTCCACCAGTTGATATAATAACTGACTCAAGAGTCAAAATTTTCGATTGATTTTTCCACACAGAATTACCTATTTACAAACGCCTACGCGTTAAGTAAAAATACCGAGCACTAAAGTTCGCGTAAGTTTCGAATCACCCGGTACGTAGAGAAATGTATCTTACTGTGATCGCTGTGAGGACTCTCGGTTCGTCGTTCCTCCTTCGGCTCCTTGTCCGAACCAGGCTCGGTCTTTGCCTTCCTCTGGAGCTTCTTCATCTTCGCTCGTTGATTTTGGAACCATACTTGCACCACTCGCACGCTGAGACCGGTGTCCTTCGCCAACGCTTCGCGTACCTTTCGACACGGTTTCGGGGAGACCTCGAACGAGGCTTTGAACTGACGCCTCTGGGCGGACGTGAGGATCGTTCGCGGCCGTTTCGGGCCCCGACGGCCGTCGCGGGGCCTGTTCTCGTCCAGCAGGTCGTCATCTGCGAAACAACAGTGCGGTGAAATGACGAGAAATTTTGAAACTTCGAACGAGATCGCTGCGAGCATTCGCGACACTTATCTGCGGTCGTTTCAAGGTTTCTTGGGTGTGAGTGTCGTGCCCTTAAAGAAGTTCGAGAACCTTTCACGAGTGCTTGGAATCACTTAGATCTGGGTCAGGTACGCGAGGTAACGAGCAAAGTGTTCCCTGAGAAGAGTATGGACATTTTCTGGTGTCGTATAAATAATCGAGAGAATATTCACTTGTCCTCTTTCGTCAGTGTTCGAGGTAATGCGATAGGGATCAATGTATATACACAGGGTGGTAAAAAAAGGAAAGGTCCAAGACTTCAGGGCTTGGAGTACTCGTCGAGAGGAACAGAAAATGTCTGATCAATGTACACTGTAGGTCCTGTTATCGATCGTTTTGGTGTAAAATTCATTTTTATCGTACATACTGAGTCTCTTCGAAGAGCATTGAATCCAAACGAAGGAATTGGTTCAGAAGTGTTGCTTCAAGCTTGTCAACCATAAATATCAGCAAAGATTGTTTCACAGACACGTGACACAAATCTTCAGTATCCAATTTAGTGTGGAACGTGACAAACGTTGCTTTCTCATATTGTCGAGATGGATTTCTTCTCGCAGGATCGTTTATAAAACGATCTATTCGTCGTTGATAAACAACGCGTTGGATCCACGACGATAAATAGGTGAGGATAGAGGTCTGCATTCGATCTGTTGCGAAGAGACCTAATCGATCGTAGGACCCGGTTGATCAGACATTTTTCGTTCCACTTCTACGTGTAATCCTGAAGTCTCGGACCCTTTTAATCGAGTAAAATTTAGGAACGTTCACACGCAACCGTCGACCCAAGAAATCTCATTAAACTGAAGCTTTCTGGAGAACGGAAGGATCGCTTAAAGAATACTGTATATAGGAAGTCGTGACTAACAAACTGCTCCTCCATCGTTTCCGTAATTAACGTTTCGTTCGAACAACTTCCGAACAACCGGTTGAACTTTCCATTCGAAATGAATTCTTTTCTTACGGGCGAACTGAAGCGAACGTAATCTCGTTTTGCTTTCCGCGTTACAGATTGGCGTATCCTCTCTCTCTCTCTTATTTTATTATTTTTTTTTTTTTTCATTTGATTTTATTTTATTTGCCTCGCGTTCGTGAAAGCGTTTACCACGGAACGAACCTCAAGAATCGTTTCTAATTACGCTTGGTTTTAAGTGTAGTTACCTTGAAAAGAGACAGCCTCGATTCGAAATTCCTGTAGGCTTTTACTTTGGATGTCTTTAGATTGTAGTAGTACAACCTGCGAACAATGCAACAAGGTATGTACAATACGTTCTCGCACGTGCGTCGATTATTTCGTAATTCTTCGTTTGTTTTTTGTATTTTTGTTTTTTTTTTTTTGTATTTTTTATTTTTTTGTATTTTTTTTTTTGGTTTCTTTTTGATTCTCGTTCGAGGACAGACCGAGACCAATTTACAACGATTTTGGTGACGTCAATCGAACGAACGAAACATCGTGAAACCAAGCAAAGCAGGTTTGACAATTTTTCGTTGTTTGAGTCGAACAACGATATTACATTACCGAACAGATCGCCAATCTCGATTCCCTCGCGATCAATCGTAAACGAATCGCGATAGTCGAGCAGTTTGCTGTCAAAGTTCTCGGTTCGACGTTAACGTTCTATCAATCGTGGATAATATCGTCTACCTGGAAATTCGGAAATAATTCTCGTCGAGACGCGTCGTCGCAGGAGGAACAAAAAAAAAAAGAAACAGATATCTTTTACCAAAATCTACGAAGGAACACTTGGCAAGGCGATGATAAACAAAAACGGAGAAACGTATGCAGAAAACTAACTTTTGGGCGTGCCAGAACGATGTTTCGATAAGTCACCACCTGACTTCTGTATCGAAGCACTTCGAAACGAGAATTACCGACGAAAAATGAATAAAACTTTCAAAATCCTCGTATCTCGAATATCTCCTCCCCTGTCGCTAATAAACGATTAAAGAATTCTTAAATAATTCTTTCTCGAGAAAGCTACGTTCTCCAAAAAGATACAGACACCTGTAAACTGTTGCTTCCTCGCCACGTTTCTCCCACGGAAATTACCTTCTAACGTTAAAATGAAAAAAAAAGCGCGAAATCTACCGAAAAGGAAATAAAACTAAAGAGAAAAGTGTCCGAAGAACGTTCCAAAAAGCTGTGAGAAAATAAGTATCCGGCGAACGCAACGCGAGAGAGTGTTGCGTCAAGGGGCGTGCATGCGCGCGCATCCGAGACGCCATTTCGGTGCGCAGTGGTACTTAAATGGCGACTTGACGTCGGGCGCAGTGAGTGTTCGGGTAGCGCGCACGTGGGACACGCGGATGGTGGGGCGCTGGGTAGACAAGGGGGGAGAGGGAGAAAGAGAAAGAGCGAGAGAGAGAGAAAGAGAGAGTGTGCGAGTAAATCGTCAGTCCACCGACCTTGGGGACTGTTCAGGTACAGTTCGTGCTCGTAGTCCCGTCTGCAGATCGGTTGTCCCTGTCGCAGAAAGTATTGGGCACCTGGTGGTAATGGCTGACCGCACATGCAACACGCGAAACACTCGACGTGAAAGACCAGACCGGGAGCACGTAGCACGAAGTCCGAGCAGCTGATCTTCTCCATGCATCGCGCGCACTTGACGCCGAAAATCCTCTCGTAATCGGTCCGACAGTAGAGTTTCAACTCGCGCACGAAGCACGAGTGGGTTAGGGGAGCTGCACAGGCCGCACAGGAGAGACACTCCTCGTGGTAGTTCCTGCCGGCAACCTGCATCACGTACTTGTCGGCTATGGTGCGGCCGCAACCGGCGCAGATCGTCTCCAGGAGGCCCGCTTCCGTCTTCACTGAAACCGACGGCTCTGAAATCAGCGGTCACCGTTGCTGAACGCGTTCACGAGAAACACTTTCGAGCATCACTTTCTGGGACTCGTGACCCAGTTGTCGTTTCCACCACCGTTCGCCGTTCAATCGGAGAGACACTGTTTTTGGGGACATGAAACCGGGGTGGTACTGCTAAAGGAACGAAGATGAATCCTAGAAAACTGAACCGTGAACCGTGGTGTTACAGGTGGGTCGTTCCTGGAGATTATTTTAGCAGTGAGTAGTTTTATGTACTAAGGAAGAAACGAAAGTTTATTAACGAGAAAGAGTATATGTAAACGATCTCTAGAACGACAGAGCTACGAATCGTCGCGTTAAAGTCTAAGGTGGTGGTAATGGTGGGATAGAAATAATATCAATACTCGTTTCCACCACCGTTCGCGTTCAATCGGAGAGATACTTTTTTGGGGACATAAAACCGGGGTGGTATTGGTAAAGGAACGAAGATGAATCCTAGAAAACTGAACCGTGAATCGTGGTGTTACAGATGGGTCGTTTCTGGAGATTATTTTATCAGTGAGTAGTTCTATATACTAAAGAAAAAATGGAAGGTTATTAACGAGAAAGAGTATATGTAAATGATCTCTAGAACGACAGAGCTACGAATCGTCCCGTTAAAGTCTAAGGTGGTGGTAATGGTGGGATAGAAATAATATCAACACTCGTTTCCACCACCATTCGCGTTCAACCGGAGAGACACTTTTTTGGGGACATGAAACCGGGGTGGTACTGCTAAAGGAACGAAGATGAATCCTAGAAAACTGAACCGTGAACCGTGGTGTTACAGGTGGATCGTTCCTGGAGATTATTTTATCAGTGAGTAGTTTTATGTACTAAGGGAGAAACGCAAGTTTATTAACGAGAAAGAGTATATGTAAATGATCTCTAGAACGACAGAGCTACGAATCGTCGCGTTAAAGTCCAAGGTGGGAGTAATGATGGGATAGAAATAATATCAACAGAAGAGAATATACTTTCGTGGTAAATTTTACTTTACGAATAACTTTACGTAGATTAAATTCGGTAAATATTGTAGGAAATTGAAACAATTTTGTTACGATTATTCAGTCGATTTTACCATTGACGAAATAGAATTCTATTAATATTTTCGAACTGATGAATTTGAAAGTAGTAAAACATTCAGGGTGATTTAAAATAATTGTTTTCTAAGAAGCTGTTATATCGAGGGCAAATTATAAATTATTATCTATCTACGAGAAAGCGTGGAAAATATTCGATGTAAATGAACACGACTAAACGAGGTTAGAATGTTTTCTGTTGCACGCGAACGTCGCTTAAGCGCTAATGAGAATCGGCCTTAAAGTGTTGACAAATTAGTAAATGGTTCCGTTTCGTGGCTGTGATCTATTTTAAGCGTGCCTAAAGTCTTATTACTCTTCGAACGTACGCCTCGATGTTTATTTCCTCCTTTTGTTCGAAATGTGTCAAAATGGATGCAGAAGTTTACATTCGACGTTTCGAAGGATCGAACGATGGAGAAGCTTCTACCAGATCCTGTTCCTCGACCGTATGTGAGTCTCACGAATGTTTCTTTAATCCGATTATTCCGATTTCGTGTATACCTAACCTCCAATTTTTGCACCTATTCATTTTCCATTACTTCGAACGGTTATTTAAACTGATACCAGAACTTAACTCAACTATTTTCAAAGACGATTCCATGAAAATATTTACCTACTAATTGTTTCTTTGAACTTTTCTCGTTCACTTAGTTTGTAAACAACATCACTCGTGATTCTGTAATATTCGTGGAAACAATTCAAAATTTCCTCGTAGATATATTCTTGAACAAATTTCTACAAAATCCTTTTATTTACTTCTACTTTAAGAAAGTAAATAAATCCAATGAATTAAAAGAATTTGTGATATAATATAAACAATTTTCTAGGTCTAATTTTGAAAGTTAGGTTCAAGGTGGGTTCGCATTGATTTCGATCTGATTTTCAACGCGTTCGATTCTATTGGTCACGAATACTCAATGTTTACATAATAAATTTATCCAGCGACGTGATTTATAGAAGAATACTCTGGTTTAAGTTAAATTTATATTCGAGTAGGCGGTCGACTGTAAAACATTTCATTGTGGTGGATATAAATGTGCCCGAAGTTATTCTGAATGATATGGCTGTCAAGCTGAGAAATGTGATAGCGTTCTGGAGCAAAGCAATATTGCGAGGCCCATGAAATTTATTCCGTCTCTTATCGATTGTCGATAGTGATAAAGCGATGTTACGATAGAGCGCAATATGATAAGTTCCTATTTGCACGAGCACCGTGGTAGAAATCTCTCGTTTAATCATCGTCAAACAGAAAACTGCTATCTTAATTACAATGTACCGACAACGTTGAAACACCCTATGTTACAATTGAACGTTGAAGAGACGAGACTCCCTCAAACCTCCCTTATAACATTTATCTGTCTTCTCGATAAATATTTATAAACATTCTGATCATTCCCAGAGGCTCCATTGTGTCGCAAATTTTTCAAACCACCCTCTGGTAGAAAATAAACACTTGAATACCGAGATTGAAAAAAACGACAATGCTAGTATTTATTTATCGTAGAATTAACGTTTATCGTACTTTCCAAAGCAGTGTTCAGACGTTTCGACATTTTCAGAGTCCTAATTGGAATTCTACTAAAATACTAAGTTTTAGTATTTTGTAACTTTACTTCCAAATCTCGATCTTCAATTTTCACCCTCTGTCTTTATTGACACTGTCTCTATTGACACTGTCTCTATTGACATTGTCTCTATTGTTTCGAGAAAACTTGAAAAGTGTCGTCTAGACACCGAACAGTTCACACCGATGAAAATAAAATTTCTTTCGATAAACAGGCCCACGATAAACAAAGCTCTCGATTGACGACACTACCCTAGATTCGAATCACCCGGAGAACCACCCTCACCGGACATAGATCTCGCTTTAAACCTACCCGAATTCCATCCCCCCTACGAATCCAGCCGATCGAATGCCACGTAAACCGAAGACGAGATTCTCCAGCCTACCTGCGTTGTTGTTGTCGTTGGCCGGTCGAAAGGTGATCTGGGGGGCCGAGGAGCCCATGGTCGGTGGTCCCGTTTCACCTTGCCGGCCCAGGGTACCCGGTAACGGTGAGTAGAATTCCAACATGGTTCCCGGTATCCTCGACGAACGTAACCCGCGATCCCTCAGCCCGCCCCACCACCACTTTTCCACTCTCGAGAGATCCCCCGATGGGCGTGTAAGGTACAAAATAAAAGAAAGAAAAAAAAAGAAAAAAAAAAAAAAACGTAACTCCGTAGAAAGAAGGACCCCTCGAACGAGGTCCTCGCGAAGAGGTCCTCCTGCGCGAGATCACACGAGTCCCCGTGAATCACCGGGTGTCCTCTGTCACCGATCTCTAACCGCGACAACTCGCGATCACCCGATCGGTCTCGTTCACCGGGTTACCACGGAACAAGCACCCCGAAAGTGTCACAAGAAACTCTTCCTCGTCGACGATTTACATTCGCACCTGGCGAAGGTTAGGGAGGGACGGTCGTGAACCTGGCCGGTGTGCGCGTTGACGGTGTGCTACGAGGCGGGCTAACCCTCTCCGGTTCTACGATGTCGCGACAGGTTTCAAGAGAAGGTCCTACGGGCGTCACGGGGTGTCCTGACGTACGTCCAACACCGACGGGTTGTCCACGTACGGCCGTTTCTCATCCTGACCGCGCAACGTTCTCCGTGTTCACCCCGTGGAGTCGAAGGTTAGCTCGACGGTTATCACGATCCTCCTGGAGCGACTGACGCGTAACCAATCTCTGGAGCGATGACAGCTCCGTGCAACGTGTCGGCGGCCCGGACTCCGAAGCTTTTTTGACGCCAGCCACCGCATCGACAGCGAACATCAACCCCTCCCCCTCCGGGCCCCTGTCGCCCCACCATTTAGTCGACACCGTCCACCCCTCGAGCGAACGAGGCGTCGCGAGATAGACGAACGATCGACGAGGGTGAACGGGGGCGTGGTCTTCACCCCCTTGGCCGAGGGAGATCGCGACGCGGCGAGCGATTGGCTACGCCGGGCACCGCCCTTGGTTACCGGGACGGTGGTGGGGGAAGCGCGAGAGTCGCGGTGCTCAACCGGTCGCGACGCTTTCCCCACGGAGATCAATATCTCGCGACCATTGCACGCCGCCAGTGACGTACTCCGGGTTCCAGGATTCCTTGGATTTCGGTTTATCGCGAATTCGAAGGTGTTTCGGGGGATCGGCGTCACCTTGAAGGGTAGAATCTATGGTAGTGTCGGAGAGGTTCTCTTGGGTGGCTGGAAAAAAATGAGGATGACGAAATTGAGGTTTTAATGAGGGTTTTGGAGCAGTTGAGAATATTATGTAGGTGATCGAAAATCGAGCGTTAGTTTCTTGACGATTGAGGTATATTCTATGTTTGTTTGACTCTGAGATTTCTTGGACGTCGGTTTATCGCGAATTCGAAAGTATTTGGAGAAATTAGGATCATCTTAGGAGGTAGAATCTATGGAAGTGCTAGAGAGGTTCTCTTGGGTGGCTAGGAAAAGATGAGGATGACGAATTTGAGGTTTTAATAAGGGTTTTGGATCAGTTGAGAATATTTGATAGATAATCAAGAATAGAGCGTTAGTAGTCTGGATTGAAATGACTGGTGTCTTGACCATTGAGATATAGTCCATGTTTGTGGTAACATGAGGTCTAAATAAATAAGTCGTAAGAAATGTAGAACAGAATCACAATTGATATTTCCAGAAAATTAGAATTTTCTTGGGGTGGCTAGAAGATGAAGATGAACTGCTGGAGGTTGTAATCGGTTGAGAACATTAGGTGAATGGTGAAGAACGAATCTTATTGGTCAGCTTAGAGTGACCAGTTTCCTAATGGTTGTAGTATATTTTGTTTTTCTGATAGTAAATTGTCACAGGTATCGTAGAGAATCACTTTTGATTCTTCCAGAAAAATATAGATACCCGTTCCATATTTTCTCGAGTACGATGAACCTGTTAACAGAGGTGTAATCAGCTTAGTATCCATAATTTTCTTAATCCTTGAGGTAATTTGTAGAGGTTGCTCAGGTATCCAAGAACAAGTACCATGAACCTATTAATAAAAGGCTGGATACTTTCATATTTAATCTGCAAGAGATTTTAGAGGTCTTCGAGTCGTCCAAGTACAGAAGTGTAAATCAGCTTAGTATCCATAATTTTCTTAACCCTTGAGGTAATTTGTAGAGGTTGCTCAGGTATCCAAGAACAAGTACATATAGCGTACAAGTCTAGGACGACTGCCAGAACAAGCTTCTTAACATTCGAGTCACGGTAACTCGTGTTGTTTGAAGAAGGTTTTAGAGGGTCTCTAGCCACCGAGGAACAGAGGCGGGTGTAGTGATTAGCATAGAACGGCTCTCATCGTCGGTTTCTAAACTCTACTTTATAATGACTCGGATTCGTAGAAGAGTCAATCTAGGATAACTGCTAGCGAGTTTGACGATTGGGGTCATTCGACACCCCTGTACAATTTGTCAGATTTTATCAGGTACAAATTACGTCGATTTGTACGATACCATCCAGGGGACATCTTCTCGTACTTAACGTAAGGGGTTGCTAATGACACCTGGAATCTATACGATTCGTTTCTCGGGGGATGGAATTTTGAGAAGGGTTGTAACAAGTATCGCGAATATTGCGAGAGATGTTGCAAGAAAAATTGAAATTGATCGAATAGGAGTGACAGGTGATTTTTACATACTATTACAGTATTATTCGAGGGCGAGCTATCTCATGGGGTGACTTTTGATTTAATTTGATTAATATTACAGGTGAGATTCGATAACAATTTCTATCGAACCATAGTGAATTGTGAAAGAGATATTGCATAGAAACTTTGGAATTGATTAAAATACCGCGTAGTGTGTTTTTAGAGTATATTTTGAGGTCGGAAGATCGATTTTGATCTCAATTTTCGAACTCAACGATCGTAAATTAATAAAATTGATACACGTATCGAGCAAGGAGGCTCGAGTAGTAAAATATTTCGAAAGCAAATGTTTCGTAATGTATGGTCCTAAAAAAAAAATTCGTTTCGTCGATAAAAATACTGTTATAACAAATAAAAAAAAAAAAAAAAAAAGAATGGTACTTTCGATCCGCATTATTGGAAAACCGTTGAGCACCGATATTAATTGACACGACGTAGTCACAGTTATTCACGATTTCACTTTCGCTTTCATTTAATCTGCGAGCGCAATGTGGTTGCTCGTATGAGGCCAATCAAGGCTGCGAATAGCTGGAAGACAGACGGACCTCGAAAAATTGACATATTGAGTGCATCGATGTTTGCTGATTCATTGTCTGCGCAGAAATCATATTTGGCAAACAGAGAGCCGAGGGTTTCTTTGTCTCTGCGCTTCGATCAGGACGTATAATCCCCTGTACAAAGTGCTTCGAAGTCGATATGAAATCTGCCATCGGATAAAAAAGTTTGTTTTGCGATATCGTCAGGAGTATTTGCAAAAGGAGGCTCGCATTGTGTTGGGAATATGATTTTCGAGACTCGATGTCTCCGAAATTCGTGCCACGTTGCCACGAATAATCTTTAACCACTTTGAACAACATCGATCGAACGTATCCCCGCTTAATTGTTACCCAACGTGACGCGAGCACTCCATTCTGTGTAAATTTTCTAGCGAAGAAACATCGAACATGGAAAGAAAGAAAATCTTCTTCGTTTAAAGACGGAAAGCATCTTTCGAGGTCGACATCAACCCCCTTCTCACGAAAGTATCATTACTCGGTTCAAGGTCGTCGAACCCCCCAAAAAATGATTCATAAGAAATACACGCACACATGATGTCTCGGTTACAAGAACAAAAGAAGAGACAACAAACAAAGAAAAGTTTTTCTAACATAAAGATACGCACACTCCATTCTAAATAAATTTTCTACTAAAGAAACTTCAAACACCGAAAATAAGGCATCTTCTTCGTCTAAAAATAAGAAGCATCTTTCGAGGTTTGCTTCAATCTTCCTCTCTCCAAAGCATCATTACTCGATTCGAGGTCGACGAACCCCCCAAAAAATGATTCATAAGAAACACACACACATGATGTCTCGATTACAAGAACAAAAGAAGAGACAACAAACAAAGAAAAGTTTTTCTAACATAAAGACAGAGACACTCCATTCTAAATAAATTTTCTACCAAAGAAACATCGAACCCCGAAAACAAGGCATCTTCTTCGTCTAAAAATAAGAAGCATCTTTCGAGGTTTACTTCAATCTTCCTCTCTTCAAAGCATCATTACTCGATTCGAGGTTAACGAACCCCCCAAAAATTACATGCAACACACAAATACAAACACACACACACACACACGATCTCTCGGCTACAAAGAAAAAAGAAAATACACCTAAACGAAGAAAACCACGAGAAGGATCGCGCGCGAGACAAGAGATTCCATTCAAGAGAGAGAGAAAGAGAGCAACGCTTCCCCTTCCGTGCGGAATACTCGCTAGAGAAAAGAATTTCCTTGAAAACAGAGGTACTCGCGAGGACAATTGCAACCCCTGGCTCCCCTCCTCGAAATAAGAAGACAGCTCTCCTACTGAGAAAAAGAGAATATTCTATTCAAAGGAAGCTGAGGCGAAAGAAGAGAAAAGTCTGTTCGGAAACAGGGGCATCTCGCGAGAAAGTAGAACTCGTCTCGAAGCAATATCGCGAGGTTCGGGGCCGGTGGGGGCGGTTGGGTAGGTGTGTTCCTCTTCTCCTTTGCGAGGAGGGTGGTCGAAGAGGGATGGCCTCCGTGTATTTTGTCGCGAAAGTCGAGGCGCGTCGCGAGTATTTGGCCGTTTGTCGGCCGGCGTAAATACGCGACAATGGCGTCCTTTGTGAGGCTCGTCTATCAGCGATGTTTGCCAAATAAAAGCCTATACGGGGGGTTGCTCTTTGTCTCTGTCCGCCTCGCGGTGCACGAACGAGATCGTCCCGGTCCCCCTCCACCCCCAATGATACGCCTAGTTGCCTATGAAACTCCGGTATGCCCCCTTCGGAGCTCGTACAAAGGGGCATCAAGTTGGCGGTAATGGTGATGCAAAGTATTTCAGGGTGGAACACGTGCGGAACCGTGAGGGGTGCCGGTGCCCTCGTACGCGCTAAATCGGGGCCGACAGCGAGCATACGTTCAGGGGCAGGGGGCGGAGGGGTGTTTGTGGCTCTGAATTTGTCGGAGACATTAGCCTTCTTTGGAAAATGCTGAAATTGGGAGATCACGGGGTCGTTTTTCAATTCGTTACGGATCGGGTTGCTCCCTTTGCTGATCCATTCAACTTGGATCTTGTTGCTTTGTTTCGAATCACCTGTGACACGTGATACTTATCACCTTGGTCTGATTTTTCGTCTAGTCCAGATATCAAGAGATCAACTAGCTTCTTCGTTACTCCTTTTATTTTATTTTCACCTTTTAGGATCTCTTTGAGATTTGTTTCACGTTGGGTGGGTCCCTTTGGTGATCCATTGAACTTGGATCTTGTTGTTTTGTTTCGAATCACCTGTGATACACGATACTTATCACCTTGGTCTGATTTTTCGTCTAGTCCAGATATCAAGAGATCAACTAGCTTCTTTGTTACTCTTTTTATTTTATTTTCACCTTTTAGGATCTCTTTGAGATTTGTTTCATATTGGGTGGGTCCCTTTGGTGATGCATTGAACTTGGATCTTGTTGCTTTATTTCGAATCACCTGTGACACGTGATACTTATCACCTTGGTCTGATTTGTCGTTTAGTCCAGATATCAATAGATCAACTAACTTCTTTTTTTACTTCCTCAGTCTTTTTTTTTGTCTGTTTAGGGTCTCTTTCAGATTTGTTTCACATGGTGGGTCCCTTTGGTAATCCATTCAACTTGAACCTTGTTACTTTCTTTCGAATCACCATGGTCTGATTTTTCGTCCAGTCCAGATATCAATAGATCAACTTAGCTTCTTCGTTACTCCTTTAATATTCGTTCCACCTTCTGGAATCTCTTTCACATTTGTTTCACATTAGTTTGTTCCCCTTGATGATCCATTAAACCTAGATCTTCTAACTCTACTTCACTTGCGATGTACTCCAGTACACCAGGATCTAGTATCTTCGTTACCCCTTCAGTTTTCTTTCGACAACCGTCAGATCCCCCAACCTCTCTCTAAACTCCCAACGGGTCATCTATGACCTATAATATGTAGCCAACAATTGCAGCTCGTTCTGGATGCAGCGTTCTAAGCCTGGATACCGGCGTTGATCATCCAAAATGGGCATTCTTGTCGTGACGTAGATAATCATTGACCTACTGCGCTCGGAGGATGCGCTCGTCGCATTCTAGATCCGCGTTAGGTGCCAAGGGGTTTCACGATTAATAAATTTCGTCTGTTTACGGGGGACACGCTGCGGAAAATCTGCAGCTCGTATTAGGAGGCAGAGACACCCCATCGATGCGTGACCAAAGGGTGTTTAGAAGCCCGCAGCCGGGGGATGAGACCTCCATCCCCAGTCGCGAAACAACTCTGGAACCGTATCGGCATAATTACACGGATGGCGTTAGCGTCACATATCACGAACAATGCACCGACCGGGACCGACTGGATGGGGTAGATGCACCTGCAAGGAACCATATTTCATCCGGCGTTCGAACGACTTTTGTGCTTTTACGCGCCGTGAAATCGCAAGGGTCACTGGGTTTCCCTAATTTCTATTATGCTCGGATAAGACCGTGTTAGATATCGACCACTCTTGTTGCAGGGGATGCTCGATTTTCTATCGAAAATAGAACGATAGAACTCCCCCTCGAACGATGTTCTTGCAAGATTATTTTTTTTAGACAATTTTTACCTAGTTCGTTGTGGATACTTCGAGCTAATGGAGAAACGAATATTTTTTGTTTTTTTTTTTTTTTTTTTTCAAAAATATTGACAATGCAATATTGTTCTCGATGCTTGTAGGATTTGGTGTGTTTTACATTGTTTAAAAATTTATTTGTAAAATTGAACAATCTACGGTAAATCTTTTCAAAATATCTACATCGAAGACCTACTTTCGTTGTAAATTTCGTATTGTTTTGAAGATCAAAAGTTCAAATTTATCAAGTTACGATCGAATTCGACAAAGTGTATCGGGAGACTTATATATATAAGTCTCAGGTATATTTCAGATTGTTTTAATAGTAATTAGAAATTCCAAAAATTGAGCGATATTTTTCTCTGGAAATAATGCATCCAGAGAGTACCTACTTAGTGGAAAAAGAATTCGAACGACATGGGAGCCCACACCCCCTCCCTCCTTTTTACAAGTTTTCCGCACGTGGCCCTTCGCGCACCCTATGGTCACGCATAAAGGGGTGTCTCTGCATCATAATACGCACCGAGGAGTCTTGAACCCAGTTGCGGCATGGAGATTCACGGAAGGGTGCCCCGCGTTTAAAATTACCGTCATTGATTATAAATTATTCGATGCGAGCTGTACAACTTGATTAGGGCCACGCGAGCGACCGAGAGGGTAAATATCGTCCGCTTTTGCGAGCGAAACCTTTCCGTAACCATCTTTATTACCGCGAAGGATCCAAGTACTCCAAACCAGGGTGGCTTCGAGTAAAATTTAACAGTTAATTAAACCCTCCATCGCATTAATTGCATCTCACATTAGAAAAATTACGAAAAGAAGTATTTATTAGTTTGAATACTATTCGGATCGTCTATAAATAAGCGTTAAGGTATCTGGGGGATGACCTAACCTCTATCTAGACCTCGAGGGGTAACGAGTGACCCATAATATTCAACAGAGAATTTGCAGCTTGCTCTAGATTCGATATTATAGATCTAGAAAGGTATTTCGAACCTCGAATGGGTAATTTTTTTTGAAAGTTGCAAGTGAATAAATTGAAATTTGAATTTTACTACCTAACCTCTATCTAGACCTCGAGGGGTAACAAGTGACCCACAAAATTTAACAGAGAATTACAGCTCGCTCTAGATTCCATATTATAGATCTAGAAAGGTATTTCAAACCTAGAATGGGTAATTTTTTTCGAAAGTTGCAAGTGAATAAATTGAATTTTGAATTTTACTACCTAACCTCTATCTAGACCTCGAGGAGTAACAAGTGACCCACAAAATTTAACAGAGAATTACAGCTCGCTCTAGATTTGATATTATAGATCTAGAAAGGTATTTCGAACCTAGAATGGGTAATTTTTTTCGAAAGTTGCAAGTGAATAAATTGGAATTTGAATTTTACTACTGTACCTACCCTCTACCTAGACTTCGAGGGATAACAAGTGACCCACAAAATTTAACAGAGAATAGATTCAGAAAGGTATTTCGAATCTTGAATGAGTAATTTTTTTCGAAAATTTTAAAGTGAATAAATCAAAATTTGAATTTTACTACTGTACCTAACCTCTATGTAGACCTCGAGGGGTAACAAATGACCCACAAAATTTAACAGAAAATTGCAGCCCGCTCTAGATTCAATATTATAGATCTATCTCGAACCTTGAATGCATATTTTTTTTTCGAAAGTTGGAAATCGAATAAATTGAACAAATTTCACTCGCGATGTCTCGAAAAATCGAAACGTTCGAAGTATTTCGGTTGGTCGCCCTTATCAAACGGTCGGTTCAATTGTTCAAAGCGAGCTGTACCAATGGGCGCGTGTCCTCGAGCTTGTTTCACCCTTCTCACGGTCTTACCGGCATTCCTGACGTTGGCCCTAGATAAAATGTAATAACGCGACCTCTTCAGGCTGGCGCGCACGAATCCATCTTTCGTTAACGAGGGTGGAGGCTCACGATTGCGTCCCAGGAATGCGTGATGACTACTTTGTCAGGAATGCGCCGTGACGCCCATTCGCGAAACGGGAGCGCCGGGACGCCCCGATGGGTGAGCTACGCTTGCTACACAACCAACGTCCAGCCGAGAGACGTCGATCCAACGTCTTGGAAAAACGTATGGCGGACTGATAACAACGATAACGAATTAACTGAAAACTGTAACACACCGTGCTCCGAAAATTATATTTCGATGTTCGATCGATCAAAATTTTACTTAGTTAGAGTCTGACTTGATTGAAAATTATTGAATATTTTGGGGCGCGATTATTCAACACGCGAAATGATACAAAATGTGATAAATTGAAAAATAGATTGATTAGATATTCAATGACAAGGTAGGATGTTAATACACTCACTGTACAACTTGTGTTATTTTAACACTGATTTAGTTTCATCCGGTTAGAGTCTAACTTGAACAAAAATTATTGAATATTTTGGAGCGCGATTATTCAACACGCGAAACGATACAAAATTATCTAAATTAAAAAATAGATTGATTAGATATTCAATGACAAGGTAAGATGTTAATACTCTCACTGTACAACTTGTGTTATTTTAACACTGATTTAGTTTCATCCGGTTAGAGTCTAACTTGAACAAAAATTATTGAATATTTTGGAGCGCGATTATTAAACACGTGAAATGATACAAAATGTGATAAATTGAAAAATAGGTTGATTAGATATTCAATGACAAGGTAGGATGTTAATACTCTCACTGTACAACTTGTGTTGTTTTAATTTTTCCCAATATTGAAAAGTATCTCACCGTGTATATCAAGGTGTCAAATAAGTGGAAGAATTGTTTAACTCACTGTGCCCCAAAGAAATGTTAAATCACAACTGTGGTTCCTCTTGATTTCCAAGAAAGAAGATATATTTTTCTGATATTTTGATCGAGAGAAAATTGAAGTTACTTTTTACAGTCTGTTTGAATTAAGTGTGAACTCGTATAATGGAAGATCGATATTTGTAAAATTGCACCTGAATGCGAAAAAAGTTATTTATTTTTTAGTTGACATTGGTAGGTTCTGTCACAGATGTAAAATTGCAAAAAAGAAAGGAAATAGGGAAATGAAGAAAAATATAATATAAATAAAACATTCCAATATATTTCATTATCCTTTCGAAGAATAAATTACACACTACATCGTTTCACGTGTTACAAATCATCGTTTGCCAAAGGGAGCAATGTTCCAATTTTGAGTGAAAAATCGTTCAAAAATATTTTTTAATTTTTAGTCCAAGTAGATAGAGAAATGAAGAAAAATATAATACAAATAAAACATCCCAATATATTTTATTATCCTTTCGAAGAATGAATACATACTATATCGTTTCAAGTGTTACAAATCATCGTTTACCAATTTTCCAATTTTGAGTGAAAAATCGTTCAAAAATGTCTTTTAATTTTGAGCCCAAATAGTTAGAGAAATGAAGAAAAATATAATACAAATAAAACAATCCAATATATTTCATTATTCTTTCGAAGAATAAATACACACTACATCGTTTCACGTGTTATAAATCATCGTTTGCCAAAGGGACCAATATTCTAATTTTGAGTGAAAAATCGTTCAAAAATATTTTCTAATTTTTAATCCAAGTAGATAGAGAAATGAAGAAAAGTATAATACAAATAAAACATTCCAATATATTTCATTATCCTTTCGAAGAATAAATACACACTACATCGTTTCAAGTATTCCAAATCATCGTTTGCCAAAGTGAGCAATTTTCCAATTTTGAGTGAAAAATCGTTCAAAAATATTTTCTAATTTTTAATCCAAGTAGATAGAGAAATGAAGAAAAATATAATACAAATAAAACAATCCAATATATTTCATTATCCTTTCGAAGAATAAATACACACTACATCGTTTCAAGTATTCCAAATCATCGTTTGCCAAAGTGAGCAATTTTCCAATTTTGAGTGAAAAATCGTCCAAAAATGTCTTCTAATTTTTAGTCCAAGTAGATAGAGAAATGAAGAAAAATATAATATATATAAAACATTCCAATATATTTCATTATTCTTTCCAAGAATAAATACACACTACATCGTTTCACGTGTTACAAATCATCGTTTGTCAAAGTGAGCAATTTTCCAATTTCGTGTGAAAAATCGTTCGTGGACGTCATCTAATTTTGATTCCAAGTAGATATCCATGACTTTCGGGGTAGACCACCGTTGGCCCTGGCTTTTGATCCTCCTCTTCGTCACTCGATAAAGGACACGCCGTGGAAACGAGACGGGAGAGCAACAGCAACGATTTCGATTCACTCGATACTTTCTTTCTTTTCGGGACCTCGTGTTTCCCGGGGAATTCTTTGAAGAACGAGGGCGGGGTAACGTTACTGATGCAGAAACTCGAGCGCGTTTAAAATCCTTTTCGGTGGTCTGCGCGGAGGATTCAAACGGTGGTCACGGCGCGAGCTGCAACAAAGACAAAGGAATCCGTACGATGGACGCGTAAAGGCGTCTCAAAGGGAAAAATATTTCAAACGTACGTGCGCAACGAAAAACACGATTTAAGGGAAAGGATGAATTTTATTCTCAAGAGAGGTCCTGAATATTTCGCGCGAGATCTAGACACACCCGTCTGGAAAGTTTTACCGGAGTCCTTCGATGGCCGTTGAAAGATATAAAAAATTTTTTTGTACGATAAAAAATATAAAACTGGTAAAAACCATGCTCCGAGCACACCACACTTCGAAGTACGATCGTTCGAAATTTCATTAGCGAGAATCTAACTCGAAATTCTATTATCTTACTTCGAAAATTTAAACAGACGAAATTTAAGTTTGAAATTAAGTCACTCGAGATTCGATATTTTCAATATATTTTCCAAGATGTGGCGCGATCGAAGGAAAAACAAAGAACGCCGTCCACTGAATAATTTAAAAAAAAAAGAAAAAAGAAAAAAAAACGAAAACTAGAATTTAATCATTCGTGTTTCTTATGAATATATATCCTCGTCTCTTTGGTAGTCAAATCGTACTCGGTGCGAGATCTTTTCCACTTTTCCTTGTTACTTTTCCCCCCTTTCCGGGGTGATTTTAAACGGAGCCTCCTTTTCCAGAATCTCCGTCTTGCGCCTACAATATTTCAACGTCCATAACTTATTCATCGGACCCGGTTGTAAATTATTTAACTCCAGCGCTCGACGATTATGCAAACACCTTTGTAAAGCGTACCTCTCGAAAACGACGTTACGAAATTCTATTTTCGAAATGGTTCTCAGTGACGTAGCCTCCAACGTAATAAGTTTATCGATGGTTCCACTAAGGACCATCGTGGTGAAGATGCTTCGCATCGACAAAGCCTCTATCGTGATAAGTTCATCGATGGTTTCCCCATAACCGAGGATCTTACTCGTTCGGTAACAATGTCGCCTCGTTCGCGTTCCCGTAGTCACGGACAAAGCCCGTGGCAATAATAAAAAAAAAAGAAAAAAAAGGAAAAGAAGAAAAAAGAAAAAAGAAAGAAAGTAAACAAAAATCGAGGGACACCCAGTCGCCGTTTCGACGGCAGCCGGACTTACAATATAGCCACTCGGCAAACAACCAACTCCCTCCAACCTCTCCAATCCCCTCAGAGAACCCCAAACCAGCCCTCCTGCAGCATTTCTCCGTCGTCGACCCTCCCTGGCCCGCCCCACCGCCCTGCCACCCTTTATTTCCCCGCGAGGAGATTTTGATTCGCGCGCGATTGGAATTCACTCTCCCCACTACTCCCCACCTACCGGCAGACCGTCCGTACGGCCGACTTCCGGACGAAAAATAGATCCCACTCGTCGTAGCGAAGCGAAGGTGAGCGTTAGATCGCGATTAACAGCGAATTCGGAACTTCAAAGAACGATTTTCCGCGCGCTTGAACACGCTCGGGTACACACGCCGCCACGTGGCGCGTCGTGCGACCTTACACGATTGCCAGCTACCGGTCGCAGGGACAACTTGTCCGCGGCGTCACGGGACACCGTGCTGGTGGCGATCCCCCACCACGCGGTGCTTTCTCTCTGATCGGTTAAGGCCCCCCGCAGCAGCGCGCCGAGCACCGGGCCCCGCGCTCCTGGAACCCTGCACTTATCGTTAGTTACTTCGATCTTTTTTGAAACGACGTGAGAAATTTGCAATTTTTGAAAATTTGTCGATTGGAATAGAATGGGAACAGTAGGCCCCGCAATAATTGTTCTAAGCACAAAGCCCCACATTCGAGGAGTGCTGCAATTATCGTTAGTTACTTCAAGCTTTTCTTCAACCACGTGGGAAATTTGCAATTTTTGAAGATTTGTCGATTGGAGTGGAATGGGAACACCAGGCCCCGCGTTCGAGAAAACTTGCACTTATCGTTAGGTACTTCGATCTTTTTTGAAACGATGTGGGAAATTTGCAATTTTTGAAAATTTGTCGATTGGAGTAGAATAGGAATAGTAGGCCCCGCAGTAATTGTACCAGGCCCCACATTCGAGGAGTACTGCAATTATCATTAGTTATTGCCAAGGTTCGTAAAGAACCGAGTGAAATTTGCAACATTTGAAATTTTGTCGTTTGGAGTAGAATAGGGACAGTAGGCCCCACAGCATCTGCTTTAAACACCAGGCCCACATTCGAGGAGTGCTGCAATTATCGTTAGTTATTTCCACATTTTGTAAAGAACCGAGTGAAATTTGCAACATTTGAAATTTTATCGATTGCAGTAGAATAGGAACAGTAGGCCCCGTAGCACCTGCTCTGAGCACCAGGCCCCACAATCGAAGAGTGCCGAAATTATCGTTAATTATTTCCACATTTTGCAAAGAACCGATTGAAATTTGCAGCATTTGAAATTTGTCGATTGCAGTAAAATAGGAACAGTAGGCCCTGTAGCACCTGTTCTGAGCACCAGGCCCCACATTCGAGGAGCACTGCAATTATGGTTAATTATTTCCACATTTTGCAAAGAACCGAGTGAAATTTGCAACGTTTGAAATTGTGTCGATTGGAGTAAAATAAAAACGGTAAGACCTGAAATCTCTAGATGCCTCGCACATTGAGGTATCTTGTTACTTACTTTTACATTTTATAAAAAATAAGTGAACGCAATCGTACCAGTCGAGGTATAATATTTTTTCGTCGACTTACTTTTAGAAGTGGTTTATTATTCAAAGTAGTAAATTTTGGTTAGGAAGTATCTCGATAGAATTGAGCAGTACAAAATGTAATGTTTGTATTCGAATATAATATACGGGCCCCGTAACCTCTAGAGACGTCACTGCCCTCCCAATCGATGCGAAGACCCGTTTAATCGTTCGCGATCACTTTTCGAAGCGTCCTCGTCAGGTTACGAAGCATGGATCGCATTCTTTTTGCTGTCGACGATCACGAGTTCCTCTCAGGTACTGTGTCACTTAAATATTTCCCACATTGGATACGAATCGTCGAGTATCTATTTAATACACGATAAGAGAGAAACGTATTCGATTTAAGTATATCTTCTGGAACACACTTCACGTTCACACATAATATCTCTCTATTTAGAAATCATATCGAGGCTCTTGATCATTCATAAACGTTACAAAAATGACAAAAACATAATAGAAAATTCCATACATTCTATTTCCAATTTCGTTTCTCTATCAGTTTCTATCGTTACCTTACAACATTAGTACACTTCCACAGTACCGCGTGTTAAATAGTACTATCCTACGTACAAATATAATCCTTGTACAATGATAAAATTCGAATGCTAGAAACCGTTCACGGGAATAGGAGCAGAAAGTTCCGCGCGATAATATTTACCACTGTCGGAAGTTTACGTTTGTGACTTTCCAAGTAGGTCATTTTTGTTACCTGCTTCGTTCTTCGAGCGTCAGTAGAGTCGAGGACGTCCGTAGACGATGTTATTCGCGCTAGGAACAAATTCGGTGAAACTGGGAATTGGTTCGCTGTTTCGTAGTGTTTGTCGGAGAAACGGTTCCCAGGTTCGTGGCCGTCTCGCCCTTGTTTTCCAAGCGGGTTCGTGCAAGCAATTTCGGAAAACCCGGTCACTTTGCAAATAGTTGCTCTCGTTTGGCGAAGGCTATGAAGATTTCATAGCGATCGTTCTTCCTATTCAACGGGCACGGGGCGGGGGGCCCCCGAATGTATCGTATTGACAGAGGTCACGTGTCGCGGGCGCATCACGTGCGCTCCTACGCCCATGGGAAACTGAGTCGAGATGCAGATCCGGGTGAGATCGGTCCGGCAGAAGTCAAACTCGCCCCTGGAGCCATTGCAAACAGTTTCCTTCCCCGCAGATTGATATTTGCGACACACTTTCAAAGGAACGGTATGTATATAGAAACCTTTTTAGAGCTGTTTACTCGTTTAGTTGTCTCTTTCGCGATAAATAAATCTTTTGTCGATGGAAAGAAATTCATTTACTCTGCAAGGTTAATGTATAAAAATTCTTCAATCGTGCGAGTAAAAATAATACAAATCCAAAGGAATAGTATATGTAGAATCGTTTTCAAAGATGTTCACTCGAAGTTGTTTCTTTTACGATAAGTAAATCCTTTGTCGACGAAAAGAAATTCATTTGCCCCGCAAGGTTAAAGGTCGATGTATAAAAATTCTTCAATCGTGGGAGTAAAAATAATACAATTCCAAAGGAATAGTGTGTAGGTAGGAATAATTTTCAAAGATGTCTCGAAGTCGTTTCTTTTACGATAAGTAAATTCTTCGTCTACAAAAAGAAATTTATTTTCTCCGCAAGGTTAAAGGTCGATGTATAAAAATTCTCTGATCGTGGGAGTAAAAGTAATACACTCTCAAAGGAACAGTGTGTATGTAGGAATAATTTTCAAAGATGTTCACTCAAAGTTGTTTCTTTTACGATAAGTAAATCCTTTGTCGACAAAAAGAAATTCATTTGCCCCGCAAGGTTAAAGGTCGATGTATAAAAATTCTCTGATCGTGGGAGTAAAAATAATACAACTCCAAGGGAACAGTGTGTACGTAGGAATTATTTTCAAAGATGTCTCGAAGTCGTTTCTTTCACGATAAGTAAATCCTTCGTCTACAAAAAGAAATTTATTTGCTCCGCAAGGTTAAAGGTCAATGTATAAAATTCTTCAATCGTGGGAGTAAAAATAATACAATTCCAAAGGAACAATATATGTAGAATCATTTTCAAAGCTGTTCAATCGAAGATTGATCTCGAGTGACCGTGACAATGAAATATCGAGAAAGAATCGAAAATATAATTCGGTAGAATTCGAAAGATTTTTTTTGTTATATTTATTTTTAAACGAGAAACGAACCTCTCGATCGTTGTTGTGTTACCTGAGAAATAATGGCGGAGGTATACAACGTAACTGCGCGATTGCTATCGGAATTTCGAACTAGTCGAAAGCTATTTATTGTTGGGCGAAAAAGGTGTCGAAAAAAGAATAATGTGTCTGACGAGTCGAGTCGGTATTATGCGCGCACGAATGAAAGCGGAATGGTCATCGGCATTTTCAAAGGCACCGTACAAACACCGTCCAGCAATGGATAAATATTGTTCTTTGCCAAAATCACACGAGCACACGACCGATTCATATCCGGGGTGACGGGCGCGGCACAAACAGCCGTCGGTACGGTGTGCTTTTGTTCCAATTGTTTCTCGTTTTATCGATGTAACATTTCTTCGCGCACACACGATAAACCAACAACAAAACGTTCCCGATGAAAAATTGATTTCCGGTCATATTCACCTCGCGTCGAGCAAACGATTCTCGCCGGCAATTTACAGCTTCGCGATTTTACACGGTTTAACAAATAAATCCCCCGTTATTTAAATAACGGAGAAATTGGTTTTGATTTACCGGAAAATAAATAATCGTTTTTCCGGAAAAATTCTAGTTCCTTTTTTCAGGGGTACGGTGAGGGTTAGAGGGTTGGAGCGAGAAAAGTTACCAAGTGCCATTATTGAGGGGACACATTGGTCTTTGAAAAGATTCTAATATTTGGGAATTTTTTCCGGTGATACGGAATGACGAATACAAATATTTGATACGTGTGTTAAAAGTACATACATTGAACGATATTTCTGCCAAGTTTTGTAAAAAAATGTTAGCGCGTATAAAAAAAAACACGCTTTGAGGTAAAAATCGCTAGGTAGCCCGCTTTCGGGCGAATTTTCAAAAAAAAATTCCTTTAAATCGAGTTAAAAATCGCCGACCCGCTTTCGAGCTAATTTACGATTCCAATCTTGCGTCTTAAAGTGAGGGAACGTTCGTATCTCGGTGTCTTCGAAAGAAAATTTCTTCGTAACCTACAAACGTTAAATAAAACTTATTCGAGAGTATTTATTCCTTTTGGATCGGGTTAAAAATCGTCACCCCGTTTTCGAGCGAATCTACAATCCCAATTCTGCGCCTGGAAACGAGGGAACGTCCGTATCTTGTTGTCTTCGAAGAAAAAATCCCTTGAAACCTACAAAGGCTAAATAAAACTTATTCGAGGGTATTTATTTTTTTCGGATCGGGTTAAAAATCGTCATCCCGCTTTCAAGCGAATTTACGATCCCAATTTTGCACCTTGAAACGAGGGAACGTTCGTATCTCGTTGTCTTGAAACCTACAAACGCTAAATAAAACTTATTCGAGAGTACTTATTACTTTTGGATCGGGTTAAAAATCGTCACCCCGTTTTCGAGCGAATTTACGATCTCTATTTTGCGTCTTGAAACGAGGGAACGTCCGCATCTCGGTGTCTTCGAAGAAAAAATCCCTTGAAACCTACAAACGCTAAATAAAACTTATTCGAGGGTACATATTTTTTTCGAATCGGGTTAAAAATCGTCATCCCGCTTTCAAGCGAATTTACGATCCCTATTTTGCGCCTTGAAACGAGGGAACGTTCGTATCTCATTGTCTTGAAACCTATAAACGCTAAATAAAACTTATTAGAGAGTACTTATTCTTTTCGAATCGTGTTAAAAATCGTCACCCCGTTTTCGAGCGAATCTACGATCCTAATCTTGCACCTTAAAACCAGGCAACGTCCGTATCTCGGTATTTTCAAAGAAAAAGTCCCTCGAAACTTACAAACGCGAAGTAAAATTTATTCGAGAATACTTATTATCCACCAATCGGGTTAAAAATCGCCACCCCGCTTTCGAGCAAATCTACGATCCCAATCCTGCGCCTTGAAACGAGGGAACGTCCGTATCTCGGTGTCCTCGAAGGAAAAATCCGTGGAAATCCATGGACGCGAAGTCAAAGGAGGTATTCGAGGGAGGCTATAGGTCGGTCGATCCTCATGTGTGAAAATCAAATATCGACGCCACCCTTCGGCAAGGAACTTTATTCATAAATCGCGAGTGGTGAACGGTGGCGGTGTTTGCCGTGCCCAGATATTAACTGTATCTATGCAGTGCCCACTGGGCTCGGGATATTATGACCGTTCTCGGGGCATAATTAGTAATCCCTGGCACGTGACGCGCACGCGACTGCGGCTCGCACGGCGTACACCTTCGACCAGAAGGGTGGTTTCACTGGGTAGGTGGGCCGGGTAGGGGGGATGATAGTCGAATAGGAGACTCCTGGGTCGCGTGCATGTTCAAATAGCACGGTTCATAAATATATCGCCGATTTCATTCAATTGACCCTGTCATCGACGCCGATCGGCTGGAAAAATTTCACCCCCATCGCCATCACGCGTCTCAGGAATTTCCTCTCGGAGATTTTACAAAACGGGATGAGTAATTTTAACGCAACTCGCTGGGTGACGAATTACGAGAAGGGTAGTGAAACTAAATACTCCTGTTCTTCCAAAAATCTAAATTTCTCGGTGGGTGGAATTATTTTACAAAAAAATCGGGAAAGAATTTCTACCGTTTGCAATACTTTCAAGGCTTTTGTTAACCATTATCGATACTCGAACAATCTTAGTTGATTTTTTCAAATTATTTCATCCGAGGAAAGTAGAGAAAGAATTTCCATTACTTTCGATGTAATTATTAACCCTCGTCGATGCTTACAATCTTTTTTTTTTCATTCGAGAAACTAAAATTTGGATGGAAAAGAGATTCGATTATTGTCACGTAATTATCGACACGTAATCAACGCGAGAAGAATTTTTTAACTCGACAAAAATAATCTGTACCTCGTGAAGTGATTAATTTATTCAACGTAGTATTTTGATGTTTTCTTGTAACTTTCTGCATCGAGGTGTCATCATCGAGAGGAAAATCCATCAAACGCGACGAAATAGGGAAAACCACCCTCGAGGAACGATCATCTGTCATAAAAAAGAGTCCACGTAGTGCCTTTTCAAGGACGCGACAATAAATTGGCTACACCCCAGAAGGTTTGTAGGATCAACAGGCTCGAAGAAGGAACTCCAACAAATTGCAAACGATTCGCGTTGTTTATCTCGGACCACGGTCGAGTACGTGGACCTGAATACGAGAATTTTATACGAGCGGTTTCCCGCGCAATTTCGCCCCGAAGAAATATTCCCACCGTGACACGGTGGGGTGGCTAAAAACGGTCATTAATTATTTATGTGCGGCAAGACGTAACGATCGCGACGCGTGTCGAAGCTTTTAGCAGCTTGGGCGACGTTTCATCCGAAGGTCGCCACCTTTGCACCTTCTGATCGTCGAGAAACGCCTGTCGACGACTTTATTAGGGTTAGGTCATTTCCACGCTGCTCTAATGGCCCTCCATCTTGGTTCGGTTCTCATTACGAACTTGCCAGCTTTATTTTTATATCTGTTGCTACAATATTTCTTTTTCTTTTTTTTTAATCAAACGTAATCGAGAACGTGGGTAAAGGGTGAAGAAAAATCCATTGAGTCGGAATAGGTTGTACAGGTTTAACCTTCTTGATTAGGTTTCTGTAGGTACTTGACGGATTTGTTTTTATATTTTGGAATTAATATTTCTTTTCTTAATCAATGTATAAAAGTTTATGTTCTTGATTCGTCGAAGATGTGGACAGGGAAAATTCAATTGAATTGAAACTCGAAATGTTTTTCCAGGCCCTGTAAATGGGCCTCCATTTTGGTTCGGTATTTGTATTTCAAGGCCTCCATTTTGCTTTTGTATTTCAAGATATAATATTTCTTTTTTTAATCGATGTATAAAACATTGCTCCTTTAATTTATCCAAGGGGATGAAAAAATCTATAGTATATAATTCTCCATCCCTTAATTGCAATATAACTCGAAAAGTTTCTTCAGATTATTCAAATGACCATCGCGTCTGGTTAGGGTTCGATTATCCGATAATTTGATTTTTATATTTCGAGATAAAATTCTCTTTTTTAATTTCGATATAAACTTTCGTCAGTTCGCGATGCAATTTGCTTTGATATTTTGCTGGGCGAAGAGAATTTATGGAATGTAACAAACTATCGAAGCTGTTGAGATAAAATGTTGCACGAAAATAGTGGGAAACAAGGTCGAACCAATTTTTTTTGAATTTTGGAAAGTTACATCGGGAGCGATAAACGAAATTAGAAAACGCAAACTAGCGTCGAACATTTTACAATATATCCGAGTAAGTTCCATAGGGTTCGATTTAATTAACCAAACGCGCTACAATCCGGTATCTCGTATTCACAGGCATCGTTATTGATAACAATGTATGGACAGCTTTCTGTTCTCAGGAGATGAAAAACGCTGACGATTACTCGTTATCGGGTTTCACAACATTAACATATGCCCCGTGATCACGGGATTAATGAATCTGTTGCAAAATCGGTCGAGATTGCAACCAGGTTATCTCGAATTAAAATAATTATAAAATAATCTCAAATTCTACTCGATTGAAAAATAAACCTCCAGTGCGAATAATTTGATTCTAAATTGTAAAAAAAATTTCATCAAGTGTGTTTTACTAGTTTCAGAGTCACCGGTGACCCATGCGATGCGAGTAGATAAAATCACCCGATATAAAAGTCAACGTGTCGTTAACACGATCGTTTAAGATAACCAAAGCTCAGATACATGTCTACAATGCAATAACATACTGTCAACATACTGTCAACCCTTATCGGACCTGACACCTATTTACACTTCAAAGTCAACAATTTTGTAACGTAAAATATATATTTGCACACGTGTTTTACACAAGAACTATCCCAATATGTTTTATCCTCTATTTCTTCGAAATTGTTTTTCTTCGAAAAAAAAAAAATGTTACCGTTTAAATTGAAACACGAGGAGAGGGCTTGAAGAAATAATTTGTGATGAAAAATTAAAACGGTCAGTTAAATTAATGTTTATTTAATCACGAAAAAATGGGTTATATTGCAAGAACACTCCCAATACGTTTCATCCCCTAGTTTTTCGAAATTGTTTCGAAAAAAATATTACCGTTTAAATTGAAAGACGAAAAGAGAGCTTGAAGAAATAAGTTACGATGTAAGATTAAAACGGTCGTTTATTTAATCACGGAAAAATGGGCTATGTTGCAAGAACTGTCCCAATATATTTTATCCCCCATTTCTTAGAAACTGTTTCGAAAATAATGTTACCATTTAAATTGAAGAACGAAGAGAAAGCTTGAAGAAATAATTTGTGATGAAAAATTAAAACGGTCACTTAAATTAATGTTTATTAAACACGGAAAAATGGGCTATGTTACAAGAACTATCCCAATATATTTTATCCCCCATTTCTTAAAAACTGTTTCCAAAATAATGTTACCGTTTAAATTGAAAGACAAGGAGAGGGCTTGAAGAAATAAGTTGTGATGAAAAATTAAAAATGATCAGTTAAGTTAATGTTTATTTAATCACGGAAAACTGGGCTATGTTACAAGAACTACCCCAATATATTTTATCCCCAATTTCTTAGAAATAGTTTCCAAAAAATTGTTACCGTTTAAATTGAAAATGTCACCGACGTTAAGGTCGACGAGGGGGGTCGAAGAAATAAGAAGTATCGCGATGTAAAATTAAAACGGTCGTTTATTTAATCACGGAAAAATTGGGTATGTTACTATGTTACAAGGGTGGAAAAAAATGAAAGAAATTTTGATATTCGAGGGTTGCAAATGGCGCAGGGTGGAAAACAGGCTGCGTCTCTGCGTATCGAGCGGCTCTAGCCTGGTACAAGGGATCAACATGAGCTTAACGGCAGGCGCCAATATACCTAGCCATCCCCTCACCCCCGCATACCGACCAAGCCGTCAAGCTGTGGTATTAAACGGGGCATGCGTGAGGTCCACGGTGGTTGGTCACGTGTACGTTTCCAACAACCCCCCTCCTCCGCCACCCCCCAATGGTGCTGTGCGTACATTCTTACGATTTCTAAGGAAGTGTTGCCTTCGCGACAACGTCGCCCGAGACAATTAAATTAAATACGAGAACCGAGAGACCGTGGAGGGTTGATCTTCCGAGGGTTCGTATGGAACGACTGGGAATATTGAATTTTTCTTTTTTTAAACACCACCGATGAACTTACTTAACATCACGGAGACGAAAAAATGAAATTTTGAATCATTTTTTGATTTTGAATACATTTTTTTTTGAAGTTTTGTATTCTCCAGCAGTGTGCAAACGGAATTTTGGAGTATTTTCTTTGGAATATTTTTTTTTTTAAGTTTTGTATTTTTCAGTACTGTGCAAACGGAATTTTGAAGTATTTTCTTTGGAATATTTTTTTTTTTAAGTTTTGTATTTTTCAGTACTGTGCAAACGGAATTTTGAAGTATTTTCTGTGGAATATTTTTTTTTTTAAGTTTTGTATTTTTCAGTACTGTGCAAACGGAATTTTGGAGTATTTTCTGTGGAATATTTTTTTTTTTAAGTTTTGTATTCTCCAGTACTGTGCAGGGGGTTGATTTTTGGGAACACTTGGAAATTTTCTATTCCAGGTAAAATATTTTATAAACTCGAGAAACTGAGATTTCTTTCTAAGAAGTTTTCAATTTATTTCTTTCTACGCATTTCGAATTTTCAGGAAAAGGGTAACTTGAATATTTTTCAGTCAAGATAAAATATTTTAGAAATACGAGAAATTGAGATTTGTTCCCAGGAGTTTTTCAATTTATTTTTTTTCCACATTTCGAATTTTCAAGGAAAGGGTAACTCGAACATTTTTCGTTCAAGATAAAATATTTTAGAAATACGAGAAATTGAGATTTGTTCCCAGGAGTTTTTCAATTTATTTTTTTTCCACATTTCGAATTTTCAAGGAAAGGGTAACTCGAACATTATTCATTTAAGGTAAAGTATTTTACCAACACGAGAAACCGAGACATTTTCTCTAGAAGCTCTTCAATTAATTTTTTGTCCACATTTTGAATTTTCAAGAAAAGGATAACTCGAACATTTTTCATCAAAGTATTTTATCAACACGAGAAACTGAAACATTTTCTCCAGAACCTCTTCAATTAATTTTTTTTTCACATTTTGAATTTTCAAGAAAAGGACAACTCGAACATTATTCATTTAAGATAAAGTATTTTACCAACACGAGAAACCGAGACATTTTCTCCAGAACCTCTTCAATTAATTTTATTTCCACATTTCGAATTTTCAAGAAAAGAGCAACTCGAACATTATTCATTTAAGTTAAAGTATTTTACCAACACGAGAAACCGAGACATTCTCCCCAGAACCGCTTCAATTTACTTTTATCCCCGCGTACATTATTTCGTCGAATTTTGACAAGATGGTTCCCACCAAACGAGCGGGAAATAAAAATTTAATTATCGAGCTTCTCTCGCGACGTTTCGTTTTTAAGATTTCAGTCAGCGAGATTTTTCCGCGGAAACTTCGCCCCGATCGAATCATGAATATTCTAAGCGAATTCGCAGCAATATTGAGATCGGGAGATGATAAAAAATTCCTTCGGCACGGCGGACGATCTATTTGCAATCCTTTCAAGAAAATGAATCATTCCGAAGAAGGATATTTCAAACAATCCATTCCGGCTCGTTCCTTCGATTAATTCTCCATTTACGAAAAGCTCGATTTTTCCGTCATTTCATAGGAATTCGAATTATTCGGGACGTTCTTTCGCAATTAATATTTCGTGTTTAATGGGGCGAATTCCACACCCCCCCCCCCCCCCCTAAACCCTCTGTAACGTGAAATTTTTGATACGCGCCACTAAATTTCCCGTAAATGCGTCGTTAAAAATTGCCTTCTGTCTCGCGAAAGTAAGTTCCCTTCGAACATCTCGATTCGAATTGTGCGCCATTTTTGAGTCGTACTCGACGAATCCGTTCCGTTTTAATTTCGCGGTGAACGCGTTATTTGCAGAGCGCTAAACACGTCGGATAAGCTGCGAGACATATCTTAGTTATTTAGTGCACGACGTCGACCGATGTTTAAGGGGAGCAGCTACTTTCGTCCCTTCGAGTGCCCCGTAAGATTTAATTAAAAATAAAGGAAACCGACGCGAAACATTCTCGACGAGTTCTCCAAAATTTATGCTACGTTACATCCTACCAAACGATACCTCTTTGCCTATAGATCGTTTATTCTTTTCAAAGTAAAAAATAAGAAAAAAACAAGGGTACAAAGAAACATTTCTCGATAGCTCGAAAAATTGTTCAATTGGTCAGAATTTTCTTTGGAATATTTTTTTTTTTCAATTTTGTATTCTCCAGTACTGTGCAGGGGAGGGGGTTGATTTTTGGGAACACTTGGAAATTTTCTGTCGGAGGTAAAATATTTTACATATACGAGAAACTGAGATTTCTTTTTAAGAACTTTTCAATTTATTTCTTTCTACGCAATTCGAATTTTCGAGGGAAGGGTAACTTGAGTATTTCTCAGTCAAGATAAAATATTTTAGAAATATGAGAAATTGAGATTTCTTCCCCAGGAGTATTTCAATTTATTTTTTCTTACACGTTTCGAATTTTCAGGAAAAGGGTAACTTGAACATTTTTCGTTCATGACAAATCGTTTTAGAAATATGAGAAATTGAGATTTTTTCCCAGCAGTTTTTCAATTTATCTTTTTGTCTACATTTCGAATTTTCGGGGGAAGGGTAACTTCCTTCTATCTTCGATAGAGTAACTTTTAGATAATTTTCCATTTTGTTTCTTCGTCCATCGAAAGATCTGATCTTTCGAAATTTTCTATCGATGTTAAAAATTGCCAATGTGAAACACAGAGCTCGATTCATCGACGACCGAAGGTGATCGATAAAGGAGATATTTTGAAATTTTTCGACAATATATATAATCACACGTACCCCTGAAACAAAGTGTGTTTTCGTCTCGGTGGAGAACGATCTTGGAGGATTCTCCCGAACGTGTACTTTGTTCTTTGTCCTGGCACGTTTCTATTCGCAGTGAAAAAAAATATCCCGAGGCACGGTGGAAAGCTTCGTGATGGTTGAAAGAGTTCTCGCAGCACATTCCCTTTCGATCCTTGGACTCTAGCCTGTGCTGTAGCATTGTATAAAGCGCAAGCCTCGTCCTGTAGTAGGAGCCTCCCTGCTCCTCCTCACCGCACTATTGACGGGAGTTTTAATAAAAGTACCCCCACCAGGAAGGCTAAACGTCGCAGTGGAAGGACCCGGTGAACGCCGAGCCAAGAAGATATTGGGTAAAGCAAAGATCGTAAGGACACTTACAGACATCGGGCCCTGGCAAAATTTCGGGGGAGATTGAGACCGCCACCGACGTCGAGGTAATCGTAATTTTCACCGTAAAGATAACACCGATAAAATACACCGATCGTCCATGGGGTGCTGAAAATTACAGCTTCGTTTCGATAGTTCAAATTTTAGAATTTTATATCGGTACCGGTGTGTCTTCGTAGGATCGTTTTTCAGATTGTTGAAAATTATTTTTTGGGGGAATTAGGTGTGGAGAAAATGTTTTCAGGGTGTTTCGAAAGTTCAAATTTTAGAATTTTAAATTAGTGCTGTGTGTTTTGGTTGAGAGTGCAGAATTGTTTTTGAAATTATTGAAAATTATTTTCTGGGGGAATTAGGTGTGGAGAAAATGTTTTTAGGGTGTTTCGTTAAAATTTTAGAATTTTAAATTAGTGCTGTGTGTCTTGATAGGATCGTTTTTCAGATTGTTGAAAATTATTTTTTGGGGGAATTAGGTGTGGAGAAAATGTTTTTAGGGTGTTTCGTTAAAATTTTAGAATTTTAAATTAGTGCTGTGTGTCTTGATAGGATCGTTTTTCAGATTGTTGAAAATTATTTTTTGGGGGAATTAGGTGTGGAGAAAATGTTTTTAGGGTGTTTCGTTAAAATTTTAGAATTTTAAATTAGTGCTGTGTGTCTTGATAGGATCGTTTTTCAGATTGTTGAAAATTATTTTTTGGGGGAATTAGGTGTGGAGAAAATGTTTTCAGGGTGTTTCGAAAGTACAAATTTTAGAATTTTAACTTAGTGCTGTGTGTCTTGATAGGATCGTTTTTCAGATTGTTGAAAATTATTTTTTGGGGGAATTAGGTGTGGAGAAAATGTTTTTAGGGTGTTTCGTTAAAATTTTAGAATTTTAGATTAGTGCTGTGTGTTTTGGTTGAGAGTGCAGAATTGTTTTTGAAATTATTGAAAATTATTTTTTAGGGAAATTAGGTGTGGAAAAAATGTTCAAGGTGTGGAGAAAATACAAATTTTAGAATTTTAGATTAGTGCTGTGTGTTTTGGTTGAAAGTGCAGAATTGTTTTTGAAATTATTGAAAATTATTTTTTAGGGGAATTAGGTGTGGAGAAAATGTTCAGGGTGTTTCGAAAGTACAAATTTTAGAATTTTAGATTAGTATCGTATGTCTTGATAGAATCGTTTTTGAAATTATTGAAAATTATTTTCTAGAGGAATTAGGTATGGAGAAAATGTTTAGGATGTTTCGAAAGTACAAATTTTAGAATTTTAAATTAGTACCATAAACCATGTCTTGATGGAATCATTTTTGAAATTATTGAAAATTATTTTCAGAGGAATTAGGTATGGGAAAAATATTCAGAGTGTTTTGAAAGTTCAAATTTTAGAATTTTAGATTAGTACTATATGTTTTTGTTGAGAGTGCAGAATCGTTTTCGAAATTATTCAAAATTTTTTTCAGAGGAATTAGGTGTGAAGAAAATATTTACCGTGTTTCGAAACTCCAAATTTCAGAGTTTTAGAATTTGATGTTTATATGGTATCAGGTTCTGATCCTGATCGTGATCAGAATTATGTAGAATTATTTCTAAAATTCTTTAAAATTATTCTAAGCAGCACCAGGTGATGGACAAAATTTCCCCGACTGTAATTATTAATCACCGTAACAGTGACAAGTTGAACGTGTCTTCTATTTTATTGTGGAAAAAAATCCCAGGGTGAAGAATTACACAATTGTATTAAACACAAATTATTTGGTAAATCGACAGTATATTTGTGTCTTCGATAAATGACCAATGGTGATCGTTATACTTGCAACTGCCACGAAGAAAAAGAAACTTCGTAGAAAAATTCCAAAGAAAATGTTTGAAGAGAAACATCCGTAAAAAGATCCATTGAACCGTTTATTGATAAATCGTGCGTGTGTTCCGAGTAACTCCAAAATCGATTTTCTCGAAAAACGGGTACTCGCGGGAAAAAAACTTCCACTCTACGTTTTCTGTTTATTTTTTCACCCAGTATCACCTCGTACTCGGTTGCACCAGTCACGGGATATCCTGTACAATAAAACTATATTATTCCCATTCAGAAAAATGCAACTGGCATTGAAATCTCCCGAAATATAAATCTCCGGAAATATTTATCTCTGAGCGAACTCGAAGAATTTTCAACGCGAGATCGGTCATCGATTTACGATTTCCTTTAACAATAGTCAACACCAAATCGTGCCCCAATGGAATATCTAACGATAATCGACGCATGAGTACCCCGAGCAATTTCGAAATCAATTTCCTCGAAACCGAATCTCCATCCAAAAAATTCCATTCTATTTATTTCTTCGCCCAGAAATATTTCACATTCAATTCCACCTACAATCTCATCCCGTGCGATAAAACGTAACGGTAAAATTGGCGTTGAAATCACCCGAAAAATCGACCTGAACGAAAATTCGATATTTTCTTCATCGAACTCAACTTTCTGCAAAACTATCTAAAAGAGATCGTTTCTCGATTGTTGTAAACAATCCGAACAGTGTATTCCAAATGATCGAGGATCCATTGATAATCGACGTACGTTCGATCCTCGAAATCGGGAATTAATTTTACGCAACGCCTCCGATTACGTGAATCGTTTTTGGATCACGGTCTGATGCCACGGAATATAAGGTGGCAAATCACCCTTTGAATACACTCCCGGGCCATTATGACGCATCGACGATCCCATAGAAAGACGAGTCCTGTTCCCGTCGATCCTTGGTACAATGGTCATGGCGCGGCTCCTCGCGCGACCAGATCCACCGTTTCTACCATTCACCGTGCGGGACCTTCTGTGTTTGACCACAAACTGTTTTAATCCCTCTGTTACTTCTATTTGCGTTCGCAGATCGTTGAGCAATATCCGTTCGCTCGTGATCGGATGGTCGGGGCCACTTCAACCGCGTTCACTGCCGGATGTATCGATCTCGAGAAATCGGTCGTTGCCGCGAGGACGATTGGTCGTCGACTATCACGACGCGATACCTTTAGTCGAAAATTGTCCGACAATTTCGCGGAAAGACACCTTATGTTTTAGAATGGGGTACCTTGGGTCGAGAAGTGTCTCCAGACTTTGATGATCCTTGGTCTTGAAAGTTCTGAGAGCCTCCAATTGGGAATATAATTTTGGAAATAATTTTAAGAAGGGTCGAGAATATATTTTTTTATTTTTGAATAATTTCAGGGAAAGGCACTTTATGTTGTAAAATGGGGTACCTTGGCTCGAGGAGTGTCTCCAGACTTTGATGATCTTCGATTTTGAAAGTTCTGGGAGCCTCCAATTGGGAATATAATTTTGGAGACAATTTTAAGAGGGGTCGAGAATATATTTTTTTATTTTTGAATAATTTCAGGGAAAGGCACTTTATATTTTACAATGGGGTACTTTGAGTCGAGGAGTGTCTCCAGACTTTGAAGATCTTCAGTTCTGAGAGCCTCCAATTGGGAATATAATTTTGGAAACAATTTTAAGAAGGTTCGAGAACATATTTTTTTATTTTTGAATAATTTCAGGGAAAGGCACTTTATATTTTACAATGGGGTACTTTGGATCAAGAAGTGTCTCCAGACTTTGAAGATCTTCAATTCTGAAAACCTCCAATTGGAAGTCTAATTTTGGAGACAATTTTAAGGAGGGTTGAGAACATATTTTCTTATTTTTGAATAATTTCAGGGAAAGGCACTTTATGTTTTAAAATAGGGTATCTTGGGTCAAAGAGTTTCTCCAGACTTTGAAGATCTTCAGTTCTGAGAACCTCCAATTGGGAATATAATTTTGGAGACAATTTTAAAAAGGATCGAGAACATATTTTTTTATTTTTGAATAATTTCAAGGAAAGGCACTTTACATTTTACAATAGGGTACTTTAGATCAAAGAGTATCTCCAGACTTTGAAAATCTTCAGTTCTGAGAGCCTCCAATTGGGAATATAATTTTGAAAACAATTTTAAGAAAGGTTGAGAACAAATTTTTTTATTTTCTTATAATTTCAGGGAAAGGCACCTTATATTTTAAAATGGACTACCTTGTATCAAAGAGTGTCTCCATACTTGGAAGATCTTCAATTCTGAAAGCTTCCAACTGGGAGTTTCTCTGCCGTTGTTAAAAACCAAAAAAAAAAAAAATTCACAACGCTCCTTAAAATTATCTCAAAAATGAAAGACACCTTGTATTTCAAAATGGGGAACCACGGGTCAAAGAGCGATACGATAAAACAACACACGTCTCTTGTAGACGCCTATTTATCCTCTACGTAAGAGGAAATAACTCAGAAGTTTCCATAATTTACATTTCACGATCTATAGACACCGTGAAATTTATTTCCATTGTAAAAATACCAATAAGAAAGGAGTTGCCGGGCCGTCGTCTCGTTTTATGAAAAGAGAAGTAAAAAAGATATTACAGCCGGGCGTATACACTCGTGTACCATCGTTGTAGCCAGACACACGTTGCATATTTTACTTGTATATTATACTCCACCTGTTAGCATATATTTTATCGTCGTATTTTGCAAAACACGGGCTAACGTTCCCGGCGTACCCATCAAACGCAATACCGCGCGATACGAGTCGCAATCTGTAAAACGTTTCGTCCGAACAGAAAGACATACTTAATCAGAAATGGCTCGTTATAGCGCGTAATCGTTGCGTCAAAGGATGAATTTCCGCGAAACGACGGACGACGACTGTCCGGTGAACCTGCTCGAGCCGAAAAACAAACCGAAACACCTGTGATTAGTTTGCTGGGATAGGTGAAACGGCACGCTTAATCGATAGTTAGGTAAACACCGAGAACTCGGCGCGTAATAGCGTGTCAAATCTACGAGGGTAATCGGCGTAGCCTGTCAGCTGTGTCCACAATGACACTTTTCAGCTTCAGCTTTTAAAGACCCCCAAAGCGGTTGATTTATTGACTGACAGATACCGCCGCAACGATCTTTGACCAACTTTAATCTTAAAGAGTTCTTTCGTTCGACGATCTAGAAATATTTGGCTAAAAAGTCTTCTTACTTTGTCTCTTTAACTTCAGAACAGTCTCTATACGCTAGTGATCTCGCGAGATTCGAAAAAAAAGGTAACAATAACAAGTTGCATCGTTATGGCACGCTGAAAGTTTTCGAACGAGAGGTGTCTCAAACACTTGTAACACGTGTTTTTAATTTTACTCTTTTAATACTCTCTATTGATAATAATCTCGCGAAGGTACAATCGAATCGACGGGGTGACTTTAAACCGTCGCTTGGGGTAGCGATAGTGTAGAACCTTAATTACTTTAAAGTCGACCTTAACCGAACACTCGACCGTTCGGACGCAAATTAGGTTAGGTGCGCAAATTGTGGACGATCCAGGCCTACCATCGAGAACGAATTCAAAAGTCTGTAGGAAAGAAGTTGAGTTTGTATATATTGTTACGATCGTAATTTATTTTGCTCGTAACAATCGACAAAAATTATATAACCTCCGAGGACGAATTAAAGATTAAAAATTTGTTAAATATTCCACGTCTGATGTACGATCCGACGTTAATCGTACACTTTCCTAACCTCCAAAAGCAACGTTACTTTAATAAACCTAAAATTTCTCCTAAATGGTGACGCGACCCTGTGCAACCCTGACATCTCGAGACCCACCCCCAACGTTTTCGAACCGAGGAAGCAAAAGTTCGCAAATTTTCCAAGATCTCGTTGCTTCGTTAAAGAATTCTTCGTCTTACGATCGAATCGACGATTAATTCGCGATTAGTCCGAAGAAAAAATCGGTCGTTCAATAATCCCGGATTATTCGATGAAAAGGTCGGCATCGCCGGTTGAGAACCACTGGGAAATATTTTCAGGGCGCATGTCAGTCGTTCGGGGGTGGAATATCAAACGTCCCGAGGGCGGAGCCGCCGACAACCCGCATGGCTTCGTCCTCCGTATTCCCTCTTCCGTTGTTCCTCGAACAATAACCTTTAACCTTATCTTACTTAGGCGTTAACTTCGGCCGAACTTCCAAATACAAGTAAAGTTCATTCGACTTTAATGTCTCGCGCGGATTAACAACCCAACTCGTGGTATTTATTCGTCGCGACGGTGCGTCGTTTCTGCTTAGAAATATGGGACACCAACAGCTGCTAGGTGTATACCACACTATGAAACGAAAGCTCGACACAGTGTTGGAATTGGTTGTACATTGTCCACTGGATGCAATGGTGTGGGAACATGGGGTGAATCGTCAGGTCGAAGAGAGCTTTCATGTCGATGAAAGAGTGTGGTACACAGGGTGACCCACTAGAGGTAGGACACAGTGCACTTCTGTTTACAAATATGGGACATCTCCAGTTGCTAGGTTTATTCCACCCTATGAAACAAAGGCTCGATAGTGTTACAATCAGTTGTGCCTTGTTCACTGGATGCAATGGTGTAGGAACATGGGGTGAATTGTCAGGTTGAAGAAAGCTTTCGTGTCGATAAAAGAGTGTGGTAAACAGGGTGACCCACTAGAGGTAGGACACAGTGCACTTCTGTTTACAAATATGGGACATCTCCAGTTGCTAGGTGTATTCCACACTATGAAACGAAAGCTCGACACAGTGTTGGAATTGGTTGTACATTGTCCTCTGGATGCAGTGGTGTAGGAACATGGGGTGAATTGTCAGGTTGAAGAGAGCTTTCGTGTCGATAAAAGAGTGTAGTATACAGGATGACCCACTAGAGAACACAGTGCACTTCTGTTTACAAATATAGGACATCTCCAGTAGCTAGATATATTCCACCCTATGAAACAAAGGCTCGATAGTGTTACAATCAGTTGTGCATTTTCCACTGGATGCAATGGTGTAGGAACATGGGGTGAATTGTTAGGTTGAAGAGAGCTTTCGTGTCGATAAAAGAGTGTAGTACACAGGGTGACCCACTAGAGAACACAGTGCACTTCTGCTTAGAAATATGGGGCACATCCAACTGCTAGGTGTATTCCACCCTATGAAACAAAAGCTCGATAGTGTTACAATCAGTTGTGCCTTGTCCACTGGATGCAATGGTGTAGGAATATCGTTGAAGAGAGCTTTCGTGTCTATAAAAGAGTGTAGTATACAAGGTGGCCTACCAGAGATAGAACACAGTGTGTTTCTTCTTAAAATTACAGAGTAGCCTCGATTTCTACAGCTGTGAGGTGTGCTGGATCTTCTTAGAACGAATACTCGACACTGTGTTCAAGGTGCATATTGTCCACTAGATGCAACAGTGACACACAGGTGGATGGTCAAGATGTAAATGACTCTCGTGTCTGTTAAATTATGTAGTATACAAAAACACCCTAATATCTTGATTATTTCGAATAACAGAGAGCAATGTTTCTAAACAAAAGTTGTTTTGCTTGTTATTTTATAAGAATACAGCTTCGAAGAGAATATACTTGAATCGAGATTCCATAGAGTAGAATTTTAAGAATAAAAGTATCAAGGTGCATCGAGCCCAGAACCGACAATTTTATGAATATTCGTCTCTACGGAGACATCGGTCCTTGACCACAAATAGAGGTAATTTTTCTCGAAAAAATAAATAAAAAAATGAAGAATAAAAATCCCTCGTACGAGTCACAGTTTTCGAGTAAAAGCACTCTGCGTCGCGCAACGAGTTTTCTCCGCGGACCGACGCGACTGGGAGATTCCCCAACTGGAATCCGTCGGGAAGTTTCGTTTCGCCGAGAAAATGAACAGTCCTGTTCCACGAACCATCACCAACATCAAGCTGCAAAAATTAGTCTCGACTGGTTCGCAAAAATCGTATTCCTCGACGCTTTCGACTTGTTTCTTTCGCGCGAATTTCTTCCACGGGGTGCACGAACAACCGAGACACCACGGATCGGATTATCGTTCGAACGCGAGACGATCCAACGACCGGTAAACCGATCAGTCCGCGTAATGTGATTTAAACGTCACCCTAAAGAGATCAGTCCGCCCCCAAAGCGTCGTTGGTGCAAGGCCGGGCGCGCGAAGGGTGCAAACGATTAATCCGTGACTCTTCGTTCCCGATCGAAGTCCCGGGATCCTTGACTACAGGCAGAAACGAGACGAGGGTCCCAGCTGTCGACCAGGGCAGCGGCTGCACGTACAATATCGCCGTGGCTTTTGGGGGGATCCAAGATGACGGTCCTTCCGTCGCGTTACGCTGCTAGGGGGTTACCTACTGGCGTCAGCTTGCGAGGGAAGAAACAAACGGCTGACCCCGCCGCGCGGACGAGACCTGGAAAAACTGTCCCTTCGACGGGATTATTGGTGTATCAGCGATACGCTTTCGCTCGGTTGAATTATTGGAAGAAACATATTGGCCACCGCGACGATACGACACGATGGAGTTCGAGCCGTGGACTATGGTCTCCTGAGCGATCTTGACGCGTTTTGCGAACGAGATTAGGTGACGATCGACTGCACTCGTGCACGCTTGAATCGACTTCGACCGGACGATCAACGAACGACTCACGGTATCGTCTTGGTTTTAGAAATTTTGCTGAGAATCATTTTTTCTCTTCACAATTTCCATCGTATCTTCGTGAAAGTATCGGCAATGGATCGGCGAGAAACTCCCGTTTAAAACGAGTACAAACACGACCCTGTTCGGATCACTTTTAATTATAGCGATTTTTGGATTTTCAAAATTGAAAATTCACGCGCGACTCAAAAGTTGTCCGAACGTGGTCGTGTTTGGACTCATTTTCATCGGGACGATCCCGCCGATACGTTGATAACGGTTTTAGGGAGATAAAACGGGTGTTGCATGATTTTGAAGGGTTCGAGAACGAAAGGTCTCTCAATAACTTCTCTCCCGGGCACAGCCTCGTGTTGTATCACATTCTTTTTATTTTCATTTACGAATCTTACGTCTAGATTTACATAAAATATAATTAAATCGATACAACTGCGCATAGTATATTCGCAATGCCAAGAAAAATATATTGCACGTATGCTACATCTTCGACGCTTCGCGTTCAGACGGGGCGCGGGCACGGTGATTGGACAGAGCCTACGGAACCTATGTTCGTGACACGTTCACAGGGTGTAGCCGGTAAGGGAAATTTGGGTCTCCGTGTGCTGAGCTCTCCTTTTTCCTGATAGAGGGTGATATTCGTTAAAACGTCCTCGAAACGAAAGACGACTCTTCCCCTTCCCCCCGGGGGGCTTCGTTGAAAGACAATTTCGAGCGTTCACGGTTTCTCTCGAACTTTAGATTCTTGCACGTACTGTTATTCTCTTATATTAAATTAAAAATATATGTATATATGTGTATATATATATATATATTCTCCGTGCCGAAACTAAATTCGTGGACAATTCACGCGGACGATCCGCCCCGTTTTCGTTTGTAACAATTCATATATATATGTATATATGAATCCTCTGTTTAAGAAAAATTCGCAAACCGGTGCAAAATATTTTTAGTCTCATCAAAAGACGTCCGCCGCTGATCCAAAAAATATCAGAAACCAGCATCTCGTCTATAAAAAACGATACGCTCTTTCTCTCTCTCTCTCTCTCTTTCTCTCTGTCTCCCTTTCTTCTCTTTCTCTCTCGAGGAATACAACGTCGTTTTATCTAAAACAACAATTACGACTCGCTTCGATAAATGCATCAAGTACACGTGTTCTGGAAACGAACGATAGAAAGTCGTTAGAGATCTCTTCGCACGAAGGTGAGAACTAAAAAAACCTTCTCCTCGGAACGATCAATCTACAGAATATGAAAAAAAAAGTACTCTCACGAACGAGTCTACCCGATCTGGATCCAAAATTCCAAAATTTCCAGAACGAAACAATTCATCCCGATTTTGAGATTCGTTTAATTTTTAACAAATCGTCGATCCAGTCTTGTGTAGCTTCGTCCGTGATATATTTTTTTTTTACACCCTGTACAGCTTCCCTCGAATTTTGGAAGTCTCCTCGGACACACGTCTCCAATAAAAAATATATATATATATGTATGTATATACAGCTACCGAGTTATTTACACGCGTACGAATAAGTTAATTTGCGTTACAGAAATACGTACTAAGTAACGGGTGTCTATGCAAGAATATATCTCTAGGATAGGTTCACGATCAAGTTAACACGTAATTACAAATATTTTATCCGTGGAATATACGTCTTACTCGTCTTGTTGGTGTAAAAAAAAAAAAGAATACAAAAACTGATTTTCTTCTTTCTTTTTGGCGAAAGTGAGCAACTTGGATTCGGGGAAAGGAAGGATCGCCCCTCCAACGAGATTCTACCTCGTTTTAATTCCGAGACGCGAAACCAACCCCCCCTCCTCCTCCTCGTGTTAATATCTTTGCTCGACGTGCTCAAAGGACAATTTCTCTGATTCCTCGGGGAACGTTCTACCTCAAACGCGCGATGTTTACTCTTTAGAAAATTCTTGCACGAGACATTCGAGGTTTCCACGGCTTGTTTTAGTACTGCTCATGGCTCCCGGGTGTAAGCAGGGATTGCCAGATGAAAAATTAGTAAAATTTTTGGGCAAGTACGCTACAAACAGAAGATCGTAGATTTTTCGATACAGAAAATCTGGGCGTGTGTACATTCGATGAACAAGATTCACTACCGAGCCTCGTTTAAAGCTCGTAGAAGGAATTACATATCTAGAAAAAATTCACCCGACCTCAGGTTCTCTGTACATTCACAATTCTCGATTAATTTACAATTCGTCGCCGGAACCGCCTTATCAATATCCTTAGGAACTTTCGTTAGCCAGTCAATTCGTCTCCGAGATATCGTTTGGCGAAACAAACGACCGTACGCACCAGAAATTTCCTACGGGTGATCGGACTCGGTACGGGGAACTCGAAACCTCGATAAGAGTTCCGAAAAATCGATTCCGGGCGAAACCTCGATAAAGGGATCGAACTCGGGGATTTTTTCGCGATTTTACATCGAAAGCGCATGTTCGCTGAATAAAGAAGGAAAAAAAAAAAAGAAAAGAAAGAAAGCGTGTGAAAGTGTGCTAAACAGTGACACATTAAACGGAGCCAGTCTTGGGTAGAGGCTTCAGTTTGAGTTCGCGACGTTGCTCGTGGTACTCTTGGAAACATGGCACAATGCAGAGATTGGTCTGGCATTCTGGACAGTGGTACTTCGTTTTTCTTCGGAGTATCCTGTTGTGGGCGTCTATCGTGTTCCAGCAATGGTTGCATCCCAACGCTGGGCCTGGACGCAACACGGGACAGTGGCCTAAACGCTGGTCCCCTGTGCTTTCACGGACTTCTCTGCTTGTCGTCTGCAACAAATCAATCGCTAATTATTACTTGGAATCGCTCGAACTTTCTCAAGAAGGAACATCATCGTCTGCTACAAATTAATCACTGATTATTATTTGGAATCGCTGGAACTTTCCCAAGAAGGAAAATCGTCACCTATGCGACTTCAAAGTCAGCGTTCTTCGTGTATTTCCCTACGATATTTTATCCACAACGTATCGAGTACCTTCAATCTTCAACGAGCCCTTCCTAGTCTAAAGATCAGCAATATCACTGTCCCCAACAATGATCCACGACGCCAGAAAGTGTCCTAACCCTTCAAACGATAAAAAACAGCAGCACCGGAACAAACCCATCATCCCAGTAATCATTACTATTAATCAAATTTCAAGTGTAATTCTATTCCATCCCCCTTCTCGTTCGCAACAAATCACACCGTTCGTCCCACTTAACTGCCCCGTGCCATTGAATCAAAGATTGAAACCATCGGGTCTTCCCCAGGGGGTTTTTCAAAGATTTTACGCTCCAAAAAAAAAAGAAACAAACCATCAGGTCTATCATCGTTACTCGAAACACGAATCTCGTGGATCCCGTCTTCGAAACTCAAGTACCATCGACTGGTGTCCTTACCTGGGGTGACGAGGAGCTGCGTCTGAGCTCCGTGGTCTTCACTCTGAGCTCCGAAGTGAGGACAGAGGTCTCGACGGTAGCTGTTCCCGGTTCCTCCGTGATCTCCTCTTCCGTTTTGACCATTGGCGCCGGTTCGACGACGATCGATGGGCTGGTCGTTCTTCCAGGAAATTCTGGATTGGAGTGCTGCCTGTGGATCCAGTAGTTGCCACTGGTTGATTGTTGGTGACTAGACAAGAGCGGATGGGAGTGTTGTTTCGTCAGATAGGAGGGCTGGGGTACGGTCAACAGGTTCGTCGAGGTGGTCACCGTCAACAGGCTCGGTTGGTTCACCAGGATTGGTTGGGGCGGTGACGCGATTCGCGACTCTTCCCAGCTTCTCGATGTCTGGGGCAGGTTCAGCGTTGGCGTTGTCACGTGTATGGGTGACGGGACGATGTGAGGCGAGGACATCTCGCTGTCGGGTGACAGGTGATTCGGTTCCTTCTTGACACGGGGTTGACGCATCAGGAGTCGACACCTCTTGGTACCTACTATCTGCCTGCATACTGCTGGAAAGGACAAGCAGAGAGCTCAGGTTGAATTATCGTTCAAATGGCGGACCGAGGAAAGGAATTTTAAAGGACATTTCGTCTACGGATCACTTGGACCGTTGAGAGACTTTGAACAAAAATTATCCACACGACTACAAACGTGTAGACGCGGCGCTTTGTTCTTCGGTACAACATTGTTGGATCGAGCCGATTGCTGACGATCTCGACGCGTTTATCGTAGAGTGGGCAATTTTTCATTGTAAGCTCGACTCTCTAAGATCAAATCTTTAAGACGCACTTTGTTCTTCGGTGCAACATTGTTGGTGACGATCTCAGCGCGTTTATCGTGAAGTGGACAATTTTTCTTTTTAAGCTCGACTCTCTAAGATCAAATCTTTAAGACGCACTTTGTTCTTCGGTGCAACATTGCTGAATCGAGCCGATTAGTGACGATCTCGGCGCGTTTATCATAGAGTGGACAATATTTCTTTTTAAGCTCAACTTTTTAAGATTAGATCTTTAAGCCGCGCTTTATTATTTGTTCGGTGCAACATTGTTGAATCGAGCCGATTAGTGACGATCTCGGCGCGTTTATCATAGAGTGGACAATTTTTCTTTTTAAGCTCGACTCTCTAAGATCAAATCTTTAAGACGCACTTTGTTCTTCGGTGCAACATTGTTGAATCGAGTCGATTGGTGGCGATCTCAATGCGTTTATCATAGAGTGGACAATATTTCTTTTTAAGCTCAACTTTTTAAGATTAGATCTTTAAGCCGCGCTTTATTATTTGTTCGGTGCAACATTGTTGAATCGAGCCGATTAGTGACGATCTCGGCGCGATTATCGTAGAGTGGACAATTTTTCTTTTTAAGCTCAACTCTCTAGGATAAAATCTTTAAGACGCACTTTGTTCTTCGGTGCAACATTGTTGAATCGAGCCGATTGGTTACGATCTCGGCACGTTTATCGTAGAGTGGTCAATTTTTCTTTTTAAGCTCAACTCTCTAAGATCAGATCTTTAAGACACACTTTGTTCTTTGGTGCACCATTGTTGAATCGAGCCGATTGGTTACGATCTCAACGCGTTTATCGTAGAGTAGACAATATTTCTTTTTAAGCTCGACTCTCTAAGATCAGATCTTTAAAACCCGCTTTGTTCTTCGATACAACATTGTTGGTGACGATCTCAACGCGTTTATCGTAGAGTGGACAATTTTTCTTCTTAAGCTCAACCCTCTAAGATCAGAATTGGGACACTGTTTGAGGTTTCTGAAAATGAACGGTTCCTGGGGCAGATAGTTGTGACGTGGTACCGATGGTAATATAATAGATATTACGATTGATAATATAGCAAGTAAGGTTAGTGGTAGAATAGGTACTACGGTTAACGATATAGTTCGTTTTAGTTAGTAGTAACATAGTTGGTGACTTGAGTAGAGAGTATGGTTGAAATTATGGGTAACACAGTTGGTAATATAATACGCAAGTACACTTGGTAATATGGTGAGTAATGTACAATAGTTTTGAGATTTAACAGGAAGTATAGTTGGTATGATCACGTGCTCAAAAGCCTCGAACAGTACCATTTTACCTCGTGGAAACTTTGCAGGAGAAACTTGATTGATGCCAGGAAGACATTTCTTTTTATTCTAAACCTTACAAATCAGTCATCGTGTCTGTAACTTACTCTGCGTACTTTATGCACAGAATGTATGTATGTACAACGTGCTGTATCATATGCGGGCACAGATTTTCGCTTACATCTCACTCGGCTCCTTTTGGCGTGTACTCAATGAAAACGCTACCACTTGTCACGCCAACGTGTTACGGTTTTAAATAAAACTTTATTTTCATTGACAAAATTGCTACATAAATAAAGATCTAAAAAGACGGATATCATATGCGAACGAAGTCCTGTACGGCCGGAAACAACTTCAATTATAGCACTTTCTTCGCGTTACTTTGATTAAAGATGTTATACAGAACACTGACACAGTAAACTCGATTCTCCTCATATAAAATTCGTACCGATTAAACTAGTTTCTCCTCGTACGCCCCGACGACGTCTGATCGGGCGAGAAGCATTACGTTTAAGTGTGTATACATTACGATCAACATTTGTTAACATTCTATATTTATCTATTACTTTGTACAAATGTAAATGAAAACAATGGAAATACACCCAATGTATGCTTTTCATTAAAATAATTATCCAATTATTTTATTGATAATATACACCGACTGTCTCTTAGTAAATAAAGTCTACATACTTAGCGTTATCGTAGCTTTAGTTGATAAAAATTTAAAAAGCTCGTGTGCTTCGATTGTGAACTTAACGATACAGGAGTCCATGGAAACGTTTCTCGTCGCGTATCTTACAGTTCACTGTAATTGTAAAATATTTTTTCGTTCGATCTGTGGAAATGAGAACGGGAAGACAATAATAAATTGACACTTTTTCAACGATAATCCGTTAAGTACGAATGAAAGAAAAAAAGAAAAGAAAAGAAAAGAACGACGTCAACGCGTCTATTTTAAATGCAATTACATAAAACATGCAACACAACAAAATAATACTTATTTGCACGGAAAAATAATGAGAAAGATCGAAAGATTATGTTTCATTGATCAATGGTATTTACATTGTTATTAAAATCCATTGCGCCTATGTTAGTGCTAAACAAGATACATCCCTCTTAATTAATTCTAGCATCATAGTTATGTATAAACCTCGCGTATCCGTGTTTCTTTCGCGCTAATTTTGTCACTCTATCTACATAAAGGAACAAAATCGTTCTATAAATAATTCCGCGATCGAAGCTAGTCGAAACTTTCTATAAGTCGCGAGAAGAAAAAAAAAAAAGAAAAAAAAATCGATTAAAACCACCATCGTGAGAAATGAGAATATCGATTGCAACTTGTATGTTAAAAAATGTCTTCATAATCGGATGATAGGTTGTCATATCGCAAAACTGTTTCTCAATACATGCATTACTTCTTTGTTTTCATGAGTTGGTAGTATAACCATAGTTGTAACAAACCGTTACGTGTAAACTAGAAAAAACAATTACTGTTCCTACGTATTGCACTGCACGAAGCACGTTACTTCTTAATGCATAAATAGAAAAATACGTTTGTACAAATAATATTCCGTTACTTACGCTGCACCCTTAACCGAACAAAAGTTGTACAAATTAAAAAATAATAGAAAAAAAAAAAACAAAAAAAAATGCTTCCCTAACTACCTCTTAAAAAGCCTTAGAAACAAATTTCGTAGAATTTTAATACTATTATTCGTAAATGCCGAATGATATTTCGAACGTTGCGTGCATCTCAAAATGATTTTTATTACAGTGGAAACCAGAATTCCACGTTTTTCTTGCCTATCGAGAATTCGCGCGTTTGAATTTCGCGCTATACCCTGTAACCTGTTACATCTACGTTCAGGGTGGAGCGAAACATTTGAGCACAACTTCAGAAGCCTAGTGGGCGCTCAAAAGCAGTAGAAAAAGTTCGTATAAACGTTTGAAGAAGACCGTCATCGAATTGGGAATTTAAATTCGATACAACGAATCGAGATTTGTTGTTGGAACGCATACATATGGAATCTAAGATTTAACTTCTCGAGTTTACATTTTGACGCTCAGAAGACAAAGGATTGGTACCGATCACGTTTGACTTGGCTTCCTGTGACTGTTTTATGGTTATGTATGACACGATATACACACCTTTACTCAAAATTCGTTCGTTGTGTGTTTAAAAATAATTGAATAACGTCGATGGAACAAAATTAAATTGATCACATGAGACAATTCAATTCGATCGAGGTTCAATTTGCAAGAAGTATTATTAGAAAGCTGAAAGTTCAACGTGCTAAATTTACTTCTGACGTTGTGCTGTATTTTACGCACGACCCTGTATAGTAGAATATTTTGAGCGGTGTAGAATTATTTTACAAAATTTCGAACGACCGCGATGCCTGTAAACAATATATACTATGTAACTTACGAAAACTATCGTACACGTTACAAAAAGCACGTACAAACTCGAATAAAGTTTTACGCGCCACCTCAAGGGGCTACGTGAATCGTTTACTATCGTAGCAACAATCAATCGTAATACATGTATTGACGACGAATCGCATGTCTTCTTCTTCCCTTCTTGGTTCTTAGATAAGTAATCGTTAGTTTCGTAGGATGTATCAACTGTGTGCAAGTACATACGATATATTCTTCTGACTAATAATTTCGCATCGCAACTTTATTCACTATGTACAAAAGTTACGTGGCGTTGGTAGTAGCTAAAATTGATCAAACAAAATAGTTCCACTATTTACCGCAGCGTTACGTAAACGCAAAGGGCCGATATATTGCACCAACTGTAGAGTCTAATCGGAATCGTCGTAAGGATCGATCAAGTGTGTATAGATACAAACGTTAAATTAAAAAAAAAAAAGTTCAATACAGTTCTCTATAAATATCTGAAATCACAAACAAGCAAATATATGCGTGAAGCATACGGTTGTCCCTGCTCTATCACATCGCGCAATTCAAACTTTAAACGATACGTTTCAACTAAAGGAACCTCTTTCAAAATTTGTTCTATCTTCCGCCGGTTCTTCCGGTATTGGACGATGCAGCCAACCGAAATACATCGTTGACGTACAATTATTAGAACTCGTTGACTCGCTTGTTCGATGCATTCAAATTTCCCGGTCGATAATTATTAGCAAATAAATCATCAAATTGTCGATTAAAATTAAATCATCTATCGATATATTTGAATCTTTCTTTTATCAAAATAAAAGTTTGTTCCCTTTGTGATAAAACTCTGTAGAAATGTTCTTTATCGATCGCCGGTAAGAATGTCCAGTCAACGAGTTCCAGCATTGGTAAGCAACGACATCTTCGGTTACGTTTGTGTATACTCTAATGTAAAAAAATCTCTGCAGTGTATAAAGCAGAGCCGTGTAACTCGGGCTGACCTCAGTAGCCAAACAACACTTGCGATATCTCTAATATCTCCACCATTGTCGCAGGGCTTACCGTGAGCTACGAATAATGAAAATGAAATAAACGCAATGGTTAAGTGTGGCTACTGGGTTGCCAGTTGTGTAGCCCTGGTATATGTACCGATGTTGTCCCTCTTTTAATTCGAGACCTGCGATTACTCCAAGCTTTTTATAGGTACGTACGAACTAGGCGAAAAGATATCTAAAAACCGTATTTCACTGCGTTTGACACTTTTACGATTCTCCCCTCCCCGACCAATCTTCTTTCATTATTTATGAGCGTCACCGACGAATTTTCGATCTCGTAGATCTAATACTTCTCAAGCTCGTCTATACAAGTAACGACGGTCGGCACGTCGTGGCCAGTTCACATCGCGTTGTAATTAACACCGTGTAAATTGATCGGCATCGTGGTGCTCGGTAATGCGTAGTCCGTATGCCTGCTATCGATGTAACCGCTTAACATCGTGTGAGGACTATGAGTGGTCAGCATGGTATGCGTGCTGTGGGTATTGTGTGCACTATGCGGAGTGGTGGGAGGTCCCATTGGCGTAGGACTCTGTGAATTAACGGGTTGCGCCGATGGGGCTGGCGGCGGTGAGGAATTCACTTCTTGCTTGACCCTTGACTTCAAGCTGGGTCTGTTGTTTGGGTAACCGCGCTTTTTGTACTCCAGCCAAAGTGTTCGATTGTTCACACCGAACATCCTGGCTGCTTTACAGAACCCAATGCCGCCGTAACGGACGGCGTCTAACGCCCTGATAAAGTTCTCATCCGCTTGCGGATTTGTCGATCGTTTCCTCTTAATTGCGGTCTGCGGACTGGCGCAGGGGCTCTGGCAGTTACTGGGACACTGAGTCGACGGTGAAGGGCCGCTCGACGATGCGTGCTGCAACGTCCCGTGAGAGGAGTTCGGGTAATTCGTCAGGGCGCAACTGGAACCAGTCGTGCTGGTACCAGAGTACTGATCGCTGATGGTCGAGGAAGCTGTTATTTCGGGCGTGGTAAAAGCTGATGACGCTTGGATCGACAGATTCGTTTGACACGAGGACAGAGCGAAACGTGGATATGTGTGCTCCATAATAGTCCATTGCAATCCTGTGGAACAGACCGGTTTATCTTTGGTCAGAGCACAGGAATTAGTTCGACCGGCTATACGTTTTTATTAAATGCAACGATAAATACTAATTAAATGTGTCAAATACGTATGAGATGTGATTTTTTTTGAAAAAGGAGTATTTGTAAATGGTATTCGAAAGGAAAAGAAAATCGTATAGGTAGTTTGGCTAAATGAAATCAAATAGTCGTGTAGTATAATAAGACCGTGACGTCAGAATAATCGAGACATATTAGCAAGATTGTGTTTGTGTGATAAATATAAACGGAAAGGCAATTTTGTACCGATTGGCTTGCTCGTAGAATTGAATTACAGAATCATAAAAGTAATTATCTAGTTTGAATTAAATTTAATGCTTTACGCTACTGTGTGTGGAAAAAAGGAACAATGCTAAGCTGTAAGCAGAAAAGAAAATGGAAAAATATTTGTAAAAGTCTGTGAAAGTAATGGTATACATATGAAAATATTAAGAATAGAATTTGTGGGCATGGCACAGATACATTTTAAAGCACATTGTCATTGATTTAAAGTATTGGAAAAGTGTATGACTTTGTTAAATTAAAGGACAGAGCTTGGCACACATACACACTCAACAATGTTAAAGGCCCAATTTTACTGTCCTCTAAAGAACATTACACATTGTGTGCTATGTATCTGTGTACCATGGTGAATTTTATGAATGAAACTAGCCTTGAAAATTTGCACAACTAATTTTCATTTTTCCTTAACTTTCGCTCTATTTTCATGTCAAACGTCTGTTGATTTTCCTTGTGCAGTACATTTAAACGCATCTGTGCCAGCATATAATGTGTGTAAGTTTTGTTTCTTAACATGCAGTTTCAATACCCACCACACTCAGTATAGATCGCACTTAACTACCAATTTACCAAGGTATTTGTGTGAAAGATAGATATCATGCATGTTTAAACTCAAGTTATTGTCATTTGTGTATAGTAGCAAATAGGGTTTCCAAATTTGTTTGGATCATATAAAAACAGTTTAAGTAATATTCTATTATAAAATTGTTATCACTCCATCGTCAATAATAATTTAGAAATATATTATAATTTCTGAAATATCATTTATGAATGTAAAAGTGTTATTAATCTTTACTTTTTAAACGTTGCTTACACAATACAAATTGCTATATTCTACTGTATATAATATTCTATATTGTAGACCTTTGTATAATTGGTATCATACAAACATTGCATAGAAAACAAATCTTCCATTTAAATCTAAGTTAAATATTTTTTAAATCATCACTTACAGTGCTATAATCATTAATAATGTAAGAAATTTTGTTTGTGCTTCAATAGTTATATACCATATCATAATTCATGCAGCATAAAAAAAGAGGCCATAACTTTAAATACAGTAATACCAATCCCATTTATGTACACTGAATTTGTTCAAAGATACAAAACGTTTCTTAAAAATCAGTTTACATTATGTTGTAAACGTTTTATCATTCTTTTATTATATTTTATTATACAAACCTGTATCAAACTTTTTAAAATAATCTCTGCCTAATTGCACGTGATAAAAAATTACTTACCTTGATGTGCAGGTGGTTGCGAAGAAACTGAACTCTGTGCCACATTGCCTCCTGATTGTTGACTCACATCTTGTATTGAACCATCACTTTGTGCTGGTGTTGCTGCAGAACTACTCTCCATGTTACTCATCTAAAATGTATATTACATTGTCATAATTTCTACTTTTGAACTATTTCTTTATCTTCTTTTATATGTAAAAACAAAAATACCAATGCAGCACAGTTATGCTTACAATTGATATTTGATCTTCGTCGATGCTGCCCTGAGACTCTGTATTGGTATTCACAGGTCTCCTAAGATTTTCACCACCTTCTTGCGAAACTATTAGTGGTTCCGGCTTTACAATGTTAGTTGCAACTAAAGTGATTTCATTAATTTCCTCAGGTTTGTCACCAGACCCAGATGTCGATCCTGTAGATGATTTCCTTAATCTTTTCCTACGAAAGGATGGTGATAATGGAGATGGACTAGGTGAACAAGATTCACCACGATCCCCTCCTCCAGGCTCGCTACTGCCACTCGGCCACTTAGTTAAAGAAGCAGTATGCATTTCTGCAAGTCCTTTTATTTTTAAACTCTCTGCAGTCTACACAAGTCAGCACAAATAAAATATATTAATATTATTTTGTTATATAAAAAAATCATAAAAAACTTTTATAAATTTTTACATACCTTAATGATCGATGGCAACTGATCCTGTGATATGTTTACCTCACCATAGTACATAAAGTCAACCATGATCTTCAGATCGGAAAACTTTACATCCTTTAATATAACAATTGGATGTTGACAAGGATTTACAGTAAACAATGACTGGAAGTATGTACTGCACGCAGATAATACAACTTTGTGTGCCTGAAGGTGTCTTCCTTCAGCAGCCAATGTTACGTCTACCAGAGTTTCATTGTTCAACAAATTCGAAAATACCGAAATGAAATTCGGTTGATGATTGTTCCATCGCAAACAAAATTGCTGCATCGACATTTTAACAGACTGCCAAATTACTACCACAAACTGTAACTATACCTGTGAAACCATAGATGGTTTAGTAGTACTCTGTAAATTATCATTACAACATAAAAAAAGAAATGCAAAATGTATTTGGTTATATTTCATTTTATAAACAAAAACAAAACCGAGAATGTCTCGATGTAAAAGAAAGAAATAATAAAACTGACAAAGAACTTGTGACAAATGCAATTGTCGACGCTATCGAATGACCGTGACAGCAAGTGTAAACATAAAACTATCGGTGATACGTCTATTCACTCCCAATATACAGAACTGTTAAACAATTAGCATAAGACACGATTCGATTTCTGTCGTTATTCCGATGTGCCAGAACGCGAACAAGATACCACTCATCGACAACAAAAACTCTCATCAAACTCACGAGCTGTCATTTCTGTAAAACACGCGAACCGCCCGACGAATCTTCAAAACGCATCGTGCAGCGACCCGAAAACACATAAAATGAAAGAAACAACGCTCAACAATACGGTTACAATCGCTTGACGCACAACAAATATAGACTTTCCACTGGGATGATCGTGAAAAAAAGACAGGCGAGTAAGATTGCTCACTTCGTTCGGTTGAAGTCTCCTTGGGGATAAAGCACTGTCAAGGAAGATCCGTCCGGTTGACACGAAGGTGCTTCGAAATTCGTCAGTTCGGTTTTTTATTAGGAAAAACAGAACTTGCTTGGCGCTGCCATGGATTCGATGAAATTTTCCACAACAGACTGAGCGGTGACGCTTGTGTAATTCACAAATGACGTCATAGGCGAAAAATTACAAGGCTAGGATGGCGTGCTGTAAACCTCCCCGAAAATCGTGCCGACGTGTGTTTTGACGTATCGCGACAAATTTCTCGTGCAATCGACAAATACGAGATCTTATCAACGTGCGTCCTTAGAAAATCTAACTTGATCAATATAGCGGTAGACCGATAGTGACATCTGGCGAGGATCTGTCAAGCACAACGCTATATCTTTCCGAAATATTTTTCGTTCCAAACTATACTGATCCTTTTCATAAATTTACACTTTTGTCACATACTCAAGACATTAATGATCGTTCAAAATATATATAAAATATGATTGTCTAAATTGCTAAGGATACATAGATAACGTGCAATTGACACAACCCATGATTTATTGAAATTAGTATTTTACTTCATAACAATAATTACATCGTACATATTATACTATGTGGACAGTGGCGGATTATTTATTTGTAGGGCCTGAGGCGCAAACGAAGTTTGGAGCCCTCTCCTAACATTTTCAAATGTTGAAATTTAAATAAATAAATACAAGGCACGAATTTTTATTTCTATAATAAGAAAAATAGAATAAAGTTGTAAGTACTAATTGATTGAACAAAAATATATAAAAAGTGTGCACTCTTGACACTGTAATTGGCGTATAGTTTTTTGATAATTCGCACAAATGAAACCTCGTGAGTTACGGCTTAAAAATAAAATATTAATTATTTCTTTTGGTTTTGAGACCCCTGAGTATATAAAGCCCAAAGAGTACGCCTCCACCGCCTGTGTGATAATCCGTTACTGTATGTGGACACCGATAGTACAATTAGAAATGTTTCATTTCACACAACGCGGTGACAAAATTACTATTAGTTGATGTAAATTAAATAAATAAATAAATAAAAATTCCCTTCATATTAGACAATATAAGAGAGAATATTTCGCTAACTAATAGCTGTCATCAATGTTTTTGTACGTAAATAGATGTTATGATGAATATTGATCGATTCAAAATGTACAAATTGCCTTTCAAGCAACGATAGAGCGTATTAACCATTACGTTAACAGAAAAATCGTTCCCTTGATACATACTCGCTATTGCAGAGAATTCATACTCGCGTTCACGAATTCGTATTCGTTGTATAAACTAGTCTTACAAAAGAGAAGAGAAACGAAATATACAATTATATTTATGTAAATAGTGAGGTATTACATTGACAATAAATCTGACAATCGTAGAAACGAAGTGCGTGTAAATTCATGCTATACTCGAACGTTACTCAACACTCAAGGAACTCAGAAATCGCATGCCATCGAATTTCGCTTGAGGAATGGTTCACGGTACAAGAACAAGAATTTCTGTCATTTTCCTAACTGCAAGTGGACCCTTGATTTGGGGGGTTGTACTTATCGTATATAACAATGTTAATTTGACTCGTCGAGATTCTCATATAATTCTCTTGTATTATAAATTTTGTTACAGCATCGTATAAGGTGTTTCGTAAAATATGGGCAGAAATAAATTGAATACGCGAAAAATAGTTCGCGTGAATATTTATCTCATCCGAGTTAATGTAATTAATTCTATCGCACTCTTGTACTTCACGGTCGAGATCTCGTGTGTACGATTTCGTTGATTCTTTTAAATACTTTTGCGTCTCATGAATCATCTGAATTTATTTTCTTAGAAACAACCGATGCATCGACGAAATCCAATACAATAAATGTTTATACGAAATATTTTTCATTACATCTCGTGCATCGTCTCCCCGAAGTTATGCCCACATTTTCCAAAACACACTGTATCTATAAATTTTTTTCTCTCACGAACCTTATTTCCATTACTCCTCGCATCGTTTACTTTCATCGTGTGTTACCTAACGCACTGTTCCTACAAGGTGTTCATTGTCATGAGCCCTTCATCCGTTTTGGAATGATCCGAATCATCAAAAAAGTATTACATAAATTATTAGTTATGTGTAAATAAATCACAAATATGGACAAATAATAGGTGTAAATAAGTAGTGCGTTGATATATGGTATGTGTTCCACATCGAATCGGTCACCCTTAGAAAAATCTTGATTTATACACGTTTCATTTAAATCTAAGTACTCTCTATTTCAAAAGAAATAGATACACATATATACAGTTCTTTCACGCCGTGCAATAATTATAGGAGAAACATAATACTATAAACAAATGCGCGATTCGACATGGAAAACTTTGTAATATATTATAATATTGTGCAAAAGAATTGAACACACACGTCCAAGAAATTTATGGCAAGACAGAATTGAAATTCTGTTGAGAAGCAGACAAACACATTAGACACCAGTGTTATTGTATTTTGGTAAACGAGAAATTTCATATCCTACGCCCGAATGTGTCTCAGTTTAATAGGCTTTCGCTGCTAGGCCGTGGTTTAGTGACCAGACTCTGTAAAGCTCTTATTTCGTTTTCCGTTAAATTCGGAGGTCCGAATAGAAAGTCTCTACGAGATTTCGGATTGGACAGAAGGTCCTTCATGGTCAGGTCGTTTAGCACCAAGTAATGCAGAGAAGTTTGTGTTATATTTACTTTCTTAGCTAACGTTCCAGTAATGTGGACATCGTCGATCCAGAAATACGGTTCTTTCTGAGCTGCATGATACAAAATGAATACACTATCGGGTGAGTACAATATGGCCCATCCGGCACAATACGCGGGATAATTTCTACCAGGATACTCCTGATGTGTGACTCTCCATTTTGAACGCCAGGATCTTTTCACTTTGCCCGCAAAGATGAGATCGCAAAGGATCGTCCGTTTGACACTCAATGGCGACAAATCGCGCATCAAGAAATCCAACACGGAGCGTATATGAACAAAAATATCGTCGTCTAATTTTAATATATATTTGGCACCTGAAACAATAAGATAAAAAATCATTTTAGAAAATCTCGAGTATACTCCTCTCTCAAAAATCTCTTATTCTCTTATCATCAGATCCTTGACGATCTAAAAATTAATTCATCGCGATACTTCGATGACCAATTCTTTTAGAAATTGTTTGTACAGAATGTACAGTTTGTGCAGAATCTAGAGTACGAAGGATTTATTTTGAGGAACATATGTACAAAAAAATTTATTAGAATGGAGGTTAATGCCAAGTCCTCTAGCGGCAAGTGCGGGAAATATAATCATGGTCAACACAAAGAGTTCCAGACACCGTGGAAAAAGGGGTAATATCTAGTTTTAATAGATAGTGCTTTCTAGTTGGGAACTCTGAGCGATCAAAGGATATATATACAGGGTGTTTCGTAACTCGGAGAATCTGTTTCGACAATGGATTCAGCAACAAAACTCAAAGGATGATTTATTCAACCTTGTTTCCAAGTTACAACTGCTTTGAATATCTTGGTGGTATCGATGCAAGCATGCGTCCTCGCGGATCAACTGGATAAATTCTGTTTCTCTCCCCTATTGCTAAAAAGCAGTTGCAATTCAAAGACAAGGTGAAATAAGTTAGACAAACTTTGTGCATTCTATTCGGGTCCATCGTTGATGCACAACGTTTCCCGTTATTAGCAAGACGTGTCCTTACTTCGACAATGATACGTAGCCCATTTCAACGCCATCACATGCTTGTAAGTCATGTTCCTGTAGGCATCGTGAAAGTTGCCTTGTATCAAATCTTTGTATTTCCTATTCTCCTCCTCCAGTCTGGCCTGGTACTCCTCGGACGAGCCGATCAGAAAGAGGAGCGCCACGTCCGGCGATTGCTGGCCCCAGGTCTCCCGGACGATGGTCCTCTTTTGGGAGTTCTCCGGCGCCGAGTGGACTAGCATCAACAGAAACGGGTGGGTCCGGTTGCACGGGTCCTGGTTCATCGTGAACCTAAAGTCCTTGATGTCAATCAGCGTGGACTTGTCATCGAGCGATAGCTCGTCTGTTAGGTACGGTTGCATGGAGGGCGTCGCGTTCCTGTGTCCTGGAGCCGACGGGCCGACTACGTACGGCGCTGAGGACCCAAAGCTCTCGATATGTAGCCAGAACGAGAAGCATCCAGTCAACGCCAAGGCGGCCACAAAAATCAGGGTGCATGGCGACGAACCGGAGGCATAGAGCCGCCGCTTATCCAGCATACTAACAAGCCCCTTTCATCGTACGCGTCTAAGTCTGGCTGAAAGAAGAAAAAAAAAATAAGTAAACAGAAAGAAACGGTGCTGGACGTGTGTCCATTGCGTCGGTCTGTCGCGCAAGAATTTATCGATCACGATATACCCTGCCAAGTTGTCGCAACCCAAGAGACAGTTGAGATTCGCTATCGTCGTTGGATTCGTACACATTGGGAACCAGGGCTCGAAAAAAGTGACACGCGGTCACTTTGCGACGACTTGACAGGGTAGTATCAAAGGATATTGATTCGACGGGAGCCCGAAAATGGGTGATATTTTTTTTTTTTTTTTTTTTTGCTAACGGAAATATTGGACGTATCGATCTGAAATGTTCAATGTTCGTTATTTAACGACCGGGTCGGTAAAGCAGCGCCCTGTGCGTGAAATTCTGAATATCTCGATTCTCAGACGTCAAATGGAACGATTCTCTCTTTATTTCGAATTTGACACTTCGACGTCGCATGTATACAGTATCCGAACCGTTAGCTGATGGTCACATGGGACACCGAACCAATTAGAGAGAATCTATCCACGATCCGAATAACTCAATTACGGGTGGACGCGAATTTAACGGACCGATCGAAGTCACCGAGAGGTTAACCTCGATAGTGTGTATCGGTTGGATCTCTCTCGGATGAGAGGACACATAACCATACTTATTAGGGTGATAGTCCGTGACGTCACTCATGGTCGAGAACACGACCTTGAACGGCCAGTTAAATTCGCGCGTACTTGATCAATGCTGGCCCGACGAATTGTGAGAATCCGAGCTCGAATCACAGATCCAATAACGATTCGATCGATCGGATCATTTCTCTCTCGACTGTCGCGACGTGTCTCTCTTTAAGTCCAGCGTGCCCGTGTCTATCCTGGTGAAAGTGACACCGCAAGTCAGCCGATTACCAATTTCCCAGGTGTGGAAATATCATACCTTGAACTAATACTATTCTTGCATCATATAAACGTACATTAATAGCAACGAAAATTCCGTTCAACGGAAACACTCAATCGAAGAATCACAAAGTTAAAAATACAACTAACAGATTGAAACTGCCAAATTCGTTGAAATTGTGTAAAGAAATAAAAAAAATTCTATATTGAAACTTCGAATAAATATCGAAAAATTATATTTACTAGATTCCAATGGAAATTAAATTTTCACGTCCATCACGTTCACTACATTTACAAAGTGTTCTCTAAGTGACAGATATCGATCGTTTTAACACCGTATTATACGTAGTTAGTATTGATATTCTCGAAGATAATATAATCTAAGGATGAATGTATATCTAGAACGTAGGTGGGACGTTAATAACATTTTCAAGGTTAATATAGTTTAGTAAAAAAATTGATATCTAGAAGAATATAATTATCTATTGATACAAACTGTATTGGTATAATTCGTTAATTTAACAATATAATGTTAATATCGATTATAAATAAAAATAATCTATTTTATTCCTTTAATTTTCAAAACGAATTTCGTTTCCTTTGAAAAATTTGTTATCGAAACAGTTATTACAGCACGGGAAAAATTAATGACCGCGACTAATCGCTTATTGAAAAATGATATGCATGATACTGTTGTTCGTCCGATTTAAATGTCGATAGCCCAGACAGTGCGATTCAGTTTCGAACGCTATCGAAAAGCAGTCGAATCGTTGTGTAGTCGAGTTCTTAGTTATACGTTCGAAATCAGTCTCGATCGAAATAACGATTTTCTAACTTCTACCATCTAGAAATCATCAACGAACACGTGTGCTGTCGGAAGAAAACACATTGGGAGCGTATTTTTGGAACTCGGGTATCTAGACACGAACATTTAAGCGCGGGGAACGTTATAGACTCTAAAAGTTGCATGCATTATATACTGTGTGTGGTATTTATTCAAGGACAAAATAGACAAAATTTTCATAGCTTCAATTCGCGACTGTACCACATATGGGTGAGATTATTTGATATTGTGAGATGAAAATTAATATTATATAAATACGAGTGTACGACGATCTAATCGTAATGATGTGTTATCTTTTCAAGATTAATGATTATCATATACTATGTCATCAAAATTACTTTATTTGCTTCTTGTAAGCTACATTAAAGTTCGTTTTATGTACTTACTGATAAAAAACTGATAATGTCGACCACTTGAGTAGTCTGTCCCTTGTTGCTATACTTTTAATGATGATAATTGGTGTACAGTCTGTGCTTTTTCATTAATTCTTCATTGAAATTTCTGATAATAATGCAAGCAATTGATAATTTACATTAAGAATTTTAACTGCATTTTACTACTGTCTTTAATATTTGTTTAATTATAAGAGAAAATATGTACTATACAAATTAGAAATGTATATTTTCTTTAGTCAATATTTGTTTAAAAATATATAGTTAAAGATTTATAATAATAAGAATAAACGAATAATCAGAATATTTTAAAACAATGTAATTAAACATTGCGTCGTACTCAATCGTATCAAACTATATAGCAATTAGAAAGTAACACACACGTAATAAAACTTTCAATATAAGTATTTTTAAAATAATTTTTCTTGCATATGTTTGTTGACTAATTCAGTTATATAAACTATAATATTATTCTCAATAGATTTGTATTTCTTCGCTTATAACAGAGTAAACGTAAAACCAACTAGGTGCTTTACATTTCTCACTAACAGGTTTCAAACTTGCTGAAGGTTCTAACTTCTAAAGAACATACTAAATAATTAACTTAGCAGTATGTACAACCAAGGCTTAGATACTTCATCAATTTCACAATTTCAATGTCTCTGGTTTCAATTTATTATTGTCCATCTCATTCAAACACACACATGATAAAAATAGTATTCTTCAAAAATTAAAAAAAAGAATTATAACAGTGAATGAATGTTTCATGAAAACGTACACGTGAGATGCAACTATGTAAAATTGTAAAATCGCGTCATTTATTCCCAACCATTTTTCATGCCTTAATTTCAACGAAAAAAACCATCGAAAACAACGCTAACGTGCTATCAAAACAAAAGTGTAACGAGAGAAAAAAAACAGAAACTAAAAATGTGTGGTTGTTCGTTGACAAATATATAATATATATATATACTAAAAAAAAAAAAAAAAAAAAAAAAACTAAACGAATATAAAGAAGGTATTTACAACTTACGTGCGGTGAAAATCTCAAAAAATTTCTAAACATCTGCTGCGAGGGAGAAAGTTTTGTTCTGCACATCAGGCACAGCTGACATTAAAGCAACGACGCCCCAGAAGCATAGTGCGATTATTTGAGGTTATGTCAAACGTATTGTTGACGATCCGTCCGCGTTTGACGTCGACATAACATGATCTCTTTATAAGAAATCGTTTTCCCGGGAGGAGCGTGGAACGAACGTCGACGGCGATGATCTCCGCGAGATGTTCAGCAATTCTATTTCTTTTTTTTCCTAACACCCCTCATCTTCTCCTTTCTATTTGTTTATTTAATCGTGCGCCTTCACGCGAACGAAACATCTCGAACCATGTGTAGAAAAATTCGCTAGGAGGCGAAACCACGAGGAATCCCGTAGCCGAGATGGGCAAAGCCTCGTTGAATCGTGGGTCAAGGAGAAACCTGGTGGGCAATTCTACCCTCTCGAGTCGAATAATGCCCAATTGATGTACCCTCTTTAGTCACCGGTACATATCGCGAAGAGCGGAATATTCAAACGTAAAAATCTAGTTCGAAGATTATTTTATCGATACTTGTTACACAGCAGACTTATTCAAGTCTATTGAACAGTTTTGTATAATTGCCATTTTTTAAAACTCTTCTTAAGTAAAAAATACGTCGATAACAATTTTTTGGAACATAGATAACATTCGGAATATACATAAACATTAAAAACAATCGCGCTTTAGAATAAAAAAATCCATTGAAATCGTCAGCCTTCGTAGATTTCGCAATGTGATTTTTATTTACTATAATTATTAACGATAGTTATCGGACAATAGTTCAAATAATTATTAACAATATCTTAGTGTAAATAACGGCTTAAAATATCATTTTGCTGAAATATTCTTTGTTCGTGAAGGAATTTTTCGATTAAATCGAACAAAGGCAATCGAAGTAACTGTAAGTCTGCGAGGTCACACACACTTGATAGTATAAATAGACCCCCTCGCTAACTGCCAAAAATTTCAATCTCCTTGGAGCTTCCGAGGTGGACGGACGTCTTAGGTTTTTGGTCCCTACACAATCCATGATATAGCTAGCTATATTTGAAAACGAGGATCGAAAAGGACTCGTTCATTCCATCTACTACCGGATCTTTCATTTTAAGCTTAGTCTAAGCTAGTTTTAAAGCCACTATGTGCGAATCCCTGTACTCTGCCGAGCAATTATCGAATAAGTAGCTTATTTTTTCTCGCTCCCTTGTTCCTCAGTCCGGTCACCTCTGCTTGTTGCATAAGCAGGTGACCGGCCGTTAGCTGGTCCAAACGATCTGTTATCGGCTCTTCTAGTGCGGAGTGACTATATCGCGCGTTTCCTCTTAAATCTGGATCACTAAGAGGAAACTGAACCGATCTAGTAGAATCAATTGCACGATTTGTATCGCGTCTTTATCAGTTTTGCTTCATATTGTTCGATAGTATAATTGCTTGGCAGAACTAAACGAGGATATTGAAGGAACAGTGATTCCTTCTATCTCTCCGGTTTAGTAATTTCGATTGTAATGCGTGTAGAGAGAGATCGATGGAATTTAATTTCCATCTCTCTCTCTCCAGGTCTCTATTCACAGTTATCTCGTTGTGGTAAGACCTGATAATCGGTATTACTCGCGACGAAGCATTGTTTCTCGTGGGTAACACCGAGTTAATCAGCTGTGAACTTAGAATAATTTCTTAAGATATAAGAATAAATAATATATTATAATATAAAGCATTATAACGCGTATGAAAGTCTACATTGTTTAATGTTATGTACGAATGTGTATGTAACTTTTATACATTTTAATAAATTTATTTCAAGTCAAACGTATAGGCTTCATTCTTTTCCTACGTTTCATCTATTCCCTTTATGAGATCCTATATATTTAAAATAATTCTCGGCGAATATTCGAAAATTTCAATTTCCGGAATTTGAAATGAATTTCCGACCTTTCGCTAAATCTTTCGTCGATTTTGGAACTTTGGTATTAGGAGAACATGATGTGCGAAGAGCTGGCACGATTTCGCCGATTCTTGGAAGTGACGTCATTTCCAAGAAATTCCGCCAATTGAAAGTTGGCGGGAATTTTAAACGAATTTCCGAACCTTCGCTAAAATTTTTCGTCGATTTTGGAATTTTGGTATCAGGAGAACACGATGTGCGAGGAGGTGGCACGATTTCGCCAATTCTTGGAGATAACGTCGTTTCTTAGTGAGTTATAATTAAAAAAACATTTGATATTTTCTGCATTTGTATTATTTATTAATAAAAATATATTATTACATATATTAATTAACATTTTACATATATTAATAACAAATGTCTTATATAAATATTTATGTAGTAACTTTACAAATCTGTTGGCGTTAACGCAGTTTGTAGATGTTTTGAAGGCAGGCAATCCGATGTTATTTCGCTCTCTAAACATTTATGGCGGGGTCAAAGGTTGAATAAGTCTTTCGCATTGATAACCCAGTGTAAAGATTAAATATCGTCAGTTTACATTTTATTCACACGACACTATTTACTAGGAGTATACCGTGACGGAGAAAGGATAGTGAGACTTGATGATTTTTCCTTTCACGTGGCACGAATCCGTGTTGCTGGGTATACAAATTATAAAATGGAAAGGATTCAAGCATAGTGTTATGTTTTGTACGTTACATGGGCAATCGATAAAAAGATGTCAGCGGCAAGAACGAAAGCGCGCGCTTAGCGCAACAGTTCGTCAACAAACGTGGGAGCAGCGTATATCGTTTTGAATATGCCGCTCGCAAAATTTAGTCGCGAATGGTAGCTGCGGGTGGCGCTAACTGATCGCGGCATGAATTGAATGGACGCGAGAAACTCAAGCGTCTACAATGCTAAAACCACCTCTCCCAGGGGCGCCCAATGCGCACGCGCCGCACGTTTATTATCTTCTTTCTGTTCAAGTGCCATTTCATTGCATGCAGTGCAGTCTATAAAACAGAGAATGCGTTCTCAGTGGATCTCGAGTTTCCTATCACTTATCGTCATTCGTAGCGTATAAACATAACAGCACGCGGTCATTAACTTACAAATTGTTTACGTGTCGTCCCGACGGCACATGGAAACCCGTTAATATCGGCGTCGAGATGGTAGTTTCTGCGCTGTAAAAAAAAAAAGAGGATCGAGAACCATTGTTAGCGTCGTTCACGAGTTTCGGGTCGAATTTTCGAACAGTTAGCGGGAGCAAAATGTCATGCAGCTACGCGGACGGGCTCTCGCACTACGAAAACAAAGGAGTGCTGGGTCTCGAAGAGGTAAAAACCATTGTTTCCATCCGCTTGTTTGGCGGGAGTCGATCGACCATCCGCGAGCCTTTCAACTTTGACCCTTGTTATTTTTCTTTTTTCTGTCTTTTAGAGATACGACAGCGTCGAGGCGTTGCGACTGAAATGCGGCCTACTCGCAGATTGGGTACAGGCGGCACGGCACGTCGTCGTTCACACCGGTGCCGGCATCAGCACTGCTGCGGGCATTCCGGATTTTCGGTGATTATCATTTGTAATTTTTCTCTCGAATCCCCACCCTACTTTTATGTACTTTCATCCCCTCCCCGACCACCCCGATGGCCCACGATTCCGATCTGTTGTGCGCTTGAAAGCGCCACCGGTCAATTCTTTTAAATTAATCAAGCGGGAACGGGTGCCGCGAAGAAGCGAGCGAAATCCCTTTTGGTCAGTGCGTCCACCATTGTTGCGTGCGACAGTGGTGACGAGAATTCGTCCTGAAGCGTTAATGAATTGATGCCAGCTATTTAACGATACCCTTAATAAATATAAATAGGTCCGTTGGAGCAGAAATCATGGAATTGTCAAGAATCCAATTAAGATTCCAAGATCCACAGAATAAATTTTTTTTTTTTTTGCAATAAAAGATTAAAGACACAAATTAATTAAAATAGTTTTTAGACAAGTTCTGAGCATTGAAAACTGTTTGAAAATTACTACTTGATATTTTCTATAGTTTACTTTATTCAATTTTTGATAGTCTTTTTCTATGCTAAACATTAAAATTCAATGTTGCACATTTTCTTTGTTCATTATTATATGTATTTCATTAAATTATAATGGGGAAACATAGCAATTACAATTATTTATGATTTGCATGTACTGTACCCAACGTATTAGAGGTACAAACGGGGTCTGGACATTAGAGCAGAAAGGCCTGAAGCCCACAATGAATATCTCCTTTGATGAAGCAATACCTACAAAGACACATATGGCATTGAAGAAATTAGTGGATGCTAGTGAGTATAATCACAGCAGCACAAGACAGCCACATGCTGAGAAGAATGCTTCTGTACCGACTTGATTTCTTTTAGAAAAAGTTAAATTCATTATAAGTCAGAACATTGACGGTTTGCATCTACGATCGGGAGTGCAGAGACAACACCTTGCAGAGTTACACGGAAATATGTTTACCGAACAGTGTGATAAATGTGGCAGGTTGGTATATCTTGAAGAGAATTGTGCAGAAGTTAATCTATATGTTGGAATATTCTAATTTAGGCAATTCATTCGGAACTTCGCAACTAAAAGCGTGGGCAAGAAATCACTCGACACTGTATGTAGATCTGAACAGATAGGTGGTCGTCCATGCCGTGGACGTATGCACGACACCATCCTCGATTGGGAACACAACTTACCAGATAGTGATCTGACATTGTCTGATTTGCACTCTAGGTAACTTGAAGAACATTGTATAGTAGTAAAAATGTTCATATACTGTAAAAGGCAATTATGTTTTCTATTTTGGCGCACAAAGATGGAATTCTTGAGGCACTATTCAAGGTTTCATAAACAGAAGATTAATGCAAATGTATTTAAAAAATGTGTTCACATTTTTAAATGTGATTACATCTTAATCTATCCTTCTTACTAAAAATTTGGTGTTTTTTGCGAACAGATGAAAAGAAGAGTGCCTAACGTGCGTTTCAAGGTTGTTCAAGTACATGTTAGATGTTTAAAATTTTGATGCTCTGTATCGACGCAAGTATACAAAAAAAAATTTTTTTGGAAAAGTTTCCTTGATCAGAAAAATCCTATTTCAATATCTCAGGTTTCAGTTGACAAATTATATTTCATTTATATGATACTGTGAATATCGGTCGCAAAATTGTATGAAAAAATACATTTACAGTGTCGCGGACTTGAGCATATGCCTTGGGACGACGCTGCAAATTATTCCCAGCGGTAATTTGCCTCTGTATACCAAAAAGTACGGAGGTCGACTCGTTATATGTAATCTACAGCCTACGAAACACGTAAGACAGCTTCTCCATCTTTTACATAATTAATGACCGTTTGTATAATATAAACTCAATGAATGTATTAATCGATACGATAATAATTTAAGGGTAAGTTATTGTACGATTATTAGTGTGAGGTTCGGAGCAATTAAATTATAAACGGCATCGTGGTTTTAGGACAAAAAGGCAGACTTGATAATCAACGGCAACGTTGACGAAATAATGATCAGCGTCATGAAAAAGCTAGGGCTAGAGATCCCAGAGTACGAGAGTACAATGGATCCTACACGCAACTCTGACACAACATCTAAGGAGATGGACTGGACAATACCGACCAGCAGAATAAAAGAAATGAACGTGCTGTACAAAAAGGTGTGCAAACCGATGAAAAGGAAACGGCAAACGTTCATGTATGAGAGGGAGCGAACGGACACCAAACGGGAGACAAAACCGAAGAAACAAGCATTCATGATGAAGCAAGATATAAAGACGGAGGACCCGTTGAACGCAGGTAACATGGTCTGCAATAGCGAGGTGGTTGGCGACGTGAGTAGTAACCCGGTGAAAATCGAGGAAGACATCAAGGACCAAATGCAACCATTCGAATTCTCGACGGACAACATGACTCAGCCGGATACTGGTTTACAAGTGAACGACATACTGTAGCATGATGATTTTGGCGTATGGTGATTACCAACGACCTAATACTCCTATTACTCTCAATCTACGTTAAATTTATTTATGAGTGCATATAGGATGGATGTTATCTGTATGTGAAAGAATGCCTAAAGTGTTATCGATTTGTTTATACGAAAACGATACAACAACAACAACAAAAAAAAAAGTAAAATAATTTTATCAACGGCAAACCGCTTTTATCGTCAGAAATCAGAGAATGCTGCAATACGTGTACATATGTGTAGTAGTAATTTCGTGATCGCTTCCATGTTCTGTCCGCTTTCTCATTATTGGAGCGTGTGTATGTGTACGCGCGTAGTTCTTATTCAGGATCAGAGTTTCAGCGAATAACGTTGTACCATACTTCCAACCTACGCATACATATATATGCATGTATACGCATATATATATGTGAATGCACACAAATGGTTTTCCGCCATTATCGTACATTAACGTTACGTACTTAAGATGATTTATTTAGGCTCGTTTGTAACGCGTTAACAGAGATTTTGTAGCGATGACGCGTCCGTTTAATTGATATATGAATATATAATATATATACACACTGTTCGTGTTTTTCTCGACGGTTTTTCATCGCTTCCGGGATTTCTCAAACTGTGACCAGTACTACCGGGAACTGTTTGTAAGTCACGGAGCGATTAAGGAAGATATATGACGATGTTTTAACGCACCGGAATAGCGAATACTCGTTGCTACTTCGAACGTTTAAGATTGAGAATCTTTTTAATAGAAAGCTCCGTATGAGCGTCGATGTTGTTTGGTCATCTAATAGTTAAGTGTCTTTCTCGTTGAACGCACACGTTTGTATAACCGTAACAGCGAAACATTTTACAGGCAGACGTTGAAACAAACAACGGACGTGAGGTTTTATCCCTTTGACAATATATGTCTCCCGAGCGACTTGGAAAGCGGAAGTGCAAAGATTTAAAATAAAAAAAAAAAAAATAAGTGTAAGCGAGTCTTTCTTATATCGGCATTCGACGCTATTCTGTCGATAGCGTTTTACAGTAGAGCGCAGATTAGTGAAATGTGTAATATTTATATGTACATAGCGATGCACGCTTGGTTGCTCCTAATAATTTATTATTTTAATTGACATTATTTACTGGACGTTACTATTAGTGAAATATTATAGTATTTGACGGGTAATAAAATTGTGGAAACGGGCTTAAGGTGCATTCATTGTTTCCTTGATCCATTTTATTTTTATTCTCGGTATTGGTTCGTGAATACGGTGGATCGATAGATTGCAAAAACGAATCTTGAGTTTGTCATTTTGATATCGTATATTCTTATTCATAGGCAAAGTTTAAACAAGGATACAACATAATCATGTACACGTGCGCTACAATAATTACTCCATAGCTTAAATTCTCTTAATTCGAATCAAGAAAAACGTCACTCCAAAGATTCAAACGTATTTGTCTCTTTAATAAATAGATCTTTATCGTTTACATACTTTATACGTTCTTTACGCAGACATCACCGATACGTTTGCGGCGCATCGACGTTTAACAATGTCTGAAACAGCGTTCCTGATTGCTCTGTACATCGAAATCAATTAAATGCATTCCTGTCAAAAATCATTTCGATCGCGACTGATAAGCTTCGAGAAACTTGGCCAACGAGTGCTAAAATAAACAGCGTCTAATTTTGACAGCGAGAAAACTGATATTACGAAATATTACGAGCGGATGGATCGTTGTACTCTCGAATCTAATCAGCAACTAAAATTTATGTCAAAAAATGAATAAGCGAAACGCGGTATCGTGTATTCCCTTTTAACAACTTTGTACGGGAACAAAGAAACGCCGTTTCAGAGCGAAATTACGGGGGGTGTCTTCCGTGAAACTTACAAAAAGAACAAAGCTAATTTACGTTTTGATTTTCGTAATGTTTCTTTCATTTTAGAAGTCCTTCTGATACTTTGTTAATAAATACATCGTCGAAACGACAACGAAAGAAAATGTACAAATTCTCGTGGGTTTCTCATCGATATCTTCAGTTTCGAGCACGATCATCGACTTAACGTTTTCAATATCTCTATATTTACACGCGTTGGGTTTACATAGTTCGCATAAATAGCGTTCAACGTAAATTTTTTTCACTGGGCACGTTTGTGCTTCGTTCGAAATGAATGTCGAACCGCCTCGTTACGACCCTGAAACGCTCTTAACCTTAAAATTACGGGAGCAATTACCCCGCTCGTTTATCGTGAAATGGATTCGTCCTCGGAGATCGATACGTCACGAATCCCTATCATTGGTTGAAGCAATGACGCGAAAGTGTCTTTCTTCGTGCATGCAACGTGCAACGAATACATCGCAGATTCGATGCCAACGTTCCCACCGATGTTAAACTAAGAAAAGTCTACGCAATTTATTTTCCAGTAAATACCTCGCGCGACACGTACGTAACGCACATCGAGAAGGAACCTAAAATACTCTTTCGAGCCGCGCCGAACTCGAAGCGAGACGCGCTTAAAGCGATACGGAAAGCACCCCGAGAAAAACTTTTCAACAGCTCGATCTTACGACGAGCGCACGTCGATTCACACGCAGCCGCTTTCGCTACAAAAGAATAAATACAGTGAGCTTACAAAGAGAGACATAAAAGGGAGGGAAACGGACGAAGAAGACAGAAGGAAGTGACACGCGCGCGCGCGCGCCTGCATGTGTGTGTATTGTGTGTGTGTGTGTGATGCAAACAGGGATTGATACGGTGAACGACGAAAAGCACGGAAAGAAAGAGAAAGTTTGGGGAAAGAGGAACAAGGAGGGGGGAGGGGAGAAGTATGACAATTAGGAGATACAAATCTTCATCGATCGGTTCGGATTCGCGTTTTCGATATTCCGTGATATCGAGGCGGGGGCATTGCGGCGCCCGAACCGAATCCGATTATTTGGTATAATTGCATTTAAATAACGTTTCCATCTTAGAGAACTCATTAACGTGGACTATGCACGACGCGAAACATAGACCTACCAAAGAGTGTTTAATTAGGCTATCTATATACAATCATTACGCGACGGAATAGAAATCGATTATTACATATGTATATATTTATATATATATATATATGTATCATGATAAACTTTCCTATATTGCTCTACTTTGCGTATTATCCGTCGACATTTTTTTTTTCTTTTCGACTTGCACGATATCGACCGAGAGAACGAACGCAACTTTACTGATCGAGTCGATTGAAGCAAGAATTCGTCAGAGACTCGATCGGTAATTGAGACACGTAGCTCTTCGATTCGTTTCGGTGGCTTCGTTCCACGTATCGAGACTTCGTTCCCCCGTTCGAGAATCTAGGGAGGGAGGGGGGTTCCCTTGTTGCGCGCTGCGAATTCCCGGCACTAAGTACGTGTGACAAACAATAAATAGAAGTACGTATATGGCTAACTTAATTCGTTGTGTAAAACGTATTCTTTGGGTTTCAATACGGCCCGGTCTGTAAAGGTAGAGCGTCCTCGTTCGATTGGCGCATGAATCCAGGTGCTTCGTTACGCTCTCTTTGCCACCTAAACACACGGGGCACACTCGTCCTCCTCCTTTGCTTACATTCGTCTCCGTATTGGCAAGGCTATCGCGTCCTTTCGACATGCGACGTCGACCTCTACACTTACCAGAAACGTGTGATCACGCGTGCGTGAATATATATATGTACATTATATATATATATGTATATGTATACGTGTGTGTGTATTATATAAAGAGAGAAAAAGGAGAGAGAAAGAGAGAGATAGATAGATAGATAGATAGATAGAGAGAGAGAGAGAGAGAGACGCAAGTACACACTCTTGCGCTTTGAAACGCGCGCGGTTCGAAAGAAACGAGAAATTGTAGGCACATTACCGACAGAGATAGAATGTACAGCGATCCTGCGATCACTGGCTATGTAGTTAAGCTATAAAAGGAAAAGTGGCGTTGCAACTGCGAAATCGATACGTGTTCCTCCCGACTCGTTGACGCAATACGTAAAACCCCGATCGGATCTTTTCGAGATCGACGCGTTCGTTGCTGAATCGTCGAGACTCGCTCAATTCGCGCACAAGTGAAACGGCTTTTGCACGAAATTTTACGCGGAAACATCCTTTTAATTTGGGTTAATAATATTTTTTTTTTTATCCTTATCGACACTGTCGCTCTTATCCTCGTTTAAAAGTACCATCGAAAGGTCTTCCTTCCTGAGAGAAAAGAAGTAAAGTTGATACCGTATCAAGAGCCAAGGTTACTTTGAACTATGCTCCGAATGAAAATAAAGACGAGTGAAACGAAAAACGGACAAATGCCTTTCTTTTTCTCTCAGAACCGAAGAATTTGTCGATAAGATGATACCTTTACCGTTGGACGGTTAGTCGAGCATACGGTAACGATAAAAAAAAAAAAAAAAGGGGAAAAAAAAAATACTTTATCAAATAAATACAGAACATGAAACAATGTCACGAGACATTTGTGTGTCTACACTCTTCTAAACTGTTACAGGTATCGTTGAATACTTTTCGCTTTGCTTTCTCGACAAATTCAACAATGAATCTTTTCAGAGTCCTTAAAAATACTTGACTCAACCTCTTTGGTTGTAGACTCGATCCTTTCGCTACGTTGGAGTCACATTTGTACGATACATCGTCAGATCCCTTCCGTGTGCTCGATAAATAGTTACCACGATAGCTTTGCGCGCAGCTAATATGGTAACTGTTCCCAAGCTGTAAACGCGCGACGATGAAAATAAGAAACGACGGTGTTTCGTATAACCTGCAATCGGTAAGGTAGAGTCCGTTAGGAAAAAAAATAACGTGACTTTCGATACGCGGCAAAATTGATCACCGTACGGACTCTCGGTAGCAAAAGGTGTTGAGAAGATCCATCAGAGTCCCGCACGTCCGTGTACTCTCTTTCGTATATACCTAAGAACACTAACTCTTCCGGTGAAGATCGACCCGGTCGTCCATTCGACTTCATCTAGCGCGAGGTGGGGAGGAACCTAAGGCACGGTCGTGAAATGTTCAGGGACGGGGGGGGGGGGGGGCAGCAGCAGCTTCACTCGTGGCTGCGTTTCACTCCCAACAACTTGGCGGCGTCGTCGGCCGATGCTTGGAGCACCCGGTCGATGAAGCTCTTGTCCCTTATTCCAAGCAGATTAGAGATCAGGTCGTTGTCCGCGCTCTCGCTCGCCTCGGGGTTCACGTTCTGCGGGATGCTCGCCAGCTTCCCCGTAAGGGTGGTCAGTTTCTCGTACGGATTGAATCTCATCAGTCCGCTGGGCGCGGCGTCCCCCGTGGCGACCGGTGCAACGGTGGGCAACGAGATTCGGTCCTGGATCCTGGGGTTACCGGAGTTGGCCGCCACCAGTACCGGGGGTTGCTGTTGGCTCCTAGGTGTGATGGTGGGCGGTTGCGTTGGCGAGTTCTCCTCGTCGCCGCTGGTTCCCACGTACATCGTCGAGTCGATCGACTCGTGTTTCTTCCTGTGTCGCAGCATGCTGTGCTTCAGTGTGAACCTCCTGCAGCAGATGTCGCAGGAGAACGGTCTCTCACCCGTGTGCGTCCTCATGTGACGACGCAGATCCTCCGCGGACCAGAATCGCCTCATGCAGAAGGCACAGACCACCTGGAAATGTTGGAAGAGCCAACCTTTTAGTCGTTGCGGGGATTCTTCGTTAATGACAGATCTATTACAGAACAAGTAGTCCACTTGAAGACACCCAACCAACCAACCAGCCAGCCAACGAAACGAGGGTATATCGTTTGGATAGGCAAGGAGAGACACGTGGTACGTCATGGACGGTCTTGTCTTACCTTTCTGTTGCTGTAGTCCGGGAAACGTCCCCGTTTCTCTTCACCGTCGCTCGGGTGTTGCGGTGGGGGATGTTGTTGTTGCTGATCCTCCGCCGTGTCGATGTCCATGTCCAGGGCTCCCTTCGCCACCAGCATCTCGTACGAGCGTTTGTGGTTGATCTTGATGTGCTCCAGGCAGTCCTGTCTGTCCGCGAAACCGCAATCGCACAAGTGACACTTGAACGGTACGTCGCTGGGTCCTGGCGATGATCTCGGCGACGGTCTCCTCGATCGGGGTGTGTCGTTCGTGGAGGAGGAAGTGTTCACGGTCGACTTGGGCAGTTCCGTAACGGACGAGGTCTCCATGCTTTCCGAGACGCTCGACGATTGGCTGTCGTAATCGCTTTGCTCGTTCTGCTTCGCGCATTCCTGGGGGCTGTTCTGCGGCTCGCTGGACGGCGTGTCCGATCTGCACTTCATCTTGCGGGCGTGTTTCGTCGAACGATGCTTCTTCAGATTGCCCAGGGTGGAGAACGTCGAGCTTGGACACTGGTTGCACTTGTACGGTCTCTCGGGTACGTTTCTCATTGAGAACGAGTTGTTGTTGCTGATCACGGCCTGGCTGTCGGGCGACGACGAGTTCCTCACCCTCCGTATCTTGTTCGGGTTGGCTTTGTGCTTCCTGAGTAGATGACGATCGCAGTTCGACTTGGTGGTGAACAGCAACGAGCAATGGATGCACTGGTAGGGCTTTTGTCCCGTGTGCGTCAGTATGTGCCGCCTGAGGGACGACGTCCATGGGAACGGTCGCTCGCAGTACGGGCATATCACACGGTTGGGTGCCATTGAGTACGCGGACTTCTTCTTCTTCTTCTTCTTTTTTTTCTTCTTCTTCTTCGAGGAGGCAGTGGTCACGGAGTTCAACGAGTTCACGGAATCGGACTTCTCGTCGCTGCCGGAATTGTTGCAGTCGCTGTTCGACGCCACCAAGCCCTCCTCGTCGCTCAGGTACTGAGGCTGGAACTGTTGGTACTGTTGAGAAGCGTTGTCCAAGAGTTCGGATACGCTCGCCAGGTCGGTGGCGCCGTCCTCGATCTTCTCGGACTTCTCGTCGTCCGGTTCCGTTTTGAACACCCTGTCCCCCGCGTTGTCGCTCATCGCGTCCTCCTCCGCCGCCTCCGCGGGTTTCTCCGTATCGGAGGTCTTTGTCTCCTCGGTGGCGTTGTCACTGTGAGCGGACTCGGTGTTGGATGACTCCGAGCCGGCCTTGATCACCTCCTCGATCTCCTCCTTGACCACCGCCTCCTTCGCCGGCTCCGCTTCCAATTGCCCTCTCAGCAGGCTGGTGCAGCACTTCTCCTTCTCTTGAGATTCCTGAGCGTCTTTCTCTTGCGGATCCTCGTCGATCACGAGCTCCTCCTCGGAATCGTTCTCCTCGACTTTGTTCGCCTTCAGCTGCTGCGCCAGGATCGCGTACTTCACCTGATCCGAGATCGGGTGCTTCGCGTACTCGGTGTTCGCTGGTTGCTCAACTTTAGGTAGAATGTTTGGATACGACTGCGCCACCTGGGAGGTAGGTTGTCCGAGATTCTGCAGCAAGGTCGGATGACTCGACGGCGGTCTCCCCCTGGTGGAGTGACCGCCCCTGGGTCTCTGGCTCCAGTGCTGTGGATGCTGTTGTTTGATGTGTCGCTCCATGTTGCTCCTCAGGGTGAATCTGGCCGAGCAGTGCTCGCACGTGAACGGTCTCTCGGTCCTGTAACGTCGTTGCTTCTGTTTCGGCATCAGGACACCGTTCTTGATCACCATTTTCACGGAATTCGCGGACGGTATGTGATTCTCGGGTTTCTCACGATTCGACATTGCCTTGCTGGCGATCTTCGAGGACATCAATTTCGCGTAGTCGGTCTGCTCGTTCACCGTCTGAGCGTTGATGTCCCTGCCGGGTGGGAAAGCGGCGAATCCAGCCCCACCGATGGACGGTTCGACGAGATTCCCGCCGCTGGTCAACTGCAGACCCCTGACCAACTCCTTTTGCAGTCTTTCCTTCATCGAGAAGTCTTGTCCGAAGACGTGAGGGTTGAACAGATACGGTGGCAGTATGCCTGCCCCCACGCCAGCCGGGAATGTCCCGAAATTCCTGTAGATGAGCTGAGCGTTCGCGTAAAGTGCCTCCAACGAGGTGGGCTGGGAACTACCCTGGCCAGCCTTCAACAGAGCCTCGGTCAACAACAGCTGGCTGGTGGCGTTGTACAGTTCTTTCTGATTCTTGCCGTAGTGCTCGTGCGGGTCCTCCTTGTCCTTCGATTTCTTGCTGAGATCGAGTACGTCCATTGACAGATCCAACGGGCCGTCTTCGCCGACGATCTCCGAGGACACGTTCGGCCCGCCTTTCTTCAGGTTCATCGGACTAGCTTGTATTCTTTGGTGCGAATCTGATTTGGTATCACTGACTAGAGACACGCTGCCTTCCGATGACCTTGACTCGAGATCCTCGTCGAGCTTCGCGTAGTCCTTGCCGCCGTCCTGGTTCGGCTTCGAGTCCTCCGCGTTCCGTTGCGTCAGCTCGATAGGTTGCGCGGGCCTGGAGAACGCATCCGTCTTCTCGTAATGGTTCGCGTTGTGCATCGAGATCGCGGTGTTGTGCAGCTTCGCCTCCTCTATTATACGGATCTCACCGCGGCCCTCCATCGGCACCGAGGGATAGTGCATTTGCGTTTGGTGTTGCAAATCCTCCCGATCGTTCGGGTATACCAGGCTCTTCCTGACATCGTCCTTGATCACACGGGGTGAACTCCTCTCGACGTTCTCGTTCGTCGAATCCTCGTTCGGATGGTAGATCAACACGCTCTTGATGTCCTCCCTGGTGAGTTTCCCGTGACGATTTCTCACGTGGCGTTCGCAGTTCGCCTTGGTGGTGAACGCGTAATTGCACAACGAGCACTCGTAGGGTCTGTCGCCGTTGTGAGACCTGAGATGCCTAACCAGTGTTGCCTTGTCGGTGCTGGTGTACGGGCACATGTTACAGGGATAGGGCATACCGGGTCCCACGCCCATGTGGGCGCGATTGTGACCCTTCAAAGCTCTCAGGTTGGGGAATATCGCGGTGCAGAGTCTGCAGGGGAACTCCCCCTTGAGCTTCATCTTCCTGAACTCGGCGGCGAACGCGTCTTGTGCTTCCTCCTCATGATACTCGGAGGAGAACGTGCCCGATGACCCGGACGAGCTCACGCTGGGATTGAACTTGATGTTGCTCTCGGGTGTGCTGGCATCCGATCGCGGAAAGTTCTGCAGTATGGGGCCTGAGGTAACCGATATGATGCTCTGGATGTCGGCCAGGTCTTTGCCCTCTTTGGCCTCGGTGAGCGCAGCCTTGTTCTGTAGGTCCAGGCCCGCGAAGAAATCGTCCCTCCTGGACTGGTTGTCGTCGATGGCTCTGGACTGGGGATTGGCGATACCGCAATCGGTCTCGTGGGCGTCCAACGCAGATCTGCAGGGGAACGCTCGCAGACACTTGGAGCATTGGAACTTGGCCACTTCGCCGGAGGCCGGTCGGTGCAACGATTGCTCGCACACCGCCCTTGCGATCGCCGGGAACTTATCGGACGAGAAGTCGACAAACGTGAGATCGTTGAACCCCACGACGGAGTTCCTCAGATTTCTCGCCGTGTTGCCTATCGAGTGCTCGGTGAAATGGATCATGAACCGGTGCAGGTTCAGCACACGGTGGTTTTTGAAGGAGAGATTGCACGCGTCGCACTTTGCGGGGAACTCGGGATGACTGCGTTCCAAGTGTGCCTCCAAGAGGGCGCTGGTGGCGAAGTCCTGCCTACCGCAAACGGGGCAGTTGTAGACGTTCTGGGTGTCGTCCGGGCGCGCCTTCATCTCGGTTCTGGAGTTGTTCAAGAGGATCTTGTGCCTCTTCTGGCCCTCGTTGTCGCTTAGGTAGTCGGTGCACTTTCGTTTCCCGGTTAAACTCGGCGATTTCTCCTGCCGGTCGATGAAGTCGGGCGAGTTCCTCTTTGCGATCTCGTTGTTGTTGTACTCCTCGATGTGTCGTCGTTTCGTGGGTTTCTCCGAGTCGCTGCTACCCTCGGAGTCGGTGCAACTGTGCGGCGAGGTGGCGCGATGCGCCGTGCGCAGATGCCTGTTCATGTTCCCGTTCGTGGTGAACGCCATCTCGCAGTACTTGCACTTGAACGGACGTTCACCGGAGTGGACCAACACGTGCCTGTCCAGGGAACTGGCCGAGCTGAGCACCTTGTTGCATACCCCGCAGCAGTAGTCGTCCTCGCCGCTGCAGTCGGTGCTGCGCGGCGAGTTGTGACCGCGCAGGTGGTTCGTCAGCTCCCGGGAGCTGGGGAGCACTGTTGGGCACGCGGGGCAGGGGTGAGCGCTTTCTGGTAGCTCCACCTGAAAGGAACCACGTTCAGGATTAAACCACTGACTTGGTTTGATCTAGGCTGGCGATGGAACAAATTACTTTGAGAAAGGGGCTATTGTTTTTAGAGTTAGGTGTGGATTAGGAGTGAGAAGACACGTTGGGGATAAAACTAGCAACTGACTTGGTTAGATCTGAGTTAGGAGTGAGAAGACACGTTGGGGATGAAACTAGCAACTGACTTGGTTAGATCTGGGTTAGGAGTGAGAAGACACGTTGGGGATGAAACTAGCAACTGACTTGGTTAGATCTGGGTTAGGAGTGAGAAGACACGTTGGGGATGAAACTAGCAACTTACTTGGTTAGATCTGAGTTAGGAGTGAGAAGACACGTTGGGGATGAAACTAGCAACTGACTTGGTTAGATCTGGATTAGGAGTGAGAAGATACTCTTTGGGGATAAAACTATATCTATGAAGAAACTAGGGTCTAGACAAACTAGCCTAGATCTAACCAAGACAGTAACAAGATAGTTTTATCTTATATAGATGAAACTAAACCCTAGTTGGGGATGAAACTATCTTGTTACTGTCTTGGTTAGATCTAGGCTGAAGATGGGAAAAATGACTTGGAGAATTAGACTAGTCTTCAGAGTTAGGTCTGAGTTAGGAGTGAGAAGACACTTTGAAAATTGAACTACTGACTTGGTTAAATCTAGACTAGGGATGGAACAAATTACTTTGAGAATGAAGCTATAGTCTTCAGAGTTAGGTCTGAGTTAGGAGTGAAAAGACACATTGAGGATTGAACTACTGACTATGTTAGATCTAGGCTAGGGATGGATCAAATTACTTTGAGAATGAGGCTATAGTCTTCAGAGTTAGGTCTGGGTTAGGAGTGAGAAGACACATTGAGGATTAAACTACTGACTATGTTAGATCTAGGCTAGGAATAGAACAAATTACTTTGAGAATGAGGCTATAGTCTTCAGAGTTAGGTCTGGGTTAGGAGTGAGAAGAATGACGTTGCGAATTAGACTACTTTCTTTGGAATTAGGTGTAGGTTGGGAGCGAGAGTTAACCACCGATAGAGACTTAGCCACTACTTCATTTTTAAATCTCTATAGCACGGTAGTTATAAAAATTATACCTCCATTTGAGGTTAAACTATACACTCGATCGAGCACTAGTGTTCTACCGAGAATTCTACCTATAAAATAAGTTCTAGAGATGTCTAAAGGATGTTCGAGTATTTCTACTGAGTGGACGAAATTTTCGAAAAAATATTCCTCCACAATGTGTCACGTTTTATAACCTTGAAATGTATTTCTTTTATTGCGATCGATAAAGTGGTCGAGTGAAAATAATTAAGATCATAAGGTTCGAAGTTGCAACTGGTCAAAGATTTTTTATTTCCTCGAAGACGATTCTCGTTTTAATCTGTCACGGTAGTTCGTGTTTGAAGATGAGTTCAACGACCCTTTGCTCTATCCCTCTTATCTATGTTCGAACTATCGATCCTCGGGGTCTGACGTTTGTTACGTGGAGTTCAATTTTCGAAACAAAATTCAACGTCGAGGACACAGAGATGCGATACATCGAACACGTGGTATAACTTCGACGGTGTAATTATTCTAAAAAAAAACAATGATGACTTACACTCGATGGTGGCGATGCAGCATCCGCTTGCGCTTCGTTGTCGTGTCCCTGATCGGGGCCACTCTTGACAGTAACTGAAACAAAGAATACACTCGATATTAAAAAAAGGTAGAAACTCTGCCCATCGTTACGATAAGAACTAAATAACGAAACCAGCAACGTACTGTCGCAAGAATCCAATTCTAATCGTTGAAACAGTTGGGTGAAGTTAGGTCTTCGACTCCTCTGCCACGATGTGACGAACAAACTCGAAATAAAATATTTCACGAACAATATTCGTAGAGAGTACTTCGATATTTCCTTTTCAACAAAGTTACGTTTAATATTCACCCACCCAAGTGATCGTAGATCCATTGGTAATTTTGAAAACAGAATACGTGAAAAACGATATTTCCAGCCAGATATAGGATCCACGTAATCAATACTAGAATTATCAATAGATTTTTGAATATCAAGGTATACCTTATACGTATTCAAAAGAAAATGAATCGTTGAAGAAAGTGAAGAATTTTTAAAATATACCACACGTGTAGAATAAAAACCATCGTGACGTCTTTGGAAAACATACTGTACGATATAAAGCAAATTTCGTTACGAAAGCAATTGAATCTAACGTTAATCACCGATCCACTGATTTTTCACGCTTGATTACCGTGTACAGTGTTTCTATAGTATTTCTACGTTGAACAGTACTACGTTGAACAGTACTATGTTGAATAGTACTACATTGAACAGTACTACATTGAACAGTACTACATTGCACAGTACTACATTGAACAGTAATATGTTAAACAGTTCTACGTTGAACAGTACTACGTTGAACAGTACTATGTTGAACAGTAATATGTTGAATAGTACTACATTGAACAGTAATATGTTAAACAGTTCTACGTTGAACAGTACTACGTTGAAAAGTACTACGTTGAACAGTAATATGTTAAACAGTTCTACGTTGAACAGTACTACGTTGAAAAGTACTACGTTGAACAGTAATATGTTAAACAGTTCTACGTTGAACAGTAATATGTTAAACAGTTCTACGTTGAACAGTACTACGTTGAAAAGTACTACGTTGAACAGTAATATGTTAAACAGTACTACGTTGAAAAGTACTACGTTGAACAGTAATATGTTAAACAGTTCTACGTTGAAAAGTACTACGTTGAACAGTACTATGTTGAATAGTACTACATTGAACAGTAATATGTTGAATAGTACTACATTGAACAGTAATATGTTAAACAGTACTATATTGAACAGTACTACGTTGAATAGTACTACGTTGAACAGTACTCTTGTTTCTATAGTATAGTTCTATAGTATTCTATAGTATCTAGTTTCTATAGTTTCTATAGTGTTTCTATAGATTTTCTATAATGAAAATTCCCTCCGCGTTGTCAACGAGAACTCTTTAACGTTTAACATTCGCCCGGACGAGTGATCGATTGGTAATTTTCAGAAGCGAATATCAATATTCAGAGAGGATGTTTCCATCCAGACGTCGGATCCACGTAATTAATCACCGACCCATTGATTTTTATCGTCGAGTATCTCGACATACTGGTGAAAATTCCCTACGCGTTGTCAAACGAGAATTCTATACCGTTGGCGAGACTGGTCGTTTATATCGACCGATAATGGCTTATTGTTTGTAAATTTTTTAATTGGTCGCAAGAAGTCCCGACACGCTCGTGTCGCGGAGATCGTACTCCGGAAGCTGATAGACGACCGCAAGGAACGACGCCACGTTGGGACAATGACACTTATCAACCAGCGAACGCGACGCATTTGACCGCACTCGTCCTTATTTACGCGCTTTTGGAAAACCGCTCCGAGAATCCTGCAGCCGACTACTGGAGCACACTTCCGAGAAAGATACGGCGACGAAAATAAATCGCTCGAGAATCAAGTAGTCGATTCGTTACAATCTCATCGCAGGATTTTGTCCAAGTGATCGACAATTGTTCAAAAATTCGATCGGAGAACTATTGAATAGAGTGTTAGAAATGGGTAAAGAAATGTACAGACCTCGAACGTAGAAAATAGTTTACCTTTTTCGTCGATTGTAAGTTTTACTCGAATGTATGTACAATATTGTGCCAAGTAAAAAAAAAAATATACAAGATTCTAAAATGTACAAACTAAATTATTTTCAATAATTTCGATCGATTGTGACTTTTGACTCGAATGTAAGGATTATGTAAATGAAATATCCATAGTATTCGAATGTAAAAAGTAAATTATTTTCTTCGATTTTAGTCAAACGTAATTTTTACTCGTATGGAAGTATTATACTCACAAATTTAATAACTTGCACTGGAAAAGTTTTTAATCGATAAAAATACATTACTCGCGAGATTGGTAATTATTGAGGCACCCATGATTCTTGAGTAACTATTAATTATTTACGATTGAACTTTCGATCGATATTCGAACAATTTTCCTAATTTTTACGGATGGAGGTTGCTCAATAAGTTTTGTCGTTCAATGAAACTTATTGAACAGTACTATTCAATGTAGTACTGTTCAACATAGTACTGTTCAACGTAGTACTATTCAATAATGTACTGTTCAATGTAGTACTGCTCAACGTAGTACTATTCAATAAAGTACTGCTCAACGTAGTACTGTTCAACGTAGTACTTTTCAATGTAGTACTGTTCAACATAGTACTACTCAACGTAGTACTGTTCAACGTAGTACTTTTCAATATAGTACTGTTCAATGTAGTACTGTTCAACATAGTACTGTTCAACGTAGTACTGTTCAACGTAGTACTGTTTAACGTAGTACTGTTCAACGTAGTACTATTCAACGTAGTACTGTTCAACGTAGTACTGTTCAATGTAGTACTGTTTAACGTAGTACTGTTCAACGTAGTACTATTCAACGTAGTACTGTTCAACGTAGTACTGTTCAATGTAGTACTGTTCAACGTAGTACTATTCAATAAAGTACTGTTCAATATAGTACTGCTCAACGTAGTACTGTTCAACGTAGTACTGTTTAACATATTACTGTTCAATATACTACTGCTCAACGTAGTACTGTTCAATATAGTACTGTCCACTGTAGTACTGTGCAACATATTACTGTTCAATAAGTTTTATCGAACAACCTATTGCATCGAAACTTTTTCTATCTCTCCAGATGAGAATTTCGTTCGTCCCTATCGTCTTTTTTTTTGATACACTATGCACGAGGAGGTACGATCAAAGTCTCTGGTCGAGGGCGGTAGTCGCGTGGTCCTCTGTATCGGTATCGCGAGCGACTTGCGGGGGGCCACGGTCCTCGTAAATCGCTCGTATCGAATTTATTCCCACACTTGAGCGCAAATGCGCGCGCTAAACGCGCACGCAAACCGCAAGCTAAGTTCGAGCCAAGCGGGCGAAAACCCGTTTCGTCCGCGTGATTTACGCGCATGAATAAAGTCACCTGCCGCGGCAGGTAGTAAGTTTGTCGCACAGTAGCCGCCACACGGGCCGAGCAGGTTTATTCGAGTTCATTCGGTCGCATCTTGTCGTTATTCCAATGAATCATTCGCGCGAACGCGTGGACCGGAGGTGAACACACCGCCACGTGACTAAACCGACCCGATTGTGGTAACAGAACCCGCATCGCAAGAAAATTCAACCGAACAGTAAAAAGTTGTCGATACAATAATATAGGAAGGTTAATTTAAAATAACCAGGATTGAGTTACTAGTAGGTTGTTCAGTAAGTTTTGTCGTTCGATAAAACTTATTGAACGGTACTGTTCAATGTAGTACTGTACAATGTAGTATTGTTCAATATAGTATTGTTCAATGTGGTATTGTTCAATATAGTACTGTACAATGTAATACTGTTCAATGTAGTATTGTTCAATGTAGTACTGTACAATGTAGTATTGTACAATGTAGTATTGTTCAATATAGTACTGTACAATGTAGTACTGTTCAATATAGTACTGTACAATGTAGTACTGTTCAATGTAGTATTGTTCAATGTAGTACTGTACAATGTAGTATTGTTCAATATAGTACTGTTCAATGTAGTATTGTTCAATGTGGTATTGTTCAATATAGTACTGTACAATGTAATACTGTTCAATGTAGTATTGTTCAATGTAGTACTGTACAATGTAGTATTGTTCAATATAGTACTGTACAATGTAGTACTGTTCAATGTAGTACTGTACAATGTAGTACTGTTCAATATATTATTGTTCAATGTGGTACTGTTCAATGTAGTATTGTACAATGTAGTACTGTTCAATGTAGTATTGTTCAATGTGGTACTGTTCAATGTAGTATTGTTCAATGTAGTACTGTTCAATGTGGTACAGTTCAATCGATCTATTTTAATCCAGAAAGATAAAATACGTTTGATATTTCAATTCGTTTAATCGGCACCGTCATTTATGGTTTTAGGATGTAAGATAATATTGGTATATAATACTTATAATAAAAACGTAGATAGCAGTACCACAAATTCAATAAATAGACTCGTCACGAAGAAAACCTATAAAATTGAATTTAATTCGCACGGTACTGTTAAAGATAATATCGATAACAAAATTAATAACAATCCGTACCAATAACCACGAGAATACAAAAATAAGGTTTTTTAACGTTCACGATAAATTTACATACACGTTCGATTTTTTCTCTTCATTATTTATAAGATTCAGTATATATATATATTTTTTCATATCAGAACGGATTGGAAATTGTAAAATTATTGTCCGTTTCTAAATTGTCGCTTTGTCGATGGTAAATAATTTTCCAGACGAACAAACAGTAACTCGAGGACGAAGTTACGGATTTCAGGGATGTTTCACGGGCACAATGACTCGACAATGATCTTTAAGGTCAGCTGGTCGTGGAACGTTGATAACGACGCGAGATGGTTCGTCTGATTCCTACCGCTGGTCGATAATGCGGATCGCGTTTGCGACTGTCAACAGAGCTTAATCTAATTTCTTGTCGGATGAAAAGAACGTTTAACGAGATAACGTCGAAGTCGCAAGATCGCCAACGTAAGTACGTTTGCACTGTCGCAATTTTTACCATCCTTGTGTAACGATCGGGGGGATGAGCGTGGAATTTTTAAGAAAAAATTCTAGAAGAAACGTCAACACCGTCCAAACGATTATTATTTCCTTTTACGGAACACCGTATCGAGCATCGAAATCATTTTTCTCGATACTCTTTCTCCCCTTTCTCGAGTAAGCGAGTAAGTTTCTCTTTTTATCTTTTCTTTCGTATAAAATTAATTTTTTCCTTAAGAGTGGAATATCCGAGTGGAAACCTTTTTATTTTTTGGGCAAGATAACATCGTTTCTCTAGTATGAAATTAATTTTTTCCTTAAGCGTGGAATATTCGGTGGTAACTTTCTGTTATTTATTGTCAATGATTTCCTTTTCTGATAAGAAAAATATCTTTTCTCTTTTATAAAATTAATTTTTTCGTCAAGAGTGGAATATCCTGTGGTGACCTTCTATTACTTATTGTCAATGATTTACTTTTCTGACAAGAAAATCATTTTTTCTCTTTTATAAAATTAATTTTCTTAAGAGTGTGATATTCGGTGATAATCCTCTGTTATTTATCGTCACTGATTTACTTTTCGGACAATAAGTTCAATATTTTCCCGAAGGTCGCACCGTTATGCGATCGAAGCTACCACTCGAATGGAATGTTCCCGTAAATAAATTAACATCTTATCTCGTTCTCATAGCCGATGACTCGTCTCGTTATTGACGTTTACAAAGAGCAAGAGAAAAAGAATCACGTGTTCGATGGTAATCTCTCTATGATTAATCTGTAATCGATAGTATTTCTCCGATCGGAGAATGTTTCGAACGAAGATTGAAAGAGGAATATTATATATCCTATTACTCAGTTCCACGATAATAATGTATCGTAGAATCGCGAGACAATGAAAAATTGGTAAATTTCGATCATTTGGTCCACGAGAAATAGATCATTGCGTTCCTCGTGTTGCAATCGACGAATATCGAATATTAAAAAATTTCTAAGTATCGCAGTGTTCTTTGAATAAAACATCAACATCGAGGAAAAGCACACCGTGTATTCCAGGAAATCAATTTTATCTCTCGCGACCGGCGCTCACGCGAATCGCTCGCGAGAAAAGAGAAATTCGCGAAGGTTTGCGTCGTTGATTTCCGTAACGGAGCAAATAAACATTTATCTAGCTGCCAGATATAAAAACCACGCTTATCTACCGCGCGAGCGTGACTAACCGTTTATCGGGATTTCGAGAAAATTTTACTTCGAAAATATTATCCGAACGTACGTGTATCTCGTGCCAACGAGGAAACACACATCCTCCTTGGAATAATTTCATTTACACGTGATTGGTTAATTTTATTTTAACAGAGTTCGTTTGGAATAAGATTCGTGTATTATAATAAACGAGAATAAAATAGAATATTCTTGTTCGTTTAGAAAGTACGAAGCGATTCGTGCTCGAGGAGACTTCGATGCCGGAAGGGTGAAAATTTTATTGCAAAAGAGAGTAAAATTAATCATCACGATGATCTGTGTGTATCTCTATTTATTTAGAGATTATCGAGTAGATATATTCGGTGCTGGATCATGAAAATGTTTCGAGTTCTTTTACACAGCAAATGTTAAAATATTGGTTGCGATACTATTCGATAATTGTCAGAAATTATTTTCACAACTTGGTATCACATTTTCTTCGATGATTGTTTCGGTTATTTAATATTTACCGGTTAGATAAAAATATTGATTCGTATGCTCGTACACTGTTCGTAAAAAAAATCAACTCTTCCATTCTGCTTCTTTCACTGGCCGGTGAAAGTTCCTGCGTTCGATATATAAACAACTTTTGCTACGATCGTGTCGCTTTTATCGAAAACTTTACATCAGGGACGTGTAAAAGTGATTGTGTTCAGAGGTATACTTGTCGATGATTTGTACAAATGGTGGAAAATGAAGATTCTTCTGTTTAATTCACTTTACGTTTCGGTTGAAAAGTTTAACTCAAGGACGTGCAAGAAAAAAGAATTTTTGTTCGCAGTTAATAAATCGTTTCTTCTCGTCGATAAGAGATTCGTACGAACGTTCGAAAATTGAGGTTCTTCCATTTTCTTTAATTCGTTCTATGTTGCAGTTGGGAAGTTTAAATCAAGGATGTGTAAAAAAAGAATTTTCAATCGTTTCTTCTTGTCGATAAGAGATTTTGAACGATCAAAAATGGAAGTTCTTCTATTTTCTTTAACTTGCTCTACACTGCAATTGAGAAATCCAGAACGTGCAAAAAAAGAATTTCTATTCACTGTTAATGAATCGTTTCTTCTCGTCGATAAGAGATTCGTAAAAACAATCGAACATAGAAGTTCTCATATTTTTTTTAACTTACTCTACACCTCGATTAAAAAATCAAAGACGTGCAAAATAAAAAAAGAATTTCTATTCACCGTTAATAAATCGTTTCTTCTCGTCGATAAGAGATTCGTACAAACGATTGAAAATGGAATTTCTCCCATTTTTTTAACTTGCTCTACACCTCGATTAAAAAATCAAAGACGTGCAAAATAAAAAAAGAATTTGAATTCACTGTTAATAAATCGTTTCTTCTCGTCGATAAGAGATTCGTACAAACGATCGAAAATGGAAGTTCTCCCATTTTTTTTTTAACTTACTCTACACCTCGATTAAAAAATCAAAGACGTGCAAAATAAAAAAAGAATTTGAATTCACTGTTAATGAATCGTTTCTTCTCGTCGATAAGAGATTTCAAACGATCGAAAATGGAAGTTCTCCCATTTTTTTTTTAACTTACTCTACACCTCGATTAAAAAATCAAAGACGTGCAAAATAAAAAAAGAATTTGAATTCACTGTTAATGAATCGTTTCTTCTCGTCGATAAGAGATTTCAAACGATCGAAAATGGAAGTTCTTCCGTTCGATTCGGTCGTTTCGTCGCAGTCGAAAGCGCTGTTTGCCTATCGATACGTCCAAGTCGAGTGACGCTCACCTGGAGAGAAGAATAGAAATCGGTTTTCGTGGTTCACAGAGTCTCGTAACGATTGGGTCTCCGACGATCGACGATCGTTAGAAATGGAAAGCACCTGGATTTCCACTTGTCACGACGGAAGAATCTGTTCCGAATTTCACTGACCGATATTTCCTACATACGCGACGATTTTTGCAATGGAGGATCTCTTCCTGTTACTTCGATCGAAGATAACATTTCTTCTCGGATCGCGACAGACTCGTCTCAGTTCGGAGAAATTTCTATCTTACAAGCTCGTTCAACGTGGTTGTTAAAAATTACAACAATTTCACGATTCGATCGTAAAGAATCGATTAGCGAGGTTCGATTTGTTTGTGGCGATTTTGTAATGATGAAAACGATCGATAATGGAAATTATTTCTTTCGAAGCTTTCATTCGGGTAAATTTTCTACCGAAAACGTTCCAGTGTGAAATTTTCTGTTATATTTATTTATTGTTGTGTTTTTGCAATGAAATTTTCCGTATCGATGATTTTAATTCAGGCTCAAAGCTCTGTAAAAATGTTACTCGGTACAATAACAAATATTTGCTTATCTAACAATATCGCAAGTATACGTAAAACGTAAATGTTAACTTCACGGAAGATCTAATCGAAAGACAATGCAAACGAGGAAATGCAAAGAAGATTGAAAGAACGTGAGAAAGTACAGCAAAAGTAATACATAATGCGGATATTTTTTAATCCGTTCGAGAATTTTTATATTATTCAAAATTCTACTCAAAATGGACACCGAGAAAATTCCACACAATATTAAACGTCGGACTAAATATATACAACACATCACCAAACAAAAGTATATTTACTTTTAAATCATCGAGGAAAAAATAAAAAAAAAAATTCTACTCAAAATGGACACCGAGAAAATTCCACACAATATTAAACATCGGAATAAATATATACAACAAATCACCAAACAAAAGTATATTTACTTTGAAATCATCAACAAGAAAATAAAAAAAAAAAAATTCTACTCAAAATGGACACCGAGAAAATTCCACACAATATTAAACGTCGGACTAAATATATACAACACATCACCAAACAAAAGTATATTTACTTTTAAATCATCGAGGAAAAAATAAAAAAAAAAAATTCTACTCAAAATGGAAACCGAGAAAATTCCACACAATATTAAACATCGGAATAAATATATACAACAAGTCACCAAACAAAAGTATATTTACTTTTAAATCATCAAGAAAAAAAAAAAAATTCTACTCAAAATGGAAACCGAGAAAAAGATTCTTCCTCGCGAAAGCTTCGATTGTTGAAACATCGACGTAAGCGAGTAGTTTTTTTCTTTTTTCTTTCCAAGATCGTGCAAACGCGAGAAGGCAAGGGTTTCCGATGTTTCGAAGCGACATCGCGAAGGGCCAGACGCCACGCCCTATATCCGCAATGCACCCCCTGAGAGTTCGTGTCGCAGAGGGCCGTGGAAAAGGGAGCAGTGTCAGTCAGTCCATCGAGGGCGTACATGCGCACTTCCGTCGACCCGCGCCTCCTACGAATCATAGGATGCTGCGCTGAACCAGTGGTGGGGGAGATGCACGCCATTGGTCGGCTCTCATCTGTCCGAGCTTTTATCTCGTTTCCCTCTCCTCACGGCAGGCACGACTCGTTTCCCCCTCTCTCAGTCACCGAGCCGACGTCCCCCCTACCAGTCCGTTTCGCTGTCTCTCTCGACGATCCGCTTCATCGGGCTTCTCTTTCACGCTTTCCGCTTTCGTTGCCTCTGTCTCTTTTCTCGCATTCTCTTATCTCACGGATTTATTGCCAGGCGTCTCGTAAAATTCGCCTCGCCCGGTGGCGCTTTCTTTAACAACGATTTCGAACTCGTTCTCCTCGACGAATCGTATCGTTTCCGTTAAACAAATACCGAATGGTACCGCCTGTGCTCGAACGGACGTACGATCCGAATTTTCCATAAACGTAAATCACTATCGGAGCAAGTTAAAGGTCAGTACGGATCAATAGAAAAAGAATTCTTTTCTTTGTGTTGCCATTTGTAATTGTCGTTCAATTTCCAGAATTATGAATCACATTTCGACGAATATACAGAATCGTAACCTTTCGTATCTGCACCATTCGATCTAGCGCGCACCATTGATATTTTTAAAACGTCGATCGTCGATCGAACGATAACACTAATTTATCTGTCTTCGAATCCACTCCACGGTTCTTTCTATCTTCGAATCTACTTCACATTTCACTCTTCGGCATCGATCGAGTACCAACGAGGCGAACATTTTCGGCCGCGGCGATCGACGGAGAGCAAAATTCACGTTTAAATGAAATTTTCAAGATCGTCGACGATCGCGAAGATAACTCGAAGAGGGGTTAGATGTCTGGAATCAGCACATCGGGCACGCTAACTGTGGAATTTTTCCTATCTCCCTGTTTACATTGTCCCCTCCCAGATTTAAAGGAAAAGAAACAAACGGTTTCTCAAATTCAATTCTCGTTCCAACCATCACTTACTATTTTTCTACTTAGACCACTTCTTGACAACAGTAAACTGTAATATTAAATATATATTACTATTTTTCTACTTAGACCACTTCTTAATAACAGTAAACTGTAATATTAAAAACCTTTTACTATTTTTCTACTCAGACCACTTCTCAACAATAATAAACTGTAATATTAAATACCACATACTATTTTTCAACTCGTTCCCAAATTCGAAAGAAGAAAAAGAAACTTTTCCCTCAAATTTGCCCCACCTTTCTCCTCTACTTACTATTTTTCTACTCAGACCACTTCTCAACAACAGTAAACTGTAACATTAAATACCATATACTATTTTTAAACTCGTTCCCAAATTCGAAATAAGAAAAAGAAACTTTCCCCTCAAATTTTCCCCACGTTTCTCCTCCACTTACTATTTCTCAACCCAGACTACTTTCTCCCAAATTAAAAAAGAAAATTTTTTCCCAAAATTGAACACACCTCTTCCAAACACAGTGTATCCAATGGCTACGAAAACAAATCGGCTTGGGGAACTCGCGTGTCCCTTCCCCCCTCCCCTCTCCAGCGTTTACGGTTCCCACTCCCCGTTGTTTACACGTACCCTTCGTTTCTCTCCGCATTTTCACCTTCTCCTCCTTTTTCCTTTTCCCCTATCTGATCCCCCACCAGCTTCCGTCCGTCCATCTTTCTCCATCGCCGGCGGCGCTCTCCGCGTTCGACCGCGTCTCCTCTCCTCTCCTCTCCCCCCCTCACCGAGGCTCGCATCTCCTCTCGTTCCGTTCCCGGGTCTACTCTCTCTCCCTCCCCCCGTCCCGCTCTCCCTTTCATCCCCGCTCTCTCCACGCTCGGATACACCCACGCAGCACGCAGGAGAAGCAAAGATGGCGGTTGGTTAGTGTGTTTCGAGAGTCGTAGCCCTGACAACCTTGGACCTACCCACCCGTGACACCCTGTGGCCACCCTCTGTGCTCGGGTGGTGACCACCGGTGACACACGCTCGTATTTTTTTTTTTTCTTCTTTTTTTTTCTCTCTCTCTTTCTCTTTCTTTCTTTCTTGTTTCTCTTTCCTTTATTTCGCCGTCTCTTTCCGGGCTGTGCGCGTACGTGTCGAACACGGGCACGTATACAGAGGGGAGCGAGAAACGAGCGTACTTCGAATCGTAGATAAGAATTCGTGGTGGATATGCAGCAGGGTATCGACGATCGTTATAGATTTCGATAACGGGGAGAAGTATTGTAATAAAATTTCTCTCTTTTCGTCCGTAAACGTTATCGAAGGATTACACGTTCATGGTCAACAACAACAACCTATCGATTGCGTTGTTAAAATAAATTAGTCAACGATCGATTACCTAACGCTTTTTCATCGGTAAGAGATACTCCGATATTACGTGAGTCTCTATAGAGGGGAAATTGTTATTTCTCTTTAGAGGTGAGAAACAACAACAATAATATAACGATCGTGTTGTTGAAATAAATTAGTCGACGATCGATTATCTAATAGTTTTTTTTTGGAAAGAGATATTTTGAATAACGTGAGTTCATATTGAGGAGAGATTGTTATTTTTCTTTAGAGGTGAGAAACAATAACAATAACCTAACGATTGCGTTGTTGAAATAAATTAGTCGACGATCGATTATCTAATAGTTTTTTTTTGGAAAGAGATATTTTGAATAACGTGAGTTCCTATTGAGGAGAGATTGTTATTTTTCTTTAGAGGTGAAAAATAATAACAATAACCTAACGATTGCGTTGTTGAAATAAATTAGTCGACGATCGATTATCTAATAGTTTTTTTTGGAAAGAGATATTTTGAAAAACGTGAATCTCCATTGAGGAGAAATTGTTATTTTTGTTTAGAGGAGGAAAACAACAACTTATCGATTATGTTGTTAAAATAAATTAGTCGACGATCGATTACCTAACATTTCTTTTTTTTGGAAAGAGATATTTTGAATAACGTCAGTCTCCATTGAGGAGAAATTGTTATTTCTGTTTAGAGGAGGAAAACAACAACAACAACCTGTCGATTGCGTTGTTAAAATAAACTAACCAATTACCTAACACAACCTAAAATAATTAATCGATTACCTAACACCTTTTTCGGTAAAAGATATTTTGAATAACGTGAGTCTCCATAGAAGAGAAATTGTTATTTTTCTTTAGAGAAGAAAAACAACAACAACAACAACTTATCTATTGCGTTGTTAAAATAGATTAACGATCGATTACCTAACACTTTCCTTTGATAAAGCGATATTCCGAATAACGTGAGTCTCCATAGAGGAGAAATTGTTATTTGTCTTCAGAGGAGAAATTGTTACTTCTCCATAGAGGAGAAATTGTTATTTATTGCTGTTGAACGAAGCAGAGTGCAATTTTCCCAAGGGGGTCTCGTTCGCGATATTTTGTCGTTGAATAGAATTTCTTTCTTTCGTTATCGAAGGATTGCACGGTCGATGATTAATAATAGCAATTCATCGCTTATTACAATAAATTTGCGTTCCGTTAGACTCGACCCTCGATTCGAATAGTGTTAATCTATCGGTGAATTGAAAAATTCGTCTAACTGGCCCCCCATCATCGGCAGAAACGATTATTTCTCATGTTCTCGCAGTCAGTACTCGCAAGAATATTTATTGTTCTCTAAGTAAGTAAACAGTAACGTCCGTGATTTTCTCACGTTATTGTTGTTATTTGTTAACGGAAGAATCCTTTGTTAACTACACGAGGGAATATCTCCTCGTTAACGCCAATGGCGAGTACGTGGGAATGATAAAATTTTACACCTTTTGTAATTTAAATCGGTCGAAACGTCGTGTATGTTTTCAACGATTAGTTTTGCATCGTATCGCTTGAAATAACAGAAAAATTAGGTCTGGATCGATGAAAAATTCACTAAACGCGTTATCCAATACACGTGGAAAATCTTTACAATTTTTGACGATATTTATTTTTAACATACTCGTCTTGAAAATTGTCGTTGCTCTTTCTCAATAGTGCCTTACTACAAAAAAAGAAAAAATACAATTTTAATGTGAAAGAATGGTTTCTCGTCGTTGGAAAACGATCACTCGCTCTTCATTGGTGCAAAATATTTGTCCACAGTGATTAAATACACGACCGATGCGTTATTCGAACTGTGTGTCAAATTCTTTGGCACCACGTTCACCGATTGACGTCAAACAGTGGTGTTCAATGGCGCCAAGTGTACACGTACGAACCAGTATACGTTGGACCGTGTGTACGGTACGTTTCGTGGAATCGTTGTAAATTTATCGAGAAATCGTTCCGAAGATTTCGTGACACGAACCGATGATGCAACTACGCGTCGTCGAAGTTTAATTGGAAAAAATGTTAATCGAAGAGACAGTATCGTCGACGATTGCGACCGTTTCACGATATCGGAATCATCGGACTATGTATCATATGCTGTGATTAGGTTTCACTAAACTGGTTGGATACAAAGTTCAGCTGTGTAAACGCACGTCCATGGCTACGAAGAGGCTGATTTAGTTTCGTGATGACGAAGATCGATATCTCGCGATATTGAACACCGTTTACACTTTGATCGTCGAGATCCGGTTTCGTTCGTTACGATATACGAAAATTCGTTTCGGAAAATATCTTCTCTGATCTAGAACTCGAGACTCCACGATCTTTCGGTATCGTATCTCGAGCCACGATTGTACGATACCATTGTCATTATTATACTTCGAAGGTAACTTCGTTCCTAAGCTTGGAGAAAAACCGTCTCGAAGAGTATACGTAAGTTTTCAAAGTATTTTTCGTAACCATCTTACCGTTGTTAATTGGAGAAAAACGTTACGAACATTGTTCGTCTGACAAATGTTCTCTAACTGGAGACAAGTCGAAAAATTTACCAAAAACTTATCTATATACATTTCTTCGAGTTTGTTGCACAATCGACGTACAGTGAACCGGAAAAACGCTTACAAAATTCTCCTACAGTGGATACTTAATTAACTATTCGAGGCTCTGTTATACTCGAGTCTCTCTCAAAAAAAAATCTATACACATATATATATAAATCGTATCGAGCAACTGGAACAAAACTGAACATTCCAGAGCTATCTGAGCGCTCAAATAACAATTACACTCTAGCTATATTATTCCTCGGTTAGAGCACGTAGCGACCCAACGCGACAAAGTCGAGTCGAACCATTTCGAAACACGCTATTATCTCGCCGGGAGCATGATCGACGGGCTTTCTCCGAAAAGGCTGATCTGTCGTGTGTAAACACGAGAAATCGACCTCTACCTCGGGAGCAAACATTTCGAGCGTCGAATCGAACCACTCGTGGAAAATGAAAAAGGACGGTTCGTTGTGCTCTCGTGATGAGCGATGCTCGTTGAAAATTGACGATCGAGGAAACGATTCTCGATGGTTTCGTTGTAATCGATCGATCCACGCGGATTTCTCGAGCGCATGGCTCCGTTTATAAACACTGCAACGTTTGTTGTATTTACGAAGGGAACGACGATAAACAGAAACCTTGCGTTTCTCACGTTTACAGGATTTTCTTGGGAACTCGACGACGCCGGGGTTCCGTGGGGCAATATAAACAGGTATGGAAAATGAAAGGCGGCCTCGTAGGGATCGAAGCCGCGGAAAAACTCTTTCTCAGGCCGAACAGTGAAACCAGAACGAATTTGTAATTGCGACATTCTAATTTTTCCGCGGCCGTTTTCTCTGTTCCGATCGCGAAGCTAGCGAAGCGATCGAGGGATCTCCCGTTTCGCAGGTTACCGTAACAATTTTTCTGCTGTTTGGTTATACGATTCCAGTGGTTGCAACAAAGTACGGGGATTCGATCCCGATCTGTGGCGTTTTCGCAACGTGGACGATGTTTTATCGAGGTTACTACATTTTCGAGCTGTGGAGGTGATCTCTGGTTGTGATGTGTCTCGAGAGATTTAGATTTGTGAATTTTTACGTCGTGGATCTTTTATCGAGGTAATTTTTGAGCTGTGGAGGATTTGTGGTTGTCAATCGTTGAATTCGATTTCGATCCACGGAATTTTAACGACGTGGATCTTTTATCGAGGTAATTTTCGAACTGTGGAGGATTTGTGCTTGTGATGCGTCTCGAGAAATTTTTACGTCGTGGATCTTTTATCGAGGTAATTCTTGAGCTGTGGAGGATTTGTGGTTGTCAATTGTTGAATTCGATTTCGATCCACGGAATTTTAAAAACGTGGATCTTTTATCGAGGTAATTTTCGAGCTGTGGAGAATTTGTGCTTGTGATGCGTCTCGAGAAATTTTGATTCGTGAAATTTTTACGTCGTGGATCTTTTATCGAGGTAATTTTCGAGCTGTGGAGGATTTGTGCTTGTGATACGTCTCGAGAGATTCTGATAATTTTTACGTCGTGGATCTTTTATCGAGGTCATTTTCGAGCTGTGGAAGTGATCTGTGGTTGTGATGTGTCTCGAGAGATTCTGATAATTTTTACGTCGTGGATCTTTTATCGAGGTAATTTTCGAGCTGTGGAGGATTTGTGGTTGTTAATAGTTGGATTTGATTTCGATCCATGGAATTTTAACAACGTGGATGTTTTATTGAGGTAATTTTCGAGCTGTGTAGAATTTGAGGTTGTCAATCGTTGAATTCGATTTCGATCCACGGAATTTTAACGACGTGGATCTTTTATCGAGGTAATTTTCGAGCTGTATAGGATTTGTGGTTGTCAATCGTTGAATTCGATTTCGATCCATGGAATTTTAACAACGTGAATGTTTTATTGAAGTCTGATTCGTGAAACTTTTACGTCATGGACCTTTTATCGAGGTAATTTTCGAGCTACGGAGGATCTCTGGTTGTAAAACGTCACAAAAAATTCTGATTCGAGAAATTTTTATGTCATGGATCTTTTATCGAAGTAATTTTCGAGTTGTGCAGAATTTGGTTGTCAATTGTTGGATTCGATTTCTATCCATGGAATTTTAACAACGTGGACGTTTCATCGAGGTAATTTTCGATCTCTAGTCGTTAATCGATTGTAGAAAAATTTTTAAAATACACCACATAATAAAATTAATAGACAGGTGTGGTAATTGGCTCGTAACAAGACTCTTTAATCTCAGAACATTCCTACGTTCCACTACACACTCGAAGTCTTTTAATTACAAAAGTAACCAGGGTTAACCCCACTTTGCCTCTCGTGTCTCTTTCGACCTATTACGTCACGGTAATATTTCTTTCATAACGAAAGAATACTTCCGCGTATCTTTCCTTAGTCTCTGCATTATACAATCAAAAACCTCGATTTACATCCTGGATGTATTTTCATCCAAAACATATCAAACGTACAGTTTCAATATCGAGTATCGATCATAAACATTTACACGGTGTATAAAATTCTCTGTACAAACCCTCTAGAGTTTCTTTCCGTTCGACCTATATATAATTGATCTATTTTCGTTGAATCTCGAGCGACCCTGAGTCCCTAATAAATTTAACAAATTCCCTTGATGATCGATCGGCTCGAGTTCGGCGGTAGAAGATATTACGTGTCGACAGCTCGGTGTACCAAGTTTCTCTCGGGTCTACGATTGGCCACAGGGCCCAGCAAGCTCTGGTATAACTTGGTGTAAAGGATGTCACGGAAAGAATCTTCGTATACGTGGCCCAACCGAGTGCTTCCGCATGTACCTAGACGCGGTTGTCATACCTACGCTGAGTATAGATCGACTGCGTACACACCACCGTCACACGTGCAGAACACGTTAATTCCGCGCGCTGGACGTACCGTGCTCGAACAGAAACGAGACTCAAGGTGTAACAGCGACTTAGGCTCGAAAAGCTCGATAAAATCTCACGACGGAGTAGAACGGTCGTAGAATTTGTTCAAACCTGCTCCAACTCGATCGAACGGAATTCTTTCAGCTGGATTGCTGTGTTTCCAGAATTTAAAGACTCGGATCGTCAAGTAACAGCGACTTAGGCTCGAAAAGCTCGATAAAATCTCACGACGGAGTAGAACGGTCGTAGAATTTGTACAAACCTCCTCCAACTCGATCGAACGGAATTCTTTTAGCAAGATTGCTGTGTTTCCAGAATTTAAAGACTCGGATCGTCAAGTAAAAGCGACTTAGGCTCGAAAAGCTCGATAAACTCTCACGACGGAGTAGAACGGTCGTAGAATTTGTTCAAACCTCCTCCAACTCGATCGAACGGAATTCTTTTAGCAAGATTGCTGTGTTTCCAGAATTTAAAGACTCGGATCGTCAAGTAACAGCAACTTAGGCTCGAAAAGCTCGATTAAATCTCACGACGGAGTAGAACGGTCGTAGAATTTGTTCAAACCTCCTCCAACTCGATCGAACGGAATTCTTTTAGCAAGATTGCTGTGTTTCCAGAATTTAAAGACTCGGATCGTCAAGTAAAAGCGACTTAGGCTCGAAAAGCTCGATAAAATCTCACGACGGAGTAGAACGGTCGTAGAATTTGTTCAAACCTCCTCCAACTCGATCGAACGGAATTCTTTCAGCTCGATTACTTTGTTTCCAGAATTTAAAGACTTGGATCGTAAAGTTCCTCTATCTTGTATTCCAATCAAAGATTCTACTTTCTAGCCAAACAATAATTTTTCAATCCAACGTCATGGATCTTTTCGACAATTTTGAACGATTGTTTTAAATCCAAATTTCTTCCCTTCTTTTAAATTATATTCAAAACCACCAGGATTTAAATCAAAATATTAGTTCGGAAAGTGATTTCGTTTTCCAAAATGGAGAATATATAATTTAGTAAAATGTTTATACGCTCTAAAAAAATCGTGTTTCATTTTCACCAATAAAAAAAAACGAAATGACTTTCCGAACAACCCAATACATAAACGATGTATTACTTATACGGGAGTAGTTAATTTGCGCGAAGAAAGCACTCGAAGTAAATTACGTTGCAATTACGCAATTTGTTCAATCTAAATAACGCTTTCAAGTTTGTTTCTCGAGACGATAGTGTTCTTTGGTACAACCGCGCGCAGAGTTGCAAAAAAAAATATTAAATTGTCCCGACAAGACATTTGTTTGCTAATAAATCGTAAGGGATGAGTGGCAACACTTAAAGTTCTCGACTTTGTAGTTTCTTTTAAACAAAAAATCCAATGTTTTCTCGTCGATTGGGGGTGGGTCCGGAGACTTCGATGCCGGAAGACTTTGGTTAACGCTAGATTCACCAACCATTTCGTCCGGTTTCAACTGTTTTCACATAGAAATTTATTTTAAATTCCATAGCACATTTTCTAAAAGACGTTACGAATTATTTTATTCTATAGATACAATCGATCTCGTAAATTCCTCTTTTTGCTTAATTATCTATTTTCCTGAGACAAGTGTGATGGATAATTTCATATAGAAAAATCTATCGGTAGTTCTAGTGTTAAAAACCTTTCTGTGCGTTAACGAGACACCCGTTAATTGGAATGTTTCGTCGAGAGGGAGATTGGCCACGAGGGTGAGAAAAGGGAGCGGTTGGACTTTGCACGCCACGCCCTAATTCGGCTTCCACGGCCCCCCAGCCCCCCCTGCTCCTTGCTCCCCCGTGGAAACGTAATTTTCCCGGTTATTACCATCCCTACGAATCCGTGTTGTCCTCTTAAACGTAAACTTCCTCGGGCACTTTGCTAAATTAAAGCTTCTCTTCCAGCTGGAAGATTCCCCCAAGAAAAATATTCTATTAAATAATTCCATCCTTAGAGATTTTTTCAAACTTTCAGGGACAATAAATATCAGCGACAATAATAATCCAAGTATTTTGTTAAATAATTCCATCTTTAAAGATTTCTTCAAACTTTCAAGAACTTTCGATCAGTGATAACAATAATCAAAATATTCTATTAAATAATTCCATCCTTATAGATTTTTTCAAACTTCCAAGAACTTTCGATCAGTGACAACAATAATCCAAATATTCTACTAAATAATTCCATCCTTAAAGATTTTTTCAAACTTTCAGGGACAATAAATATCAGTGACAATAATAATCCAAGTATTTTGTTAAATAATTCCACACCTGAAGATTTCTTCAAACTTCCAAGAACTTTCGATCAGCGATAAGAATAATCGTAAAATTCGAACGAGAGTACAAGGAAAACTACGTAAACATTTTACAATGTTTCTCTGTGGAATAATGTTACATCAAGACGAAAAATCCCTCGAAAATTGTCTACAGGAAATTTTCTCAGCAACAAACTCAACAAATAGCTACTTATATATATTCATCGTTCGTAAAATATTCAATGATCCTCCGATTCGTCTTTCGTCTACCTAAAAATTCCACGTAACTCCGTTCCCCACTTCGAAAAATTACAAATGGAGTACAAAAGATACTCGGAACAGATTTATTCGAAAATCACAGACGCGTACCATCATATTCTGCTCGCAAAAATCTACAATTCGAGCAGAATTTTCCACGAGTTATCGATCGTTTCTCGTATCTGTTCGATTTAAAAAAAAAAAAAAAAAAAAAGAAAAAATCTTTTAATTACGCTGTTACCCTGCTTCCGATTAATCATCGACGATTCCACGAGCTCGATATCCACGAAGAGAACGAAATATTCTCGGGAGATTACCGAGCTTCGATTCTCGGGGATTGTCGGTCCTTTGACGACGTGGACGTAGATAAGAGAAGGCGCAGAAGGTCCTTATCAGCGTGGACTTGGACTACCAGTCGGGGTTTTCTCTCTCGTCGTCGATAGATTAGAAACACGGACACGTAAGCGCATCGGCGAGATCTCGCGGCGTCGGGCGTCGTCGTTCTCGTCGTCGACGTCGACGTCGTCTCTTTTAATTCTCGACGAACTGGGTTGGCCGGTGCGAATATCGTTGGCTATCGAGCAACGCCGAAAAAATCGATACCGAGCTTCCTGGAAACTGGCTCTGGGTAGGATGCACGATTGCGTCACCACGCGATCCGCGTAATCTCGTTATCTCGTAAGCTTTCGTTCCAGTGGCGTCTCGACCGCGAAATTTAGCCGCTCGAGTCGCCATTGCACGCGATCCGACAACCACATCTTCCGATCGAACGACGATAATCGTCCACTCCGGCGAAAAATTATTCGCCAATTTTTTAACGTTTTTTCTTTTTGCGAGATTTGATCAGTACACTTAAGACACTTCGGTCCAGGGATCGTAGAAAGTGGTTAGTTTTTTAATCAATTGGAGAAAATTATTCGAAAATGTTTTATTTTCTTTGTGAGAGATTTTTGGGTATTTGGAGTACTTTGGTCCAAGAATCGAAGGAAATAGTCAATTTTTGATTTTTGACAATTAGAGAAAATTGTTCGAGAATGTTTTACGTTCTCTGTGAGAGATTTTTGGGTATTTGGAGTACTTTGGTCCAGGGATCGAAGGAAATTGTCAATTTTTGATTTTTGACAATTAGAGAAAATTGGTCGAGAATGTTTTATTCTCTTTGTGAGAGATTTTTGGGTATTTGGAGTACTTTGGTCCAGAAATTGAAGGAAATTGTCAATTTTTGCTTTTTGACAATTAGAGAAAATTGTTCGAGAATGTTTTATTCTCTTTGTGAGAGATTTTTGGGTATTTGGAGTACTTTGGTCCAGGGATCGAAGAAAATAGTAAATTTTCGCTTTTTAACAATTAGAGAAAATTACTCGAGAATATTTTACCCTCTTTGTGAGATATTTTTGGGTATTTGGAGTACTTTGGTCCAGGGATCGAAGAAAATAGTAAATTTTCGCTTTTTAACAATTAGAGAAAATTATTCACGAATATGTTACGCTCTCTGCAAGATATTCTCGTATACTCGAGATACTTTGGTCCAGAGATCGAAAAAAATAGTCAATTTTCGCTTTTTAACAATTAGAGAAAATTACTCGAGAATATTTCACCCTCTTTGTGAGATATTTTTGTGCACTCGAGGTGCTTTGGTCCAGAGATCGAAGAAAATAATCAATTTTCGCTTTTTAACAATTAGAGAAAATTACTCGAGAATATTTCACCCTCTTTGTGAGATATTTTTGTGCACTCGAGTTGCTTTGGTCCAGGGATCGAAGAAAACAATTATTTTCCATTTTTTTAATAATAGTCCAGATACGTGCCATTTAAAAAGAATATGTAACGTAGTTATTCAGTGGAAAATGTTTACCTTGAGAAGCTGTTCACAAACTTTTGGAACGCGTTCACTAAAGTTTTAAACGAAAGACAAATTTATAGTTATCTATCCCACGTCGTAGATGATAATTGTCTTCGTCCAT